>NC_064615.1:1105274167-1105938167 GCF_023898315.1 Schistocerca nitens | reverse complement strand
TTTCATAAACGCTTTCAGATATCGAAACGCGATTTTGGGAAATCATAGCACGCGAAGGGGAGAGTATTTTACCATATCGATACAAAGTAAAACTTCATTATCTACCGTGTTATTCCAATAACTACAGAATTTATCGGTGAAAGAATGTAAGAAAATGGTGAAACGAGAAGTACTATCCGTTGAAAAACAACATACGTGAAGACATAACACTGTTTTTGTACCGAGGATGTGACTTTTAAGAAGGTACTGATTTCACTTTTCCTCAATTTCTCACTTAGCAAACCACAGTATCAGGATTCCCTCGCAACTGTATCTGCACAACATGTCAGTGTGGTGAGGCGGCGTAAGCCCTTCTGTGTTTTGGGAAAAGAAGCAAGATTTAACATTTCAACCAGAGAAATTCACCACCCATGACACTTCGCTGACAGTTACAAATGGTTAAGAAGCAACGCGTAAATAAATTGCTTCATCTTTGACGGAACTCTTTTTCGATACTAACGAAAGCAGAGGTAACAGTAGATCATTTTGAATCGCCACCATCCAAATGTAGGCTTGGAATGGCCCCACTTACTATTTACAAAAATGTGGGCGTAGAACTCAGTTTAGAACTGCAATTTCTCCTCCCGCTCTCGACATTTCTCCCACAGCGCTCTGAGCGAGCCCCCACCACTGCCGCTCGCCCCACGGTTCCCCAACCTACTGCGCATCCAGCGGCCACGGTATTCTGCGCGTGCCATGGAACGTGTTGCGTGCTTCAGCGAGCGACCGTATCCGGCCGTTGTGGCCGAGCGGTTCTACGCGCCTCAGTCTGGAACCGCGCGACCGCTACGGTCGCAGGTTCTAATCCTGCCTCCTGGCATGGATGTGCCTGATGTCCTTAGGTTAGTTAGGTTTACGTAGTCCAGATGTTAAGTCCCACAGTGCTCAGAACCATTTCAACCGACCGTACCTGGAGGCAGGTGGTGGACTGCCGTTGTGTTCAGGCTGTATGTCGGCTGCACGATATCCTTCCTGGGTGGTTTTACGGATATGTCTGGTGACCTTCCAATTTGGTTTATCGGATGCGAGTGTGCCGAGAATCGCCACTAACCATAGCTGCATTTGCTATTTCCTGTACCATTACTGTGACTCCTTGGTTCGGTAGTTAAATGTTTGTTCGTTCGAGGCTCACGTCCGGTTCCTTATCACACTTCTGGTTATTAATCCCGCATCTGCATGTTGGCAGGAGAGCTGTATGTGCACTCTTATAACACCAATGAATTTGTTTCTTTACTAAATTTTTATTTGCGAAGCTCGGTCTCAGCTTCCTAGTTTGCTGCTGTAAGGCGTCAGATTTGTGGCGTCGCGAGTTTATACAGGGTGATTCAAGAAGATATGCAAATATTTTAATATGTTATGCTACAAGTAAAAAACATATAAACATAGTCCGCAAACGTTTAGTTACGGAGCTATGGGTAATACAAGGTTTTGACTGATATTGAGCAACTTCGCTAATATGAAGCCATCACAAAACTGTACCAGGTTAAAGTAACGCACGATTTCCATGTATTTTGTTGTTATTAATGTGATGAATCTAGTAAAACATGCCCCAGCCCTGTATCTGCAGTAGTTTTCCTGAACATCCAGAGAAGCAAAGAGGTAATTTCGTAAAATTTTTAACTTATTAACTACTTCTCCCAATTTGTTTCTTAAATTCCAGACAATTGCAGAAAGTTTTCAACAGAAGTTGTAGAGAATTTAATTTTGGGAAAATTATGGTAATAACGCTAACTGAAACTATATGAATGCTCTTATTAATACCATAACACACGTGAAATCATGTTAAAAAGAAAAAAAGCTCAGTGTTAAGGAAGTTGTACAGTGTACATACAATTTCACAGTACATTCACAATAAATGTTCAAAAATGTCTCCACCGTGTTCAATGCATTTAGCACAAGTGTATGAACAGATTTTGTTGCTGGTTTCAGTTGCATGGGGTTGTTCTTAATTTAGTCTATTGCATACATAATGCGAGCAAGTAATGCCTCATGAGTATTGACTTTGTCCTCATAAACAATGTCTTTCATCCAACCCCATACACAAAAATCCATTGGTTTTAAATCGGGCGATCTGGGTGGCCAGAGGCGTGTAGTACCACGACCATCCATTTCTGGAGAAAATGTTCATTTAAATGTGTAGTAACGGAATTGGTGAAATGTGGAGGCGCGCCGTCATGTTGAAAGATTTACCAGACCAGTAACAACAAAATAAATGGATACCGTGCTTTACTTTAACCTCGTATAGTTTTGCGATGGCTCCATATTAGCGAAGTTGCTAAATTTCAGGCAAAATCTTTCATTAGCCGTAACTCCGTAACTAAGCATTTGCAGACCTACGTTTATATGAATTTTTTCTTTAGTTTCACTTGTAGAATGAAATATTAAAACATTTGCATATCTTCATGAAACACCCTGTATGCTAAGTGGGCTCATTTCACGTGACACGCCCTGCATGTACTATTACTGGAGCGCACAGGGTGTTTTTACTACCAAGTTTAACTGTTTTTTTTTCTATTCTTTGTCAGGGTGGGGCCTCTTTATCTTAATTACCAAGTCTCTCAGTGAGGGCTTCCTTTTTTAGTTTGTTACTACTATCTTTTACGTGGCGGTATTGTTATTCAAAAGATTATATTCTATCCGCTGTTAGTCAGGGGTTCGTTAGCCAACCGAACGTATTTGCTTGGAGTTTGTTGCTCCGCTCCGAGGCGGTTACTTGTTTACCCGTCCACCACGTGGCGCGAGATTGGTGCAGTTTGTGGTTGACAGTCGAACTTCTTGCTCGGTAACTCTTGGAACTGTGAAACTTCCCCTTTTTAACAATTATACAGGACTGTGCTTAACCTGACACACAATATTTTGTTAGCGCAACGCAATCTGACTTTCAATAATCCCTACAAAAGAATGGGCCCTGACTAACATTAAACTATACCTTTCACAAATCACTTACCTCACAAAAATCTTCGCTACTCAAGCTACTGCAATACAGCGAGCGCCACTACTGCCAGCTAAATAAAAGATTCTAACTACTGAAGGCACTAACTACTGATAGGCATAGTTAGCAAATGAAAGATTTTGATAGAGAACAACCAATGTATTTACCTCAATAGTCATAATATATGTAGCAGTTCATGACCAATTTCAAAACTCCGCCATCTCTCTCTCCCCACATCCACCACTGCTGGCGGCTCACCTCCAACTGCGCAACGCTACGCGCTGTTCACAGCCAGCTGCCTAACACTACAATGGCGAGTATTACAACAATGCAAAGCAGACACAGACTGCACACAGCACAGACAGTGATTTTCATACAGAGGTGGCGTTACCAATAAAAAAACCTAAACAGCCTACTGCTCCCCACAAAAAATTTTACAAATTGTTTTGGGCACTGGGCAATACATATTTGTTAAAATTTTTCATAATCGTAATTACAATAACAAAGAAATCAAATGCACACACTTATTGATACAATGTTGGTCAAAAGCTAAAATTTTCTCACAGTCCATAAAGATAGTTCTGATCATTCATCATAATAGTAATTACAGTTTTTTTTTTCACAAAGTCTCATTAGTAAAAGAAATTGCACACAGAAGTAGTGGATTTCCATGCAGTCTTGAAGAAGTAGTGTTGTCCTTCCAACGGAAAGACAGTGCTGACTCTTGACATGCAGGCAGGTCATGGGCCACAACAGAGCAAACCCACAGCGGAGTCAGTCGAAGTTTTGAAGAGTATTGGTGGGTAGGTTATCACAGAGCAGACCCACTGTAGTCCTGGTAGAAATTACGGTATTGGTAGGCCACCAGAGGTGCAGACCCACTGCAGTCCTTGTAGAAATAATGGTATTGATGGATCATCAAAGATGTATGTAGTCCTGGTAGAAATTACGTATTGGTAGGCCACCAGAGGTGCAGACCCACTGTAGTCCTTGTAGAGACGGCCAGCAGACATCTGTTGCGACTGTGCAGGTGCTCAATCACCATCGAAGAGTCTTGTGGACAATATAGCAAGTCCATAAACCACCACTTGTGCACTCACTAAGTTTTTGAAATTGTCCTTAGAACCAGCAATGCTGTTATCCAGTCCCTTGCTGAATTATTAACACACGTGCAAACACTAACAGTCCCTACTTCTCACATATTGTCCATATACTATGACCAACAGAAACGTGTGCAGTGAAATGTAACTTACAAGTTAATAATATGATGAACTGGTGTCAATTACAATTTTATAACATAAGAATACAATTACAAAGGTACAAAATACATCATTAAAGAACATAACAATACAGATAACGTTTGTAGTACAGGCTTGACAACAGAATAGAAATAAACATATACATCAATATATTACAACTAATATAAGGCAATGAGCAGCAAACAAGAAAAATAAATCTGGCTTAGCAGAGTAACACAAAGTCAAATTCAGTAACACTATGCCTGGCAAACAGCAGCTTATATCTAAACATGACAAAGCTCAAGCAGAAAAAAAATATTACACTAAAGACAACAAGACAGATAAGCGAAATGTCTATTCACATCTTAATGTCTATGCAATTAAAGTGGTGCACCATAAAAACTTATTCTATGAAGTAAATTACCAAGTATTGTAAAGAAAATTATGTGTCCAGTTACTGTTACTAGTCCCTTCTTATTGTTCTTTCCTTTCCAAGTGCTCCTTTTTTTAAGAATGTGGATTACAAAATTATTATTTAATAGATCTGATGACAGGAAGTGTTCACATTAGCAAATGCATTTTATTTTATAAAAGCAATGCTGCAACACAGCTGGAAACCAGATATCAAATGAAATAAGCAACTATGTACAAAGTAAAGCATAAGAACATTATTCAGTAGTCATGAGGCATTTCATAAGTTAGTAGAAAAATCTCTCAACTAGAGAGACAGTAGGCATAATCAGGTGTATAGACATAAAAATATTTCTTGTCATTTCATTAGGCATTTCAGTAAATATCATAAATTAAGAGCTCCACAGTGTAATCATTTGTTTTCAAGTTCGACCATGTCGTTTTTGCGATGCTTTCTACAAAGGAACGTCAATAGCGAGGATAATGGCCTCCATTTTTTTTTTCTCCACCTGTACCTCTGAAAGGGGCACACGCTAATGGCTTTTTTCCAGGCGACTGTCGCCCAGCTGGGTGCCCATCACGCATTACGTGCAGGTGGTCACTTAACTTTCTTACCGAAATATTTACGACAACAGTTTCAGCTACAGTGGCTGTCAATCATAAAAATATTTCACAGGTCAAGAATTTGCGTTACAAATCTGTAGAAACAAAATCCTATTGATATAACAGTGTCCAAAAAGTTTTCGTCGGCATTGTAATACATTCACTCATTTACATACATTTCATAACTCTTAAAGTACGATTCTTGGTTTCCAACAACCTGTTTCACAAACCAGAGTGAGTCCCTAACCACTATTCATTATTCCTTACCTTATTGGTCGACACTTCTTCAATATTTTATGATAACAGATACGTAGCATACTCAAATAACTCATATAGCATCAGCTTATTGATCATAAACATACCGCAACAGCATAATACACATAGTCATCGTAATAATATCATAACACCTCAGTAAACTCTCAAAATCGTCGTAGCTTCCTCCAATAATTAAAAAAAATTCTCTGCTCATGTCAAAAGTGTCATCTACCTCAAATTTACTTTAAAAATCGTGATCCCATACCAAATACATCATTCAAAGCTCTCATAGTATCACAATGGTTCCGAAAAAATATGAACAGTTCACAAAGTACAGACAAAATACAATTTCGTAAGTGTGAAGTTATCCAACGGTGTAATTGCGTAAACATCTGTCACTGACGTAGTAAAAAAAAATATTTCTTTCTCTGTTAAATAATCAGATAGCTGTGTAATTTACGTGTTAGAGAAATATGGTACCGATGTGTAAAGTTGTATAAGCAAATACCATATTAGCTAGGGCTCCTTGTGCTTGCCAAACACATGGTACACAAAGTAAGCGTGTACCCCCCTGAGGATTAATGTAATTATACCCTCAGGTGTTACAGATTACAGCAATGGAATGAAATGTATCACGGAAAACCCTTGTATCATTGCACTTCAAATATCTTTAAAAAAATAAATGTTTTAAGTGCGAAATTAATCACTCAAATACGTGTACTGTAGCGCTAAACTGTGCATCATGTTGTAAGATAATCTCTGTGGAAGTCTCGTAGTTATCGTCCTCCGAAAGCTAAGTTCTGTAGAAGTCAATGTACTTACCTCATGATAAACAAAAGTGAAATGCTTTGTGTATAGATATCGTAGTTATTATGCTTATTGTTCTGATGAAGAAAGTACTGTACTGTAACGTATTGTTGTGCTACGGAAAAGGCTGTCTCATTGTAGCTATACCACAAAAGTTACTTCTAATGTATTTTATTTTCCAGAATAAAACTGAAAACTGTGCAGATATAAAACAGAAACACTGCAAAAGCAACATTGTAAATTGTCACTCATTAGTAGCGTCATGATAAAATCGAGTAGCTGTCGTATAAACTAACCACTGTGTCATCTGGTATCTCGCAGAAAGTACTTTAAATCCAGAATGTATTTTCAAGTAAACCAAAATGTTGCATCAAAATCTCATTGGCAGTGCAAGTATATGTTCTAAGTATGGAAGGCTGATAGTCGTTACGTAATCTTGCAACTAACAAGCAAGAATGTACAAATACAACACTGTGTAGTCTGTTCACTATAACAATGCATTCATAATTTCTGTTTAAAAATGTTCCCTAGGTTCTAGACTGGATATTTACCTTCAAACATTGTTGCATGTTAACAGTTTCTCAGTGTGACAAATTGTATTAGTAGCGTGTAGTGAAAAATTTTATGGCAAAGACAAAGTTAAAAAGCAGATTATCTTTCAACAAACGGTTTTACATGTGAAATGTGGTGTAAACCTTTACTCTTCCTAGTACGCAGAGTTTCAACTTCAACGCAATTATCATGTGGTATACGTCGGATTCTGTAAGGTCCATTGTAAACTAGAAAGAATTTGTGACTCAAGTGTTTCTTCTTATGTGACAATGAATGAGCTTTAATGAGAACTTTCTGACCAATATATAATTTCTTTCCATTTGCTTTACCGTGTAGTTTTCTCCTTTTGTCTGCTGCAGATTTTATATTTTTAATAGCCAAATCAATTATGTCTTTGTGTCGAAGTTTACGTGTATTCGGGAAAGGTACAAGCTCTCTGATTCTGTTCGGTGGTTTTTCATTCTTCAGTACAAGAGTAGGTGGTGAAGCAGTGGAGTCATGAGGCATTTCATTCAGCACGTTTTGAAATAAGTGTAAATATCTGTCCCAATGCTGATGCTTTCTGTGACAATAAAGTCTGCAAAGCTTATTGATTTCTTTCATAATCCGTTCGGAGGGGTTACAATGTGGTGAGTACAATGAAATAAAAACAGGTTTGATTTTATGGTTGCGAAGCATGCGTGACCAAACAGCAGATCTGAATTGCGGTCCGTTATCTGAAATGACTTTAGCAACATGGCCAACTTCACGTAAGAGATTTTTAACAAAGGCGTTGGATACAGATCGTCCAGTGGCTTTACGTAACGGAGTGAAAGAAACAAATTTGGAAGTAAGTTCAACAACCTTCTGACAAGGGGTCCCAATAGATCAACTGCAGCAAATTCTTTTAATTTAGAAGGAATGATAGGAAACAACGGAGCACGATGTGAGATAGTAGATGGTTTCGCCTTTTGACAAAGTTTACAAATACACAGGACTCTTCGAATTCTCTTTTCCATATTGTTAAAATAACAAGTCGTTCGAAGAATATGATAACATTTTCGTGGACCAAAATGTGCGTAGCAGAAATGAATGTACCAAATGAGCTTATTCACAAAATCGTCAGGAATGCAAAGTACCCATAGCTTGTCATCAACAGTGCAGCGTTTGAACAGTATATTGTTTCTAACCAGATAATAATGCCGAATCTGTGTGTGTGTCTTTTCATGCCATTTGCTTTTGATGTCTTTCCAAATCGGATCTTTATCTTGTTCATGAGCAATGTCCTTTAAAGATGTGGTGATGAAGTTTTCAAAGGCGACTTTCTGAATGTAAAGAATACTGAAATTTTTCTCGAGGTTGCCTTCTGTGTTACTTTTCTCAAGCCCAGCCGGTGCGCGTGACAGTGCGTCCGCAACAATGTTCTCCTTGCCGGGAATGTAGACTATTGTGAAGTGGAATTCTTGCAGAAACAATGCCCAACGTTTTAACCTGTCATGATTTAATTTTGAAGACATAAGAAATTGTAATGCACGATGATCACTGTATACTTTTACGTGCTTACCAGAAAGAAAGAAACGGAATTTGTTAAATGCCCAAACGATAGCTAAAGCTTCTAATTCAGTAACGGAATAATTTTTTTCAGATTTTGTTAGCACTCGGCTAGCAAAAGCAATGGTTTTCTGAACAGTAGTGTCATTTTCTGTGGCTTCTTGAAATAAATGGGCACCAAGACCGACTTTAGAAGAATCCGTGCTAAGGCAGAAATCTTGTGACAGAACTGGATGAGCTAGTATTGGCGCGTTAAGTAGCGATTCTTTCAAAGAATTGAATTCCAACTGTGCTTGTTCGTCCCAGTTCCAAATAGTATTTTTTCCAGTGAGAGAACAAAGTTTTGGTGTAACAAGAATTTGCATATTCAGAAAACGACGGTAAAAATTTACGAGACCTAGAAAACTGCGGACTTGTTTCTTTTTTTGGATGGAACTGGAATGGCTCTGATTGCTTCTAACTTTTCAGGATCCGGCTGAATGCCTTCAGAAGAAATAATATGTCCCAAAAACATCACCTTTGACCTACCGAATTCAGACTTTTCCAAGTTAACTGTAATTCCAGATTCTGCAAAAATATGTAACACGTTGTTGAGGATGCGATTGTGTTCCCATGAGGCTTCTGCTATCAGAATATCGTCCACATATAAGGTGATGTGACGTTTTAAGAACTCAGGTAATATGGAATTTAGCCCGCGAATGAATGCTGCCGAAGAAATGTTCAAACCAAAAGGAAGTTTCCGAAACTGATAACAAACGCCGAAACAAAGGAAAGCTGTGTATTTTCTACATTCTGGATGTAGTTCGATCTGATAAAAGCTGGACCTGAGATCAATAGAAGACAACACTTTTACACCATTAAAATTTTGAAGAAGTTCTTCTAACGTTTGCGGCCTGTCTGTTTCAGGAATGATGATAGTATTGATTTGTCTCGAATCTAAGACAAGCCTGATCGATCCATTTTTCTTCTCAACAACATGTAATGGATTGTTGTATGAGCTTACTGCAGGCTCAATAATGCCCTCGTCAAGCATAGATTGTACTTCTGTTCTAACACGGTCCCTATAATGTGCTGGAATTACGTATGGTCTAACACAAAATTTAGTATGCTCACGAACACGAAATTGGTATTGAAATCCCTTGATTGTTCCTGTTTTGTGAGTAAAAACTGTGGAATGTGCTTGTAAAATCTCAAAAAGGTCCTGCCTATCAGTGTCATTAGAGTTCTCAATTGTTTGAATTTTATTCTGAATTAACTTATTAGTGTCAAATGCGCCGTCGATATCATCCCTGTCAGTACTTGCAGAGTGATTGTTAGTGTCAAGTTCCGTCGAAAATTCCGAACTGTTGTCTAACAGGAGGTAAAGCCGATTAATTTCTTCGTCATGGTTTGAGAGCCAATCTTCAAATTTCAAAGCTACTGACTTACCTTCTTCTTCTAAACTTATTTCAGCATCGTGAAAGTTTAAGATTGCTTTGTATTCATTCAAAAAGTCTACTCCCAGTATAATTTCCGTCGACAATAATGGAACAATAAGAAAGTTCATAGAGAAGCTGTGGCTTTGACAAAAGAATTCTAAGTCGGTTTGTTGGCGTACATCTATACTTTTCCAAAGATTGCACCTTGTAATTTAATCTTACGTAACGGAAGTGTGGGGCAATCGTTCGATTTGTTGCATTTGCTAAAGGCTGTTTCACTGATTACTGAAATGGGACTGCCAGAGTCAAGTACCGCCGTAAATTTTACGTCATTTACTGTAATGTGAATCACAGGATATGCAATGTTGTTATGTTTTACGTCGTGTTCTTGGAGTAAGATGTCCCTAATGTCTTCCATTTTTACGTAATTACTAGCTACGGCAGCTGCGTCGTCAGTTTCATACGTACGTTTTGTGGCTGCCAGCGGTATGAGTCATTGCCTATTGTCTCTTTGTTGGCGCGCGTCGTTATTGGGATTTGGAGACCTAACTTCTACAAATTCACCTTGTCGAGAGGGCCCTGCTCTGTTTGAATCCCGCCAGTTCTGATGCAATTCAGGTCTGTCGTTACGATCATATCAGCTGTCGTCATGTCGGTAGATTCCATAGTTTCTTTCTTGTTGGTCACGTGGTGGAGAATTTCTCCCTGAATCGTAACTGTGCGCTGGACCGTTGCATCTAAAGTTATTCTGTCTCCCTTGATAATAATTATTTTGGTTCCCAAATAGTCTGTTTCTCTGATTGTCTCTGTGATAGTCACTACCGCGGAGAGGTGATCTTTCCCTGTAATTATTACTACTCTGCCAACGGTTGTCATACGGGTGGTGTCTGTTTTGGTCACGATATGTGTTGTGAGAATAGCCTTGTCGTGTCCAGTTATTATTTCTGTCGTCACGGAATTGTGACGGATGTAACCTGTAGTGATTGTTTTCCTGTTTTCTCATCCCGCGACTGTCTGTGTCAATTTCTAATTCTTGTAAGAGTCCCTGAAAAGCTTCAATGTCGTCTTTGCAACGTCCTGCCAAAATAATATGTCGTAAATGTTCAGGCAATTTGATTAAGCAAATGCGAATGAGTTCTGAGGGGCTGTATGGCTTTGACAGGTACTGATTCTTGTGCAACATGTCTTCAAAATATTTCACAAGACTAGAAAATTCAGATTGTTCGAAATGATTCATCATTATGATGCTATGTTTTACTCGGTCTTGTGTAGCTTGAGACCAATATGCTGAGAGGAAGGCATGATAAAATTCTCCTTCACTGTGACAATCGTGAATGACCGATCGCATTCTTACAGCTGGTTCATTCTCCAAGTAGCCACACATAAATTCTAATCTGTGCTCTGATGACCAGTTGGGAGGAAAACAATGAGAGAATTTATGGAGCCACGCTTGTGGATGAATGTCGTTGCCAGAATTCTTAAACGTTTTGAATTTACGTGTAGTAATGAACAGCTTATAGTCAAAATCATCGTGTCGGCGAGTCGCATGTCGGTCATTGTTACGTCGTGTCGGCGGTTCAATCTCAAAATTCGATGCACATTGCCAATTTCTTTCATAATTTCCGAAATGCGCTGTGTTATTATTTTGTGGCTGTTCCGTATTTCTATGTCCCTCTTCCCGTATTGGGGCGCGAGTGTCCTCTGAAATACGTAATTCTCGTACTACTTGTGCCAACTGATCTTGCACTTCCCGGATTTCTCTTTTGTACTGTGTATTGATTTGATTTTGATTTTGTTTGAATTTTCTAATTTCTTCATACTCTTCAGTGTCAGTGAAGGCTACAGGCGTTGTGTCATTCAGATCATCATCTACTTTTGTAGATAAGTTAGTGAAGTGATCTGAAAGTTCGGCTACTTTATCCGATAGTGAAATTATTTCTTCTGTATGTTTTTCTGAACCAAGTTTCAGAGTGTCCATTTGTGTTGAAATCGTATCTACTGTGTCCTTTAAGTTTTCCTGAGTTTTTGCAAGTTGCGTAACCGTATCGGTAGATGCAACTGAGTCAATTTTAGCTTGCAAGGTCTCATGATTTTCATGAACAATAATTTGCAGTTCTTTTATGGCTGCTTCGTGATTCTGTAATGCACTTTCATGCCGCGAAAAAATAGGTTGAAAATGCTCACAAATTTGTGTTTTTACGTCATTACAGACTTTTTGACATTTCGATTCAATGTTATGTAACTCAGTAGTTAAATCTTCACGTGTTTGTTCAAGTGTGGTGTCTAACTTTTGAAGATTTTGTTCCATTGCGTCTAACTGTTGCTGTGTTTGTCTCTGGTGTTGTTCCATTGTGTCTAACTTTTGAAGATTTTGTTCCATTGTGTCTAACTTTTGAAGCTTTTGCTGTGTTTGTCTCTGATTTTGTTCCATTGTGTCTAGCTTTTGAAGATTTTGTTCCATTGTGTCTAACTTTTGAAGACTTTGTCCCATTTGTCTCTGATTTTGTTCCATTTGTTGCATTAATTGCAATAATAATGTATTAGTGTCTGGAATCTGTTTCTCTATGCTTTTTGGCAGTGCATTTTCACCGGCAGCATTCTCATTTTGACAAGCAGAAAATGTGTCTTGACTCATTTGAGAAAACGGTGAGGACCCAAAACCTAAGTCTACAGTATTTGCAATATCGTGTTCTGTCATTTCGGATTCCTGAGGCGAGCTGTTGCCGACCGATCGATCGATAATGCTTCCTTGTTCATTACCTGTTTCACTGTCTACACTATTATTTGACGCCCGCGCCATTTCCCTATGCACAGTTACCAAATTACTACTTTGAATGTCTGTTAATTCATTACACAGTGGTGCTGATAAGCTACGCTCGTCGTCACTATTATTTCTCAGTTTACTTTGTAGCCTAGTGTTACGTTTTTCCCACGCCATTATTGTCACAATATTTCACACGATAACACAGAAAAGCACAATTTGAAGAGCAAAAACAAGAGAACACATTAACATAGCACTGTAAATAATATCTAGTTAATTGTAGCTGCGAAATACTTGGTGCAAATCTACATGCATGCCACAACTGTTTTACTGTACAACAATGAAAGACTGCAACTACAAAGGAGATTTTCTCTACAATTACGCGCTAGCAATAAACAAAAGCTATACTAATTACACAAACTACAAGAAAAAATCAGAAGATTCCATTGAGGTATCCTCGGCTAAGGGTCGACATATGAAACTTCCCCTTTTTAACAATTATACAGGACTGTGCTTAACCTGACACACAATATTTTGTTAGCGCAACGCAATCTGACTTTCAATAATCCCTACAAAAGAATGGGCCCTGACTAACATTAAACTATACCTTTCACAAATCACTTGCCTCACAAAAATCTTCGCTACTCAAGCTACTGCAATACAGCGAGCGCCACTACTGCCAGCTAAATAAAAGATTCTAACTACTGAAGGCACTAACTACTGATAGGCATAGTTAGCAAATGAAAGATTTTGATAGAGAACAACCAATGTATTTACCTCAATAGTCATAATATATGTAGCAGTTCATGACCAATTTCAAAACTCCGCCATCTCTCTCTCCCCACATCCACCACTGCTGGCGGCTCACCTCCAACTGCGCAACGCTACGCGCTGTTCACAGCCAGCTGCCTAACACTACAATGGCGAGTATTACAACAATGCAAAGCAGACACAGACTGCACACAGCACAGACAGTGATTTTCATACAGAGGTGGCGTTACCAATCAAAAAAACCTAAACAGCCTACTTACAACTGTGTTTGCACGCTGGCTGTCTTACAGACGTCACGGATTTGACTTCGATAACTCATTGAGGAATTACTCGCATTTACTTGTTTTTCTTACTGCTGTGATTCTGACCGTCGTGCGGTGGCGTTCGATCTATAGATCCTCTACTAAATTCTGTATTCCTCTGTTAATTAGGTTAGTGTTTGCTTTTCTTTTTGCGGGACTTGCATGGAATCTACCTGATTGATAGAGCAGGTGCAGCGTCCGAAAGTGGAGCCGAATCCGAATTGCCAGCCGGGTGCATTACGCCATTTCAAAACAGAGTTATATAGCACGTCGTCGTATTTATTTGTATCTCAATGATTGGGTGTCCTTTTAATTGTTTTATTTCTAGGTCAAATAAATTTCTGAAGTGTTAATCAGTAATTTTCCGATTCTGTAATTACTCGATTACTTACTTAAATGTGTTTATGAGAGTGTGAACGGTTATTAATCTTGCTACTTGTATGCACTGTTGGATTTTGAACTGGTGATACTAGAAGATTTAAGATCTGTTAAATTCAATAAGGTTCTCATTGACTATTTGTATCATTCATGACGCAGTATTTCACATCAAATTTTTCTGGATATTTCTCTTGCGTTCCTTGCGCACCTTCGCTTTTTGCCGGTATAGTAATTTTCTTATATGATGCTTATTTGGGAATTATACTCCTATTTTGGATTGTAAACCAAAGTTTCTTTCCAGAAAGAATTTTTAGGTCTTTTATTCTACTTTCACCGTTTTTATTAATACACTTAACCTGTTTGCTATTAATCACTCTGGTGCAGTTTCATGATCGTAAATTCTTCTGTTTCGTAGTAGTCAATGCCACTCGAGGTGTTTTTCCAATGATGTTTAGTAAAACTGTCTTAGTGCGTTCTGTTAAAATACAGAGAAAGTTCGCAACACAAATGATGTTCAGTCTCCCTTTGGCCCTGTCCTTCCTACCGCAGACGCCGACACGCCAGTACTGCGTACCACCTATATTAGAGTAATAGTTAAAAAGAAACTTGTAAGACTTGCTGCGAAGAAAGCTTAGATGTTCAGATAATGTTTCTTATGAATTTCTAAAGTAACTGGAAACTGAACGATTAGTCAGGTTGGTTTCTTTGGAATCTATGAGTCCGGTGGGACACCGGCAGATTTTAGAAAAACTGCTGTAGGTGAGTGCGAGAAATAGTCGCATACTGAGACTAACAGCTTCTGCATGTATTAGGGCGAACGAAACACAAAATCGAGAGTTTGGTTGTATGACGATCAGTTTCGCTTTAGGAAACTTACAGGCACGAGAAAAAAGCAGTTCTGACGTTATGCTTCATAATGGAAAACGGACTTAAGAATTATCGCGGCACGTTCGTTGCTTGTATCGACTTAGAAAGATCTCTCGACAACGGAAGGTGGTGAAAGGTGTTCGAAAGTCACAGCAAAATGGTGTAAGCTATAGGGGATGACGGGTAATATACAATGTGCACAAGAACTGTCTTGGAGCATAGCTGCCTGCAGCTGTAAAACTTACGTCACTGAGAGAACTGTACTGTCACGTTTGCTGCGGCACTCAACGGTAACATAAAGTGATGGTAGACAATGGATTACTTCAGACACCAATGTTGTGTAAACGAATTCCTGAAACTGAACAGAGAGTACCCTCGTGTACACTCGAAGGAAGAAAAAAAAGGAGCAGGAATTGATCGAATGGGGCGGAAATCGGTAGATAAAATGTATATGTACGTTTTTACTGGACATAGGGGCTCAGTTAGAAGCAGGGCTGGTCACTGAAGACAGTTCTACTCCATACAGTGGTATTCCAGTCCGAAGACGCTTCTGGAGACAGACCGGGCAGAAGTGGGACGCCAACATTACTGTCGCCCGCCATACGGCACGACAGAAGGAGTGATGGACTCGGAAGCGATTTCTTTGCGTAGCAGGACACTTTTGGTTGTTACAGCACTGCGGTACGTCCACGATATTCTATGCCCCGTTTTATCGACCTTCATGGCAAAACCATCCTGGCTTTAAGTTTTAGCAAGATAAACCGGCGAGAGCTTGTCTTCGTGCTTGCCAAAAGCCTGCCTTGGCCAGCAAGGTCATCTGATATCACCCACACTGAAAGTATTTGGAGCATTGTGGCCAGGGCCCTCCAATCACCTCGGGATTTTGACGGACTAGTGCGCCAATTGGACAGAATTTGGCATTATGTCTCTCAGGAAGACCAAAGACCAATAACTCTGCTAGTCCATACCAGGCCGAAAAGCTGCTTGCATAAGGGCCAGAGGTGGACTAATGTGTTATTGACTTGCTCTTTCTCGTGAACCAACTTTAGAAATTTCCCGAAACCGTAATCATTTGTTTCTCTGTACTTGTACATCACATCTACCGACTTTCGTCCCATTCATATATACCCTTCGTGGCACGTCTCCTTTTTTATTTCTTGTCTTCTGACAGTCCCAGTTTATAGTTGGAGAGGACTTGCATAGTTTATTCTTAATTTTTCTGGTTAGTTGTGGTAGGTCTCAGTAAAATGTGTCACCTTTTTGAAGAGGCCCTGCAATGTTGGGGACACATAATATTATCAATTACGTGTGTTCAGGTGTGTGACTGATGTAATATCTGACTTACCGATTTCTGCTGCTTCTCACGGTCTTATTTTGCAAGATAATGGAACGTTTGTGTAAATCACATGTGAAAAGCAAACATGAATTCCTCATTGGCATGTGAATGTTTGGATCTCACTCCAGTTTGGCAAAGATACAACAGAACTGACATAGGTTGTGGCACTTGTTTCGTAACAGTTCATCATGTTCTTCTCGAGAAATATGGAACATCCGTTGTAATGGATTCTTGTGGACTCATACTGGGAATCTATCTTCATTTTCGTTCTAGTGAAACGTGGAATTGTCTAGATACAACATGCCTGCATGCAAGTACGAAGATCTGTTCCTGTCGCACGTGGAGAGCTTCGGTCAATATACAACTTAGGCAGACGGCACCAGTTCCACAACAACTGCTCAGGTAGCTCATGGAGGCCGGTAACGAAAAATAAAGCACCTGATATACACTATGTGGTTAAAAGTAACCGGACACCCCCCCCCCCCCAAAACATATGTTTTTCATATTAGGTGCATTGTGCTGCCACCTACTGCCAGGTGCTTCATGTCAACGACCTTAGTAGTCATTAGATATCGTGAGGGAGCAGATGGAGCGCACCGCGGAACTCACGGACTTCGAACGGGGTCAGACCAATGGGTGTCACTTGCGTCATACGTCAGCACGCGAGATTTCCACGCTCCTAAACATCCCTAGGTCCACTGTTCCCAATGTGATAGTGAAGTGCAATCATGAAGGGACACGTACAGCACAAAAGCGTACACGCCGACCTCGTCTGTTGACTGACAGAGAGCGCCGACAGTTGAAGAGGGTCGTAATGGGTAATAGGCAAAAAACTGTCCAGACCGTCACACAGGAATTCCAAACTGCATTAGAATCCACTGCAAGTACTATGACAGTTAAGCGGGAGGTGAGAAAACTTGGATTTCATCTTCGAGCGGCTGCTCATAAACTACGCATCACACCGGTAAATGCCAGAGGAAGCCACGTCTTGCGTAAGGAGCGTAAACATTGGACGATTGAACAGTGGAAAAACGTTGTGTGGAGTGATGAATCACGATGGCGGGGAGTGGATCCGGCCAAAGCCCGGTGAACGTCATCTGCCAGCGTGTGTAGTGCCAAGAGTAAAATTCGAAGGCTATGGTGTGGTCATGTTTTTCATGGAGGGGGCTTGTACCCCTTGTTTTGCGTGGCACTATCGCAGCACTTGCCTCCATTGATGTTTTAAGCACCTTATTGCTTCCCACTGTTGAAGAGCAATTCGAGGATGGCGAATGCTTCTCTCAACACGATCAAGCATCTGTTCATAATGCATGGCCTGTGGCGGAGTGGTTACACGACAATAGCATCCCTGTAATGGACTGGCCCGCACAGAGGTCTGACCTGAATCCTGTACAACACCTGTGGGATGTTTTGGAACTCCGACTTCATGGCAGGGCTCACCGACCGAAATCGATACCTCCCTCTCGTGCAGCACTGCGTGAACAATGGGCTGCCTTTCTTCAAGTAACCTTCCAGCTCTTGACTGAACGTATGCCTGCGAGAGTGAAAGCTGTCATCAAGGCTAAAGGTAGGCCAACACCATATTGAATTCCAGCATTACCGATGGAGGACGCCACGAACTTGTCATTTTCATCCAGGTGTCCGGATATTTCTGACCACATAGTGTACATAGCAGCGCCTCTTCCCAAACGGAAAGACAGGATCAACTGTCAAGGGAGTCTTTCTAGAATGATGAGTCGCAGTCCGGAAAGTTGAAGTCATATCAGTGTTTGGCGTGTTGGCGTACTGGGGAGATGGATGGGACCTGTCTGCGTGTTGGCTTTCTCCTTTGGTCAGACCGATGACAAGCGAGAACCTTGCAGTTTCGGAAAATCAATACTACAAGAAACACAGCTGCCCCACTTTCTGATTAACATTTCTGCCGTAAGGGTCACTCGTGCATTTTTCGTATTTTCGTAACGTTCGGTCACCTATCATGACGCAACAAGATGTTGATGATGGTGAAGTCAGTTTCGCTGAAAATGTTGTCAGATGTCCAGACACCTCTACGTAAAACGTAACTGAGCACAATATGTCACGATAGGCGGATCCGCCAGTGTGATGTGTGGGGGAAAGTGTCGTGTTGTCGGCAGAAAAGCGGCAAGACCAGGACGGATCGGAGAGTTCGCTGACTTAGAAAGTGGACAAGTCTTTGGATGTCACTTGAGTAACACTGCCGCCAGGGACATTGCAGCCCTTCCAAAGCTACCCAATTCAACTGTGTGACTGCAGTGCGAACCCGAAGGCATAATTGCAGTTAAATCTGTACCAGGCAGACCCCATCTAAGGACGAACGGGGGCTGCTGACCATTACGGAGGGTGGCTCTAAAACATTCCACGAAATCAGAGGCAGCAATGAGATTCACAGCGCTACCGCACTCTAGAACAATGATGTACACAGAGTTAAAAAGAGTGGGCTACAGTGGTTGATCAGCTCCTGATAAACCGCACATTCCTGCAGTCATTTCTAGGTGACGTTAGAGGTGGTGAAAAGAGCGATACCGTGGACGGTGGAACACTGGAAACGAGTGTTTTTGATACATCGCGCTATACCTTGTGGCGATCCGATAGGAAGATTTGAGTTTGGCTAAGGCTAGGAGAACGTCATCTGGCGTCAAGTGTAGTACCAACAGTCAAGTACAGAGGGGATGATGTTACGGTGCTCGTGTGTTTCTCGTTATCATGGTAGGATCCGCTTGTGGCACTTAAGAAAACTCTGTAGCAGGAGGATATGGGCACAGTTTACGGCGTTGGGTACTGCGTACAGCTCAGATAATGGTAAAGGTATCAGCGTGATTAGACAACTGGCCATAAAGCAGTATCTTTCAGTGAATGGTCTGTGGACAAGAAATTAATGAAATAGATTGGCCCGCCCTAGTCCATACCTGAACCCAATGGAACACCTTCGATCCAGACCCAGAGTCAACTCCTGAGAATGAATGGGTGCCATTTCTCTACATATGTTGAGACACCTTATTGAAACTACCATAACAGAGGTAAAACCCTCATAAGGGCGAACGGCTCATACGTCTCATGTTAATTCCCAGTAATAGTATCCGAATACTTTTGGTGGAACAACGCAAATAAAAAAAGGCAGTTACATCAAAGTAAATTGGCGGAAAAATCATACGCATTTCGTTGAGTTGGATGTAAAACTAGCGTTCCTAATCGCAACACGGCAACTTGTCATGTGAAACAACGCAGGGAAGCAACCACAGATCGCCCATTAATCCAGCACGTGATACTGCGAAATGTTTTTTCGCCCAGTCACCTCTCCACTTGTCTCACCTTCTTGCCTTGTGTGCGGATCTGAAACCACAGCATATTTTGAAACATCTTGGCAGATTAAAACTGTGTGTCGGACCAAGACTCGAACTCGGGACCTTTGCCTTTCGACGAGGTACTGGCGGAATTAAAGCTGTGAGGACGGGGCGTCGGTCGTGCTAGGGTAGCTCAGTTGGTTGAGCACTTGCCCGCGAAAGGCTAAGGTCCCGAGTTCGAGTCTCGATCCAGCACACAGTTTTAATCTGCCAGGAAGTTTCATATCAGCGCACACTCCGCTGTAGAGTGAAAATTTAATTCTAGACACAGCTTATTTTAATTGTTTGCACCTACCGATGACACAGGAGTGACGTAAGCACTTATATTGAGGTGAGACAGATGTGGCTTCATTCAAATCATGTAGGGGAAGCCAATAGTAATGTTTATTTAATTGCATATACGAACACTGAATGTTTCCGCGGAACCTACGAGTATTTATCACCTAAAAATGCTCCTGTCGGAGCACAGAAAATGAAAAAATGATCCCCTTTAAAAGACTCTGAAAGAAAAGTGAGAAACCACCCTCTCCCAACAAAAATTTTCGCATGGGAAGATACTCACGCTATTTTCACACACAACATACTAAATCCCTTTACACAGTTTCTGTTTGCAGTAAAGCATTCATACCCATCTTCTCGCACTCACTGTCACTATATATCCCCCTTTTCTGCGACTAATTTACAATATATCCCACTGCATCTGTTTCTTCTCTCACTCACACTGTCTCCTTATGCATTTCTTTCTCAATGCCATCATTTTTCCACCATACATCGGCTGCTCGAAAGTTCTACTGGGAAGGGCGAGGGGGGGAGGGGGGGGAAATCCATATCATTTGTTCCCTATACTTACGTGTTTAAAGTTCGCGGTCTGGGTGGGTCCAGACCTCCAATACCTCTGTATGGCCTCCACTCATCTGCATTTTTCATTTCCACTCTCTCCTTTCTCTGTTAATTCCATTCCTTCCTGCATCATGCGTCTCTCTTTCTCCCTTACCGCTACTCTCACTGACCACAGATATCTCCTCTCTCTACAGCACCCTCTGCTATTGTCTTCATTCATCTCTCTTTCTCTTCCATTGCCACTGCCTCTCACTGACCAATCGCCCTCGTAGGCTCTCACTGGCATTGTATCGTCTCACTTCCACTTCAAAGAGTATAATTATTCGGCTTTTCTGTGCCCTGACAAGAACTTTTTTCCCCTGTGACAACAGGGTTGTGTGTAACAAATACAGTAGTCCAGTAAAGTTTTGACACTTTATTTATATACTTCGACACATTTACATACTTCGACGCTTATAAAGAACAAACAAGTACGCATAATATAAGGTTACCAAAAAAATCGTATGGTTTACTTTTTTCTGGATACTTCTCTTTCCCATCGTATTTCGTCGGAAACGCCGGGCTTATCATTTACATGTTAAGAGTAAAAATGTTGTTAGGAATACCTTACTGAGTTTGCATTAATTCCAGTTTTATATCATTTTTAGCTGGCACTTGAAGTTCTTTTCAGGCACGTTGAGACCCTTTTTAGACCATTTTTGGTTACTGTACTACAACTTTGGACACGTTTATGCCGGAGTGAAGTGCTCATTATACAGAGATAGCGTGACATAAAGTCTTACTGCTAAAATGTACTGGTTAACAACGACCTCAGAAGTCTTTATGCCACCACGACACTTTCCATGTGTTCACTACGTCAGTTTATTTGCGGCTGTGACCAGATACTACGTGCATATTTTATTTGCGTAAGTATGGTAACTTTGAACCTCTGGATCTCCGTAGTGGATAGTGATATCGGAAAAAGTTTCTAATTTCCCCGTGAATATCAACTTAAAAACGAATGGCAAATGTTTCATCGATCCGTCTGTCTGTGGTACTTGTACCCAAAAATCATGGTCTTTCCTAATTTCCTCAGGAACCGCCCACGAACAAGTAAGCCGTTTGCGGTCCCCTTAGACCACACCTAATGCAAAAGTAGCAACTGATTTGCTCGAACTGCCTGTGCTGGAGGAAGTGCGTGATGTTTAAATTTTGACCCTTTACTGTAGGATAGCTGCAGTACGTCCGGTGTTCCGATAAGTATAGAAATGGTCTAGAGCTATCCACTGCTCTTGGCACCGAACCTCTGTTATCAATAAAAAGCAAAACGTGAACCTCTGAAAGAACGCATTTTCGTGTATGGCTGTTTGGAAAATTTGGTACTAACTTTGTCAGGTGGCTCATTCATTCATTCATCCGCTCTAACAGATAAGCTACAGTACTGATGCAGACTATGCCCACGGAAGTTTTATTTCCCATCACACGCACATTTTTCACCCTCAGATAGCACGATAAGCGTTTAGTTTCTTGTCGTACAGAATGCCGCAACCGAGGGCTGAAGATGGTAACTTTTCAGCTCATACATCTTGGGATACGTTTCTTGCGCTTTATAAATTATGAGAATACAGCAGATGGTTTTGCAATATTGCTTCAACAGACCATGTCACATAGCTCAGCGGTACAGAAATCCATACAACGTTGTGCCAAGAGACATCCACCTGTTGTTCTGTTGTAGTATGTCTAGGTGTGCCGCAGAACCTGTAGTGGAACGCTCTAGTGTGTATTTCTTGGTGTACCTAATCTATATAACACTGTGAAAGCCACTGTACATTCCATCACGGAGAATATTTCATGCCGATATTAGCGAATATCAGTCGCATATTGAATGATGGAAATGTGATCATGCGCTTCTTCGTGCCTTGAACTCTCTTATCTCATTCTAACTATCCCTGAGCGTAGCATAGGAAGGGGGCAATATAGTGGTCTCACGGACATCCTGCAATACAATTTTCCCAACAATCTTGAGGACACCCAGGAGGTTTTGTGGTCAGCAAAATTCATGAAGTAGCTAAAACGCCCGCTTCGCTCAAGACCCCAGCGTCCTACATCACTATAATCTCTTGCTTCGGCTACTGGGGAAGAACGGACTACCATTGCTCCACAGACAACCAGATACCCCACTGAAAGTGTTTCCATCAGAGTTCAAGCCGCCATGAAGGTGGAGGCTGGAGGCCCCCGGAATTTTGGTGCACTATTAAGATATCCGGATGATTTTGATCAGATGCTGTGGGTTCCATTTCACTGATGAAGTGTTTCGTTTGCGTTCAGTGTGGTAGTTATTTACAGTAACTGAACTGTGTGGACTAGGACAACGAGCACTGATCTTCGATCAGCTACATGAAAAGTAATAATCGAATATGTTGCATTACTGTTTCTTCCAAAACTGTGCCATAACGCACGTAAAATAAAAAAAAATGAAGACCCATTAGATGTTAATAATTAATCAAGCCGTGTGGGGTAGCTGTACGGTCTGAGGCGCCTTTGCACGGTCACGCGGCGCGCCCCGTCGGAGGTTCGAGTCCTCCCTCAGGCATGGGTGTGTGTGTGTGTGTGTTGTCCTGTTTGTTTAAGTCACATTAAGAGTGCAAGCCTAGGGACCATTGACCTGAGCAGTTTGGTCCCATAGGAACTTACCACAAATTTCTAAAATTGATCGGCAGCGGGAATTATACGTAATTACAGTACTAGTGATTGTCAGAAGACAATTATCGTTATTTTTATTCTATTCAGTTTGCTTTTCTAAGAAGTCGTTAGCGGAACGACGCAGGCGAACAGAGAAGCCACCTCGGAGCAGTTCTGGGAAGGACGCGCCAGGAGGGGCGCAGGTCACTGACTCTGCCGCAGTTGTGTGTCAGGTGCACAGCAGGCAACACTGAGCGATCTCCTGCGGTGTAACGCCCCAGCAGTGACTGTTTGTGGCCCAGATCTGGGTACAGAAGGATCTCTGCTTTAACAAAGTACAGGAGGGCACTATTGTGCCCAAAACGTAGAAAGCTGAGTTACTTAGGGAAACACCAGACACTACAGATAACATGTAGGATACGGAGTGAGAACCCACAGTTTCAGGCACCCTTGAAAGTATGGAACGCTCCCGAACGTTGACTTGACAAAAAACTAGTTGTTTACACAATGTAAGAATTGCCAGGATTGGCTAATACACGCTGATAAGCCAAAACATAACGACTGCTGCCCACCGCGACATTGTATGCCGCCTGGTGGCGCTGCAGGCACGTGATACGGTAGCAAGAGTATGCTAGCGGAGCAGACACGGACAAGGGGCACCCGAGGAAGACGTGCGCTGAAAATGAGGAAATCCGTTGAGATAAGAGACTTTGACACACGGCAGATTATTATTACGCAGACCCTGCAAACGAGTACCTGGATAACGGCGAAACTAGTCGAATGTTCACGTGCTACTGTCGTGAGCATCTACGGACAGAGGTTGAAGAACAATGAAACTACCACTAGGCGCTAAACGGAACGCGGGTTTCGGAGGCTTGTTCGCACTTATCTGTGGCACCTCTGCCGAAAGGGCTCAATGATGGTGCACGCACAAGGTTTCGGAGCACACCGTTCATCGTATAGTGTTAAACATGGAACTCCGCAGCAGACCACCCGTACGTGTTCACATGTTGACCCAACGACATCGTCAGTTACGACCGCGGTAGGCACGGGACCATCTGGACTCGACGGTCGATCAATGGAAGCATGTCGGCTCTTCGGGTGAATCACATTTTGCTAGGTTAGGTCGATGGTTGTCTCCACAAGCGCCGTCATCGAGGTAGAGAGCAGCTCGCAACGTCCAGCGTGCCATTGGCAACAGTATTATGCTATGGGGACATTCTCCTTTGCTCGCATGGGACCTGTGGTAGTAATGGAAGACATACTGACAGCTGTGAACCACCAGCATCCCTTCATGCTTGATGTCTTCCCTGACACGGCAATGTCATCTTTCAGCAGTATGTGTCTCAGAGCCACAATATTGCTGTAGTGCTTTGAGGAGCATTGTAATAAACTCTCGTTCATATCTCGGGGACGAAATTTGGCTGATCTAAATGCTATGGGACCCATTTGGGTCGTTAACAGGGTTCATCATCTCGTACACAAATCAGCGGCCTGTTGTTTAAGCAAATTACATGACCTGTGTGTAAACATCTAATGCCGCATACCTCCACAAACCTACAAACAAACTGTCGGATTCCTGATAGGCAGAATCAGCGATGTATTTCGTTCCAAATATGGACAAACAAGGTTGGTTGGGTTGGTTGGGGTAGGATACCAAACAGCGAGGTCATCGGTCTCATCGTATTAGGGAAGCACGGGGAAGGAAGTCGGCCGTGCCATTTCAATGAAACCATCCCCACATTTGCCTTTAGCGATTTAGGGAAATCACGGAAAACCTAAATCAGGATGGCCGGACGCGGGATTGAACCATCGTCCTCCCGAGTGCGAGTCCAGTGTGCTAGCCACTGCGCCACCTCGCTCGGTGGGACAAACAAGTTATTGAGCAGGTGGTCATAATATTTTGGCTCATTAATGTAAGAAAACTGACGGTTGGGGAGAGAAACTCGAGTGTGCTGAGAAGGACACCTCTTTGGCCCCAGAGAGATAGAGGAAGAAAGTGAGATGCCTTGTTTCAGTACGTGCTTTACTCGTTAACTACCTGAAGGAGGTCTCAGGGAAGGGGTGAAGCACTTTGTAAGGAGCATTTTTACTGCTCGGCGCTTGGAAGATCCGTGGCCCAAACAATCCAAACTGAGTAAGGAGCGCAAATCGAAGAAATAAGAGTTTTCCTTTCAGTAATCATTCGGTACAGGTCTACTTTACCTTGATGTCTTGATCATGGGGAGCTTTCATCGCTTGATGTCTGGGAGCCTCCACCACTTCAGCTCTGTGACGCCGTCAGAGCAGTGGGCTCAGGGAGAGAATTCAGGCTAATTTGATTGCCGCTGGAGAGGGTCATTTGCATACCGCCGCTGACCCTTTAGGTCCATCTACAATTTGCTACGGCGAGACCGATCCGTGACTACGAGATGTCGTGTACGGAAGGTAAGGACATTTTCGTAGAGTATCGATGACTGCAGGCTTCACTTTGAAGACTTGCATCCATATGAACAGTTTGGTTTCAAATCCGGCCCCAGAGGCAACACTTTCCCTTCCTTAGCACTCTCTGTCTATTGTACTAACATCATCACAATCGCAGTACAACTTCGTAATTACAGTTGTTTCATCTATGGGCTTATCAAAATCTTCCCCTGCCTCTTTTATCAGATATGCCAAGAATTTACCTTAATACTGTTATAGCTTGTTAATGTTCATGAGCCGCATTAACTAAATAAACCAAATTGATATTGATATTTGTTTCGTATAGTAGCCATTTCAATCGTAATTCTTTATCACCAACTGCGACATAGTCGCTTATAAACTGATCCAGTACTGTCAAATGTTTTTTATTCCAGTCTTTGGTCAAAATACCAATTCTTTAGACGATGACCGGTTTCAGTCCGTAATGACCATCCTCAGATCTACAATATACAAATATATACACCTTGTGAGCAATGTGTCTTTCACATAACATAGCAATACGTATCACAATATACTATCATACAACCAGGGAAATGTACGGATAAAATAATACGTATTTTTTACACCATGTCGTAAAGTGAAAAGGCCATAATGGCATCGTCAAAACATATAAATATAATCAGCACAGAATCGTCACATATATCTAAAATAAGGTGTAGAATAGGCCACATCGTCCACACAGTCGTTATTGCAACTGGCTACTGAAGTACAGTAGCTACCAGGAATCTGTTTGCCTACATCCTCCTTAGATGTCGCTACTGTGTGCTTAGGTGCAGTCATCATTTACGCAAAATAAAAACATAATCTGACAAAAACACATTAGGTAAAATACATGTAGCAGACTTTTAAAATTGATAACTATCATAGAAACCAATTGTGATACATTAAAAGACGAATACAATTATCCATACAAAATTATTAAAAGGTAATATATGAGGAGAATAGGTCCGACCCTTTTATGGTGAATTTACGGTGAACAATTAATATACGTAATACATTGCCTGTAGCAACCTATAAAAGGCCTATGAAAGATAAAATGTCTGTATGACAGCTGAAAAAAGACAGATCAGCGCCCTCTGTTGGGGTGGCCCCCAGGATGTTATGAAGGTGCGCACCGATCGTAAGAACTTAACCATTAGAGATCTTTGCATACATCGTGATATGTCTCCCACACAAAACGTTTAAACAACACATTAACAGTCAATAGTAGCGTCATCTACGGAGGATATAGGCAAACAGATTCCTGGTAGCTACTGTACTTCAGTAGCCAGTTGCAATAATGACTGTGTGGACGATGTGGCCTATTCTACACCTTATTTTAGATCTATGTGACGATGCTATACTGATTATATTTACATGTTTTGACGATGCCATTATGGCCTTATCACTTTAGGACAGGGTGTAAAATGGTACGTTTTACCGTATTTTATCTGTACATTTCCCTGGTTGTATGATAGTATATTGTGATACGCATTGCTGTATTATGTTGAAAGACACACTGCTCATACGGTGTAAATATTTGTATATTGTAGATCTGAGGATGGTCATTACGGACTGAAACCGGTCATCGTCTATTGAATTGATATTGTGATCAAAGACTGGAATGAAAAAATTATAATTCTTTATTTTGGAGGGTGTCGGATCAAGGGTTCATTTTACGTACCGCCAATTTAGAAGACGACTTGTCCCCCTACAAATGTGTAGCTTAGAGTACTATATTGTTCAGTGGCTCAGACGTGATAGACGCCACTGCAGTGGAAGAAGCACAGGGAGAAAAATCCCGTGAGACGGACGCGCGGCTGGGACCCGATTCCAGGGAGAGGGGCGGTATTCGCTGCCGATGCTGCTCGCCAATAGCCCTCGGCAGCCCTCCGCAATCCCTCCACAATTCCAGCGGACGCGGCCGTCTCCAGAATTAGCTTGCAGCGGCGAAAACGCTGCCGGCAGGAGGGGGAGAGGGCAGAGCCCCACAAAACGTTCCCGGATTGGATTCCGGGCGCGCCGGCTGCTGCCTGCGGACAGACATCCGCCGCGACGAGGGCGAAGAAGCGCCCCCACATCGCGGCAACCAGCGGATCCGTCACGTTGCAAACGGCGTCCCTTCTTAAGCCCGGAGCGTCCTCGGCACAACCAGATCTTCCATTTCCCGGACCTAACGCGTATATCTAACTCTCATTTACTTTATAGTTATAAACAAAACTTTGGTCTCTCTAGGTTCGCGCCCCCGAGTAGACGAATTGGGTTGTGTTATCTCACAGTTTACGTCCTTTTTTGTAAGATATTTCGACGCAGCAGTGTGACAATGTTAAAGTCAACATGAAATCAGCTAAATGCAAAAAAAGTTCAGTTCACACGTTTATTTACTTTTATTTACGTTTATAAGCCGACCACGGTTTTCATTTGTCTCAGATAAAAATAGTTTCGGAAACTTAGATCCAAACCTGAACGCAAGATTTGAACGAGTTTTTCGACTTGATTTTTCAAATCTCCGGCAGTTGTCGTGAAATACGCGGTCTTTATAATTAAATATATTTATTATTATTATTATTATTATTTAACTTTAATTATAATTAATTACACACTGGTGTCCAAAATTAAAGCAATAAGCTGAATGTTGCCAGGTTGCGTTTATTTCTCCTCTAAACGAACAACTATAACATGCGTTCTTGTAGAGAAAACAGATTCTTCGTTTTTTCCCACTTAAAGGATTTGCACACACGTTCCGACAACTGGTTAGTGTGCTCAGTGTGGGATGTGGCCACCTCTGGCAGCAATACAGGCCCGACAACGACTGGACATGCTGTAAATGATGACACCAGTCTCATGTTGAGGCAATAGTGCCCATTCTCCCTGCAGAGCTGCTCACTGGCCTTGGAGATGCTGACGTGATGCAGCCAGTCGTCCTAGTGCATCCCGTGGTATTCAGATTGGGAGATCAAGCACGTCACGTGTGCAATATCTTCCGTTTCGTAGGAAATGTCAACCACCGATGCTGTACGAGGTCGAGCTTTATCGTCTCTCGTTACGAAGTCTGGCCAACAGCACCTCATAACTACCACTCATGAGGTCTAAAAATCTCGTCACGATACCTCACACCAGTTAAACCTTGCCGATTCACCAGCTGCAAACTTTCCTGAAGACCTGTTTGAGTGGCCGGCCGTTGTGACCGAGCGGTTTTAGGCGCTTCAGTCTGGAACCGATCGACCGCTATGCTCGCAGGTTCGAATCCTGCCTCGAGCATGAGTGTGTGTGATGTCCTTAGGTTAGTTAGGTTTAAGTAGTACTAAGTTCTAGGGGACTGTTGACCTCAGTACTCAGAGCCATTTGAACCTGTTTGAGTGGTCAACACAATCCTCGCCCACATCATTAGGGACCCTCCTCGCTATCGGTCTCTTCCCACAATGTTTGGGTCCCGAAAGCATGTTCCACGTTCCATCCACATGCGAATCCGTCGAAAATCACTGTCCAGACCAAATCGCAACTATCTGTGAAAATAACATTGGCTCCCTGTGCGACCATTCAGGCGGCATGTTGACGACTCCACTTCAGACGCTCTGGTCTGTGAAGAGGTACAAAAACAGCAGGGCTCCTGCAATAAAGGCCACTCTGCCGAAGTTTTCTGCACACCGTTTACCTCGATGTAACAAATCCACTGGATGATGCTAGCTTACATGGGAGTTGCTGTGCAGCACTAAGGCGGTATCGTCGTGCTCTTAAAGCAAAATAGCGGTTCTCTCTTCTGATGTCACACGAGTCAGCCCTACGCTAGGCTTCATGATACAGTTTCGGTCTCTATAAATTGTCGCCACATTCGGGAAACAACACAACGATTCACATCAAGCCATCAGGCCATATCAGCTTGCAACTGTTCTGCTTTCATTCTTCCTATGGCCCTCCAGCACAGAGTCTGGTGGGCGTATTCTCCGTGCCACACTGCAGTATATTTGACAGTGTATCCAGCTATTGTGGACGTGGGACTACCCAGCAAACACTATCCCGTTTTATGAGTTCTCTGACGTCATCTTTGGCGTGATTTTCCCTTGACCAGAATGCCGTCTTTCGTGCAGAACACGATCGTACGGTCATCCGTTGACAGTTTTTATGATTATATCGTGAATTAAGCACAAGAGAGGGAGACAGCGATTTCTTGCTTTACTTTTGGACACCTGTGTATTTAAAGTTCATGTTTTAAAACGCTATAAAAACACTGCTCAGAATGACGTCAAATTTGAACGACGTATTATCGAAGAAGTGGAAGCGTTGTGAAAAAAATTAACGAAAATCTGACCACTAGAGGGCGCTACAAAGCGACAAAATATGCAAAATAATCACGGCGTGGGCGTCCAGATCACTAAATCATAATCCGTGTGACTTCTGGCTGTGTGACTACCTGAAAGATGCTGTGTTCAATTCTCCGATTACAAACGTAGCTGAACTGAAGGCACACATTGTGGAACACATTCAGAACGTGACGCCTGAGACGCTGCTGTCGAACATGCTGTTTCTCGATTTCGACTCGTGGCAGAACACGGCAAACAGCGTATTGAATATAACTTGCACCCGTGTCACGACAGTTTTTAACCTACTTCTATGTTGTTTTTCGTGAGGTTTTTGGCCTCAGGAGATTAAAACCAAATATCATTGTTGCTTCTGTTGCAATTCTTGGCCTCAGGACAGTTAAAAACTGGTTTTTACAAACCGACGTGTTACGCCCTAGCTGTTATGGGTGGACTTACCTAAGAGTGCCATAATTGCTGGATGCCAAATTATTGCTGTTATGTACCTGTACATGACACACCACGGTTGGTTGAATGTGCAGTTCATACCATTGCAATCGTATTGCGACTCATCTGTCATTTGTAGCCGAACTCATTTATGTTATGACACTTACAGCGTCATAAAGTGCGAAAATTTTCATTATTTTTTTTCCTTCTATAATGTTTGCCCCTTCTTCAATAATGTTCCGTTCAGATTTGTCGTCACTCTAATCGGTAGTTTTTTTATGCAGTGTTTTGAAACTTTAATTATAATGCTCCGTATTCTGTTGTACTACATCGTAAACTGAAAATATTACCAGTGTTTTGGCAGACGTAATATTAGGTTGGTGCATAAGGTCGTAGCGTTTTTGCTTTGCATGTTGGTATTTAGGTTGCTATGGGTTTATTTATCGATTGTCATTTTTATTTGTAGTTCACCGTCGCTATTAGAGTTTACGTGTTGCCGTTTTATCGTTTGGAGATAGTGAGTGAAGCTGCTAACGCTAGAAAATGGACTGTCAAATAGAGAAATCGGAACATGCGCGACATGTTCTTCTGTTTCAGTTCACTAGAGGGATGACAGCAGCGGAGGCAGCCAAAATGATCTGCGCCGTATGTGGGATCAATGCCATTGGACAGAATGTGGCAAAGGAATTGGTTTTCTCGTTTTAAGAAGGATCGTTTTGACATTTGCAACTCTCCACGTTCAGGAATAGGGGTTGGGCGAAGACCGTTAAAAACGAGTTAATCCACGATGATCCACGTCAGTGTGCTCGAGAACTCGCCACTGTGGTGAACTGCGATCATTCACCCTACGTCACACGTTTGCATGAAATGGTTAAGTTTAAAAAATTGTGTGCATCGACTCCGTACGCTCTAAGCCAAAATCACAAAATCAGTGGGTGCCAATATGTGCATTTCTGGTTGTTCACCATCAATTGGCTAGTGAACAGCACCAACCACTCCTGTCTCGTATCGTTCCCGGTGACGAGAAATTGTGTCTTTATGCTAACGCAAGAAAGAGAAAGCAGTGATCGAGCCCAAGCAAAGCGACAACTCCCCATATAAAGACCTGCGCGCATCCACCTATCCAGCTTGTGGGCTACGCTGCGGAAGTGACCTAGAGGACAATATTAATAGTGAGCTCAGAATTTTCGCAGATGATGCAGTTATCTACAACAAAGTACTGTTTGAAAGACACTGCAGAAATATTGAGATAGATCTTGATAACTCAAATTGGTGCAAAAATTAAAAACTGTCTTCAAGTTTTCATAAATGTAAAACTGAACACTGCACGGAATGAAAAAGCGTAATAACCTTTGACTATAACATCAGTCAGTTACATCTAGATTCGGTAAATTCTTAAGAATACGCAGCTGTAACACTTTGTAGGAACATGCGATGGAACGGTCCCATGGACTCAGTCGTGGGTAAAACAGGTCGCAGACTTTGATTCTTTGGTAAAATACTAGGGAAATGCAATCAGTTTAAAAAATAGATTGGTTACAACTCACACTTGACACGCGTGCTAAGGTACTGCTCGAATGTGGTGGACTACTAGGGGATATTGAACACACTGTATACACAGTAGGCCAGCAAGAATTGTCGCAGGTTTGTCTGACCCTTGGAGAGTGTCATCGAAATGCTGAGAGAACTGGCAGGCCCTTGAAGATACACATAAACTATCACGAGAAAGCCGACTTAAAATATTTCAGGAAACAGCTTCGGATGATTAGGAATGCACTACAATTCCCTACATACCACTCCCATAGTGATTGTGAAGACAAGAGCACGTTAGTTAGACATAAATTCCATGATATTCTGAGCAACATTCATCCGGAATGATTAATAGATATCCTACCATCGTGTCCTCTCCTCTTGTCGGTGTTTTCCATGTATCACGTTCTTCATAATTTCTGCCGAGAACCTCCACGTTCCTTATTATTCTGTAGCATCGCATCTCAAATGCTTCGATTCTCTTCTGTTCCGGTTCATCCACAGTCCATGTTTCACTATCATACAATACTGGGCCCCTAACGTACAATCTCAGAAATTTCTTCCTCAGATTACGGTCTATGTTCGATACTAGTAGATTTCTCTTGGCCGGGATTGCCCTTTTTGCCAGTACTAGTCTCCTTGCTCCGTCCGTCAAAGGTTTTTTTGCTGTCCATGTAGCAGAATTCCGTACCTCCATCTACTTCGTGAACATCATTTCTGATGTTAAGTTTCCCGCTGTTCTCATTTCTGATACTTCTAATTAATTTCGCCTTTCTTAGATTTACTAGATTGTTCATTCCAATCTGTATAACCTGTAATTCCTCTTCACTTTCACTGAGGGTAGCAACGTCTTCAGCGAACCTTATCATTGATGTCCTTTCATCTTGAATTTTAATTCAACTCTTGAACTTTTATTTCTATCATTGCTCATTCGATGTATAGATTGAACAGAAGGGGCGAAAGTCTACAATTTTGTTTTACACTATTTTTAATATGAGCACTTAGTTCTTATTGTACCCTCTCGGGTTCTGCACATACTCATTTTTATCAGAATATCGAACTTCTCTTAACATTTGACATTGTCGAAAGCTTTTTACAGTTCGACAAAATCAATAAACATGTCTTGATTTTTCTTTGGTCATGCTTCCATTACCAACCGCAACATCAGAGTTACCTCTCTTATGACTTTGTCTATCCTAAAGCCAAACTGATCGTCATCTAACACATCCTCAATTAACTTTTCCATTCTTCTATCTATTATTCTTGTCAGCAACTTGGATTCATGACCTATTAAGCTGATTCTGCGATAATTTTCGCACATGTCAGCTCTAGCAGTCTTCGGAATTGTGTGAATGGTGGTTGTCCGAGAGTCCGATGGTATATTGCCAGACTCATATGTTCTACACATTAACACGAATAGTCGTTTTGTTGTTACTCCCTCCCTCCTCCCTCCCCCCCGCACCGCCATCTACCGACCTCCATGATTTTTGAAATTCTGATGGAATGTTAATCATCCCCTCTTTATTATTTGATTTCAAGCCTTCCATATCTCTTTTAAATGCTGATTTCTAACCATCTCTTCTATATCAACTATTTGTCTTTCTATCATGTCATCAGACAACTCTTCTCTCTTATACAGTAGTGACCACGAGTGTAGTTTTTCCAGTTCTTCACTCTGCAATTAACAGTGGAATACATACTACACTCTTTTAACAGCAGTTATTTCTTTTCCGATTTCTACACGTTTTCCATGCTGCACTTCCTATTGATTTCATTCCTAAGTGACTTGTATTTCAGTATTCCTGAATTTCCTTGAACATTTTTGCAACCCCTTCTTTCATCGCTCAACTGAAATATTTCTTGTATTACCTACGCTTTCTTCGCACTTACTTTCCTTGCACCTACGTTTTTCTTTCCAACTTCTTAGAGACGTCCATTCCGCTTCAGCTGAGCTACCTACTGGGCTACTCCATATCGCGGTATCTATAACCTAGGAGAACTTTAAGCGTACCTCTTCATTCCGTATCCCACTTCTTTATGCATTAATTCTTGCTGGCTAGCCTCAAACTCCAGCCTACTCTTTGTCACTACTTCATTTAACTCTTCCTTATTTGGTTTTCTTGCTAATTTTTGTTCTTGCAAAATTAATTTTAGCATAGACATTATATCCTCCACAACAGCTCCCGAGCCGGCGCAGTCGACAGCATATTTTGTAGCTATGGGATGGCCATTGACTTGTATCAACAACTTCAATGTAAGACGAGGACCCACAGTCCAATATACTTTTAATTCTGTTTTACTCTATGGACTTCCCAACTATTGGTGATGGTATTTTGTCTTTTTAGTCCGTTTAATTTCATGACATAGATTTTACAACCTGATGATGAGAGCATTGTCTCTTGAAAAGCGTTGTTAAAATATGTATACGAATCGCGGTTGAATGCTAACAGTGATAACCAGTATAACGACAACTGCTACCTCGACTCCATAATGGATTATATCAAAATACTTTCAAGACTTAAGACACAAATTACAATCTGAAGATGATTTTAAAAGTGCCACCAATAATCACCTTTTTTAAAAGGCAATAATCTACTATATGAAAGGAATTTACAAGACACACCAGTTCGTTAGGATCCAAAATAACACAAGGAGCACAACAAGTTAATTAATACAATTGATTCTCAAGTAAATTAAAAACTCCTTTTTTTTACATATACATATAATAGGTTCAATAACTACCAAACGGGCAGTGACGCCAGGCTGCCCATCCGGGAGTCACTTCCCATTAGGTGACACGTCACAGCTTCTGTGCATCAAAGCAGAACGTGGCGCAACTCCCACACACCTCAATTCGCAGAAAACTGGAACACAAACAGACCGCAGAACACACGGCAAACACCAAGCAAACATCAATTAATATAAGATAAACGATCAATAAACAATATAAGTGAACTAATAAATGCTTTCAATAAAGTGAGTCACATTTTTTGGCATTATCAATGCTGTAAAACATTCAAACTAAGAACTGTACACAAATCCAGTGCTGAAAACATAATATAGTTTGTCAAAATTTCCACATATGATTAAGGCCGACAATGTGTACAAATATGAAATGGAAATAATTTCAATATATTATCACGTGATTCAAATGCATAACTTCACACTTTAATTTCGTTGCATAGGTCTGCGATGTAGCTGCCAATTGTATAAGCTGCGAGGTGCCGGGACTAGCAGTGTATTTAACACTAAATTCTTCTCGAATCTTCATCTGGAAATGATGCTCTAAGCCCCCCCTTATCTAACTCCTACTTTTGCTGTTGCACACGGGTTAAGAAGAAACGCGAACTCACTGTAATCGACCCTGCAAGTGGAGTAGAAAATATTTGGCACCTGCTATAATTTAATTTGATAGAAATTAATTAAATAAAGGAAAGTTTCAGTAACGTAGTGAGAAATGAAAGGGTTGCTCTACCGATTAACAGAATGAAAGTTCTGTCCAAAATAACAATTTGATTTATTATGACTAAACTCTAAATCATCAACAAAACACATGAAGCATTTGCAATACATCAAAATGGATCAAATTGGGTACTCAAATAAACGCTGTGAAGTTGAAGTTGTCCATAAACTAGATTGTGACATTTATGACGAAGTGGTATGTGGAGCCAATCCCTTGAAACTCAGATCTTAAGAGAAACACACAACCAACCCAACATTAATTGTAGTAGTGAGAACTCAGACACTGAACACCCAAGACAGAACAAAGAAAAAGACGAACAGGCGCGCTCTGCTGAGCTCTGATTATCACAGTGCAAATTCCCTAATCTGCCGGTGTTGCGGACATACATTACCAAGCTGTCTTCATAACTGCAAGGACACGATCTGGCGTACCGGAAGCGATGGCTGGTTGCTTCGACGCCCCGTCGTGGTGATTGAATTTAACAAGTGAAGTCACACAGTAACTCTGATACAGTCAACTTTAGCCAAAACTGCTCAAGACAGACAACATAGGCCGCTTGTACGCAGAACGCTCAATTGCCAACTGTACTCGGAAAGTTACGTTGAAGTCGAAACTTCAGCAATTTCGTCAAACAGTTACAATTAAATAAATGTATATTAGACAGCCAACGGAAGGCAGGCTGTCCAGAGCAGCGAGAGCTCAGTCTTGTAACCTACTCCGACCGAAAGGCGAGAGCCGACTACCACAAGAGCACCCGTACAAACCGAACACAGAACATTCCCGCCCTCACGACAGTGGTCGTAGTTAAACGTTCCAATCAGCAGCTCGAAAATCGGCGGAAAATTCCACTCTATTGCCGAAGCACTATCATTCCACCAATGGAGATTCTTGTCGCCAGTTTCCGCGCCGATTTTGCTACGTCACGGAGCTATGCCCTGAGCACGCCAATCACAGTTACAATTTTGCAGAAAACGTGGGAATTTACCCGCCAATACTGCATGGGAACACAAGTCATTCCCACGCCTCGCTGGTAGCCCGCCAGAAAGTGTTTTCGCTAAGTTTCTGCGAAGTAACGGAATCTCTAACCCAGCCGCTCTTTCAGGCCTCTGCAGGCGTGTCTCCGCCGCTATTATGACAATGGCGGCGTCTGGAAAGCAATCACTCGACTCCCTCACACCCGTGGGCTTAACCTTTTCAAGATCCGCAGAGCCCGCCTGTCACCGGACCACCCGTTTGACGAGAGACGCTGCGTGGGAAGTCCACATGTGAAGGAATAGCAAATTTTCACCGCATGCAATTAGAGAGGAAAATCGAATTACTCAGAGTAAGATAGAAATATGAGTGGGGGCTTCTGCCACCTCTCATAGCCCCTACGCCATTTTAGATTGTAATAGGTGAGCGGTTGGCTTACTTAGGAGCAAGGTAGTGAGTCAATCGCCCAAGAACAATCTTGCAAACTGACTCCACATGCCGCACTCTAGAAAAATAATCACTGCAACTGAAAAATGCAGCTGATAAGGGAGGACTATTTGTGATGTAGCCAATTTCACCTTCTTAATATGGAGCTCTAACACTCACATCACACATACATACCCAGGGAGCCCCTTCCAAACACCAATTCACACAGACATTCACGCTCTAATTATGGCCTGGGCACGTGAGCCAAATATGGAGCAGTTTATTCTTTACAATCAGAGTTGAAGTGCTCCGCAATTAAATGCCCAAGATGTTACAACAATTTCAATCATTAAACTAACCTGAACTCAATCACACATGATAATATTTAAGTTAACAATCTCTTTGTGAGCTTTCAGAATCTAATTACAACCTCCGATTCATTCTGTCTCCCTGTAGCAAGAATAACCTTTACAAAATGTTCCCTGAACTGATGGTCCATTCACAATAACAGTGGTGGTATCTGCTTCAGTTTATGGGGACTTCAGGCACACTGTTTGCATACACACAACAAAAAATACAGAATACAAAAAAAAACATGGTGTAGAGAACAATACAGTAATTTGTGCGCCCTAATCTATCACTTACATAAGAATTACAGTGCAAATTCACAAACACGTACAAGGTATTACATACATTACAAAAACAACACTAGAGAAAGAAATTTAAGAAAAAAAACAAGGTTCATGGGGTGTCAAGTTGTGCTTGCACATTGCATAATGTTCACGACTGTGCTGAGAATGAGGCACTAAATCACATTGTTAGAAACAATCGAAGCACTTCATAAATTCGTTAGTTTCTCTGAAGGGGTTGGTGTGTTGAGTCATATGCATTGATGCACGTGGTTCCATGTCTTGAGCATCGGAGGGGGGCTTTTTGGATGGGGCCACAGTATTGACATCACATAGTGCTAAATGTCGGGTGTTGTAGCTACGTTGTTGCAACAGTAACAGGGTGTGCTGGAGCATCTGCAGTACGCTGTTGAGATTGCAGCAAGACCCATGCATATGATCACGGCAGTACGGTAGGAAGACATAGGCTCTCCACATGTCGATTAAATGTCTCTGAGGCCTACTAGTTGGGATGTATCACTAGTCCAGGTCTCTTCTCTCCCTGGACAGTACTTTACGTTTCCCAATATTGCAATCCGACGAGGGATGATGGCACGTGGAGTGACTCCACAAGTGTGTGAGGTGATCCAGACAGGACCGAACTAGGAGCGACGAGTACTACAACTTCTCTCTAAGTGAGAGTAGAAGTTAGAAATGAGACAATTCATTTGTTAGAGTTTGTGGCACGATACTGCTTTGTGTAAGCAGATCGGCCAATGCTAGTGAGTTGTAAAAACTCAAATAGGTGATTATATAGCGTCCCTTTCTGTCCTGAGCCACTTGAGGCGCAGGTTCCGACATCTTATGTGATCTTCGTGTGGTCACAACCACGTGGTCTGCCGCAAGGAATCCCTCCAAACGGCTGCCACGTCCGGAGAGCTAGCTGGCTGTTGCCTGCTGGTCACGTGTCAGTGTCAACGGCCAGCCACACTTTCGCTTGTGGCCCGGCGAGGGCTGTCAGCCGCCTAATCCCTCAGGTATACGGCCTGGTGACTGTCAGCTTGTAGGACCGGACGCTGGCGTACCCTTCTCGTCAGGTGGCGCGCTGGCGTTCCCCTTCTTGCAGATAGCCGATGACCTCTTGTTTTTTGCTCTGGCCGGCCTCTGCATTGCCACAATTCCCGTCATCTGCACAGTTCTGACAAAAATCTTATGCCTAACTTTTTCCCATGACCTTCTTTGTTATAATAAATTTACATAACGATACATTGATGGTCTGTCATTTCAGACACTCTTATTTTAATTTTATAGTTATCAATCTATGGCTATCATTATAACAAAATCTTGGTATATCTAATCCAGACATGGAAATAATCTATCTTGATATTTGTGTAGAGACCAATCTCACTACTGTACATGGTGTGTGACGCTATGTTGGATGAACAACTAAATGTGCGGGCCTACACTAATATTACTATTAATTATATAGATCGACAGTAGACATCCTCAAGAATTAACTACCATTTGCCAACGATATATATTCTATGTCATTTGAATAAATTATGTTATTATGCAGGTCGCAGTTTTACTGTGCTATAAAGAACATGCAACTATTCTACTTTCGCTCGCCCGTCGTCCCTCCACCTCGGGTCTGTGGTTTGGTGACCTGAAAAATAGCATCCCAACAGGCACGCGCCCAACGCTTGTGGTAGAAAACCCCCACAATATTAAGGATCTAGGTATTGTTAAATCCTAAAGTTTAACTTATGCTAGTATATGGTACTCTCTCTCTCTTTTTTACCTTATACAACACTCTTACATAATTCCTGTTACGCTGGGATGTCTCGTTGCTCGCCTCTATTGACGACGATAGTCATGTACGCGCCGTACGACAAGGCCTCCGAGTTCTCACTACGCCTCACTGAAACTCCAGAGACTGGGCTAGCCATGGAAATACAAGACAATAAATTTATAGTTGCAACTTCTTTTTCTATGTGATGCGGTTTTCGCGATCAAAGCACACCTTTATGTAATGAGGCAATGTAATATGACCAAGCCAGGACTGGTTCCTGTCGAGGATTCCGTCGCCCACCCGCTACACAGTATGTCACGAATCTCCAAGTACAATTCCTTGGTTATTCATCTGTGACAGTCACAAGCAGCACGCTAAATCCCCAACCAGCACATTGGCATGGTAGGCTTTATTCCCGCATTTCTACCGTCTAGGGCACCACTGGAGTCAAACGCTCACAGGTTCACACTGACTTGCAAGACAACGATGCTGGCGCATCGCTGTAAAAACTATACTGCCCATATTCATCCTCGAAATCACGCAATACACCACAATCTGGCAGTGCACTGACGCGTGCCTGCAAGCATTGGTATGAACGTCTCACGAACTGGTTGTGGCCACTATGGAGTGAATAACTTCTCAGAACGCTTCTAAGAGCACGTTCTTGTATGCGCCCGTTTGTGCGACATCTCCTCATCATTATCCCTCAACATGGACACCAGACAGGAAAGGAAAAAACATTGCTCACGGAAAGGCAGTGCCTCCTACTCCATCGACATTGGAAGTCGCGAACATAATCAAAAACAGTTAGCAGCAGTAAATTCTTTTACAAGACAACACAGCGTGTTAATACTTTAACAATCTTAATCTATCAATGCAACGAATATTGTTCCCCAAAGAGAGATTCATATATTTGCCTATTCTACTATGTACACCAGTTAAACTACTGTTATTCCACGAATTTCTTTTGTGTGAGAGATGTGGTGGAGTCCTATGGACTAGCGCCAATCCGTTGTTAGACTCCTCTTCCTCTGACGTGCATTAGGATTTGCGGGTCTAGTTTCAATCTCCTGGTTCTCCTGTTGCCCTTGATTTCGCTCTCTCCAGTTACGGTTGCTTTGCCGTTCGTTATTTCTCCTGTCCCAGCTTCCTTGTCTACCATGACCCTGTTCCCTGACGTTTTGGTTTCCGTGTCTCCGGTTTCCAAAACCTTGGTTAGCGTAACCTTGATTTCCGTAACCCTGGTTTCCTAAATGATCAGTGCGATTACACCATCTGTTGTCGTCTTCCGTTGCTGGTCGTTGGTATTTGTTACTCTGCCCCTTCTTCCTGTCCTTTGCGTCTTGTTTGTCAAAGACAACTTCGAGTTCACGCAATAGACTCTTGAATGCTTCTGTGTCAGATCCACACTTCCCGATAAGTGTCTGTTGGTACCTAACTGGCAATTTGGAAAAACAAAATTTCATGATTTCTCCCTTGCTATATGGACTATCTAAAAATTGATTCTTCTTGAGTAAATCATCAAAAAATTTGGTTGGACTCCTTTGCCCGGACACTTCCAGTTCAGGACAAAAGATTATTTCCTCTTTAATCCTGTCTTGCGTTTCCTTTGACCAATAGATCCACAGGAACGCATCAACAAATTCCTGATATATCCAACACGTCGCTGCCACACCCCGCACCTTTTCCGCGGCTTGGCCTTCCATATATCCACACATGAATTCTAATTTTTCCTGGGTTGGTCAAGATGACGGTAATGAATTTGTAAACTGCATCACCCATCACCTCCATTATCTTTGAACATTAGGAATTTTAGTATCGACAGGAAGTTATTGTGGTCAAAATCCTGTCTGATCCTCGCGTTGGTGTTGTCACTCGTTTCCGATACTCGCACTTCTGCTGAGTGTCCTGATCAATCTTGCTGGTAACTGTGATGTGCTACCTCTGTATCACAGTGGAAGTGGCACTCCGAATTCACTCTCCTAAGTGGGCTGCAATTATTAGAGCTATTACTCGCTGTTTCTGCGTATGCATTGTTAATTCCGCACTCTGTCACTGTGCTAGAGCACGGCGGGCTTTTCCTCAGAGACACATCCTTAGTATCCGAACGCGCAGTGCTCGCGTGCCCGTTTCGCTCTAGTTTTGCTATCCTACTCTCTAATTCTTCCATTCGTTCCGTGATGTTCGTAACCGCGATATTTGCTTGAGTTTTTAAGAATGCTAGGGATTTTGAATGGGCTTGTGTCGCATATCGCAAGCGTCCTGCGAGTTTAGAAGTTGCTTTTGCGATTTTCATTGCCCCTGTTGCTGCCATTTTGGCTAGGCCTGCCACTTTTTGTGTAACCATTGACATTTGTTTTACTTCTCCACATTCTTTCTTTATTGTTAGTAATTCCCTACGAATTTCCCCTATATGCGAAATTATTGCCTGAGTATCCTTTTTACGCTGTTCGTCGGCTTCATTCTTCTCCTTCTGACGCTGTTTCTCATCTTCTTCCTTCTCCTTCTTACGTTGTTTCTCATCTTCTTCCTCCTCCTTCTTACATTGTTCGTCAGCTTCTTCTTTCATTGATCGAAGGAAGCGCAGTATTAGGTTAATGTCATCTTTTTGATCCTCGTCACATATGGGCGACGTAACTGGACACCTGGGCGCTAGAGCTCTGACGTGACCGATCTGGAATCTGCCTGCTCTCATTAGTTTGACTATAAACTTCTGCTACCGTCTCGACCTTTGTGCCTGTCTCTGTTTCATCCTCTACCTCACTATCATAATCACGTTGCGACGTTGCTCTAAGATCCCGTCAAAATCACCTTCCTCATCAATGACCCTGTCGTCCTCGTGATGGCTGGGTGTTGTGTGCTGTCTTTAGGTTAGTTAGGTTTAAGTAGTTCTAAGTTCTAGGGGACTGATAACCACAGCAGTTGAGTCCCATAGTGCTCAGATCCATTTGAACCATTTGGTATGTGGAGCCAATCCCTTGCAACTCAAAACTTAAGAGAAACACACAACCAACCCAACATTAATTTCTGCTACAGTAGTGAGAACTCAGACAAGGAACACCCAAGACAGAACAAAGTTAGAAAAAGACGAACAGGCGCGCTCCGCTGAGCTCTGATTATCACAGTGCAAATTCCCTAATCTGCCGGTGCTGCGGACATAGTTACCAAGCTGTCTTCATAACTGCAAGGACACAATATGGCGTACCGGAAGACAGCCAACGGAAGGCAGGCTGTCCAGAGCAGCGAGAGCTCAGTCTTGTAACCTACTCCAACCGAAAAGCCAAAGAGCCAACTACCACAAGAGCAACCGTACAAACCAAACACATAACATTCCCGCCCCCATGACAGTGGTCGTGGTTAAACGTTCCAATCAGTAACTCGAAAACCGGCGGAAAATTCCACTCTATTGCCGAAGCACTACCATTCCACCAATGGAGATTCTTGGCACCAGTTTCCGCGCCGATTTTGCTACGTCACGGAGCTATGCCCTGAGCTAGCCAATCACAGTTACAATTTTGCAGAAAACGCGGGGATTTGCCCGCCAATGCTGCATGGGAACACAAGTCATTCCCACGCCTCGCTGGTAGCCCGCCAGAAAGTGTTTTCGCTAAGTTTCTGCGAAGTAACGGAATCTCTAACCCAGCCGCGCCTTCAGGCCCCTGCGGGCGTGTCTCCGCCGCTATTATGTCGGCGTCTGGAAAGCATTCACTCGACTCCCTCACACCCATGGGCTTAACCTTTTCAAGATCTGCAGAGCCCACCTGTCACCGGACCACCCGGGTGATGAGAGACGCTGCGTGGGAAGTCCGCATGTGAAGGAATAGCAACTTATCACCCCATGCAATTAGATAGGAAAATCGTATTACTCAGAGTAAGATAGAAATATGAGAGGCGGCTTCTGCCACCTCTCAAAGCTTCGCATGCAGAAAATTACAAATAGAGTATGACCTACTACCTTGAATACTTTACAGTTACTACGTCTTTTGAGAACCATGACTACTGGTCTCTATGTGGTCACACACCTTGCCGGCTGCTCTTACTTCAGCAACACGTACATTACGGCAACTAATAAATAAGTACACTCACTGGAACGCAAATCGTTCAACGAAACGAAGGCACCAAAACCACTTACACCTTCGATGGAGAGCGTTGTTCGAGATGGTTTCGAGGGATGGGTCTCTCCGAGAAAACAGGCAGCGAAGAAATGCGACGAGCAACGCCCGGAGTTGACGTCAGGCATATCCCTCACAAACTAGCGCCCGTCTTGCAAGGTAGACCAGCCACGCCGCTGGTGACTGAGCCCGCGTGTCTTCCTCCTTCATCCCCGCGAGCACGTCCTTCCGCCTCGTAGCGAGTCCGGCCCCTACTCTCCGACCGCCAAAACAGCCGCTAGATCACAACAGGACAAAGATCGTAGTACAGCTGGGTAATCGATAGTCACGTGCTAGTGTGCTAGGAAAGGCGCACCACGGCTCATCCAGTACTTTAGTCTGTGTCACCATTAGTCCTGCTCTGTGTGCGACAAATGTCAGCCGGATACTGTCATTGCCGCTCAATGTGTATGGTACCTCAAGATAAAGCGAATACCGTGACGTTAGTACTGATGATTTCACCTGCTGTTATTGTGCATCATTTTTTCGGGTTCCACACGAGTATGCATCATCGTGTAGTGCCGCCCAGCTTCCTGGCTCGCGAACGGTGCGCAGGGGGCGTGTCGCTCACCCTCCAGCTCTCTATGGGGTGCTGGCGTAGAGAGGGCGTGGCGCCATTAACTCGGCTCGCCCGCTCCAGAGTCATTGCCCCGGCGCGGCCTTGGCTGGGTGGCTGCTCGCCACCGCTCTGCTAAGCCCCAGCCCCGTGTGAAAGGAGGGGGAAGGCCGTCGTTGCCGACCACCCTGAGTACGTGGCCTTGGGTCGCCCTGCAGCCACAGAGAACGGGAAACTGCCGTGTTGCGGTACATCACCGCCTTCTTGAGCGCAATTGACCATTCTTCATTTCTCCTCTCCAACATTTGCTTACAGCATACAAACACATAAACAATGGAGAATGTACCCGACACGGTAAAACCTTTCACCATCTGCTCTCATTTCTACACAGACAGAAGAATCTTACTAAAGCTATTTCCACTAACATACACAATTATCAGTATATATATTTCATATGAACATTTTTTTCTTTTATTGAATGGGTGCATGGGGTGTGGAGATATTTTACAAGTACAGCTTTTGTCCATGAAATGCTGACCTTTTTTACATGTGTACACAGTACACAGTATACATTCCTCACTCACGTGAAGTGCATAAATAAATAAATGTCACGCCACACTCAACACACACACACACACACACACACACACACACACACACACACACACACACACGTACAGTATGATAAAAAGGCCATACTATTCTGCAAAAATTACACCCCGTCTCATTTTCTCCCTCTCACTCTGAGTTCCCCACCTCCTTTTTTTCAACAAGTGACTGATTTCAGTACATGAGAATTTCAATCCCGTCATCATAAATGACCATTTTATCATCATAAGGTCAAATTTAGATTGCAGCACAGCAGACACCTCGTATCCCATCGATCGAATGCATGTTTGCTATTTGCTACACCATATACTTTGGGTGAAGCGCAGAACTGCCAACACTGCTTTACAGTTCCTGCAAATAGTCTTCCGTCGGTGGGCCGGTGTGGCCGAGCGGTTATAGGCGCTTCAGTCTGGAACCGCGCGACCGCTACGGTCGCAGGTTCGAATCTTGCCTCGAGCCTGGATGTGTGTGATGTCCTTAAGTTAGTCAGGTTTAAGTGGTTCTAAGTTCTAGGGGGACTGAGGATCTCAGATGTTAAGTCCCATAGTGCTCAGAGCCATTTGAGTTCAGTCGAAAGGGCTTTCGATGCCACACAGTGCGTACCATTAGCCTGTCTCTGGGTGGTACCTTGGACTGTGCGACACACATACATTTTTCCTCATGGACCTACAAACTGCACAATCAGTGACCCACTAGCCTCGTCTTTCATTATTCTGATAACTTACTTGTTCTGTGGAACAGACGATAAGGATTATCAACTGTGTATGAAGGCATGTAGAATTCTTCTGCATGGCACTTCCTGACTTCATACGGACTGCAGTTCTCCATCCAACAGATGAAGCTGTATGTATCCATAAAAAGTAACTTAGAATCTGTGAAATGGGTTGTCGCTAACTGAGAATGGAATCGGTAGTTACGTACTTTGGATAGGTCTAGTGTATACAGAGCCACATAGATAGGTTTCGTGTGCTCCAATGCAACGTAGGCCATCTCTAAAGCAACGAAGTCCTCATTGAATATTATTAATTACTCATTAATTTAAAAAATTCTTTCCCAAAGTCACATGTCACGGAAGCTACCTGTTTCGTATTCGATTCAGTATACTCCTTCAGTCAGGCTGACTGCTTGAAGGAGATGCCCTGAATGATTCTAACCAGCTTCAATCCCAAATAGAGACTTTGTTGGAGATTACGATAGTGAATAATGTATTTCCGCTTATTCCCCAGCGTTTTCATCACTTTTGGGGTGGAACATCCTTGCAGATCAAGATGCTCCAGACGCAGCGTCAATCGGCGTGTGCCTCAAGCAAATTAACAAAGTATGTGTATTCCACCTCCACCTCATACCTCACATAAGAATCAGCGGCCATACCCTCGATTTTTCCACCTAATGACTTGCATTCTTCTTCGTGTACCCATCGAACATCAAAATTCATTTTCGTGCACCCATCCAAAATCACGAATCGGCAGTGATTGTTGCACTGTGTGCCTGTACAAGTTATTGACATCCAAGTATATGTTGCAACTCCAATGAAGAGATGCATCATAAATGTCACCCATACGTTGGTTATTTTTCTTGGCATACCTGTGGACACTTTCTCAAAATCTCCGATAGGTCCCTCGCTCAAAGGGAAGAAGCATTTCAGTATTGGTCAATAGCTCGATGTTGTGCTTCGTTTTCTTGTGCAAAACGTCTCAAGACAACCGGAATTTCTCTAAAACATCGACGAGAAAGTGCATCTCTGTATCCACGTAAAGCTTTGCGTATTCCCCTAAAGTGGAAATGTTTAATTCCCACCAGACATTCACAGCATGCTAATACTCTGCATCCGTTATGGCGTGGCCTGTAAGGTTGCTGGAGGAAACAGTTATGTCAGGTAACCTGGTTTTGTTGTTTTGCCATACTACCAAGGTGCTAGTATGGAAAAGCCCACTTATGGTCACAATTTGAGCCTTTTATTCGTTGGGGAACGGATTTCAGCTGATGTGCATATTGTTCTCAGCCAGATTTGCAACACGTTTCTAGATTGGTGCCTGCATTAAACATAGCGAGTCAAAGATGCGGAGCTTATTGGCGTCATTTATTTGGCGATTGAAATATATTTCTCTACACTCTCAGGCAGGACACTGACAGGATGCTTCACCACACGAAATTAGCCAAGTGCTCAATAAGAAAGTGGGCGTCACACCCACTTAAATTATGCAAGAAAACGGGTGTGTATCGCCGCAATTGATACTTCAAGTTGCGTATATTATGGGTGGCGCCTCAAAACTTCCTTGTAAGATGACATTGGTGCCTCCGAGGAGTTTCTGCTTTCCTAACGGCAGCCGACAAATATGGTAGCCAACCACCTTCAGGTACAAATCTTCATTCCTCTTCGATTTGGTCATGGGATTGTTGTTGCTGTAAAGCTTATCAACCTCACATGAAAGTTTTTCAGGCTCAGTGAGAAGTTAAAACACAGGATTATCTCCGGCATGAGATTTGCATTGGTTACGACTCGAATCATATGACTATACAGCTTGGCACACTGCCACATATGATACGTGTTTTTCTGTCAAACTAGTTGTGAGGCTGTAAGGTCACCTTCACAGTGGGTCACAGGAGCGAGGATGCATTCAAAGCGGCATTCACCACAAACGGGTATCCCTCCTGATGGTGGGCATTCTTAAATTTTACGAATTTATTTTCCTCGGTAGACATAATAACATGAACCGTGACGTTAGAAGCGTAGTGTAATAGATGCTTTGCTAATAACTTTTCTGAGGAAATGCATTGTGTCACTTTAAACAAACATATTTTTTAAACTTGCGTTTAGCCACATGGGAGTAGAGGAGTCAGGATATATCTCTGATCCAGCAGTAATTAATTGTCTTTGTTCTTACTTTCCTCATCTGAGAATAGCATCATGTTCATATGTATATTGCTCTCATCGGCAGATTTTCAGATATGGAGGGGTTCCATGACTATATATTTATCCTGCTTGTTCTGCTCACCTGACTCGCGTTTTCCAGGCCTTAAACATAAACCGACATTCCAATACTCTGCGCCTCAGATTTAGACATATCCTGAGTTTCTACTGGAAACTCGATACCATCAAACCTATAACGGCTACGAATGTCAGTATGTTTACCATATTGAGATGTGCACTGTCGATTCTTCGCATAATTTCTTTCACAAGCCAGGACAGACCGTGCAATCAAGCCTCGTCATCCTCATTTTTGACATTACTACATGCCTCTTTGGCGGCTATATCCTTGGGAAGCTTGATATAGCTGGACCATCCATTTACTGGCTCAGACATGTGTGTGGATGTCAAAGTGTAGTATTCGGCTGAGTGCTTTAGCTGACACTGACTTCCATGTAGGAAAACCAGTCCAGTATAGCACTCAAGGTGGAGTCATGAAACCACTCGGTAATTGATATGTTCCGAGATATCACGCCATTTTACCCCCAAAGATAGTGAAGACTTGTCTCTTCAGTGCCAGAGATCTGTTTGTGTGAAGGGATGCGATAGTTTGCAGGACACCCTAGCACTGTATTTTAAAGCAGGATGCTGTGGATCATTAACGACCTTGAGGAGCTGTGTTTCCAGGACAGGAAGGGACGCTTTGAGGAACTCTACATGGTCTCAGTACCTTCCTGCTGGATTCTCGATCCTACGGAACGTGATATGGCGTTACTAATATGATTTACATCACTAAAAGGTTGGGGAAGGAACCTGCCGCTTACCACAGGGTTACTACCACCACTATTTCTATGATTACAGTTAGTCGACGACTATGTTATGCAGTCAGCGACGAGGAGCAAAGAGGTGCATGTACCTTGGGGTTTGGGTGAGAACGTGTGCGTGTGGGTGAGGGGGGAGCAGATTGTGCATTGTCTTAATGTAAGCAGCCTGACTGCGGCTGTAGCTCTGGGGACAGTCCTGAGTAAGATGCCGGAGGGAGGCTGGTCCATGGATGCCAGAGTGGAGTTGGTGTATGGGCAGTAGTGCGGGGGTGGGCATGGCTGCCGCTGCAGCTTCCCACGTACTGACGAGATCCATCTTACAATGTGGAGCGTACCGCATAAGACCTCGTTTGGACGACTTTTTCTTCACCACCCCTGATATCTGCACCAAGGCGTACTGTGCGGATAGTCGATGTGCCACAGACGCGAGTAGTGGAAGAATAACGAGAAAGAAACAAGTACAGTGTATCAGACATCGCCTTCTGCTCCTGCAAGGAAATAAAGAACACCGATTATATATAAGCAGAATGAGTACATATATAAATTACCTATAACAGTCTGGCTCCTTGGCTTACCCTCAGGGCATATTCTCACGACCATGCAGCTTCCTCTCCATCACTAACCATTCCGGCATTTCATCATTCTCATCTAAACCACCGTGCGTGGATCCATCGATCCAGCTCTCCTACATCGCCTACAACATACTGATCTAACAAAATAAATATGTATACACATAAAAAAATTTTCTTTGGCGTTAAATCCAACCTAGTCGTGAAATATGGGATGTCTACAAAACCTGCTTTCGCGGATCCCTACACAACATTGAAACAAATCTTATCAATGAGTTTTACTACAAAAGGAAAAGACTGCAATACTTAAGTCTGACTATTACGCAGAAGTGTCGCAAGCAAAGGGCAACATGCAAAATAAGCAATGTTCATCCGCATAAACTACCGTAAATGTCTGCTAATGTTGAAACTGCTCTTCAACTGGACCGCGAACAATCGGGCGCGGCGTTTATGTCCTCTACACATAGGGGCCGCAGCTGTCGCGTTGTCGTCCTGGAGAGGGGTCGGTCAGCGTACGATTGGCTGACGTCTTCTGACAGACATCTCTTCTCTGTCGTTCCCCACTGGCTTACCGGCGCTTGACTTCAGGTCTTAACCGTTAGATTATACACTTACAAGATAGCTGTGACGGGAAAGACATCACAACCTCTGTCCTTCCCGACTCCTAACCCTCGAAATCACGTATAACAAAGAATAATATGCCTAAGACTTGTTGGCCGCGAAATAACAACTTATTACGTATACACAGTGCTACGATGTAATCTCAGAGAGGGAGAGGGGAGAGAGAGAGAGAGAGAGAGAGAGAGAGACAGGAAGCGAGTATGGAATTTCCTCGTCAAAGGGACGCTGTCACGTGTTGCTTTGTCTGGGGCCACGAGAACAAAAGGAGAACCCTCAGGTGGGTGGGCACGTGCGTCCGCTCGGACCGATATCGGCGTGGGTGGCTCCCGTCAGCTGACTGTCCGAAGCCCGACAGTAGTTTCTCTGCGATCGCTCAGTCGGCGTGGTGAGGGGATAAGGGGTTTGATGATTGAGATGGAGAAGCGGACGGAAGGCAGGCTTTTCATATTTCATGGGATAACGTGAAGAACGATGGAGCAGAGTGTCAGTGGTTGACGGTTTCTGGTAAATATCGAAAATAACAGCACAGTTTCCTAATGTGATGAAGAGGTCAAGCTGAGGGAGTGTGCCATTAACCCTGTGTTCGATTGTATATTCAATAGTTAGACTGCTGAAAATTGAAGTGGTCAACTAGGGAACTGCAAAACTCATTGTGATGTTTCTATAGTAAGAGAAATCATCAACATAACGAAACGAAGAATTCTTACATTGTCAGATGGGCGTTGTTGCACAAAATCATGTACAAACATAGACAGAAAAATGTTTGCCAGAGACTAATATATAGTGGAACACATTGCTAGTCCATGCTCATGAATGAAAGAAGGAGCGCCAACCTTGAAGTAATTATAATTAACAACAACAATTCCTAATAACTTCAGCATTTCATTAATTTCATCAAGTGTACTATTGCTATAGGTGTGAAGATTTTCAGGTATTACATTCAAGACTTGGTCTATAGGAACATTGAGATACACATTTTTAATGTCTGAAGATCCCATGTTGGCGTCAGTGGGAATGTTGAAGTCTTTTAGAATGGAGATTAGAACTGCGTGGCTGCGTGACGAAAATCTTAATTGGTGTATATAATGCTCTTTAATATAATTGGCTTACAAGTCTTCTGTGTGGTAGGCGACACCATTTCTGGCGTTGACGAGTTGGCACTCTGGAAGACCTCTCTTATGTAACTTGGTAACTGGTCTTCACGTGGGTGCTTACGGATTCATGTGTATGAGAGATCTCTTTTCAAAAGTGGTGGGAAGGGATGAATAGGGCCAAAAACTTTGCAATAGGAAAGAATCTGCAGCGAGAGTTGTTGTTCCCTTCGAGGAAACCATGTATGTTGACTACGTACTCGTCCTGCTTCATGGCAATACTTACTTTAGTCTCATATGCCCTAGTTGTGATCACTCTGTGAACATCTACTTTCTTATTAATGGTACGAATAGCTGCGTTTTCCGAGATCGACTCAGAATGGTCATGTGGATCATTCCCTTTCTGTTGGAATTATCACCGTATTACCTTATTAATATTAATGGCAGGTAGAACGCTATGTGTGGCGGCTAAGGAGTGAGCTACGGAATAATTAATTTGTTGCTGGGGTAACGGGTTAGGGATATGATAATCCTTTCCTAATTAGTAGTGAGTCACTGGTGTTGAACCTAACGTCAGTTGTGTAGCAAACCCGAGGGCAAATACAAATGCATATTGAGGCGCACTGGGAGGATGTGTTCCCATACTTCGATAGCGTAATTGGGAGTATGTGTTCCCACACTTCGATAGCGTAACTTTTGTAGTTTCTTCTGATGAACCGACGAAAGCCTATCCTTTAATCTATTGGCACACTGATTCACATGCTCACTTACTGTATCGAAGGACCTCATAGTAATCAGACCAGCTAATTTCAAGTGTGCCTTATACAGAACTGTGCCTTATACATAACCTTATTAGTACTGTGTCTTTTTTGGCATAACTCACGGATTTCTACACGTAAACAAAAAGTCACAATTGCGCTTGGTTGAATGTGTTGACATGTGAGCATGCTTTTTCAGCCTACTGAGAAACATGGTCTGTTGAATCGGATATTCATTTACTTTAACTAAAAAATTTTAATGTGCCCTTTGAGCCGTGCTAGGCAAGTCGTTACATATTATTTTGAAAATAGTACAGCCAGAGCTAAAGTGCTTATACATAACTGATTGACCAATTCATATAGAATAACAGGTGTTTACATACAGGTGTTTAACAGTTTTACTACGGCCTCTTTTCAGTATGAGTCGGTAAACATTTAAAAAAAGAATAACATTAATCCTGCGTTTTCTACCCCGCAGAATGTAGGTGTCAAATATAGATACAAGAACAGTCAATCATTAATCCATGAAAAAACAAGAGTTTATTGAGTTTCTTGTAATGATTGTTGTCAAAAGTACATTCGACAAACTGGAAGAGGTTTCGTATTTCGCTTTAAAGAAGATCTCAATGCGAGCAGTTCGAAATCTGTACTAATATCTCACTTACGTGGTGATCAACATTGTTTTTAAGATCTCCATAGTAATTTGGAGGCACTACATAAAGAGAGAAACGGCGGCGTTTTAAATGTGCTTGAGGAGAAATGTATAATAAAGTCCCCTGATAATACCCTCAACAACTAAACGGAATGGAGGCACCGAGCTTTAATGGCCAATTTTGGCAGGTTGAATTTTCTAAGTAAGGTTTCTCAGAATCTAACTAGCTGGTTAGCTTTTTACAGTTTCTTATGTAAATATCGAAGTTAACTGCCGCTGTCGGTTCCCATATAGGTCATCTGATCCATTTAACGTGTATATTGTTTTAGTGATACAGAAATAAGTAGCAATTGTTAAAATTTTCGGCTTAGTATCATATTATATTAATGTCAGACACGTTCTCTACTTTTATGTAACGCAGATAGCCAAGTATATTTGTTCGCGTGGTAGTAGCAGTTCTTCAACAGAGTACTGGCAGTGTGCTTCTCCTGTCTTCCGTGTTGTGTGCGGTATTTGTATTCCCTTAACCGTCTCAGTACCCGGATGGATGCCACCGCACACGCTCCGCCAACAGACTGGACACCTCTAAGCTTGTGTTGTCAGCTGCTACGATTACTATTTTGTTGGTGGCAAACGCACATAAGCGTGTCGGCTTCCGGTAATTTTGATCTTGCGTGTAAGCTTCTTCCTTTCGATCATTGCTGTCTCCCACCGCCCCCCCCCCCCAAAAAAAAATATGATAAAATTTATCTCAGTACCTCAATTTTATTAGTTTTCATCACTAACTTTATTTTTATTGTTCAGTCACCACAGAGCCAATATTTACCCGGATAAGATTTACGTGGGGCATCGTCTGTTGCTTGACATAGGCCCACAGGAACAGTTCGGGATTTTTAACACAGATCAGTTCCGTATTTGGCAGCTGATCCACGTCACATGGGGTCCGTCACCATCTCTTTATTTTAATTAGTGCACCGCTGCTTTTTAATGAACGATCAGTTTCCGATTCCTAATTCCCTTTTTATACTGGAAAGTCATCATTGACGATGTGTTTTACCAATTGAGCAAGGCAGAGAACTTTGCCTATCCGCCCCAAATGTGACTCTCCGGCATTCTGTAATGTCTCCAACTACCATATGACATAGCACATGTGACCAGCCATTTTTTGGTATGAAATGAGTAACCATACTTATTAAGTAGGTACAGGCTCGTGCTTTGTGGAGCGTCTGTGATCCACGCCTAGTTACCGAACTAGATACATAATATTTCCTTATTTGTTACGCCTATTGACTCAGTACTTTAAGGTACCTCAAATAATATAATTTCTCCATCATCAATGCATTAATTCATAAAATTCTGTAGAGATATGCACCATAAGATGCGACTTAAAAGCAGCGGAACTGGTTGTGTCCCTAATCGACTGAAATAATTACAGCTACAGTGGGCTATTGTATTTTTCATTCAGTTTTGTATTTTAGCAGTTTTAACACCAGTATGTAAACACCTGTTGTTCTGTATGGATTGGATCAATCATTTACGTATAATTTTAGGATACTTATAATCCCTTTTTGGTTTGGATGTAATGATTACCTTGGCTTACTTTCAGTTACTGAGAAAATGCCTTAGTTTTAATTCTAAATTAAGTGTACCAGCCAACAATCTTGGGACAACTGGAGGGAAATTTCTAGGATTCTGTACATAAAACTGGGAAAACGCAGCCCTTATAGGATCACTTTCTTGTCTGTCCGTCGGTCTGTGTGTCTGACTGCTGAGACCCCATTTTGTCAGGAAGGGGTGAGGGCGTAACGTCGAAATTTGTCTCATACCGAAGCCTACACCATCTTGCCGATTTCAAAAATTTAAGCTTATAAGTCATGAATGAAATGATACGTTATTACTGTCACTTATTTTGACACTAGCCAAGTTACTCATGAAGAACTTTAGCGTACTTCCCGTTGACCTGGCATCTCAAAATCTGACAGAAGGAAAGTATCACAGTAAGCCTACATCTAAAGAAAAGAATCCGAAAAGTGTGAATTTGGAACTATATCACATAAAAATTATTTTTTGTCATTTGTTCTCCGTTAGTCCACCTGTCCGTCTGTTACGCTCTTGCACTCAAATACGGGTGGAGTAATCAAGTTGAAAATTCTGTCGAATACTAAGGTGCACGGTCCGTTGGGGGCCTAAATAATTTCAGCTTCTAAGTTAATGGAATCAAAGGACGTGTCCGTTTGTCTCACATATCTTGAAACTCACAACCTCACTCATCAAAATCTATAGATGAATTGTTTAAGGTGATGCCGGGCCTGGCAGTCTAGCGGCAAAGCACGTGCCTTATAATCGAGGGGGTGATAGGATCGAATCTCTATCGGACCACTGATTTTTCAGTCTTCAATTCAACCTCGCTTTCACATCTCAACGATGTGAAGAGTTGCCAGAAACTATAAATGTTCCAGATTTCACGTCAGACTGTAGCTCCCTTCTCCCTGCTTGGGTAACTGGGGTATATTAGGGACACGCAAGTCACTGAAGTGACGTCCAAATGAAAGACTTGCATCACGCCAGTAAGTCACACGAAATTATTATAATTTTCTGGATACATTTTGATTTGCAGCTCCTTGTGTTGGCCAAAGACGCGCCATTTACACGCAAAAGGAATACCATATAAAAGACAACACACACAGCTAAGAAGAGCACAGAAAACACACGCACACAAACACACACACACACACACACACACACACACACACACACACACACAAAGATGAAATGCAAACAAAATTCAAATTTGGTGCCGAACTCTCTGGTGAACAAATGAACACTGACTGGGCTGGGACACACAACACACCACAATCACACTGTGTTTTGGTGAGGTGAAAAGTGTTTTACTACGTTATTTGTGGAACATACTTGTTATAGTTACGAGTGCATCACACCACCTCAGCATGATGCGGAGAATGGAAGTGCCTGTCACATGAAAACGTAAGTAAAAACGAATATAGGCGCGAAAACATGGTGACAAACCAAATTAAATTCTCGAAGATAGGTTAACTACCAGCAAAAAAGATTCTCATCAACATCGTTTGGTTGCAGATGACAATATACCTGTAGTAATAAACACACAAGTGATCCAGAAAATTCATGCACACCAAATGTAAAAGTATTTACAAAAAGAAACGATCTATTGTTTGAACTACAGATACACATAATTTTGTAATCATTTAACAAAAACGTTCATGTTAGAGAATAAATAAAAACGAAAACCCACTGATGATGGCACAGTGGTGCCGAAACATGTTTGGGTACTGAGAAAAAATGGTGTTTTGTATAACTGGCGGACCTCACATCCAACAATAGTTGTTTGTGCGGAATCCTGAGAGCGAACTTCTCCGGTTTTCTAATTCTTTCACCACTATCAACGGAGTTACAAATGTCCTTTCTCAGCACCATACGAGGTGTGTTCAAAAAATTCTGGAACATCTTCCACAAAAGTTTTCTACGCTTGCCGTTTGCTTGTTGTGGATGGTTTCCTTCGAAATACTCTCCTCCAAAATTGATACACCGCTCCCAACGCCATTTCCGCTTCTGGAAGCAGTCATGGTAAGCCTCTTGCTGGGTTGCGCTAAGCGCCGTCCGCGAATTTTCTTTTATCTCGTCTGTCGTTGCAAATCTTCGTCCTTTCAACGGAATTTTTAACTTTGGAAATACAAAAAAGTGCGCAGGGACCTGGTCTGGAGAGTGCAGAGGATGAGGCAGCGCAGTGATTTCGTTTCTTGTGCAATAGTCACGCACCATCAGGGATGAATGTGCGGGGGCGTTATCGTGATGTAAGGCTTTCCTTCTCACACTTTCTCGCAGGCGTCGAAACACGTTCCGACAGTACCACCGTTTACATTTTAGCCCTGTGACACGAATTCAAGATGGCCGACCGTTGTGACCGTGCGGTTCTAGGCGCTTCAGTCCGGGACCGCGCTGCTGCTACAGTCGCAGGCTCGAATCCTGCCTCGGGCATGGGTGTGTGTGATGTCCTTAGGTTAGCAAGGTCTAAGTAGTTCTAAGTCTAGGGGACTGATGACCTCAGATGTTAAGTCCCATAGTGCTTAGAGCCATTTGAACCATTTTGAACGAATTCAAGAGTAACTAATTCTTCAAAGTCAAAGAAAACTATAAGCATGGATTTCACATTTGACCTGATCTGAAGAGAGTTTTTTGATCTCGCAGAAGCTTTCCGACCCATTGTGAAGACTGAACTTTCGTCTGACCGTCATAACCGTAGACCCACGTCTCATCACCTTTTATGATTTTCTTAAGGAACATCTCGTTCCATTTGCGCGATCTGAAGTCTCTCCGCAGATTTTGAGGCGATGATCTTGTAATCTCTCTGACAGTCAGTCTTCGACTAGCACGCACAATTTTGTTGACGTTCCTGACATGAGCGTTGTCTGCAGCCGTCGAAGGGTCATCTTTAACTTTCGTGACAACCGTGAGAACCATTCGTAACACCGAGTACGGCTTAAGCAATCATCACTGTAGGCTTCCTCCATGATTTGGTGTGTCTCTGTAAAGGTTTCCTTAAGTTTCAAGCAAAACCACATTTCGCTCCAATACACCGAATGTTCCGGAATTTTTTGAACAGTACTTGTCCGCGTCATGAATCTGAAACATTGCTATGACTTGGGAGGATATTGGTGAGTACGGTTGACTGCCACCTATTGACGATGTACGGTCACAGAACCTTTGCACCCGTGCAGAGACCACGTCTCAGTCCGATATTAAATATGAAGTTCTTACAAACGAACGGGTAGCCGGTTCCGTTATACGCTGCGGTAGTGAAAGTGAAATATGGCTCGCGGACGCAATGGCCTCTCAGCTGTGACAGAGACATTGCCGGAGCCGCGCTCAGTCTGCGGGCAGCGAGGCGACACTACGTACGCACCACGCACCGCACGCACGCACGCACGCACGCACGGCCGCCCCTCAAAGCGCGCCGCGCCGGCTCGCAACTCGGCCCTTTAAGGGCAGACGCACAATGTCCACGGCGGCCGTCAAACGCCGGCTGGCAGCCATTGTCCACTCTGCGCAATCATCGGCCCCATTCCACCAAGCTCTCCTACGCTACAAGTCCTCACAGAACAATACTCACGTCCGCATCACCCTTCAACACCCGACTCGCTAATCGCGGAGACAGCCACTCACGGAGTGTCACGCCTGCAACGGGCTGTGTTAATTGGCCTGCGCCTCCAAGCTACAGGCGACAGATGTATCTGGCAGCTCCGTAAGTGAATCTTCTCAAAGATTTAGCCCAAGAGTAAGGTTTGCGGGTATTACAGGATGCGACAAAATGGTTCAAATGGCTCTGAGGACTATTGGACGTAGCATCTGAGGTCATCAGTCGGCTAGAACTCAGAACTACTTAAAGCTAACTAACCTAAGGACATCACACACATCCATGCCCGAGGCAGGATTCGATCCTGCGACCTTAGCGGTCGCGTGTTCCAGACTGAAGCGCCTAGAACGGCTCGGCCACACCGGCCGGCACAGGATCCGACACATGAGCAGTACTGTGATACACTGAGAAAGACCGCAGTTGGACACACATACTTACAATAAACTTTTATTTTGTCACCATGGGCATGCCCGCATCTCGTGGTCGTGCGGTAGCGTTCTCGCTTCCCACGCCCGGGTTCCCGGGATCGATTCCCGGCGGGGCCTCGTGATGGCTGGGTGTTGTGTGCTGTCTTTAGGTTAGTTAGGTTTAAGTAGTTCTAAGTTCTAGGGGACTGATGACCACAGCAGTTGAGTCCCATAGTGCTCAGAACCATTTGAACCATCACCATGGGCAAATATTTCCCTATTCGGAGAGCATGAAATTCTGTTTCCAACACCTTGAATGTTTACCCTAATATGGCGTTTATTCCTGTGTCGCGTGAGTATTCACACAATTTCAGCAACTTGATCTGGGAATAGCATTAAAAAAAATCTAAGGTTCTTACCAAATGAGGAAACATGTATGCCCACTAACATGTACCTCAGTGTTTGATATCCTAATCCTGTTCCGACCATAAGAATTTTTGTTAAAAAGCACCAAATACACAAATTCAAACAGTATCTACATCCTATTCGAATATGAAATATGAAAAACTAATAGACGGACATGTTCTACGAAAGCAAATGTACTATTCGTACGCGAGAAACTTCCTGTGCAAAGATGTTGTGCATTTGGTAAGAACCAAAAATTTCAGAAAGTTCCTGCTGCGTAGAGACTTGTGCCTGTGAGTCACTAAATTCGAGTACTAGACCAGAAGCTATCATGCTGAAAATATTGACCACATAAAAACCACAACAGTAACCACTGCTATCCGAAAAGGTAGAGGATATCAAATGGATGCTACAACATCCATAAATGGAAATTTTTACATCACGCCTGGATAGGCGGCGCGTGGGTCTGCTCCTGTGAACTGTTTCTGTAATATAGGCCGAAAGTAAAGGAAGCAAGTAGGAGCCGGAGAGGTGATACACTTCGATACTGCATGTAACGTTAACACTTTTTTACTAGAGTAAAAAAACATAATAAAGGCGTACATAACTTTGGCTAGGATGAGCACATAGGTGTGAAGCCGTAGTCCATGTCGGATCAAAGACTGAATAGCAAGCTAGCCTACTCGGTAGTCGAAGCGATGTTTCCAGGCCGTCTGCTCTCGATGAAATGGGCGGAAATCAAGCTGGCACACGCTGAGCTCCACAGCGTCAGCCAGAGGGCTCTGTAGTCGGTGTAGTTAGTCTTGTCTCATAGTGCGAACTTACGATAGTGTGCACCAACGTTGTGCCATCGTAACTATCGACGCCACACCCCTCCCCCCTGAAATGGTGCACCATCGTGGAATAGGGCTTCCGACAGTAGGGAGAGGGACCCAGGGGCCGCGCAATTGAGGGGGTGGACAGCTGAACTGCCATGACGTGCTGTCCACCCGCGTCCCTGAATTGCTCGCGAAGGGGCGAGGAAATCGCCCATTGTAAAACCTATCCGGGACGCACAGCGGGCTGACGTCAGCCTCAGCGTCCGTCGCCACCTGCACCACGGAGGAACACGACGGCGCCTGCACCGGAGGCGCGAGCGGCGGAGGCACCGTCTCGGGCTGTGGCGGTGGAAACTGCGAAGCCTCCAATTCTGCCGGAAAAGAACCAGCGGCAGAAAACCGAGGACGGCAAAAACGTATCTGGTTCCGGTGTCACTTGACATTTCCAGAGGGACCAGAAATTAAAAACAAACTGAGGCCAAGCTGGCGCACAATCCGCCCCTGCTCCCAACGCTACCTGCCAGAGAAACATGAAAGAAAACAAAATCATGCGCCCCAAGCCAAAATGAAGCAACGGGAGCATGTAGTGGAGGGTACAACAGCTGCAATAGCGACCATTGTACACAACCATGCAGCATTTCTGCTTGGGAATGGGCGCCACGCAGCTGGGAGCGCTATGAAGTGAGGAAAGTCCATAGAGCATGCTCGCGAGAATGCAAGGCGCGCAACTTGTTCATCTGCGGCTTAAACGTAAGTGTTCAGCCTCGCCGTTCGACTGGGGGTCGAACGGTTCTGAGATCAGATGGCGAATGCCATTAGCAGCACAGAATGCTTCAAACTTGGGGGACACAAATTGGGGGCCATTGTCGAAGACAATGACTTCAGCAAGATTCTCAATGCAAAAAAATAGACGTCAAGGTTCAAATGGTTCAAATGGCTCCGAACACTATGGGACTTAACATCTGAGGTCATCAGTCCCCTAGAACTTAGAACTACTTAAACATAACTAACCTATGGATATCTCACAAATCCATGCCCGAGGCAGGATTCAAACCTACGACCGTAGCGGTCGCTCGGTTCCAAACTGAGACGTCAAGGTCTGAATAGTACTGGCATATGTGGCAGAAGACGTAAGTACAACAAACGGAAAGTTGCTGTGAGCATCAACGACTATCAACCAGCGGGTATTCCAGAAAGGACCCACAAAATCAATATGAACGTGCTACCAAGGGGCAGTAGGAGTCGGCCACGCATAGAAGCGCTGGTACGGACCAGATTAGTGCTCTGCGCAAGGGCGACAGTTAGCTAGCAAATTCTCCATTTGGTTATCAATACCGACCCAAGTGCAGTGACCACGCGCTAATTGCTCCATCCACACTGTACCCCAATGACCAGCGTGCAGTAAGCGGTGGAATTCCGACTGCAAGGAACGAGGTACAACCACACGAGACTGATCATTGTCAGTTCGCAACAAAATAACACTGTGGTGTACAGACAAGTTGTGACGATCCGCAAAGTAACGTCGAACAAGAGGATCACTTATCTGCGTAGCAGACGGAGTCCATTGAGTACGAATATACTGCAAAACTTTCTGCAAAGAAGCATCAGCGGCTGTCGCGGAAACAATGCGACGAAAATCCACCGGAAAACCATCAGAGAAATCCTTGCGAATCAATGAAAATGGTTAACAATTAGGAAGAAGAACACTTCGTCAGGACTGACAGGTAGACGAGACAAAGAATCGGCATTGAAATGCTGGGCCGTTGGCCGATACAAAATTTCATAATTGTAGTTAGACAAAAACAAAGACCAACGTTGCAACTTTCGTGCAGTACGACGTCAAAGTGTTATGGTCGGTGACGAAATAGAACTTGCGACCATACAAAAACTCATGAAACTTGGTCACTCCATATACAATAGCTAAAGCGTCTTTCTCGATTTGTGAATCGCTTTGCTTGGCCGAATTGGGCAATTTAGATGCAAAAGGGATTGGGCGATCGACAGAAGCAATGCGGTGCGAGAGAACCGCTCCGATGCCGTGAGAAGATGCATCAACAGCCAAAACAACAGGTTTGGAGGGATAGAAAGGAATCAAACAGCGATCACTCAACAAAGCAGATTTGCCTTTGTGGAAAACCGCGTCACATTCCGGAGACAAAAGGAACGTTCTTACGCTGAAGGCGATGCAAAGGCGCTGCAGTGTGCGCTGCATTTGGTATAAACAGAACATAATATGTAATTTTGCCTAACACCGACTGATGTTTCTTCAAGTTCCAGGGTGCTGGAAAGTGCCTAATCGCACGGAGATGTGACGGTGAGGGGTGGATACCCTGTCCGTTAAACATATGTTCTAAATACTGAATCTCAGTTTGAAAACATTTGCACTTGTCTCTGTTACACTGAGTCCTGCCTGCAAAGTACAGTAAATAAGGCTCACAAATTCTGCAGATGTTCGTCAGCGGTGCGACCTGATACCACAATATCGTCCAGATAACTGGAACAACCGGGGACAGTGGCACACAACTGCTGCAAGTAAGACTGAAAAATAGCAGGAGCCGAAGCACAACCGAATGGAAGGCGGCGAAACTTGAACAATGCAAAGTGGGTGTTGATCACAAAATATCGCCGTGACTGTCCACCGAGCGGAATTTATGCGTCCTGCACGTCAACAGTGGAAAAGAATTTTCCCGCACCAAGCGTCTTCAGGACGCGGTAAGGGAAACGTAGAGACCACCGTCTGGGGATTTACTGTAGACTTAAAGTCAGCACAAATACGGAGACGACCGTTTGGTTTTTTCACACACACTATAGGCGAAGCCTATTGCGAAGCAGAAACAGGTTCAATGACACCAATGCCTTGCAAATGCGTAAGTTCAGCGGCTACGGTGTCGCGCTTTACTGGGTGTTCGCTCCGGAAAATAGGTATGGCATTGTCTCTAACTACAATATGCGCTGCAAAGTCTGTGGCACAACCAACGCCGTCAGAAAAGAGTTCAGCATAATCATCACATAGAGCGACCACACTGTCTGCATGGTCACAGGCGTTGACGCAAAGGACATTGTCCTGAATTGCAAGGCCAAATAGTTCAAATGCGTCCATGCCAAAAATGTTCCAAGAATTACTAGAGTGGAGAACATGAAAAGACGCGGTTTTCGTCGTCACACCATGTGTGGCTAGCGAAGTACACACGCGTAGCATTGAGATTTCCTGTCCAGTAAATGCAGTCAGCATGTCATGCAAACGACGAAGCGGAGGTTAACCAAGTAACTCATACGTCGATCTGTTGAGTAAAGAAGCAGACGCACCAGTGTCCAGCTGCATGCTAACAGAACACCCACAAATGTTGAGAGTCACAAAACGTTTATTCGCAACACGGTGAATGCAAGAGGAAGCATCTGGCAAAACTTGTTCATGCACACTACGAGCTGTCGAAGCACATGAAGCGGAAGGCTTTGAAAAATGGCATTAATGTCCATAGGCTGATGATTGGAACGATGATCACGGCGGTTTCCGTTGCGATGACGCCCACGCAATTCACGCTAACGTGAAACTGAGAATTAGAGTATCTTATACTACACACAGCTTGCACATGTCCTTTCTAATTGCAAAAATAGCACTGTGTATGACAGGATGGGCAACTGTCCCGTGGGTGGGCACGAAATCAGTTCGGACAAGATTTCTTAGCGGGTGCCTGGTTGGGAAACTGTATTCGTGCGTGCGAGTGGCACGGCGTGTCTCCCTGTGCCGGGGCAGGGTCTGCGTGGAAGGGCACGTGTTGTTCCTCGCTAACAGTACACACACCCGAGATCATATGGAACGTGGAAGTGGCCATATCTAATGTATCTTGTGTGTCTAACAAGTCTACTACTTGCTGGAAAGATGGGGTTTTAATTCTTAGGAGTTGCTCGCCGATGCGGTGATCCACCATATCCTGCACTACAGCATCCCGAATAATGATATGCGCGTACGAAATTCCACAGGAGCAATTAAAGTCACAATCGGATATTAATCCCTAATAGTCAGCTAACCATGATTTATTTGACTCAGCAGGACCACGCCAGAGACGAAAAATTTGTAGCGTGCAGTTACCACATTTACACAGTCACGGAAGTAGGAGTTTAAAGCTTCTATCATGAACCGTGATTTATTTTCAAAGAATAATCCTAAGAATTTGTTTTATTTACAAGCAATTCCTCAAGAACATTAACACATTTAACTACACTATGTAAGCATGGAAGTAGTTGCCAGAGAGTAACTGATGAAATCATAACCAAATTCCTTTTAACAAAAGGGAATTTTATTCACTTTAATAGTGCCTAACAGCATTGTTTAAAAGAAACAGATTTAAAATTATAATCAGAAAGCACCCTCTAAATATCAAAGTTACAATTTATTCAGAGACAGAAAGAAACGAGTTTTGACTGTATGATCTTTCGGGCAGAGAACCTTGCCGCTCCATTTTGACACGGCCGTAGTTACGACCGCTCACAACGGCCTCTGAAAGACTACACTGGGGCAAATCTTCAACACACCAGATTACTTTAAACAATTTACATCCCCGTAGGAGGGATGGAAATGGTACAAACACTAACAATTAAAATTAAAACCTTGCCATCTAAGGTGCAACTTGATTTTAACTTCTAAGAAAAAGTCTTAAGGTAAAAGAGTGGCAACTTTATACACTAAAATGTTCATTTAATTAAAATCCCATTAAATGCAATCTCATATAAAATTCTACGAGATTGGCCAAACAATAGTTAAGATCCTGTACATTACACAGATAACTCCTCTCAAGATCATAGGCAATAATATCAAAGTTTCCAAAGATCAAAACATATTTACGGTATTAGGCCGTTACACTCCAAGCAATAAATTCGTTAATACACCAAATCCGACAAATATGACAGAGGCAGCTACTAACGTACGGTAGGTTGATAGGGTGATTACCGAACAACCCGAACCGCAGGTTGTTCTAAACCGCCCCTACTCCACAGGGGAAAAACGGACCACCCAATTTATAAACAACCACCTTCCCACGGGTGGGCAAACGGAGAAGAATGGTGGGACGACCCCAAAGCAAAATGGCTGGTGACCTCACCAAGAAAACAAGTAGAATTTAACAAGAGTAAATCAAACAACATATCATCAATCACTTAACTTCTAATAAACTGCGATTTCTCGAGAAGACCTGGCGCAGCATCCCCAAATCGCTCTCCCGAACCATCCGCTGCCAGCCGCCTCAACGGACGCAGGAAGGCGCCCCGAGCTCCCGTCTCACGGCGTCGCAGCTCGCACCGGCCATACTGATGTCGTGGGTTGACTACTGTTGCTCTCGTGTTGACCGCGAAGTCACTACCCCTCGCTATACGCCGCGGCCCACTGGACTCACGTGGCGACCTCACATGCGCCGACGCTCAAGACGGACAAGTCATCTTGTGTCCCAGTGTGCGACCGACCAACCGAGTGATCCAACCGCCAATGACCATTGCCTGAGCAAACTCGAGCAGAGTGGCTGCCTGACGCGCAGACTCAGATGCAGGAACTAAGCCCCGACCGGGCGACCACTCGCTGAGTTCTCTTACTGGCGGAGTGGAAAGACTCTCATTTTGCCGGCTTTGAAGGTTGATCCGAACGACAGGCAGACACTAACTGCCTAACAACAGCGGGCGAGAGACAGACCCAGACTAACCCACTGGCGAGCTCACAGCGCCCCTTAAATGCACGTGAACAGGCAACCTTTCCCCTTTCCCACCAGAGGGAGACACCAAAGCTGCGATTGCCACAGCGGCGCCACCGCCAGAAACGGCTCATATCACTTTGGCGTAAGTTTTAGTTTCTGGGCGGGTGGATGGGAATCAATTTTAGGAGCACAGGGAATAACACAACACCGGCGTTAGCAATGAAAAAGGAAAGCTGCTCTGTACCTATTGTGTTGTATGCGGCGAGGTGGGCCTCGAACTGAGCAATGTGCTCTGGCCAGATTCAGAGTCCTGACTGAAGGCACGGAATGGCGGCACCGTAGGCGTCGTCTGTGGCACAGGGTGGGGCGTCGGAGGCTCCGGGGCTGCGGAAATTTGTAGTGTGACCAGTCCATTGATAGCAGCAAGCAGCTGCGTCATTTGCAGAACCTGAACCTGAACGGACAGCGAAGCCTGTTCCTGCTGCGAAGCCATGGTTGACACAAAACGATTTCTTAGAGTGAAGGGTGGGAGCACACATTCACACAGTCACACGGAGAGAGCACAAATAAAGATAAAGCAGTACCGAGCAAACAAACATAGCTAAGAGGAGAAAAAAATGTATCCTATCCTCGTCGCCACTTTTTTGTATCTCGCCTGAATAGGTAGGTGGCGGGTGGGTCTGCTCCTGTGAACTGTTTCTGTAATATAGGCCGAGAGTGAAGGAAGCGAGTAGGAGCAAGAGAGGTGAAACATTTCGGTACTGCATGTAACTAACACTTTTTTACTAGAGGAAAAAACACAAGTAAATAAAAGCTTACATAACGTTGGCTTGGATGAGCACATAGGTGTGAAGCCGTAGTCCATATCGGATCAAAGTCTCAACAGTAAGCCAGCCCACTCGATGGTCGAAACGATGTTTGCACGCCGTATGCTCTTGATGAAATGGGCGGAAATCAAACTGGCACTCGTTGAGCTCCAGAGCGTCGGCCAGAGGGCGCTGTGGTCGGCATGGTTAGTCTTCTCTCGTAGTGCCAACTTACGAGAGCGTGCACCTACGTTGTGGCATCGTAACTATAGACGCCACAGGAATAAGTTCTGTAATAATACATTATACGAAGAAAATATTATGAGCGGCATTTAATAAGTAGCGCAACACATTCTTTGTTTTTTGGTTCAAAAAGTGGCACATTTCTTGTCGGACATCGTAGAGTATTTTTGCCTCAGCCGTCAGGTTTCATAAAGTTTCGTTAGTTGGTGCGTTATAAGTAGACTCCAAAATGGCGTCTGTAATCGAGGCGCTTTCCTAGACGAGGTCACCATTGAGTATCTTATGGCGGAAAATTACAGCACCGCAGATGTACATAAGCGCCTGCAGCATTGAAACGGTACAGTAGTTTCCGCTCTATAAGCAGCGGGTTTCGCTGCTCGCTCCCACCGGGAAATAGAAACAGAGGCGGCTCCGTAGCCAATTTTATTACACGACGCGGCCGGCCGCGGCTGCAACAGAACCCACGTGGACAGGTGGAAAGAAATGTGTCAGGCTTCATAATACGTATTTATATGTGTCGTGTATTATGCATTTCTTGTACGTATATGTGAATCTGCACATGAACTTTCCTAATCCTCGTCACACCTTTCCGTAAAGCGTGGCCAAATCTTTGTTGGGAAGTAGTTCTGTAGTATAGTAGTGCCAACCTAACTCCTGGCTAGGGGATCAGAGACACAGCACAGGCAGGTAAAAGTCAAAGACTTTCCAGTGTCCCAAGACTTGGGGTGGAGAGGTTGGTCACGACCAAGTGGTTCGCCCACCCCCTCCACTGGGGCCCAGGAAGACCTCCGGGTGCCCGCCATATTCTAGGAGTGTTACAGAAGACGGGTAAGTGAGCAGACGTGCCCTCAGTGCGTCTGTCTCAATGTTCACGCATGGAAGACAGGTATTTGAATATTTGTACTAATTCTTTTATTTCCAGCTTCGGATTGTGTAAGGTAATGAATGTGCTCGTTTAATTCCGGAAATTTGACCCCCTATGTTAAAGTATCTGGTCCCCAGTTTGCCCGTTATCCTCCTCACATAGTGAATGTCCTATGTAAAATATTTGGAGACATCGGTGGTATACATTTGGCCAACGCAATTCCGTCTTACCCGTAGAAATGTGCGTGCAGATTAGTATATAATATACCCGAGCTATAAGTTGTAAAATTGTAATATCTGTAAACTGAAACAATTGCTGCAATCGCTGTAAAGTCGAGTGATAATGTTTAAAACAAATAGATAATCAACTGTCATCAATCTTTAACATACCTTAAAAATCCCAAAGAAGTCAAAGGAATTTATTTAAAATAAAAGCTATAGAATGCAGGGACCCACACATCAGCGTGTGAGCCCTCCAGCCCCTTGCCTAGTAACGCACAGAAAGAACACGCTCTCTAGGTAGCGCCCTCAAGCTCCTCTCCCCAGTTATCCGTTGCGCAATTTTGATTCAGGGCTTGACATCAACTTTCATATGGCGTCCCTAGGCAAGGAGGTAAGACGGTAAATTTTCTCCATGTCTACGGAGACCTCGTAGTGAACAAAAGTATGGTGGGTCGTTGCGCGATGCGTCTCTGATCAGCGCAACAAAGTCACACAAACCGGTCTGATCTCCCACTTAGCGGCCGGCCGCACATAGCTGTCTTACCCCCTAGGTATAGCTGTATGCTCTGTGAACGTACAGTACACATTTTCTTACACATCTGGAAATGTCATTTTAGACTTTGCTGTGTTGATTTGAAAATGGGTCTCGGCCCGAAGCTAGTCATCGAATAAAATGTTTGCAACTTGGGCTGGTCTTTCGCTCTATTGGTTAACAGAAGTCACTGACTCAGGTTACTCCAGCATGCTGGAAGTTCGTAATTAACGTAATTGATTTTAACGGCGGAATGAGAGTGATGCCTCTTTCTGTTCTGAAGAAAGTTCGTGAGATACATTGGGGATCCTCCGCGACGAGGTTGGAAGCTGTGCGCCACCGCACGCCGAAATTGCCACCTGCTTTGCGGAGTGGATATCTGGCGGGTGTTTCTCTTTTTCGTATGCTGCCGGCACACAACGAAGAATGAAAATCGAAATAAAAAAAAAGAACTCAATGAAATGAAAAGATGCCGTTGTCATCAGATCACGACACTGCCATGTTTTTTCAGTCATTCTCTCCCTGGTTCCAGGACAAAATGTTAACTATATTATTTTATTCACAATGTTACCTACATTACTGAATTTATTCACTCAATTATTTTAACCTGTTCGCTTCATAATAGCCGGTTTAGTTAAACACGCTGCACACCGTTAACGTGTTATTGGTTGATTCGAGTGAAGGACAATGGAAATAACTGCGCCCAGTAAAAATGTAACACTGTTCCTGAATTTTTCTTGGTATAACAGCAGCAAATAAAACAAACATAAATTCTGTTAACTCATTTACACAGAAAAACAGTCGAATTGGACAACAGGAGAATGAAACTTGTTTTACAGCGAACAATGCAGTTTGTGTAGGAGACAATGGTACTTCTGTTTTTAATATATTCCACAGGAAAGCGTAGGACACGAAAAAAAAATACAAGACTTCTGCTACTGTCTAATAACTGAAGCGAATATGTAATACAACTCCTATTAATACATCATTCTAGAGAGAAGCATACGAAATCAAAAAAGGAAAAAATTATTGTTACTTTAGAATCTAATAACAGGATTTTGGATCCAAATCACAGTTTAAGGTTTCTCTGGTCTTTACTCGTTTTCTCTCATTGTTCTGAGAAGATGTGCACGTCATACTACAATGCCCTCCCTCTCAACCAGAGATATCCTCTTTTTGCATTTTTTTTAAATGTAGAAGAACTTTCCGTTTTTGTTCTGTACACAACTAAATTACGTTACTTATTATCACTTTTCCATCTGGACATACTCTACGATAATGTATGTTTGCGCGATGGCTAGCCATTTCAGCAGACGCTAAGTATACGCAGAAGTAGTAACACACTGTAACGTGATTGTACAATGCCGAGATGCGTCCGATAGTCGTGTGCTGCCGAGTTTTACAGGACGCCTTTGGTCGTGTCTTCCACCAGCAGTTATAAAATGAACAAGATATGGTTAACTTGAATACTAAGGAATCTAAAGCAAACCCTATAGAAGGGTGGGATGTGGTAGTGAGTACACAAGCGATCACAAAGGGAACAGCAGTGTCACCTCAGTATCATCATACTCGGTAACATCATACACAAACACAGAAGTAATTACATGTCACGAAAAAAATAATAAATTCTTCTGCACCAATTGCACTAACGCTTATTCTGACTAAAAAAAATTATATGCCTAAGCAAAACATCTAAATTGGCTTGCCATGACCCATACTCAGAAACACAAAAAGGCAAGAAAATGTCCAATGCTGAAAAGAAAACTGGTCAAATCTCACCACGTATTTTGAATGTAACACGGGCGTGGGCTCAAACGTCATACTGGACAGACGACGTCCACTATTCTGACACCAAATGTAGTGGGAACTTCTGCCACCGAATGTAGCAGCAACACCAAATGTAGCAGGAAGATGTAGAAGGCACCGTATTAAGACTCGTCCGAGCTTTCCAAGTTAATTATTGTTTCCAACTACAGTGCACCCGTTCCTCTCGATCTGTGTCACTGGGTCCTGTAATTCTGAGGACACCACTTCACTGTCTGCTAGGTGCAGAATGGCTGCCTCAGTGACCTGTGCACGCACTGAGTGTTGGCCTGGTACACCAGCAGAGTTGCGGAGTCGTCAGGAGGCCGGCAGTCGTCTAAGCGGTCTGTGTCCCTGCTGACTCAGTGCCTCTCGGTGTGAGCTGCAGGCGGCCAGATGCATGCTCCTCACCAGCGTGGCTGAGACCACGGCGACAACAAGTGCCTGCGATCCGGCGTCCGAATCTCGCCTCAAGATGCCTCCGGCATTTGTTGGAAGCCAGGACGACTAAAAGTGGTAGTGAGCACGGAGTGGCCTGCAGCTGGCTGGCTACGGATCACACATCTGTGTCAGAGGGTCGAACCAGCGAACCGCCGTGGACTGGAACGCTGGGCCCCATCTGCTGCTGCGTGTAACTGGTAGTGTGACATGCCCCTGCCATCAAGGAGAGCTGACAAACTTGAATGAATCTCGTTACAAACGCGCAACCTATTTATACGCAGCTCTGCACCTCTGTTTTGCCATACGTGCCGCTTTGAATCGCATACTCATAACACGCTAGGTTGGCCATTTGGCCCCTTCTGTCTGTGGTTTGCGACATGCAAATCCACTCAGATATACTCTTTCAGAAATTTGACGGCCCTGTGGCCTCTATTCTACTTCGCAAATTTTGGTATCTGCAACCACAGCAATTCGGCCCGAACCTGGCTGTAACTTGTGCTCACAGTATTGCACAAAACTAACTTTCTCTATCCTAAATGGTGGTGCCGCTACAACCGTAAATGGGCAGCTGTGCATGGGTTATAAGCTACTGGACTCCCAGGAGAGGTTCCATGCGATGACCGTAGCTGCACCGGTATCATAGATGTATACTAGCCGAATGACTGCGACAACATCCACGAGGTTTATGCAGTAAACCAGCACCTGCCTAATGGCGGGACAGCTCCACAGTTAGGCATTAGTCACATCGAAGGGAGCCTGTAGTATGCAAACACGGAGCAATTTCTGTGTTGAATTGTGAATGTGAAGGTGGGATGCTTACAGTTAATGGACAGCTGTGCATCGGTTACTAGCTATTGGTCTCCCAGGAGAGACTCCATGCAGTAAACGCGACATTATCATATATGTACAACAGCAGAGTGACTCCAAAAATGTCCTTGAAATTTATGCAATAGCCCAGCTCATGCCTAATTTCGAGACAACTCCTCAGGGAGTCATTAGTCTTTTGGAGAGATGCTAGCAGTTAGCCTGTAGTATGAACTGCGAAGCAATTTCGGCGTCGCATTGTCAATGTGTGGGTGTGAGGGTTACGGTAAACTGGCGGCAGTGCATCGGTTACGAGGTACTGGACTTCCAGAAGAGGTTCCATGCAGTGACCGTAGTTCCGCCAGTATCATGTATGTACACTAGCAGAGTCACACCGAATATATCGACTAGGCTTAGGCTATAAACCAGCACCCAGCTAATGAAGTTACAACTCCTGAGGCTGGGATAAGTCTCTTGGACAGAAGTCAGCAAGGAGCCTGTAGTACGCAATCGTGAAGCAATTTCTGTGTGGTGAATGTGAGGTTGCAGTAAACGGGGTGCGGGGCATCGGTTATTAGATGCTACACAACCAGGAAAGGTTCAGTTGGCCGACCATAGCCACGCCAGCATCGTAGATGTGCACTATCACAATGACTCTGACAATGTCTTCCATGCTTATACAATAGCCCATGACTCGCCTAATGGCAAGACAACTCCTGAGGGCAGCATTGGTCCCCTGGAGATATCAAGCAAGGAACCGGTATTATGCAATTTCGAAGCAATATCTGTGTTGCGTCGTCAATGTGAGGCTGAGACAGGGAATACGAGGTGCATTCAAGTTCTAAGGCCTCCGATTTTTTTTTCTAATTAACTACTCACCCAAAATCGATGAAACTGGCATTACTTCTCGACGTAATCGCCCTGCAGACGTACACATTTTTCGCAACACTGACGCCATGATTCCATGACACCGGCGAAGGCTTCTTTAGGAGTCTGTTTTGACCACTGGAAAATCGCTGAGGCAATAGCAGCACGGCTGGTGAATGTGCGGCCACGGAGAGTGTCTTTCATTGTTGGAAAAAGCCAAAAGTCACTAGGAGCCAGGTCAGGTGAGTAGGGAGCATGAGGAATCACTTCAAAGTTGTTATCACGAAGAAACTGTTGCGTAACGTTAGCTCGATGTGCGGGTGCGTTGTCTTGGTGAAACAGCACACGCGCAGCCCTTCCCGGTCGTTTTTGTTGCAGTGCAGGAAGGGATTTGTTCTTCAAAACATTTTGGTAGGATGCACCTGTTACCGTAGTGCCCTTTGGAACGCAATGGGTAAGGATTACGCCCTCGCTGTCCCAGAACATGGACACCATCATTTTTTCAGCACTGGCGGTTACCCGAAATGTTTTTGGTGGCGGTGAATCTGTGTGCTTCCATTGAGATGACTGGCGCTTTGTTTCTGGATTGAAAAATGGCATCCACGTCTCATCCATTGTCACAACCGACGAAAAGAAAGTCCCATTCATGCTGTCGTTGCGCGTCAACATTGCTTGGCAACATGCCACACGGGCAGCCATGTGGTCGTCTGTCAGCATTCGTGGCACCCACCTGGATGACACTTTTCGCATTTTCAGGTCGTCATGCAGGATTGTGTGCACAGAACCCACAGAAATGCCAACTCTGGAGGCGATCTGTTCAACAGTCATTCGGCGATCCCCCAAAACAGTTCTCTCCACTTTCTCGATCATGTCATCAGACCGGCTTGTGCGAGCCCGAGGTTGTTTCGGTTTGTTCTCACACGATGTTCTGCCTTCATTAAACTGTCGCACCCACGAACGCACTTTCGACACATCCATAACTCCATCACCACATGTCTCCTTCAACTGTCGATGAATTTCAATTGGTTTCACACCACGCAAATTCAGAAAACGTCGCCGTTTTAAGTATTTTAAACAGTTCTCATTCTCGCCGCTGGCGGTAAAATTCCATCTGCTGTACGGTGCTGCCATCTCTGAGACGTATTGACAATGAACGCGGCCTCATTTTAAAACAATGCGCATGTTTCTATCTCTTTCCAGTCCGGAGAAAAAAAAATCGGAGGCCTTAGAACTTGAATGCACCTCGTAGTGCATCGCTTACAAGCTACTTAACTCCCAGGAGAGGTTCCATTTAGTGACCGTAGCAGAACCAGTGTCATAGATGTAGCACAATGACTGTGACAATGTCCTTCCGGTTAACGCAATAGCCCAGCACACGTATAATGGCGAAACAACTACTGAGGGCGGCATTACTCTCTTGGATAAACGTCAATGTTAGGGCGCTAGGCTCAATTTAAACGGGCAGCGGTGCATCGGTTACAAGCTTATGGACTCCGAGGAGAGGTTCCTTGGGGTGACCATAGCCGCGCCAGTAAGACAGGTGTAAAGTAGCAGTTCCCTCAATGTCCTCGAGGCTTATGCAACAGCCCAGCACCCGAAAAATGGCGAGATAAGTCCTGAGGGTGGCATTACTCTCTTGGAGAGAAGTCGATAGGATGCCTGTAGCATGCAACCACGAAGCAATTTCTGTTTCACATCGTCAATGTGAGGGTGCAAGCATCACAGTAATCGGCCAGTCGTGCATCGGTCATAGGCTATTAGACTTCCAGGATAGGTCCCATCTAGTGACCATAAGTGCATCAGTATCATAGATGTACACTTGCAGAATGACTCCCACAACTTGTTTGAGGCTTGTGCAATACTTCAGGACCTGCCTAATGGCGAGACAACGGCGGACGTAGGAATAAGTATCATTTAGAAAAATTGTCTGGGAGCCCATAGAATGTAATTGAGAAGCAGTTTCTGTGTCGCATCGTCAATGTGAGGGTGCGATAGTTACAGAAAATGGGCTACTGGACTGCAGTGACAGCTTCCATGGTGTTACCGGTGCCGCACCAGTATCACAAATGTACACTAGCGACATCACTCCGACCATGTCCCCGAGGCTTATCCAATAGTCCAGCACCACCATAACAGCGAGACAACACCTGAGGGCTGCATTATTCTCTTTGCGACAAGTCGACAGTGAGCCTCTAGTATGCAATCGAGAACACATTCCGTGTTGCATCTTCAGTGTGATGGTGCGAGGCTTACAGTAAATTGGCAGCGCTGCATCAATTACATGCAAGTGGACTCCCAGTAAAGACTACAGCCTCGCCAGTATCATATATGTGCAGTAGCAGATTAATCCGAAAATATCTTCGAGGGTAATGCAACAGCTCAGTACTCTCCTAATGGCGAGACAAGCCCTGGTCGCGGCATCAGTCTCTCGGGTAGATGCAATCGTGAAGCAATTTCTGTCTCACATCGTCAATATGAAGGTGCGAGCGTAACAGTAATCGCCAGAGGCTCGTCGGCCATAAGCTACTGGACTGCCATGCGGTTCCATACGGTGACTATAGCCGCGCTATTGTCATAGATGTAAACTAACAGAATGACTCCGACAACGTCCTTGACGCTTATGCAATAGCCCAGCACCTACCTAATGGCGTGACAACTACTAAGGGCAGCATTATTCTTTCGGGGATAATTCGATATGGAGCCTGTAGTTCACAAATGGGAAGCAATTTCTGTGTCATATCGTCAACGTGAGAGTGCGAGGGTTACAGTAAACGGGCAGCGGTGTATCGGTTACAAGCTACTGAATACATGGAGAGGTCCGATGCGGTGACCGTAGCCCCGCCAGTATTATAGATACACACTAACAGAATTTCTCCAACAATGTCCTCAAGGCTTATGCACTAACCAATCACACGCCTAATGGCGAGACATCTCCTGAGGGTGACATTAATGTCTAGGAGAGAAGTCGGCAGGGAGCCTGTACTATGAAATTGCAAAGCAATTTCTGTGTCGCATCTGCAACGTGGTGGTTACGTGCAAACCGGTGACAAGTGAAATAATAAGTACAAAGGACTTGCAAGATACAACTAATTTATTACTGATCAACAGTTTAACCCAAAGGGCACAGTATTACCCAAAAACTTCGTACAATTGTCTATTATTCACAAATCAGAAAAATACATTACACAATACCTTTCTAATTGAATGAGGTGCAAACAAGAACCTCTTATAAGCGCTTCAATAATAAAAGGTAAAATCAGTTTCATTTAACAATTTAACAAGGGCACTTGAATAATAAAGGTGAAACAAGTTTCTTTTGAACAGGATGCACAAGTCAAAAATACATTACACAAAACGTTTCTGATTGAATTACTTGCAAACAAGAACTTCTTACCACTTCTATACTAACTGTAACCATTTCAATAATAAAAGGTAAAATCAGTTCCATTTAACAAAGGGCACTTGGATAAAAAAGGTGAAATAAGTTTCTTTTAAATGGGTCACCTGGGCAAACGCAATAGGACAATTCACATAATCTACCCATCAAGTATTTCTCAAGTTCAACTCCCGCTGCGCGTAAGGTATAATTCAGAACACTAGTCTCCTTCCTTTATGGTTTTGAAGTGTAGTAAACGGAACAGGCGCCTTGGAGTCTGAATGCAGAGGAAACTTAATGCAAGATGCCAACTCAGTGCAACCAGAAGAATTCAGTGGCCGCCGTATCGGTTGCCATTTTCCCCGCGGCCATTAGAACCTCCGTTCCCGCTGGTACTGGACGAACAAGGCGTCGTACTCCGGACAGCGATTTAGACACGGACTTGGTGCCCACTGCAGTGCTGCTACAGAAAAGCACAAACACACATCCACAGCCAAAAGAAACGATGTTAACAGCCCCAGAATACAGTAAGATAAAATTGTGCAAAGATAGATCACATCAAGACAAAGGCAAATTAAAAATGGTTAAAAGCATTAACTGTCGAGTTCAAATATCAAAATATGTGAAATTGCCCCAGCACAAACAGACTAGTTTTAAAGGGCAACGATAATACAAAGCATAATATTATTACACCAGTACGTCGCAGTTCCAATACAATACTGACACTCATAAGAAAAGGTAGAAGCTAGTGATAACACGGGTAGGCCAGATTGCGAAACTAGAAAGCTTGAATGTTTACTTCTTCAATAGACAGCTGCGTGGTACATAGTTCTACTCCAAAATGAATAACACATTGCTCAGCGTCCTGTGTAGAAGACTATAGCCCAGTCAAGCCTCAATAGCTTGCAATAACAGGCCCACTTCCGCACTCCGAGCCACATACACCGGTCAAATCCAGCTAACTCCACGCAAGTTTCACCCTCTGAGCAGCGACACGTACCGGCCGTTCTGAAGCCAACCCGCCAGCACCACCACCGGCCAACGAGGCAAAGATAAACAACGCCAGAAGGAAACAATCGATCCGGGTGAACCGAACGGAGAAAGCAACTGGCGCCGGCGCCTCCCCACATATCAGCATCGTCAATGTGAGGGTTGGAGTGTTACAGTAAATGGGCAGCGGTGTATCTGCTACAAGCTACTGGACTCCCGTGAGAGCATCCATGCAGTGATCGTAGCTACACCACTATCATAGATTTTCACTAGCAGAATGACACCGACATTGTCCCTAAGGGTTATGCAATAGCCCACCACCCACTTAATAGCGACATTTCTCCTGAAGGTGGCATTAGTCGGGGAGACGGAATCAGGGAGCCTGTAGTATGCAAGCGTCAAGAAATTTCTGTGTCACATCGTCGACGTGAGGGTGCAAGAGTTACAAGAAACGGGAGGTGGTCCGTCGGTTACATGCTACTGTACACCCAGGAGAGGTTCCATGCAGTGACTGTAGTCGCGCCAGTATCATAGATGTACACTAGCAGAATGACTCCGACAATGTCGTCGAGGATCATGCAGTAGCCCAGCACATGCTTAATGGTGAGACAACTTCTGTGGTCGACATTAAACTCTTACAGAGAAGATGGAAGAGAGTCTGTAGTACGCAATCGTGAAGCAATTTCTCTGTCGCATCATCAATGTGAGGGTACAAGAGGTAGAGTAAACTGGCAGCGATGCATCGGTTACAACCTGCTGGATTTCCTGGACAGGTTCCATGCGGTGACCGTATCCGAGCCAGTATCATGGATATACTAGGCTTATTCGGAAAGTAAGGAACGATCGATCGCGAAATGGAAACCACAGTGAAAATCCGATGACGTTTTGCACAGGTGTGTTGGATAGTCTCTCCAGTATGCCTGTCGTTTGCATTACGTCGTTCACAGGGAGCACGTAAATATATCTAGATCAGTAGTGTCTTCCGCCAAGTACGAGGGCCTGGTGAGAAATTTCGCCTGAAGCTATGCAGCCAACATTACATAACTGATGTACGTTTCCTTATTCAAGACAATTCACAACCGCATTCTGCAGGGGCAATGAAGATGCTCATGTGTCGTTTTCAATTGGGAATGTTTGATAACCCACAATACAGCCAGCAATTGTCTCCCTCTGAGATTCATCTCTGCTCACATGAACCGCTGGCTATGAAGCAAACATCTAAGTCGGATCGGCTACTAAGGAGATAAGTTGCTGGAAGTTGTAGCTAATTGTCGCAAATAACACAGTTTTGATTTTCAATGTGGTTTCCAATTCGCGACCTATCATTCCATACTTTCCGAATAGCCCTTGTACAGTATCAGAACGACAATGTCCTCGAGGCTTATGCACTAGTCCAGTACCTACCTAATGGCGAGACATCTCATGAGGGCGACTTTAGTCTGTAGGAGAGAAGTTGGCAAGTAGCCTGTACTGGGCAACAGCAAAGAAATATCTGTGTCGCGTCGTCAGTGTGAGGGTGCGAAAGTTACAATAGACGGGTTTCGGTGCATCAGTACGAGCTACTGGACTCCCAGTAGAGGATCCGTGCAGTGACCGTAGCCAGGCAGTTATCATAGATGTGCAGCAGCAGAATGACTCCGACTTTGTGCTCAAGGCTTATGTAACAGCCCAGCACTCGCCTAATGACGAGAAAACTCCTTAGGGCAGAATATGTTGGAGAGAGGTCGGTAGGGTGGCTGTAACATGCAAACACGAAGCAATTTCTGTGTTGCATCGTCAATATGAGTTTGCGAGGGTTACAGTAAACGTGTAGCCGTGCATCGGTTACAAGCTTCTCGACTTCCATGAGACGTTCCACATCTACGGTGTGTGGCGGAGGGGAGTACCTCTATCGGTTCTACCTTCTATTCCAGTCTCGTATTGTTCGTGGAAAGAAAGATTGTTGGCATGCCTCTGTCTGGGCTTTAATCTCTCTGATTTTATCCTCATGGTCTCTTCGCGAGATACACGTAGGATGGAGCAATATACTGCTTGACTCCCCGGTGAATGTATGTTCTCGAATCTTCAATAAAAGCCCATACCGAGCTGAGCTTCTCTCTTACACAGTGTTCCACTGGAGTTTATCTATCATCTCCGTAACGCTTTCGCGATTACTAAATGATCTTGTAACGAAGAGCGCTGCTCTCCGTTGGATCTTCTCTATCTCTTTGATCAACCCTATCTGGTACGGATCCCACACCGGTGAGCAGTATTCAAGCAGTGGGCGAACAAGTGTACTGTAACCTACTTCCTTTGTTTTCGGATTGCATTTCCTTAGGATTCTTCGAATGAATCTTTACCGACGATTAATTTTATATGGTCATTCCATTTTAAATCACTCCTAATGTCTACTCCCAGATAATTTATGGAATTAACTGCTTCCAGTTGCTGACATGATTATATTGTAGCTAAATGTTAAAGGATCTTTGTTTCTATGTATTCGCAGCACATTACACTTATCTACATTGAGGTTCAGTTGTCATTCCCTGCACAATGTGCCAATTCGTTACAGATCCTCCTGCATTTCAGTACAGTTTTCCATTGTTACAACCTTTCGATATACTACAGCATCATACGCAAACAGCCTCAGTGAACTTCCGATGATATCCACAAGGTCATTTATGTATATTGTGAATATCAACGGTCCTACGACACTACCCTGCGGCACACCTGAAATCACTCTACTTCGGAAGACTTCACTCCATTGAGAATGACATGCTGCGTTCTGTCATCTAGGAACTCTTCAATACAATCACACAATTTGCCCGATAGTCCATATGCTCTTACTTCGTTCATTAAATGACTGTGGGGAACTGTATCAAACGCCTTGCGGAAGTCAAGAAACACGGCATCTACACTACTGGCCATTAAAATTGCTACAACAATAAGAAATGCAGATGAGAAACGGGTATTCATTGGACAAATATACTAGAACTGACATGTGATTACATTTTCACACAGTTTAGGTGCATAGATCCTGAGAAATGTACCCAGAACCACCTCTGGCCGTAATAACGTCCTTGATACGCCTGGGCATTGGGTCAAACAGAGCTTGGATGGCGTTTACAGGTACAGCTGCTCATGCACCTCCAACACGATACCACAGTTCATCAAGGGTAGGTTCTGGCATATTGTGACGAGCCAGTTGCTCGGCCGCCATTGGCCAGACGTTTTCAATTGGTGAGAGATCTGGAGAATGTGCTGGCCAGTGCAGCATTCCAACAATTTCTGTATCCAGAAAGGTCCGTACAGGACCTGCAACATGCGGTAGTGCATTATCCTACTGAAATGTAGGGTTTCGCAGGGATCGAATGAAGGGTAGAGCCACGGGTCGCAACACATCTGAAATGTAACGTCCACTGTTCAAAGTGCCGTCAATGCGAACAAGAGGTGACCGAGACGTGTAACCAATGATACCCCATACGATCACACCGGTATGGCGATAACGAATACACGCTTCCAATGTGCGTTCACCGCGATGTCACCAAACACGGATGCGACCATCATGATAATGTGGACACAACCTGGATTCATCCGGAAAAATTGTGCCATTCGTGCACCCAGATTTGTCGTTGAGTACACCATCGCAGGGGCTCCTGTCTGTGATGCAGCGTCAAGGGTAACCGCAGCCATGGTCTCCGAGCTGATAGTCCATGGTGCTGTAAACGTCGCCGAACTGTTCGTGCAGATGGTCGATGTCTTGCAAACCTCCCCATCTGTCGACTCAGGGATCGAGACGTGGCTGCATGATCCGTTACCGCCATGCGGATAACCGTTGCCGCCCCAGAATCAAAGATTTGCATCTCGACTGCTAGTGACACGAGGCCGTTCGGATCCAGCACGGCGTTCCGTATTACCCTCCTATTGGATTTCGACCAACGCGAGCAGCAATGTCGTGATACGATATACCGCAATCGCGATAGGCTACAATCCGACCTTTATCAAAGTCGGAAACGTGATGGTACGCATTTCTCCTCCTTACAGGAGGCATCACAACAACGTTTCACCAGGCAAGGCCGGTCAACTGCAGTTTATGAGAAATCGGTTGGAAACTTTCCTCATGTCAGCACGTTGTAGGTATCGCCACTGGCGCCAACCTTGTGTGAATGCTCTGTAAAGCTAATCATTTGCATAACACAGCATCTTCTTCCTGTCGGTTAAATTTGGCATATGTAGCACGTCATCTTCGTGGTGTAGCAATTTTAATGGAAAGTTGTGTACTTGGGAACCGGTGTAGATGACCCTCTGAGTCTCGTGGACGAATAGCGCAAGCTGGGTTTCACACGATCTTCTTTTTCGAAGCCCATGCTGATTCCCACAGAGTAGATTTCTAGTCTCCAGTAAATTCATTATAGTCGAACATAATACATGTTCCAAAATTCTACCACTGATCGACGTTAGAGATATATGTCTATAGTTCTGCACATCTGTTCGTCGTCTCTTCTCGAAAACGGGGATGACTTGTGCATTTTTCAATTCCTTTGGAACACTATGGTACACCGCTGCAAGAAGGGGAGCAAGTTCCTTCGCGTACTCCGTGTAAAATCGAACTGGTATCCAATCAGGTCCAGCGGCATTCCTCTTTTGAGCGATTTTAATTGTTTTCCTATCCCTCTGTCATCTATTTCGATACCTACCGTTTTGGCATCTGTGCGACAATATAGAGAAGGACGTTCCTTGCAGTAACCGTTGTCGCCCCAGAATCAAATATTTGCACTAGCACAATGATTATGACATTTCCCATGAGGCTTTTGCAATAGCCCAGCACACGATAAATGGCTAGAAATTTCACGAGAGATACGTCGGTAGGCAGCCTGTAGTATGGAATTTCAAAGCTACTTCTGTGTCGCATCGTCAATGTGAGGGTGTGACAGTTACATGAAAAGTGACTTTGTTCGTCGGATACAACATACTGGACTCTCAGGAGAATTTCCATGCATTCGCCATAACTGCGATACTCGTTTGGAGAGAAGTCGGCATTGAGTCTGTGATATCCCATCGCGATGCAATTTCTGTGTTAGATCATGAATGGGAGGGTGTGAGACTTACATTAAATGGGCAGTGGTGCGTCGCATACAAGCTAACATACTCCCAGGAGAATACCCATGCAGTGACTGTAGCTGCAATACACACTTGGAGAGAAGTCGGCATGAGTCTGAAATATCCTGTCGTGATGCAATTTCTGTTCTACATCGTCAATGTGAGGATGTGATAGTTACATTAAATGGGCAATGGTGGGTCTGATTGATGCTACTGGACTCCCAGGAGAATATCCTTGCAGTGGTCGTAAAGGCAATATCAGTGTTACATTGTTGATGTGAGGGTGTGAGAGTACATTAAATGGCTACTGGTGCGTTGGATACAAGCTACTGGATTCCCAGGATGATTTACAGGCAGTGAAGGTAGCTGCGATAGTAACATGGAGAAGTACGAAACGAGCCAATAGCATTCAAACACCTCGCAATTTCAGTGTCGCATCGTCAATGTGACAGGGCGAAAGTAACAGTAAACGGGAGGTGGTGCATCCGATACAAACTACTAGACTCATAGGAGAATTTCCATGCAGTGACCGTAGCTACGATACTCGCTTGGAGATAAGTTGGCGTTGAGTCTGTAGTATCCTATCAAGCTGCAATTTCTGTGTTACATCGTCAATGTGATGGTGTGAGAAGTACATTAAATGGGCAGTGGTGCGTCGGATACACGCTACTGGACTTCCAGGAGGATTTCCCTACAGTGACCCTAACTGTGATACTCGCTTGGAGATATGTCGGTTCAAATGGCTCTGAGCACTATGGGACTTAACTTCTGAGGTCATCAGTCCCTTAGAACTTAGAACTACTTAAACCTAACTAACCTAAGGACATCACACACATCCTTGCCTGAGGCAGGATTCGAACCTGCCACCGTAGCGGTCACGCGGCCCCAGACTGTAGCGGCTAGAACCGCTCGGCCACTCCGGCCGATGGAGATATGTCGGCATTGAGTCTGTAGGATCCTATCGCAATACATTTTCAGTGTTAACACTGTCAATGTGAGGGTGTGAGAGTACATTAAATTTTTAGTGGTGCGTCGGATACAAGCTACTGGACTCCCAGGAGAATTTCCATGCAGTGACCGTAGCTGCGATACTCGTTTGGAAAGAAGTCGGCATTGAGTCTGTTGTGTCCTATCGAGATGCAATATCTTTGTTACATCGTCAATGTGAGAGTGTGAGAGTTACATTAAATGGGCAGTGGTGCTCCGTGTACAACCTACTGGACTCAATGGAGATTTTCCATGCATTGACCGTAGCTGTGACACTAGCTTGTAGAAAAGTTGACAATGAGCCAATAGTATTCAACACGACGTCATTTCAGTGTCGTATCTTCACTGAGGGTGCGAGAGTCACAGTGTACGGGCGGTGGTGCATCGGGTACAAGCTACTGTACTCCAAGGATTATTTACAGGCAATAACAGTAGTTGCGATAGTCGCAAGGAGAAGATGGGAACGAGGCCATAGTATTCAAACACGACGCAATTTCAGTGTCGCATTGCCAATGTGAGAGTTCGAGAATAACAGTGAACGGGAGATGGAGCATCCGATACAAGCTACTGGACTCCCAGGAGAATGTTGATGCAGTGACCAAGGCAGTTATATTCGCTTTGAGAATAGTCGGAATTGAGTCTGTAGTATCCTATCGCGATGAAATGTCTGTGTTACATCGTCCTTGTCAGGGTATTAGCGTTACCTTAAATGGGCAGTTTGTGAATCGGATACAAGCTACTGGACTCTTAGGAGAATTTCCATGCAGTGATGGTAGCTGCGATACTCACTTGGAGAGAAGTCTGTAGTATCCTATCGAGATGCAATTTCTGTGTTACATCGTCAATGTGAGTGTCTGAGAGTTATATGAAATGGGCAGTGCTGCGTCTGATACAAGCTACTGGACTAACAAGGGTATTTCTATAGTGTGACGGTAATTGCGTTACTCGCTTGGGGAGAGGTTGGCATTTAGTCTGTAGTATCCTATCACGAAGCAATTTCTGTTTTACATCGTCAATATGAGGGTGTGAAAATTACATTAAATGGTCAGTGATGCGTCGGATACAAGCTATTGGACTCCCAGGAGAATTTCCATATAGTGACCGTAGCTGTAATACTCCCTTGGGGAGAATTCGGCACTGAATCTGTAGTATCCTCTCGCGATGCAATTTCTGTGTTACAACGTTAATATGAGGGTGTGAGACTTACATTAAATGGTCAGTCGTGCGTCGGAAACAAGCAACTGGACTCCCATGAGATTTTCCATGCAATGACCGTAGCTACAATACTCGTTTCGGGAGAAGTCGGCATTGAGTCTGTAGTATCCTTTCGCGGCGCAATTTCTGTGTTACATAGTCAATGTGAGGGTGTGAGAGTTACATTAAATGGGAAGTGGTTCGTCGGACACAAACTACTGGAGTCCCAGGAGAATTTTCATGCAGTGACCAAGGCAGTTATATTCGCTTTGAGAATAGTCGGAATTGAGTCTGTAGTATCCTATCGCGATGAAATGTCTGTGTTACATCGTCCTTGTCAGGGTATTAGCGTTACCTTAAATGGGCAGTGGTGAATCGGATACAAGCTACTGGACTCTTAGGAGTATTTCCATGTAGCTGCGATACTCACTTGGAGAGAAGTCTGTAGTATCCTATCGAGATGCAATTTCTGTGTTACATCGTCAATGTGAGTGTCTGAGAGTTATATGAAATGGGCAGTGCTGCGCCTGATACAAGCTACTGGACTAACAAGAGTATTTCTATAGTGTGACGGTAATTGCGTTACTCGCTTGGGGAGAGGTTGGCATTTAGTCTGTAGTATCCTATCACGAAGCAATTTCTGTTTTACATCGTCAATATGAGGGTGTGAAAATTACATTAAATGGTCAGTGGTGCGTCGGATACAAGCTATTGGACTCCCAGGAGAATTTCCATATAGTGACCGTAGCTGTAATACTCCCTTGGGGAGAATTCGGCACTGAATCTGTAGTATCCTCTCGCGATGCAATTTCTGTGTTACAACGTTAATATGAGGGTGTGAGACTTACATTAAATGGTCAGTCGTGCGTCGGAAACAAGCAACTGGACTCCCATGAGATTTTCCATGCAATGACCGTAGCTATAATACTCGTTTCGGGAGAAGTCGGCATTGAGTCTGTAGTATCCTTTCGCGATGCAATTTCTGTGTTACATAGTCAATGTGAGGGTGTGAGAGTTACATTAAATGGGAAGTGGTTCGTCGGACACAAGCTACTGGACCCCCAGGAGAGTATCCATGCAGTGAACGAAGCTGCGATACACACTTGGAGAGAAGTAGGCTTTGATTCTGTATTATCCTATCGCGATGCTACTTCTGTGTTTCATTGTCAATAACAGGGTGTGATAGTTTTGGTAAATAGGCTGTGGTGCGTCGGATACAAACTACTGGTCTTCCAGGAGGATTTCCATGCAGTGACTGTAGCTGCGGTACTCGCTCAGAGCGAAGTCGGCATTGAGTCTGTAGTATACTCTCGCGATACAATTTCTGTGTTACATCGTCGATGTGAGGGTGTGAGAGTTACACTAAATGTGCATTGGCACTTCGGATGCAAGCTACTAGACTCCCAGGAGATTTTCCAACCATTGACCATAGCTGTGTTACTAGCTTGGAGACAAGTTGACAACGATCCCATATTATTCAATACGACGCAACGTCAGTGTCCCATCGTGACTGTGACAGTGCGAGGGTTACAGTAAACGGGCGGTGGTGCATCGGTTAGAAGCTACTGGCCTCCCAGGTGAATTTCCAGGTAATGACCGCTGCTGCGATACTAGTTTGGAGAGAAGTCGGCATTGAGTCTGTAGTATCCTATCCTGATGCAATTTCTATGTTACATCGTCACGGTGAGAGTGTGAGAGTTACATTCAATGGGCAGCGGTGCGTCGCATACAAGCTGCTGGAGACCTAGGGGAGTATCCATGCAGTGACCGTAGCTGCGATACACACTTGGAGAGAAGTCGGCATTGAGTCTGTTCTATACCATCATTATGCAATTTTTGTGTAACATCGTGAATGTGAGGGTTTGATACTTACATTAAATGGGCAATAGTGCGTCGGATACAAGCTACTGGATCCCAGGGGAAATTCCATCGTCAATGTGAGGGTGTGAGCGTTTGTGAGCGTTACATTAAATGCGCAGTGGTGCTTCTGAAGTAAGGTACTCGTCTCCCAGGAGAATTTCCACGCAGTAACACAAGTTTCGATAGTCGCATGAAGAGAAGTCGGGAACGAGCCCAAGCTATTTAAACACGACGCAATTTCAGTGTCGCATCGTCAATGTGAGAGAGCGAGAGTTACAGTCACCGGTAGCTGGGTCATCCCATACAAGCTAATGGACTCTTAGAATATTTTGCATGTAGTGACCAGAGCTGCAATACTCGCTTGGTACGAAGTCGGCATTGAGACTGCAGTATCTTCTCGTGATCCAATTTCTGTGTTACATCGCCAATGTGAGGGTGTGGGAGTTACATTAAATGGGCAGTGGTACATCGAATACAAGCTACAGGACTCCCAGGAGAATTTCCATGCTCTGACTATAACTGAGATACTCGTTTCGAGAGAAGTCGGCATTGAGTCTGTAGTATCCTATCGCGACGCAATTTCTGTTATAAATCGTTAATGTGAGGGTTGAGAGATACATTAAATGGGCAATGGTGATTCGGATACAAGCTACGGGACTCCCAGCAGAATTTACTTGGAGTGAGGGTGGCTGCTATACTCAATTGAAGATATGTCGGCATTGAGGTTGTGATATCCTATCGCGATTCAATTTCTGCGTTACATCGTGAATGTGAAGGTGAAAGAGTAACATTAAAAGGACAGTGTTTCGTCGGATACAAGCTACTGGAATCCGAGGAGAATTTCCATGCAGTGGACGTAGCTGTGATAGTCGCTTGGAGAGAAGACAGCATTGAGGCTGTAGTATCCTATCGCAATGCAATTTCTTTCAATGTGAGGGCGTGAGTGTTACATTAATTGGGCAGTGGTGTGTCGAATACAAGCTACTGGACTTCCAGGAGTAATTCCATGCAGTGACCGTAAGTGCAATACCAGCTTGGAGAGAATTCAGCATTGAATCTGTAGTACACTACCGAGATGCAATTTCTGTGTTACATCGTCAATGTGAGGGTGTGAGGGTTACACTAAATGGTCAGTGGTGCGTCGGATCCAAGCTATAGGACTTCCAGGAGAATTTCCATGCAGTGACCGTAGCCGCGACACTCGCTTGGAGAGAAGGTGTCATTGAGTTCTGTAGTATCCTATCGCGATGCAGTTTCTACCTTACATCGCCAATGTGAGGGTGTGAGAGTTACATCAAATGGGCAGTGGTTCGTCGGATACAAGACTCAGGGCTGCCAGGAGAATTTCCATGCGGTGACTGTACCTGCAATACTCCCTTGGAGTGAATTCCGCATTGAATCTGTAGTATGCAATAGCGATGCAATTTCTGTGTTACATCGCCAATGTGATGGTGCGAGAGTAAAATGGTCAGTGGTGTGTCGGATACAAGCTACTGGACTCCCAAGAGAATTTCAATGCAGTGACCGTAGTTGCTATACACACCTGGAGAAAAGTCGGCATTGAGTCTGTAGTATCCAATCGCGATGCAATATCTGTGTCACATTGTCAATGTGAGGGTGTGAGAGTTATATTAAATGGGAAGTTGTGCGTCGGATACAAGCTACTGGACTCCCATAAGAATTTCCGTGCAGTGGCTGAAGCTGCGATACTCGCTTGGTGAGAATTCGTCATTGAGACTGTAGTGTCCGATCGCGATGCAATTTCTGTGTTACATCGTCAACGTGAGGTTTTAAGAATTACAGTAAATGAGCGTTTGTGCATTGGATTCAAGCTACTGGAATCCCAGGTGTGGTTCCACGCTGTGATCGTACCCGCGTTAGTCTGTTGGAAAGAAGTCAGCATGGAGCCTGTAGTATTCGTCACAATGCTATTTCTTTATTGCATCGTCAATGTGAGCGTGAGGGGGTTACAGTAAATTGGTAGTGTTGCATCTTCTGTAAGCTACTGGCTTACCAACAGAGCTTCGATCTGGTGACTGTAACAGCGTAAGTCTCTTGCAGAGAAGTCGTCATGGAGCGTGTAGCTTTCAAACGCAATGCATTTTCTGTGTTGCATCGGAAACATAAGGCTGCGAGGGTTACAGTAAATGGGCTGTGGTGCTTCGGATACAATCCACTGGGCTCCCAGGAGAGGTTCCATGCAGTGACCGAATCTGCGTTAGTAGCCTGGACAGAAGTGTGCATTGAGCCTGTAGTGTTCAATTGTGACGCAATATCTGTGACGCGTCGTCAATTTGAGGGTGCGAGCATTCCAATAAACAGGCATTGGTACATCAGGTATAAGCTTCTGGACTCCCAGCACAGGTTCCGTGCAGTCATCATATCGGAGTTAATCTCTTGGAGAGAAGTCAGAGTGGAGCGTGTATTACTGAATCGGTATGCAATATCTGTGTCATAAAGTAAAAGTGCGGGAGCGATCGTTGCAGTAAACGGGCAGTGGTGCTAGTGGACTCCAAGGAGAATGTGGTGACCACAGCCACGTTAGTCACTTGTAGAGAAGTCGGTATGGAGCATCTACTTTAAAATCACGATGCAATTTCTGTGTCGCATCGTCAATTCGAGGGTGCGAGGGTTACGGTAAATGGGCACTGGTGCATCGCATACAAGATACTGGACACCCAGGAGATGTTCCATGTGGTGACCAGGTGACCATTGCCGCCGTAGTCGCTTGGACAGCAGGTGCCATGGAGCCTGTAGTTTTCAATCGCAATTTCTATGTCGCATCAACAATATGACTGTCGAGGATTACAGTAAACAGGCAGTGGTGCATCAGATACACGCTACTGGACTCCCATGAGTGGTTCCATGGAGTGACTGTAGCCGCGTTAGTCGCTTGGAGGGTAGTCGGCAACGGACCTGTAGTATTCAGTGCGACGCTATTCTGTGGTGCATCGTCGATAAGCTGATGGACTGCCAGGACATGTTCCATGCAGTAAACGTAGCCACGTTAGTCTGTTCGAGAATAGAATAATGGAATCTGTAGTACTCAATCGCGACGCATTTACTGTGTCGCATCGTCAGTGTAAGGCTGCGAGGGTTACAGTAATTGGGCAGTGGTGCATCGGATATAATCTTCTGGATTAGGATAGGTTTGATGATGTGACCGTAGCCGCGTTAGTCTCTTGGAGAGAAGTCGAAAAGTGGCCCGGAATATTCAGTTGTGCTGCAATTACTATGTCGCATCGACAATGTGAAGGTGTCAGGGTTACAGTAGATGGACAGTGGTGCATCTGGTACAAGCTATTGGACCGCCAGTAGAGTTTCCCTGTAGTGACCATATCCACGTTAGTTGCTTGGAGAGATGTCAGGAAGGGTCCTGTAGCATTCATTCGCGACGCAATTTCTGTGTCACGTCATCGATGTGAAGGTGCGAGTGTTGCAGTAAACGGGGTCCGGTGCATCGCTTACAAGCTACTGGACTCCCTGGAAAGTATCCATGCGGTGAGTTTCATAGATGCCAGTTTCATAAATATATACTACCAGAATGATTCCGACCATGTCCTAGAGTGAAATATCCCAGCACCCGGCTAATTTCGAGGCTGGTCCTGACTGCGGGATTAGTCTCTTGGAGAGACGTCATAAGGGAGCTTGTAGTTTGTATTCGCTAAGAAATTTCTGTCACACATTGTCAGTATGAGAGTGTGACGGTTACAGTAAACGGGGAAGGTGCATCGGTTTCAAGCAAAGCGATTCCCAGGGGAGATCCCATGCGGAGACAGTAGCCCCGCCATTATCATAGATGTACACTAGCAGAATGGCTCCGACTACATACTCGAGGCTTGTGCAATAGCCCAGCACGCGTCCAACAATGATATAACTTTGGGGGGCACCATCATTCTGCGCGAGAGATGTCGATAGGGGGCCTTTAGTAAACAATCGCGAGGCAATTTCTGGTAGCTTCGTCAATGTGATCGTGTGTGGATTACAGTAAATGGGCAGTGTTACATCGGTTACAAGTTACTGGACTCCTAGGAGATTTTCGATGCGTTGACCATAGCCGCGTTTGTAACATAGATGTACTCTAGCAGAATGACTCCGACAACGTCCTCGACACTTAAAGACCCTCTTTATGGCTCTTGCGGGCGGAATTAGTGTCTTGGAGAGACGTCGGCAGAGTGCCTGTGGTATTCAAACGTAAAGCAATGTCAGTGTGAGGGTGTGACGGTTACAGTAAACGGGCAGCGGTGGATCGCTTACAAGCCAATGGACTTCCATGAGACATTTCATGCAGTGATCGTAAGTGATCCAATATCATACATGTACACTAACGAAATGACTCCGACAATGTCCTCGAGGCTTATAAAATATCCCAGCACCCGCCGAAGGGCGAGACAACTTATGAGGGCAGCGAAGTCGGCACGGAGTTGTAATATGCAGTCGAGAAGTAAATTCTGTGTCGTGTCGTCAGTGTGAGGGTGTGACAGTTGCAGTAAATTGGCAGCAGTGCGTCGGTTACAAGCCAATGGACTATCATGAGAGGTTCCATGCAGTGATCCTAACTGAGTCAATATCATATATGTACGCTATGGAAATGACTTCGACAATGTCCTCGAGGCTTATGCAAAATCTCATCACCCGCCTAATTGGTAGACAAGTGCTGAGGGCGACATAAGTCTCGTGGAGAGGAGTCGGCTGGTTGCCTGTAGTATGCAATTGCGAAACAATTTCTATGTAACATGGTTAAGGTGAGTGAGCGAGGTGTACAGTAAATGGGTAGGGGTGCTTCGGTTACAATCTACTGAGAGGTTCCAATCGCTGACCGTAGGCGCGCTAGTATCATAGATTTACAGTAGCAGAATGACTCTAAAAATGATCTCGAGCCTTATTCAAGCGTAATGGCGAGACAACTCCTGAAAGCGGCATTAGTCTCTTGGAGACAAGTCAGCTATGAGCCTGTAGTATTCAACCGTGAAGCAATTTCTGAGGACCATCGTCAATGTGAGGATGCGTGGGTTACAGGAATTGGGCAGTAGTGCATCAGTCACAAACTACTGGTATTCCTAGGAGAGGTTCCACACAGTGACCATAGCCGCGTCAGTATCATAGATGCACGCTAGAAGAATGTCCTCGACGCTTATGGAACAGCCCAGCACCCTCTTAATGCAGAGATAATTTATGAGGGCGGGATTAGTCTCTTGGACAGACATCTCGAGTGAGGTTGCGGTATGCAATCGCGAACCAATGTCTGTGCCACATTGTCGGTATGAGGCTGTGAGGGTTACAGTAAATGGGAAGCTGTACATTGGTTACAAGCTATTGGAATCCCAAGAGAGTCCATGCGGTGAACATAGCCGCGCCGTTATCATAGATGTACACTTGCAGAATGACTCTGACAATATCCTCGAGGCCTATGGAATAGCCCAGAACCCGCTAGTTGCGAGAAAACTCCTGAGGACGGGATTAGTCTCATAAAGTCAAGTCGGAAGGGGGCCTGTAGCATGCAATCGCAAAGAAATTTCTGTGTCGCATCATAAATGTGAGGAGCTTGAGTTACAGTAAATGGGTAGCAGTGCATCAGCTACAGTCTACTTGACTCTGATGAGCGGTTCCATGCGGTGACCGTAGCCGCGCCAGTGTCATAGAAGTACTCTAGCAGTATGACTCTGACGATGTCCTGGAGGCTTATGCAACCCTGATGGGGGACAACTGAAGGCGGTAGTCTCTTGGAGAGAAGTCTCCTGGGAGCCTGCGGTATGCAATCGTGAAGCAATTTGAGTTTCGTATAGTCAATCTGATGGTGCCAGAGGTACAGTAAATGGGCTGTGGTGCACCGGTTTCAAGGCACTGGACTCCCAGGAGGGGCTGCATGCTGTGACCGTAGCAGTACCAGTGTCAGAGATTAGCAGAATGACTCCGACAATGCCCTCGAGGCTTGTGCAATAGCCCAGCACCCGCCTAATGGCAAGACAACTCCTTAGGGTGGCTTTAGTCTCTTGCTGAGAAGTTGGCAAGAGCCTGTAGTATGCAGCCGCGAAGCAATATCTGTGTCGCATCGTCAATGTGAGGTTGCGGCGGTTACAGTATACGAGCAGCGGTGAATCAGTTACTTGACTCCCCGGAGAATTTCCACGAGGTGACCATACCCGAGCCGGTATCATAGATGTCAATTAGTAGAATGACTCCTGAAATGTCGCTGAGGCTTATGCCACAGCGCAGCACCCTCCTAATGGGAGACAACACCTGTGGGCGGCCTTAATGTCTTGGAAAGAAGTTGCAGGGAACCTGTAGTATGCTGTCGGGAAGAAATTTCTGTGTCGCATCGTCAATGTGAGGGTGCGAGAGTTACAGTAAACAAGCAATGGTGCATCGGTTACTAGTACTGGACTCCCAGGGCAGGTTCCATGCAGTGACCGTGCAATGTAACCTTCTACTAGCGGTAGTATTGTTAGAGCTGTCCTGGTAGGAAGATTACTGTCGCTTGTTATGTCCTGGAGCTTCTGCAAGCTATTCTCTGTAGTAATGGATTAACAAATTTGTGTGGTCCACGAAATTATAGGCCGTTGCGAGTTATTGCCGAGGTATTAATAATTTCTAGCGGGAGGGTTTAATCAAGATTTGAACGCGACGGATAACGCAATATTTTTAGAACCACTACAGAAGGCACCTATGCAGATCTTAATAGGCAGCAAAGAGCTTTTTTTTTTACTTTCATGGCTGTGGTAGTGAAGTAGTGACTTTCACCTTTTCTTTATGATCAAGGGATAAAATAATCAGTCGAGGATACAGATTAATTGGTATTTATTCAATACCGATGGCATTTCAACAGCTGTTGGGGTATACATCATCACAACTGCTCTCTCAACATGATTCACATTCGCCACGGTAGTATGGAAAGGGAGAGGGGAGCGCAGACGTGGCTTCAATGGAATTTTATGCAGGCACACTATTATATGTAAACCGATGCATACTACATAACTGCTACAGGTCACGCAGAACAAGTTCAGCAAAGACACTACAGGCGAACTCGGTCATGGCGGAAGAGTATCTGCGTAAGTATTTCAATTTTCATTAAAAACGTAAGCTCAAGAGGGGCTAGCAAGTGCTGCTCTTGGCTATGACTGCCAATTTTGGTTTAATCTTGCGTTCAGATACAACATTATGTTACTGATCTGGAGTGGAGATCATTTACTATCATATGGAGGGAAATTTTGAGAGTCTTTATACTATCAGTGGGCACTAAAATCTGATGTCTCCTAGATACTAGAGTTTAATGCGTATATTTTATGTAACGCCCAACATTGCCAACAAATCAAGTAGTTATGGGGGAGACAAGAAACATTAACTAATTATCAAATTAATACTATTCCACACACCTGGTCAAGTTGCGGTAGCCAACAGAAATGTAAGAAATACGGACACACAAGGTTGTTCCTTCCCTATCTCACACTCCCAACTACCATATGGTTATTCACTCGTCTACTATACAACAAGTTCCGTTTCATCACTCTCGGGTATCTTCGAGGAAAATGGACTCAGGACTGTCTTTCCGATGGAAAGGTTCAAAGTACATCATTTGAAATAACTTGCGAAGACCACACAACGGAATACCACTGACACAGAGGCTATTGCCACAAATATTCATAACATTACAAAAATTCTATACAGGTATTAACGTGTGTGGTTCTAAGTTTGGAATCCGACTTGGTGATCCAATATGGAGAACTGTGACATGTTTGGGGATGTTAAAATCAAATGTGGCTGACCCGCTGATATGGGTGCAACCTGCAAAGTCATCAGCCCAAACAGTTCATCCAATTCTGTGGTTCTGCAGTCGTCTACCCTTACTACTCGTCCTCAGCACCCAGACTTACAAACCATCAAGCAGACCCACTACTTGCCCTCTTCATATCATAGTCAAAGGTTGATCATCGTGAAGCATCATCAGAGATGTATCACCTCCAGACAGAAAAAGAGAACTTATACAGCCGACTGTAAGTATTAATCCATCTCTTTCTACCTATGTTTACCGAGCGACATGGTGCAGTGGTTAACGCACTGGACTCGCATTCGGGAGGACTACGGTTCAAATCCGTCTCCGGTCATCCTTATTTAGATTTTCCCTGATTTCACTAAATCGTTTAAGGCAAATGCCAAGATGGTTCCTGTGGTGTCACCGCCAGACACCACACTTGCTAGGTGGTAGCCTTTAAATCGGCCGCGGTCCGTTAGTATACGTCGGACCCGCGTGTCGCCACTGTCAGTGATTGCAGACCGAGCGCCGCCACACGGCAGGTCTAGAGAGACGTCCTAGCACTCGCCCAAGTTGCACAAGTTTTAATATGCCAGGAAGTTTCATATCAGCGCACACTCCGCTGCAGAGTGAAAATTTCATTCTGGAAACATCCCCCAGGCTGTGGCTAAGCCATGTCTCCGCAGTATCCTTTCTTTCAGGAGTGCTAGTTCTGCAAGGTTCGCAGGAGAGCTTCTGTAAAGTTTGGAAGGTAGGAGACGAGATACTGGCAGAAGTAAAGCTGTGAGTACCGGGCGCGAGTCGTGCTTCGGTAGCTCAGTTGGTAGAGCACATGCCCGCGAAAGGCAAAGGTCCCGAGTTCGAGTCTCGGTCGGGCACACAGTTTTAATCCTTGAGTAGACTTTGGATATAAAAGTAAAGAATTTCATTAAATTTAACTCATACTGGTAGCAGATACGTAACAATGCGTTACGCTGCTGGTGACGTGAGTTTAGAGTAAAGTTGTTTGAATGCAATGGTTAATCCAACGGGTGGAGTGGGAGGTGCAGATTCGCCACTCACGTCTGTTCTGGTAGGGTGGATTGGTCCCGTACTAGTTTAACTATAACACACTAAAAATTAGTATTAAAAACTAATAACAGTGCTCCCTGCCGCCGTTGGATAAGCAGCTGCAGCAGCAAGTCGTATACTCCTAGCTCACTCATTTGTTACATAGTTTAATTCTTAATTTCTTTGCGTGTTTTTGGTACTTGCATTGTTTAATTCATAAATTTCGGGCGTATTATAGTATTTGAGAGTTGTAGCATCGCGTTTTAATACCTGAATAGTGTAAATTCGCGTAGTCGTTTGTCTTCTGTTTTTGTTTCGAACGGACAGTGTCGGTTGGTCAGTCAGTGTGCTCCCTGCCGCCGTTGGATAAGCAGCTGCAGCAGCAAGTCGTATACTCCTAGCTCACTCATTTGTTACAAAGTTTAATTCTTAATTTCTTTGCGTGTTTTTGGTACTTGCATTGTTTAATTCATAAATTTCGGGCGTATTATAGTATTTGAGAGTTGAAGCATCGCGCTTTAGTACCTGAATAGTGTAAAATCGCGTATTCTGCCGCCGAGCAGTGTGTCAGCAGTGCGCAAGTAGCAGCATTACTGCATTTACTAGGCAATCTTGTATTTTAACAACCGTTTAAATTTTTTCGATTTGTTTGCGCTCTCTGTAGATTAGTTCAGACGTTCTTTGCACAACAGTTTTTAGCAACTGCTGTGTTCGGATGCAGGCTGTGTTGGCATCCCTTCGCTCCCAGCTTCAGGCAGTGTTGGCTTCGGTCACACAGCTTGAGCTGTTGCCATGGGCATCACTCTGGGGGTCCGGATGGGGGTTTGTTGGGGACAGCCAGCTCGTCCCACGCATCCCCCGATCGGACTACGACTGTGGTTGCCCGGGATACTGCCCGCATTGAGGCTGATCCCTCACCTTTGGTAGAGTGGGAGGTCGTCTCAAGGTGTGGCAGGGGGCGAAAGACATTCCGGAGGGCTGAACGGAAGGCCTCTCCAGTTTGTCTGACGAACCGGTTTCAGGCTCTGTCTCAGGCTGATACTGATCTTCGGCCTGACATGGCTGCTTGTCCTGTTCCAGAGGTTGCTCTCAGTCTGCAAGATCCGGGCGGTCGCAGAGGGTGGGCTTTCTGGTAGTTGGGAGCTCCAACGTCAGGCGCTTAATGGGGCCCCTTAGGGAAATGGCAGCAAGAGAGGGGAAGAAAACCAATGTGCACTCCTTGTGCATACCGGTGGCAGTCATTCCAGATGTGGAAAGGGTCCTTCCGGATGCCATGAAGGGTACAGGGTGCACCCATCTGCAGGTGGTCGCTCATGTCGACACCAATGATGTGTGTCGCTATGGATCGGAGGAAATCCTCTCTGGCTTCCGGCGGCTATCTGATTTGGTGAAGACTGCCAGTCTCGCTAGCGGGATGAAAGCAGAGCTTACCATCTGCAGCATCGTCGACAGGACTGACTGCGCACCTTTGGTACAGAGCCGAGTGGAGGGTCTGAATCAGAGGCTGAGACGGTTCTGCGACCATGTGGGCTGCAGATTCCTCGACTTGCGCCATAGGGTGGTGGAGTTTCGGGTTCCGCTGGATACGTCAGGAGTCCACTACACGCAACAAGCGGCTACACGGGTAGCAGGGGTTGTGTGGCGTGGGCTGGGCGGTTTTTTAGGTCAGATGGCCTTGGGCAAGTACAGAAAGGGCAACAGCCTCAACGAGTGTGGGGCAAAGTCAGGACATGCGGGGACCAAACAGCAATCGGTATTGTAATTGTCAACTGTCGAAGCTGCGTTGGTAAAGTACCGGAACTTCAAGCGCTGATAGAAAGCACCGAAGCTGAAATCGTTATAGGTCCAGAAAGGTGGCTGAAGCCAGAGATAAATTCCGCCGAAATTTATACAAAGGTACAGACGGTGTTTAGAAAGGATAGATTGCATGCAACAGGTGGTGCAGTGTTCGTCGCTGTTAGTAGTAGTTTATACTGCAGTGAATTATTATTGGTGGAGGTTACACTCAACAACCGAGCTAGGTTAATAATTGGCTCCTTTTACCGACCTCCCGACTCAGCAGGATTAGTGGCAGAACAACTGAGAGAAAATTTGGAATACATTTCACATAAATTTTCTCAGCATGTTATAGTCTTAGGTGGAGATTTCAATTTACCAGATATAGACTGGGGCACTCAGATGTTTAGGACGGGTGGTAGGGACAGAGCATCGAGTGACATTATACTGAGTGCACTATCCGAAAATTACCTCGAGCAATTAAACAGAGAACCGACTCGTGGAGATAACATCTTGGACCTACTGATAACAAACAGACCAGAACTCTTCGACTCTGTATGTGCAGAACAGGGAATCAGTGATCATAAGGCCGTTGCAGCATCCCTGAATATGGAAGTTAATAGGAATATAAAAAAAGGGAGGAAGGTTTATCTGTTTGGCAAGAGTAATAGAAGGCAGATTTCAGACTACCTAATAGATCAAAACGAAAATTTCTGTTCCGACACTGACAATGTTGAGTGTTTATGGAAAAAGTTCAAGGCAATCGTAAAATAGGTTTTAGACAGGTACGTGCCGAGTAAAACTGTGAGGGACGGGAAAAACCCACCGTGGTACAACAACAAAGTTAGGAAACTACTGCGAAAGCAAAGAGAGCTTCACTCCAAGTTTAAACGCAGCCGAAACCTCTCAGACAAACAGAAGCTAAACGATGTCAAAGTTAGCGTAAGGAGGGCTATGCGTGAAGCGTTCAGTGAATTCGAAAGTAAAATTCTATGTACCGACTTGACAGAAAATCCTAGGAAGTTCTGGTCTTACGTTAAATCAGTAAGTGGCTCGAAACAGCATATCCAGACACTCCGGGATGATGATGGCATTGAAACAGAGGATGACACGTGTAAAGCTGAAATACTAAACACCTTTTTCCAAAGCTGTTTCACAGAGGAAGACCGCACTGCAGTTCCTTCTCTAAATCCTCGTACAAACGAAAAAATGGCTGACATCGAAATAAGTGTCCAAAGAATAGAAAAGCAACTGGAATCACTCAACAGAGGAAAGTCCACTGGACCTGACGGGATACCAATTCGATTCTACACAGAGTACGCGAAAGAACTTGCCCCCTTCTAACAGCTGTGTACCGCAAGTCTCTAGAGGAACGGAGGGTTCCAAATGATTGGAAAAGAGCACAGGTAGTCCCAGTCTTCAAGAAGGGTCGTCGAGCAGATGCGCAAAACTGTAGACCTATATCTCTGACGTCGATCTGTTGTAGAAATTTAGAACGTGTTTTTTGCTCGAGTATCATGTCCTTTTTGGAAACCCAGAACGTACTATGTAGAAATCAACATGGATTCCGGAAACAGCGATCGTGTGAGACCCAATTCGCTTTATTTGTTCATGAGACCCAGAAAATATTACATACAGGCTTCCAGGTAGATGCTATTTTTCTTGACTTCCGGAAGGCGTTCGATACAGTTCCGCACTGTCGCCTGATAAACAAAGTAAGAGTCTACGGAATATCAGACCAGCTGTGTGGCTGGATTGAAAAGTTTTTAGCAAACAGAACACATCATGTTGTTATCAATGGAGGGACGTCTACAGACGTTAAAGTAACCTCTGGCGTGCCACAGGGGAGTGTTATGGGACCATTGCTTTTCACAGTATATATAAATGACCTAGTAGATAGTGTCGGAAGTTCCATGCGGCTTTTCGCGGATGATGCTGTAGTATACTGAGAATTTGCAGCATTAGAATATTGTAGCGAAATGCAGGAAGATCTGCAGCGGATAGGTACATGGTGCAGGGAGTGGCAACTGTCCCTTAACATAGACAAATGTAATGTATTGCGAATACATAGAAAGAAGGATCCTTTATTGTATGATTATATGATAGCGGAACAAACACTGGTAGCAGTTACTTCTGTAAAATATCTGGGAGTATGCGTGCGGAACGATTTGAAGTGGAATGATCATATAAAATTAATTGTTGGTAAGGCGGGTACCAGGTTGAGATTCATTGGGAGAGTGGTTAGAAAATGTAGTCCATCAACAAAGGAGGTGGCTTACAAAACACTCGTTCGACCTATACTTGAGTATTGCTCATCAGTGTGGGATCCGTACCAGATCGGGTTGACGGAGGAGATAGAGAAGATCCAAAGAACAGCGGCGCGTTTCGTCACAGGGTTATTTGGTAACCGTGATAGCGTTACGGAGATGTTTAATAAACTCAAGTGGCAGACTCTGCAAGAGAGTTGCTCTGCATCGTGATGTAGCTTGCTCACCAGGTTTCGAGAGGGTGCGTTTCTGGATGAGGTATCGAATATATTGCTTCCCCCTACTTATACCTCCCGAGGAGATCACGAATGTAAAATTAGAGAGATTAGAGCGCGCACGGAGGCTTTCAGACAGTCGTTCTTCCCGCGAACCATACGCGACTGGAACAGTAAAGGGAGGTAATGACAGTGGCACGTAAAGTGCCCTCCGCCACACACCGTTGGGTGGCTTGCGGAGTATAAATGTAGATGTAGATGTAGATGTATATGTACAACAAAGGAAAGATGCATTCTGGTAAACAACAACTTACAACTCCAACATGAACTGGTAAAAGTATCTGGGCAATGATTATACATTGTGATGAGCGAACTATCAGTACATGCAGCTTGGGCTCACAAAGACTATACAACCCTTAACAACTAGGTAACTTCAAAATTACAGTAGTAGACGACGACACAAGGCTTCAAAACTCCGAAATTATTTTACCAAATGCCTGGCCGTAATAGAAGCACTGAAAACAACGGGTCTCGTTAAAGTAAGTTCGGTATTTTTACTAACAGACCACACAAACTATCAATGCCCAAAAATGTTTTATCAATACGTATCCGTAATAACTGCAGTGGAAAGGGCAGCTTTTATTGAAATAAACTTCACTATTTTTAAATAACATTCAAAACATACTTTCATAACATAAAAATGTTATACAAATGCTTCCCTGGAATAATAGCGGCGAAAAGGACAGTTGTCATTAAAATAAACTTCACTGTTTTTAAGTAGCTGGCAACACAAAATTTCGATCAACAAAATTGTTTCACAACTAATTGCAATGAAAGGGACAGCTCGTAGTAAGGTACGGTTCACCACTGAAATGAGCTTCACTTCTTTCAGAATGAAAACCACCACACAACAAATACAACAGTGTTGTTGGGGATAAACTGGTCGGAGTGAACCACGACACTAACGTCGCAAACACGCAGATTACCGTGACAAGCTCACCAAAATAGTTGATGAATCACGACCGAAGGATCTCCACAGGCTCGGTACAGGCAAATTTCCAGAGTGCATCATCCCCCGACAATTGACCGGAACATCATCCTCGTACATATCAGGTCTCCATCCACCGAGGTAGAGTTAATATGAAGTGATATGTCGAAAACGATGGAGGAGAGAAGGTGTGCTGGTGCTAAAACGTTGAAAATGCTTCTCTTGTTTTACGAAGGAAGTTTACACTGTTCACCTTTTCCACTGTTTCGCACATATTTTCCGCGTTTGACTTTCGAAATTCATAGCCTAACATCAAACATTTTTGTGACAGGAATATGCATTTCACCTCATTTAAGAGAAAAATAAAGCATGTATTAAAACAAATTACACTTGATGATGGAATCACAGGGTCCGAAATGCATCGTGTACTTAATAAAACATGAAAAGTTGAGACTGAAGGCGTTTTGTAAGCTGTATTTTGTTTGACTCTTCTTCGAATGTACGGCCCTGTAATCTCGACAGAAGTCCCCTCCGCCGAAACTAACTCTCTCCGTTAAAGCGAATGCCTTCGAGTCTGTTGAACGTCTCCGTAAAGGTGCAATGCTGAGCTGCATTTTCTCTATTTATTCTGTTAATCCTACTTGATAAAGGTCGCAGACTGATGGACAGTACACAATAATAGATATGTCAGATGTTTTGTAACCCCTGCTTTCATGGGTTAGCTATATATCATTAAAATTCTTCCAGTTCAAACGTCCCCTTTTAAAAATTATAAGTGACTGTGCTGCTAAACCTCTTACGTTATTTGATTTTCAAACAGCTGAGCAAAACTGAACGTGATCTTACATTTCTCTGACACAAAATATTTTTATCGCAACGCAGTCTTACTTTCAATAATCTCTACAACAGAATGGCCTTCCTATACCTTTGATGAATCACTTACCTCACAAAAATCTTTCTTACTCGAACTACTGCAATACAGCGAGCGCCAATACTGCCAGCTAAATAAAAGATTCTAACTACTGAAGTCACTAACTACTGATAGGCATAGTTAGCAAATGAAAGATTTTGATAGAGAACAAACGACGTATTTACCTTAATAATGTTCAAAAGTCATATATATATATATATATATATATATATATATATATATATATATATATATAATGTCTATTGAACATTTTTTGTTGTTGTGGTTCTGCACCTTCATGGAACCTCTGCCCATCCGCGTTCAGGTCATTCACCTCCTCCTAATATGTAGTTAGGGATGTCCCTAGTGAACTTCATGTTTGGCAACAACAGCATTCAGCTGAAATCTAAACGTCACATGAACTTTCTAGTGCAGGTAGCAAAAACGGTGTTCTAAGTCACGTTGCCCCGCCATACCGATGGAGATTTTTCCCTCGAGGGTGTTATCCGCTTTTCCAGCACTTTTACTTACTTCTCATCTTAGGCTAACCTTCGTGAATCGGCTGGCGGCATTGTTCTCGGGAGCAAGGATCATGATTGCTACAATGGTAAGACGTGCATTTTTGGGTTAACGTCTACTGCAACATCTTACGACAGCGTCTAGACACTGTACGGAGTTACCAGCTAATTCTCTGAACTGTAAGTTCTACGCTGAGTCAATTACGCCGCGCGGGGTTAGCTGAGCGGTCTGAGGCGCTGCAGTCGTGGACTGTGCGGCTGATCCCTGCGGAGGTTCGAGTCCTCCCTCGGGCATGAGTGTGTGTGTTTGTCCTTAGGGTAATTTAGGTTAAGTAGTGTGTAAGCTTAGGAACTGATGACCTTAGCAGTTAAGTCCCATAAGATTCCATACACATTTAAACATTTTTGAGCCAATTACCTTAACGTCAATTCGCAAGCTCCTCCCGTTATTTTACCTCGTTTAAATTAAACGCTACCAACTATCCCAGCCACCAGTCGTATGTGTCAGGTTTACGGTCTTGGAGTGCCCTAGCTGGCTTACGACAGCTCCTTGCTTAACAATGGACAACTGGACAAGTCATCAATACATTACAACAAATCATCGACCTTTCGCAGGTCTGCCTGCATTTCGCAACACTCTTCTGGCGTTGCAACCTTCCTGTAGACAACAGCCCAGTTTTACACACCCTGAATTCCCTTATCACTACTTTATTTTCTGAATTTTAATAGTTTCTTCTTTCGTTACTTACATTCAGTCTTTTCTGTTTTCCATGGAGCTTCTTTGTGAATCGTCTTTTTGCTGTTTGATCCTCTGGTGTCATCACTGTTTCATCTCCTAAAGCTGCCGTGTCGTTTATGCCACGCTACGCGCCGTGAGTTGTTTTATCGTATCTAACTGATTACTCTGCTGTAGCTACGCTAGCTGGTAGGACGAGAGAGTACCCACTCAACAAGTGTCACGTGGTCGTGCCTTGTGTATGGGACAGCCATGAGAGCATCTCACGTTGTCGTCGAGCGTTGACAAATCTTTACTGTGATTTCCGACTGCCTCTCACACCCAAACTTCCAGATGTCACACACTCAGATTGGTACCAAATGTTGGAATCGTTAGTGTCAACAAAAACACCGATTTAGTTCGCGCTGTGTGCTGTCGTCCAGTAGAAGATGCGTAAACATTAATTAAAAGTAACACCAGCACTACGGACCACAGGAATACGTATCTGTGAAAGATTGTTTATAAGACAAACAAAGCTGATAAACAAAAGCTAAGCGAAGTAAGGAGAGCAATGAGAGAAACGTTCAATGATTTTGAAAGTAAGGCGTTGTCAATCGACCTGAGTAAAAACCCTAAGAGATTTTGGTCGTATGCAAAGTCAATAAGTGGGTCAGAATCTTCTATTCATTCTCTCAGTGACCGCACCGGCAACCAAGCGGAAAATAACAGAGAGAAGGCCGAAATACTATATTCGGTCTTCCGAAGTTCCTTTACCGCGGAAGATCGTAACAGTGTCTCTCCTTTCAGTCGTCGTACGAACGTCGAAATGGCAGATATTGAGATAACCGATCGCGGAAATGAAAAGCAGCTACAATCGATTAGTAGTGGACAGGTGCAACGACCAGATGAGATACCGAAAAGATTCCATAAAGATTATGCAAAAGAACCTGCTCCCCTTCTAGCTGTAATTTATCATAGGTCACTTGGGCAACGGAAGGTACGTAACGACTGGAAAAAAGCGCAGGTTATTCCCATTTTTAAGAAGAGTCCTAAGACAAATGGTTCAAATGGCTCTGAGCACTATGGATGGAGGTCATCAGTCCCCTAGAACTTAGAACTACTTAAACCTAACTAACCTAAGGACATCACACACATCCATGCCCGAAGCAGGATTCGAACCTGCGACCGTAGCTGTGGGGCGGTTCCGGACTGAAGCGCCTAGAACCCGGTCGTAAGACAGATCCACACAATTATAGACGTATAGCGTTGACGTCAATGTGTTGTAGAATTATGGAACATATTTTATGTTCAAGACTTATGACGTTTTTGGAGAATGAACATGTCCTCTGTAAAATCGACATGGATTCCGCAAACAGAGATCCCGCGAAACTCAGCTCGCTCTGTTCCTCCATGAGGTCCACAGCGCAGTGGAGAACGGCGCTCAGGTTGATGCCGTGTTCCTTGATTTCTGTAAGGCATTTGGCACCGTCCAACATAGCCGTTTAATGAAAAAATACGAGGAGCTTATGGAATATCGGAGCAGTCTTGCGACTGGATTCAAGACTTTCTTGCAGATAGAACTTAACACGTCGCTCTCAACGGAACAAAAACGACAGACGTGAAGGTAATATTCGGAGTACAACAGAGAAGTGAGATAGGACCGATGCTGTTTACAATATACATAAATGATCCATTAGAAATCGTCGGATGCTCTTTAAGGCTATTCTCACATGATGCAGTTGTCTATACTAAAGATCAAGGCCAGAACGTAGTAAGAATTTGCAGAACGACCTGCAGAGAATTGATGAATGGGCAGGCTCTGGCAGTTGACCCTGAATGTAAATAAATGTAACATATTGGACATACATAGGAAAATAAATCAACTATTGTATAGTTACACTAGTGAAAACAAACAGCTGGAGACAGCGCCTGGCGTTAAATTTCTAGGTGTAACTATCCAGAGCGATCTTGTGGAAACATAGAACAGATGGTTGGAAAAGCAGACACGAGACTCAATTGGTTCAAATGGCTCTGAGCACTGTGGGACTTAACATCTGAGGTCAACAGTCCCCTATAACTTAGAACTACTTAAACCTAACTAACCTAAGGACATCACACACATCCCTACCCGATCCAACGAAGAATGGCGCGTTGCGTCTCGGTTTCGTTTAGCTGGCGATACAGCGTTACGGAGATGCTAAACAAACTCCACTGGCAGACGTTATAAGAGAGGCGTTATGCATCACGGAGAGATTTACAATTGAAATTTCGGGACAGCACTTTTCAGGGGAAGTCAGACAACATACTACTTTCCTCCACATACATCTAGCGTATTGACCACGAGGAGAAAATTCGAGAAATTAGAGCCAATACAGAGGCTTACTGAGAATCATTCTTCCCACGTACTATTTGCGAGTGGAACAGGATTGGAGGGATCAGATAGTGGTACCGGAAGTACCCTCCGCCACACACCATTAGGTGGCTGGTGGATTATGATGTAGAAGATGTCGCGTGGGTGCGTTGGTAGAGCGTGGTGCTGTCTGGGGGCCCGCGTTCAAACCTCACTCATGACTTTTTTTTAACAGTTCACGCGAGAAACATATATGGGAGAGCATTTTCGTGACATGTAAAACGACTTTTCGGAGTTTATAGCAATGCTCTTTCCGCACTCTCCTTTCACTTCGTTATGTGAAAGTAACAAACCTATTGACCGTATTTGTATAGATCGTGTTGTTTTTTCAGACATGTACGACAGAACAGACACCACTCGTGATGAAGCATACAACAAACATAAACAATGTGATGCAATTATCTGTATATTATTCTGTTCTGACTTTATATTGTGTTAAACTACAAATATGCTCTGTAGGTTCACTACTTTCAAAGAAACGAAGCGATAGCAGACTGCCAAGAGAACATCGCTGTAAATTCCAATCAGATCTTTATATATGTCATAAACATGTTGTCCACTGTAACACTTTTACGCATAATACTGTAAGAAATAATGAATGGTAAAATAGCAATGAGGGTAAGCTACTACAAATATCATAGAGAAGGCATTATTGTGGCCAAGATAGATACGAATCCCACGCCTACCACAGTAGTACAAGTTTATATTCCAACTAGCTCCGCAGATGAAGAAGAGATTGATGAAATGTATGATGAGATAAAAGCAATTATTCAGATAGTGCAGGGAGACGAATATTTTAATAGTCAAAATGGTTCAAATGGCTCAGAGCACTATGCGACTTAACTGCTGAGGTCATCAGTCGCCTAGAACTTAGAACTACTTAAACCTAACTAACCTAAGGACATCACATACATCCATGCCCGAGACAGGATTCGAACCTGCGACCGTAGCGGTAGAGCGGTTCCATACTGTAGCGCCTAGAACCGTTTTAATAGTCATGGGTGACTGGAACTCGATAGTAGGAAAAGGAAGAGAAAGAAACGTAGTAGGTGAATATGGAATGGGAGTAAGGTATGAAAGAATTTTCGTAGAATTTTGCACGGAGCATAGCTAACACTTGGTTCAAGAATAATAAAAGGAGGTTGTATATGGAAGAAGCCTGGAGATACTGGAAGGACTCAGATAGATTGTATAATGGTAAGGCAGAGATTCAGGAACCAGGTTTTAAATTGTAAGACATTTACAGGAGCAGATGTGGACTCTGACCACAATCTATTGGTTATGAACTGTAGATCAAAACTGAAGAAACTGCAAAAAAGTGGGAATTTGAGGAGATGGGACCTGGATAAATAGAAAGAGCAAGGCGTGGTAGAGAGCTTCAGGGAGAGCATTAGGGAACGATTGAAAAGAATGGGGGAAAGAAATACAGTAGAAGAAGACTGGGTAGCTTTGAGAGATGAAATACTGAAGGCAGCAGAGTATCAAGTAGGTAAAAAGTCGAGGGCTAATAGAAATCCTTGGGTGACAGAAGAGATAATGAATTGACGACAGGAGAAAATATAAAAATGCAGTAAATGAAGCAGGCAAAAAGGAATACAAGCGTCTCAAAAATGAGATCGACAGGAAGTGCAAAACGGCTAAGCAGGGATGGCTAGTGAACAAATGTAAGGATGAAGAGGCACATATTACTAGGGATAAGACAGATACTGCCAACAGGAAAATTAAAGAGACCTTTGGAGAAAGGAGAACGACTTGCATGAATATCAAGAGCTCTGATGGAAACCCAGTTCTAAGCAAAGAAGAGCCGGCCGAAGTGGCCGTGCGGTTAAAGGCGCTGCAGTCTGGAACCGCAATACCGCTACGGTCGCAGGTTCGAATCCTGCCTCGGGCATGGATGTTTGTGATGTCCTTAGGTTAGTTAGGTTTAACTAGTTCTAAGTTCTAGGGGACTAATGACCACAGCAGTTGAGTCCCATAGTGCTCAGGGCCATTTGAACCATCTAAGCAAAGAAGGGAAAGCAGGAAGGTGGAAAGAGTATATACACTACTGGCCATTAAAATTGCTACACCAAGAAGAAATGCAAATGATAAACGTGTATTCATTGAACAAATATATTATACTAGAACTGACATTTCCACGCAATTTGGGTGCATAGATCCTGAGAAATCAGTACCCAGAAAAACCACCTCAGGCCGTAATAACGGCCTTGATACGACTAGGCATTGAGTCAAATAGAGCTTGGGTGGGGTGTAATGGTACAGCTACCCATGCACCTGCAACGCGATACCACAGTTCGTCAAGAGTAGTGACTGGCGTATTATGACGAGCCAGTTGCTTGGCCACCATTGACCAGACGTTTTAAATTGGTGAGAGATCTGGAGAATGTGCTGGCCAGGGCAGCAGTCGAACATTTTCTGTATCCAGAAAGGCCCGTACAGGACCTGCTACATGCGGTCGTGCATTATCCTGCTGAAATATAAGGTTACGCAGGAGTCGAGTGAAGGGTAGAGCCACGGGTCGTAACACATCTGAAATGTAACGTCCACTGTTCAAAGTGCAGTCAACGCGAACAAGAGGTGACCGAGACGTGTAACCAATGGCACCCCATACCTTCACGCCGGATGATACGCCAGCATGGCGATGACGAATACACGCTCCCAATGTGCGTTCACCACGATGTCGCCAAACACGGATGCGAGTATCATGCTGCTGTAAACAGAACCTGGAAAGATCCGAAAAAATGACGTTTTGCCATTTGTGCACCCAGGTTCGTCGTTTAGTACACCATCACAGGTGCTACTGCCTGTGATGCAGCGTCAAGGGTAACCGCAGCCGTGGTCTCCGAGCTGATAGTCCATGCTGCTGCAAACGTCGTCGAACTGTTCGTGCAGATGGTTGTTGTCTTGCAAACGTCCCCATCTGTTGATTCAGGTATCGAGACGTGGCTGCGCGATCCGTTACAGCCATGCGGATAAGATGCCTGTCATCTCGACTGCTAGTGATACGAGGCCGTTGGGATCCAGGACGGTGTTCCGTATTATCCTCCTGAACGCACCGATTCCATATTCTGCTAACAGTCATTGGATCTCGACCAACGCGATCAGCAATGTCGCGATACGATAAACCGCAATCGCGATAGGCTACAACCCTACCTTTATCAAAGTCGGAAACGTGACGGTACGCATTTCTCCTCCTTACACGAAGGATCACAACAACGTTTCACCAGGCAACGCCGGTCAACTGCTGTTTGTGTATGAGAAATCGGTATGGAAATTTTCCTCACGTCAGCACGTTGTAGGTGTTGCCACCGGCTTCAACCTTGTGTGAATGCTCTGAAAAGGTAATCATTCGCATATCGCGGCATCTTCTTCATGTCGGTTAAATAACGCGTTTGTAGCACGTCATCTTTGTGGTGTAGCAATTTTAATGGCCCGTAGTGAAAAAGGTCTATACAATGGCGATGTTCTTCAGGACAATATTATAGAAATGGAAGAGAATGTAGATGAAGATGAAATAGGAGATATGGTACTGCTTGAAGAATTTGCCAGAGTACTGAAAGACCGAAGTCGAAACAAGGGCCCGGGAGAAGAAACATTCCATTAGACACACTGATAGTCTCGGGAGAGCCAATCCTGACAAAAGTCTACCATCTGGTGAGCAAGATGTAGGAGACAGGCGAAATAACGTCAGACTTCAAGAAGAATATAATAATTCCAATCCCAAAGGAAGCAGGTGTTGACAGATGTGAAAATTACCGAACTATCAGTTTAATAAGCCACGGCTGCAAAATACTACCACAAATTCTTTACAGACGAATTGAAAAACTGGTAGAAGCCGACCTCGGGGAAGATCAGTTTGGATTCTGTAGAAATATTGGAATACGTGAGGCAATACTGACCCTACGACTTATCTTAGAAAATAGATTAAAGAAAGGCAAACCTACGTTTCTAGCGCTTGTAGACTTAGAGAAAGCTTTTGACAACGTTGACTGGAATACTCTCTTTCAAATTCTGAAGGTAGCAGGGAGATGTAGCCTATCCCCGATATTATTCAATATGTATATGGAAAAAGCAGTAAAGGAAACAAAAGAAAAATTCGGAGCATGAATTAAAATCAATGGAGAAGAAATAAGAAATTTGAGGTCAGCCGATGACATTGTAATTCTGTCAGAGACAGCAAAGGACCAGGAAGAGCAGCTGAACGGGATGGAGAGTGTCTTGAAAGGACGATATAAGATGAACATCAACAAAAGCAAAACGAGGATAATGGAATGTAGTCGAATTAAATCGGGTGATGCTGCGGGAATTAGATTAGGAAATGCGACGCTTAAAGTAGTAAATGGGTTTTGCTATTTGGGGAGCAAAATAACTGATGATGCTCGAAGTAGGGAGGATATAAAATGTAGACTGGCAATCCAAGGAAAGCATTTCTGAGGAAGAGAAATTTGTTAACATCGAGTATAGATTTGAGTGTCAGGAAGTCGTTTCTGAAAGTATTTATATGGAGAGTAGCCATGTATGGAAGTGAAACGTGAACGATGAATAGTTGAGACAAGAAGAGAATAGAAGCTTTCGAAAAGTGGTGCTACAGAAGATTGCTGAAGATTAGATGGGTAGATCACATAACTAATCAGGAGCTATTGAATAGAATTGGAGAGAAGAGAAATTTGTGGCACAACTTGACTAGACTAAGGGATCGGTTGGTAGGGCATATTCTGAGGGATCAAGCGATGACAAATTTAGTATTGGAGGGCAGCGTGGAGGGTAAAAATCGTAGAGGGAGACCAAGAGATGAATACACTAAACAGATGCAGAAGGATGTAGGTAGCAGTAGGTACTGGGAGATGAAGAAGCTTGCACAGGATAGAGTAGCATGGAGAGCTGCATCAAACCAGTCTATGGACTGAATACCACAACAACACAACAGTAAGAAAAATGCATCACTGGGGTTTGTAATCAATAACCTTGATATGATGATCTAGGTCTCTCTCAACTTCCCCAAGGAAGCTATATTTAGTTATGCTTTCCTTGTGCTCGTTTAATAAACGTTTCAGCCCGCTCTGCTGGACAAGAGCACATAGTACGAACTAAATCGGAGTTTTGGTTCATACTCTATCGACATAGAACGTTTAGTACCGATCTGAGTGTCTGACATTTCAAAATTTGGGTGTGAGACTGAGTGTGAAAACGCGTTTTCCTCAATCTGACATGAATTAATAAACAATGTGGCATCCCAATTGCTGATACATTACTACAGCATCGTAACAGTATTTTCGAAAGCCACTGAAGGAGTCACTGTCTTTAGATTGCACGTTAGAAGCCACAGCGTATTAGAAGAAATTCAATGGGAAACGGAAACAGCTTTGGAAGATAAGAGGCAAGGAAGCCTTAATCTCATGATTCTTCGTGGTTCATCCAACGTAGCCCTCCACATGTGTCCTTTCGCGAACTGACATTTGCATCATCAACGTGATTGTCTAGTAATGCGTCACAGCGGGATCATATTTTCTCGTCCATTTATTTCGTAGGATAGTATACGCTGCACTACCTGACACAATCAAAGCTCTCGTCGTCTGATTAATTTTTATTCTGAATTCAACAATCGGTTGTAGACAAACACAAAAAAGTACATGATTACCCAAAAGTCCTTTTACATTTGAACATCAGTGGTTCAAGGAATAATATAGCTAGAGAGGTAATAATTGGCACATGTTTAAAATGATATTACGTTAACTGAGACCAAAATAGAGCACAAAAGATCGAAAGATGTGGCTTCGTGTGATACAAAAGCAATAATTAACGTAAGAACTGATTTTAATCACAGACGATATTCTTTACAACAAATGTTCAACAAATCGTCCGTCATTCATCAACAATACCTCTAGTCGAGAGACAATGTTGTGAACAATACTGTACAGCATATTAGTAGGGAGGATGACAATTTCTGTCTAATGTCATCTTTTAGTATCCTTAATGTCGTCGGCGTAGGCTTGCGAATTCAGGTAACGCCACAACCAAAGATCACACCGATTGAGGTCTGGATACTTGGGAGGCCAAGTATGACGGAAGTGGCAGCTGAGTACGGAACCCTCACCAACCGATGTGGCCAAGAGATCTTTCACACGTGCAACAATATGGTTTGGAGCACCATCCTGCATAAAAGCAGGTGTTTGCCAGCCATGCTACGGATGATCTGATCCCCTCTCTAACTATAGCTTATTTTTTACACAGTTCTCATGTGGCGTCACTAACGCATCGCTCTCCAGCGCCATCTGTTGGTGGCCAGTTTCCCTGCACTCGTTTTTGGGTTCAATAAAACCCCATATCATTTCAGGCACGTGTGTCAAGCTTTATCTCTCAACCTACATTATTCCCTGAATTAGTGCATTTTCAAATGTTGACGGTCTTCTGGATCAACCTGTACATAGGCCGACTCTGAGAGAAATTATGATGTCAGACACTAATTGATGGATGTGACGCATTGTTACAATAAGTAACAATGTAGGGGGGGGGGACATGGCAATATATGTTTTACTGACCTACGTACCAGTACAGCGTCCATCACATCCGGCCCCTAATCCACCAACTGTAAAACTCACGTGACCTTACCTCGAGTCATTACTCTGCTCTCCAACATACGGATTCTGCCTAATTTAAGTTTCAAAGCACATACACTTGGGGAATTTTAATACACCAGAAATAAAGAGAAACTAATTCTGATAAAAGTTGAAGCTTCCTGGCGGATTTAAACTGTGTGCCGGACCGAGTGCTCTAACACTTGCCCGCGAAAGGCAAAGGTCCCGAGTTCAAGTCTCGGTCCGGCAAACACTTTTAAGCCACCAGGAGGTTTCGTATCAGCGCACACTCCGCTGCAGATTGAAAATTTCGTTCAGGCTGGAAAAAGTTATGCGTTTGGAGGTCCAGTGCCTTCAGAATAATTGGTTGTGCGTTCGACATTACATCAAATCAAGTCGAAGGAGGTGTATGTCAGAATTCACAGAATTTCTGAACCGCATCATCTTCATCTTTGCCTAGGTGTGGTGTGTCTTCTTCCGGCGCCTTGACTTTGCTCTGCCGCGATTGGTCCGTTAGCTTTTAAATTTCGGAGGGCGCTGCGTTCTCGGGAGAAACCTGCTGACGACGAGAGTATCGAGTGCTGCTGCCGGAGTGAGTCGGTGAGTTTAGTTTCCGGTTGTGTGGCAGCGCAATGTTGCGGGAAAGGTGGTGTAACTTACTGCGAACGCACGTGATTGCTACGAGCGTCTGTACTCGGCACGGAGGCAGTTGTTCTGGACGGGCTGTGTGATAAGGAAGCTCGGTGTGGCAACTGTTGACGTGGCGAGTCCGCGTTGATATGGCGGAACGGGGGCGATTGACGTAACTCGAGTTGGTGGTGGTAGCAACCTGTCGCCGAATGCTTGCCTGCCTTCTGGACTAACGGTGACAATATCTTGATGTGTCTGACTCAATTTCTGCCCGTGTCGTCGGGTGTGTTTTGCTCTAAGGTCGTGTGCCATGGTGTTTCGCAATTTTAGTGGGCTCAGGCGTGCCCGAAATCCCGATTCAATGATCTGTTGTTATATTGTCAAGTGTAACTATTACTATAAAAGAGTGTTAACTCTCTGTGCCTTAATAACTGAACCTAAAATATTATCTGTGGATGAAATTTTATTCTGGCTCAAGTGCAATAACGATCTTGTATTTTACAATTTGTTGAGGGGTATTATTATTTAGTACTGGCCGTGGGCGTCATTAACAGTTCCTGCCTAGATAGGCGTTATATTTTGATCCATGTGTTTCAATGTTTAGTAATTTTTATTTTATGTGTTATAGAGAGTTGCTGTCATGCCCTCTGTGGACGATTCGCCACGTTGGTGGAGTTTCTAGTTGTTCTGCTGGTCTGTGCCTTGTTGCTAATGCAGGCGGTCCTAGCACAGCTGACTGTAAATTTTTCCTAGTGGTGAGGAGCACGGCCTGGTTTTAAGTGCTAACTCACTAACTTCAACCATTCTCAAATATTTATTACTACTGATATTCAGGCCCTTCAGGCTGAGTGGCGACGTCACTACTCCTTTATGATTATAAATTTTATCTTGTTTCATTAAAACACAAAGATAAAACCTTTGGTATATGAATTTGTCTTTTGGTCTTTACTGCTCCTTTGGACGAAGTAAATTAACTGTTAGTTTTGCATTCTTGTAGCATTATCAAAACAGCATTTGTGGTTATGTTTGATTGCCCTTCTGGCCGAATGATTAAAGTCATTCCTTTCAGTAACTTATTGTATTGCTCAATAATTAATCAAAGGTGTTGGGTCCTTCAGACCGTGATTATCTCCTTATGTTGAATCTTAAGGTTGTCATTCTGACATTATAGTTGTGAATGTCCAGCGACCCTTCAGGCGTGGAGTTTAAAATTTTTTTATTGTGATATATATATATATATATATATATATATATATATATATATATATATATATATATATATATATATATATATATATCAGTGAACAAGTGGTTTTCTAATGTTTAATAATATTAAATTGTGTTTCAAACTGTAACCTGATTTGGGTCTACGCTTTCACTCCCTGCAGCCTTTGAGCTCTGCTTACCTTACGTTTTGGTTAAGTTTTCCCATACCACGACGTATCAGTTTCCTCAAATGCGAGTGTGCTGATACTAGTGCACCAAAATCACAGAAGAAAGTTTTACTCACCTAAGAGCTTGCGATGTATAATTGACACAATATAGGTGTTCTGTGTTGGGAAGATTGAATTAATGCTCTTTGCTAGGCGGGACTCGAAACACGTTGCCAGGATAGTTTAGAAAAGCCGGAAAAGAATCATATATATATATATATATATATATATATATATATATATATATATATATATATATATATATTCCTGGAAATTGAAATAAGAACACCGTGAATTCATTGTCCCAGGAAGGGGAAACTTTATTGACACATTCCTGGGGTCAGATACATCACATGATCACACTGACAGAACCACAGGCACATAGACACAGGCAACAGAGCATGCACAATGTCGGCACTAGTACAGTGTATATCCACCTTTCGCAGCAATGCAGGCTGCTATTCTCCCATGGAGACGATCGTAGAGATGCTGGATGTAGTCCTGTGGAACGGCTTGCCATGCCATTTCCACCTGGCGCCTCAGTTGGATCAGCGTTCGTGCCGGACGTGCAGACCGCGTGAGACGACGCTTCATCCAGTCCCAAACATGCTCAATGGGGGACAGATCCGGAGATCTTGCTGGCCAGGGTAGTTGACTTACACCTTCTAGAGCACGTTGGGTGGCACGGGATACATCCGGACGTGCATTGTCCTGTTGGAACAGCAAGTTCCCTTGCCGGTCTAGGAATGGTAGAACGTTGGGTTCGATGACGGTTTGGATGTACCGTGCACTATTCAGTGTCCCCTCGACGATCACCAGTGGTGTACGGCCAGTGTAGGAGATCGCTCCCCACACCATGCTGCCGGGTGTTGGCCCTGTGTGCCTCGGTCGTATGCAGTCCTGATTGTGGCGCTCACCTGCACGGCGCCAAACACGCATACGACCATCATTGGCACCAAGGCAGAAGCGACTGTCATCGCTGAAGACGACACGTCTCCATTCGTCCCTCCATTCACGCCTGTCGCGACACCACTGGAGGCGGGCTGCACGATGTTGGGGCGTGAGCGGAAGACGGCCTAACGGTGTGCGGGACCGTAGCCCAGCTTCATGGAGACGGTTGCGAATGGTCCTCGCCGATACCCCAGGAGCAACAGTGTCCCTAATTTGCTGGGAAGTGGCGGTGCGGTCCCCTACGGCACTGCGTAGGATCCTACGGTCTTGGCGTGCATCCGTGCGTCGCTGCGGTCCGGTCCCAGGTCGACGGGCACGTGCACCTTCCGCCGACCACTGGCGACAACATCGATGTACTGTGGAGACCTCACGCCCCACGTGTTGAGCAATTCGGCGGTACGTCCACCCGGCCTCCCGCATGCCCACTATACGCCCTCGCTCAAAGTCCGTCAACTGCACATACGGTTCACGTCCACGCTGTCGCGGCATGCTACCAGTGTTAAAGACTGCGATGGAGCTCCGTATGCCACGGCAAACGGGCTGACACTGACGGCGGCGGTGCACAAATGCTGCGCAGCTAGCGCCATTCGACGGCCAACACCGCGGTTCCTGGCGTGTCCGCTGTGCCGTGCGTGTGATCATTGCTTGTACAGCCCTCTCGCAGTGTCCGGAGCACGTATGGTGGGTCTGACACACCGGTGTCAATGTGTTCTTTTTTCCATTTCCAGGAGTATATATATATATATATATATATATATATATATATATATATATATATATATATATATATATATATATATATGTGTGTGTGTGTGTGTGTGTGTGTGTGTGTGTATTTTGCATGCCTACAAAATTCCACTAAACTGCATGTCGAGACCAAAAGTTCAATAGCGATTCTAACGCCACAGCAGTTGTGTTGTTAACAACTTGACAGCATGCCGCACCCACCTACCTTCAGACTGGGCAGCGATGCACTGCCACGACTTAAGCTTCCCTCATTAATTATTTGCGTCTAAACCTCAACAGTTTGTCCCCAGCACAAATATACTTAAGACACATGCATAAACTTCGCCGTCTGCGTGGCTTTACTTAGACAACGTTACTGGCCCACTATGAGCATTAACAATGCAATCAAAATGGAGCGATACCCGGCGCTTGTCCATTAGATTCAGCCCCCGGGCCACGTCTCTTAACACACCATGGTGGCAGTGACGTCAGACAGTACAGTTTACCAAATATTAACTTTGCTTGTAATGGAGAAAGCTCTAGACGTTACTTTAATAAGTACTGCAAATTCTGTGCTGTACACAACAATAAAATTTAAGGTGGACTATTTTTCTATTCAGCTATGTCCACTTGTCGACTCGCTCACAAGATTCAAAGTGAAGGGCTGTCTGCCACTGTAAGCTGTCGTAACTTCTACTTTAATTCTTTTTCTATATCCTTGCGCCTGATCCTCCATTTTCTAGCACACGCTGGCTTAGCCCGCTTTGCTGATTGACAATAATGGGTGCCGCCGGCGGCGTGTACCCCCGAACACCCTGCTTTGCCTCAACACGCGTCAGGCGCCGCCGAGTATACTCTGATAGGCTCATTGAATTAAAATATCTCTACTATCCCTGCTCCGATCGTTATTTTGTTTTCGCCATTCTTATTGTAAAGTATCAATTAATATGTTTTCCAGCTGTTAATATTATTAATTAGTATTATTAATTGTCTAGTTCGTGTAATTATCAACTTCAGTGTGTTCAGTGTGATGACAGCAGACTGTCACGTCCCATACCCATTCGTCTTTTATTTTCTTCAATTGTTACTTTTCATAAAGTTCATTGGTCTTAATACACTTCATAAAAAATTACGTCAGAAGGGCACTTTAATATTTAAAATTTGCTTATAAAATCTTTGTCTTACTAATAAGCGATCTTTATGAAACTTTGCAGTGTCTCCAGGTCTCTTCAACGTATACATCAGCACTTCATGACTCCTAAATCAAGTATTACCAGTGATCATTGTACCAGGCAACTTTCCCTTTCGGTCTTCTCGTCCAGTGCATTTTCTTCTACTAATTTGTGTTGTCCTTCTTTCACTGCTATCACAGTTAAATTTTTGTGTACCTAATTACCTGAATAATTTGTTTTATCTTCCAATCATCTGTGGAGGTAGTCACCACATAAACTTGTACTACTTTTGTTGGTGTTGGCTTCGTATCTATCATGATTACAATAATGCTTTCACAATTTTTTCAGATAAACGTACCTCTGTTCCTATTATCTGAACAGCTCTACTCCTATTTGTGGGATCCTGCCCACTCGCCTCCTATAGGGTGCATAGGAAGCTGTTTTCTCATATAGCTAGATAACATACAAGCAAATCATATTAACGGAGTTTATTACAGTAATGGGATTGGCAATGATTAACTTGCGTGTGTAGAAGGTGGTGTCGCAAGCAATTGGCGACATGCAAATAATCAGTGTCCTTCGAAATATACAATTTCCATGCAAGTAATTGATACGCATCACAAGTCACGGCTCTTCTAGTGCCCCTCTACAAGTGCGACTCTTCTAGTCCTGCCTTCTAGAGCCCTCCTTCTAGTCCGGCCGCGGCATGGCGGCACGTCGCTTTATTCTCTCCGTGCAGAGGCTGCTCCAGTCGTGGTGTCCTCCTAGGCAGAATACTATTGGCTGACGCCGTCTCACAGCCCTATCTCCAGTTGCGTTTTTAATCTTGTTGCCGACGCTTGTCGTTACGCTGGCACACTATTATCTAATTACTTTTTAGAACTGCTCCTGATTCACTGATTTTATATCGATGATATTTCTTCTCTACGCAAACACCTTCGTAAACCCAGGAAACCTTAACTCGGCACTCTCCTATCCCACAGCAACGGAGAAACGTCGCAATAGATTGCTGGTCCTGGGGTTTGCAGGCATGCATAATAAAATCCCAGTGAACCAAGTTCCATCGCTTCATTGCATGCAAATTTGTAAGCAGAAAATTTATTCATGAAATGAATCCCCAGTTATCCTTACAACAGATTCGATAAAACAATTTTTATAACACAATGTTCTGAACGATGAATAATTAGAGCCTTTTTTAATAAAACTTTAATTTCAGAATAAATAATATTAAAACGATCGCAGGTTGCCCTTACACAACTGACAAGTCCATTAATACACTGAATTGATAACTTCCATGTTAACATTACCCTTTTACAGTCCTCCACCCAAAATAAGAACTACACCTTTTTCAACACGAATTAAATGAATAACAGGACACGTGGTACTCAGATGAATAGCACATAATGTAATAAATGAGATTCTTCTCAAGGCAAGCACGACCGTCAAAAACCACGTAGATTTACAGTAATCACGACGCGCACGATTAACGTATTTCATTCCAGCCAACGAAGTTACTCAGACGTCTGAGCAGTGAATACTTCTTCACACGCTGTAACGGGCACTCGAATCCACGTAGACTAAATAGTTGGAAACGGCTATCTCGACCAACATGACCTTTTATTATGTCGCTATTTAACGTCGCTCAGTCAACAATTCGGCGCAGTATCAACGGTCCCCTTCGTAAAACTCTTCATGCCCACTGGATCCAACAACGGTTTGGTTGACCGACCACGTGCCCCGAACAGTCCAACGCATCACCAGGTCAGAGACTGCAGTCACCTCATCAGCAGCGAGAAGTTTTTGTCGTCCTGCTCCGGAAGTTTCTGCCCACACGCTACCAGCGGCACGGGCGCGACGGAACTCTGTCTGTGGCCGCCAGAGGCTCAACTCGGCAGGAATTCAAAGTGGAGGCCACTGGCTCCGGGATCTAACCGTCTCAAACCATATGAAAGAACCTCCTTGGGATCTCGAAATTCTGGTCAAAAAATGGTTCAAATGGCTCTGACCACCATGGGACTTAACATCTATGTTCATCAGTCCCCTAGAACTTAGAACTACTTAAACCTAACTAACCTATCACACAACACCCAGTCATCACGAGGCGAAATTTTGGTCACACCTGACGTTATCCGTTTCCCAGAAATACATGTCACTGTGTTTCACTGCAGGTTGGCGCAAATTTGTCACATTGCCTTCAGAATTCTGTTCGGGAATCCCCACAGTACGAAGTACTTAGCATCCTTTCCAAAGGCCTAAACTTTGTGCAATGATTGTGTCTGAATCCACTTATATCCTTTGCATGTGTCACGGGATGTACGTTTCTTGAGGGACCATGTAAAAGCGAAGAGTAACCACTTCTAAAAACGCAAACCAAAAACTGTATTTTCATAAACATAGTTCAGTGTCCCTGTAGTATCCCGAACCAATACTAACTCGACTAAGCAGGATGCAAGCAAAGTTATTGTGAAAATCATGCTCTTGCACACCAATTCATAACTTCATTTAGTGACGGCTTCACGGTACAAATCCCTCTGCAGATTAGGCTTCCCCTGATAGGTATAAACCTGTGCAGTAGACATATATATGTGATCTGCTAGACTCCAGCAACTGTAAACGCCTTGGAAGACAGGATGTTTTCCATATCCCTGGCGACTACATGCACCGTTACAGTTTTACTTTATTGCGTTAAAAAACAATTTTTTCTGCAGACGAAAAGGCGCACTCCTATACAAAAGGGAACATGCGAAAGTGAAAACTACTAATCTGCAGGCTAATAAGGAGCGCACTCAGGTATTTTTTAGTTTTCACACATAAGAATGTATGCAATTACGTTTTCTAACAGAAGTTGGTGACAAAATGAGGTAGTTTTATAATTTTTCACAGTATTGAGGAAGGAAAAACTCAGATTCTTTGTGTACTGAAAGCGTTCTCTTTCTAAGACAATGATTCACGTGACATACAAAAGACGGACAACACCACGTGGAGACTAATTCAAGGACTGGGAGCATGGGAGCAATAACACGGTAAACCACACAAACCAGGTTGCCAAATAGGTGAGATTTTCTTGTCCTGAAATGTTCATTACATATTACAAGCTGGAAAATTAGGGATATCATTTAATGGAGAGAAGCATTTTATCAAATCAGAATATTCTCATCCAGTATTTTGTAACTGCTTTGTGTGGCTTACCATGTTCTTCATCGGAAGGTTCATCTGAAATATTGGTTACCATGTTGTTTTTAATATTAATGGTTATGTTGTTACAGAATAAAGGCTCTTTTACATTTACTATTTAATTCCTGAAAAAATTGTACTCTGTCACGCTGCATAACTGTCTTATTCAAATACACTTATGGGAATAATTTTCTCAGGATGAAAAGTTATTCCTAATAATACAGAACCATTTGTTCAATGTTCAGACTGGCGAAGGTTGGATGTTTAACATCAAACTACTCTTAAGGAATAAGTGTCAAGTTGTTGTTGTTGTTGAGCCGGCCGTAGTGGCCGTGCGGTTAAAGGCGCTGCAGTCTGGAACCGCAAGACCGCTACGGTCGCAGGTTCGAATCCTGCCTCGGGCATGGATGTTTGTGATGTCCTTAGGTTAGTTAGGTTTCACTAGTTCTAAGTTCTAGGGGACTAATAACCTCAGCAGTTGAGTCCCATAGTGCTCAGAGCCATTTGAACCATTTTTTTGTTGTTGTTGTTGTTGTTGTGGTCTTCAGTCCAGAGACTGGTTTGATGCAGCTCTCCATGCTACTCTATCCTGTGCAAGCTGCTTCATCTCGCAGTACCTACTGGAACTTACATCCTTCTGAATCTGTTTAGTGTATTCATCTCTCGGTCTCCCTCTGCGGTTTTTACCCTCTACGCTGCCCACCAATACTAAATTAGTGATCCCTTGATGCCTCAGAATATTCCCTACCAACCGATCCCTTAGTCTAGTCAAGTTGTGTCATAAATTTCTCTTCTCTCCAATTCTATTCAATACCTTCTCATTAGTTATGTGATGTACCCATCTAATCTTCAGCATTCTTCTGTAGTCCCACATTTCGAAAGCTTCTATTCTCTTCTTGTCCAAACTATTTATCGTCCATGTTTCACTTCCATACATGGCTACACTTCGTACAAATACTTTCAGAAACGACTTCCTGACACTTACCTCTATACTCGATGTTAACAAATTTCCCTTCCTCAGAAACGCTTTCCTTGCCATTGCCAGTCTACATTTTATATCCTCTCTACTTCGACCATCATCAGTTATTTTGCTCCCCAGATAGCAAAACTCATTTACTACTTAAGCGTCTCATTTCCTAATCTAATTCCCGCACCATCACCCGATTTAATTGGCCTACATTCCATTATCCTCGCTTTGCTCTTGTTGATGTCCATCTTATATCCACCTTCCAGGACACTGTCCATTCCGTTCAGCTGCTCTTCCTGGTCCTTTGCTGTCTCTGACAGAATTACAATGTCTTCGGTGCACCTCAAAGTTTTTATTTCTTCTCCATGGATTTTAATTGCTGCTCCGAATTTTTCTTTTGCTTCCTTTACTGCCTTCTCAGCATACAGACTGAATAACATCAGGGATAGACTACAACCCTGTCTCACTCCCTTCCCAACCACTGCTTCCCTTTCATGCCCCTCGCCTCTTATAACTGCCATCTGCTTTCTGTACAAATTGTAAATCGCCTTTCGCTCCCTGTATTTTATTCCTGCCACCTTCAGAATTTGAAAGAGAGTATTGCAGTCAACATTGTCAAAAGGCTTCTCCAAGTCTACAAATGCTAGAAACGTAAGTTTGCCTTTCCTTAATGTATGTCAAGTAACATCCGTTAAAAACATTATACCATAACAGAAAGAATATACTTATGAAAATATCTTAATAGTGGTATAAAAGTATTCTAAATATTTAAGAGTGGTGTATTTTTCTCTTCCAAGAATTTATTGATACAAGGTGTGAACTTTAAATAATTCTAATAAACATGTTTAATCTAATAATATTTTATGAATTTGACTTGCATAACGAATTCCAACAGCTTTCCACCCCCCTTTACCCTGAAAAGTAGGAAAAATATAGTGAACACTGTTATTGAAGTATATATGGACTTATTGCTTTTATGTATCTTCAGTTATCATCGCAGAATAGTTCTCTTCATCTGACTCTCCTTCTGGTCTGTGACCTATCTTCACTTTATTTTAATGTTGTTCTAAGACGATGTTTAGGATGTAATTTTTCAGGAATAAAATGTCTTTTTTTTAAGAGATCTACTCTTCTTTGTCCATTGTACTTTAAGTGAAAGACTGCCTTTGCTGGTGATCCAACTTGACCTCTCGAAAAAAGTTTTACCAGCAGAGCCACCAGTCAAATCGAACTCTCTTTCTGTCCCAACGAGCAACACAGCAGAGGTATCGCTGTAACCTGAGAAAGGAACAGCATCTGATGAGTGACACTAGTCATAGTTTCGTGTCTATAAAGTCACATCTTTAGTTGAAAAAGAGGAGAACAAAAAGGAGATTCAAAGTTTACAATTAGAATTAACCTTAGCTTGGCTGTATCAAAGTTCAGTACTATCAATTACAATGTGAGAACTACCGGGTTTAAATCGCGATTATATCACCATTAGGATAAATAAGAGGCGTCTCCTACCTTCTTGATTGAAAATTGAGGTATTAAATACATGTGTCATCCATCCGTAAAATGACAAAGGACACGAGGCCTGACGAAACTCTGAAACGAAAGTAATGGTAGAAATCTAATCCAAAGGAATACATAAAGATCCCATAACAGATCCAGCTCATCAGCGAGTGAACAAACCACATGTGAAGTGACCAGGACATCGGCACAAAACATAATGAGTGCGTGGATTGTTTCCACGGAAGACCACCAAGGTGCACATGCGAGGGACTGGAGGACCAACACAGAAGGCCGGTGGCAGCCTGCAGAGACGGAATTGACATGGGGGATACTCATTTAAGTTTTCTTTGTGATGGCTGCGTTATATAGGCTTTAAAATGTTTTCAATGTTTCTTCTTTTCACAAAAACAAAAACGAAAAATTGGTTTGTGTTGTTTTAAAGTAGCGGCCAATTTGGCTTTCTATTTATTATATTTTTTAAGTTAACTTTAACCTGTTTTGTACTACTTCACTCTTCAAGCACCAAAAAGTGTATACGCATTCGTTATGTATAGTAGTTCGCATATTTGCTAAATTTATTACTCTGAGGACCTGGTAGTCGGTTTTTGATCTTGTAAGACTGTATTCCACTTTAGTATACAGGACCTATTTATTTCTTTTTCAAGTGGCTGTCTTTCAGCCTCTGTTTTTCTAAAAGTTCTGTTGTTGTTTAAGACTTAATTCCTAGTTGGAAGTTCCAGGGTCGGTGGAGCAGTTTATTACTCTGAGATTTATTCCACCTGCCTCCCATTATGAGTAAACAGAATGCTGGAATGTGATATAACATGAGTTGCATACTATTATTAATGTATCTGTGACAGTGGTTACTGACTTGAGAACTTTGGTGCAACATAGATTGTATTAAATCGGGCGCGCAGCGGGCAGACGTCCACCCGACGTTTGTTATGTGTCGTAAGTACCTTTATATTTCTCGAAGATTTTTGGCTCTCAAAGTTAGTCTTGTTCTCCCACTCGGGATGCTCCTCACTGTCAGCAATCTTAGGAAGCAACAAAGTAATATTGTAATGAAAAAGGGTGTTGCAGAAAGTAAGAACGAGGATGTACTGTGGTAAATAAAATGTTATTCAGAGGCGCAGTGTCCTCCAATAAAACACACATTTCAACTACAAGGGATTGCTATTACAATGATGCTTGGCACCTGTAGTTAATCCAGGAGCACACAAATGACAGGCTAACGCATTCTCCTATGCACCTTATGATGACACATCTCTCATTTATGTTCATAAACTGTCTTCACAGTAAATCAGGCTCCTTACTTCAGAACAGTGCAATATACGTCAGCCCCTTCTAGAATCTGTCTTCTCTTTACGTACATAGAATTTAGATACCGGTTTCACTCAGATTCAAACAATTAACTGCCATGTGGGACGTCTAATGATGCAAGTACAACAAACACTCGCTCGCCTGAACATTACCACGTTACATTATGAATACCAGAACGGTATTAATAAGCTGAAACTTTTCTAGGAGGTACTAGCAGTCTATCATCTTGCCGCGCAACTGCCACTCTCACCTACATCCGGACACGTCAATCAGTGAGCCTTCCCACTCGTGATGACTCAGAGCCTTGTACACCGATCGTTCGCCGTATGCCTGCCCACTGCCTTCTGCATACTCTCATTTACATTTACATTGATTAATAACGAAAATATAGTAATTGACGTCGCCTTATGGTTGGCGTGAATTATTTTGATTTAAATTTGTGTGAAGCCCTTACGTTATTATTATTATTATTATTATTAAAATTACTATTGAAGCCTTGGAATAAAATTACAAATCAGATTGGGCATATATATGCAGTACTACATAACGTAGTTGTTACGTTCCACAGTTGAACGCTTATGTGCCTTTTTAAAGCCTAGATTTTACCTATATTTTCTAAGCAGTTCGCTCTTGTATTTTACTTTTTACGTCCTTGAACAAATGTGGTGTATTAGTTCAGAGTTAAACACAAATGCATATGACGCTATCAATGGGGCAAGGTACCTTACTTTTCTTGATCATTATTGTATCTTTCATTCTGGTCATTCCGGATTTTGGTTTCCTACAAATGTTTCCCTGCTATGTTGTCGTGTCATGTAGTTAATTTCCCGGTCGGGTTCGGTCCCTACTGTTTCTAAGGTGTGTATGGGGTCTTCGGGCTCCTGCATCGGTCCTTCGGTCCCGCGTATGCACGCCTGGGGAGGTTCCCGTGGACAATAGCTGCGCACTCATTACGTATTTTTCCGACGTCACGACGGCTTCACCTGCGGCTTGGTACCTCTACTTGCTGGTAAACCATATCTATCTCGTAGTTCTTGTCCATTGTTTATTCTCACAGATATCTAATTAGAGTTTGAAGTATGTAGTCCTCACGTGGTAACTGAGTCTGTTGTACAATGATACGTATAATGTCACCGTAAGACACCACTTGTGTGCTGGCCGTCAAAAGCCTGCCGGCGAGAACGTCAGTATATGCGGACCCCGAGACATGGCAGCAGCGTGGGACAATACGTGAATCAGGTGCCGCACCTCCGCTCTCCGGACCAGACGACATCAACCCCCTCTTCGGCGCTGGCATAAAGGACGCCGTCGACAGCGCTCGTGGACCAGTTTGTCAGCGCAGACCATCTCTTCAGTTCGACAGCTAAGCACCATGGGATAGCGGCTGCCGACGTTACAGTTAGTTAGGTCTGTGAGAATCAGCGCAGCTAGAGAGATAGTTTGCTGATAAGTTAACAAAAGACGTTATTCAGGGATTGGAAATGCTTCTTATTATCTACATGACTACTTCTCAGAAGGTACGTAAATGTGTTTGATGATTCGATTATGGCATTATATGTTGATATTCTGTAGTGTGCCCAGCTACCCTGGTCTGTCTCCTGCTTTCTCGTCTACGAATTACTGCTGTGATCACTCGTGATGCGACAAGACAGACAGTTACTTCTGCTTGTAAACTTTGTAACTTCCTTAGGTTCACCTGTCTGTCAATAAATTTGAATCCTCATTCCCAAATTATGTCGCCTCGTTGTCTGTAGAGCTGTACGATCTGAAGCAAGGAAAGGATGTTGGTTAGTGGCCGGTATCCTCATTCTATAACATGAACTGCACGCAGTTATAAGCTGGGTTCTTTATTTATAAACAAAGAGCTACTTAAATTAAGCTTCCGTGTGCTATGGTACGCCTGCCGGGGTGGCCGAGCGGTTCTAGGAGCTACCCCCGCCGAGAATCGAACCCGGGACCCCATGCGCGAGAAGCGAAAACGCTACCGCAAGACCACGAGCTGCGGACTCCATCTCGGTGACGTGCTGGAACTCGCATGGTGTGCAGACTCGAGCTAACTCCAACTAACTGGCCGTCCAGTCTATGGCAGCGATCTTAAATACTGGCGGCTGAGAGAGCGTTGGTGGAGCGTTTCCAGTGAGTTGACCTCTGTCGATCTTCTTGTAACCTCTATGCCACATGGTGTGCTGGCGCCAGCCTATGCCAGCACAAAGTCTACCTGTTTCACTCTAATACAGGGTCTGCCACGGTGTTCCAAACTTCATACGTGCAGCGTGCGCGGGCCGCTTGCAGGCCCAGGACCGGTCTGTCTCGTCTCTGCTCTATAGTTCTCAGAAGCACCCAGAACAGCCCAGTATTTCATTCAGTATTGCAGTGCAGCATTTTTTGGTAGGTACAGCTCTCCTCGGCAGAATCGCGTTGTAAGCGTTGTTTATGCTGAGCCGTAGTAAAAATTGCTGTTTTGAAAGCTCGCGGCAGCGCGTTGTGTGAAGCAGTCGGCCTCCGTTTTTGGCAGTGGCGCCGCTGTGGCAATCGATGCTTTGGTGTCTCCCTCTGGTGTGAAAGGGAAAAGGTTGCCTGGTCACATGCATTTAAGGGGCGCTATGAGCTCGGCAAGTGATCCTGTACACCTCCCGTAAACTCGACCCTCCTCACCCGCTCGTCTCCCCGATCCTCTCCCACCCCCGCCCGCTGCCGCGCCTGTATTCCCACGTCCCGCCCGGTCTCCATCTGTCCACCCTCCTTACCCTCTCCCAAGGTGGCTTCCGCCAGCTCCCCCTCCCTGATGATGCCCTCCTTCCCTCCATCTACCCCTCCTACCAACTTTGATTCTCCCGCCCTCCTCCTGTGCCTGCTCCTCTGGGCACCCTCCCTCCCTTCTCTCCCTTTTTCCCTCCCTCCTCCTTTTCTCTCCCCTCCTCCCCCGGGCCACCCCTCCCCTGTCCCTCTCCTCCTGCCCCCGTCTCCTCCGCCCTTGGCATCCTTTTTCTCCCCTCTCCCCCACCTCACCCCTGTTCCCCTCTTGGCAGGTCCCCGGACTCGCACACGCTAAGTGGACATTCGCGCGCCGGAGATCACCGCCATCAGTGTTTCGTGTGTGCCGTCATGTTTAGTGTTCCGTGTTCACCGTCGCACTCCCTCGTTCACCAGTGCCATCGTCATCTTCAGTGTTGTGCGTCATCTCATCTGTTAGCAGTGTGGATTCTCGACGAGTGTGAACGGCTCCGTGTGTGTCTCTCTGTGTCTCCTGTTTTATTGCCCACCTTTTGTAACTTTTATGTTTTCTCCTGTTTCTACTGCTTGTATATTCTATGGCTGAAGAGCAGCATAGTGTGCTGCTGACAGCCTGCCTGTTGTACAGGCTTTAAAATAACAATAAAGTAAAAAAAAAAAAAAACTCGGCAAGTGGTCAGTCTGAGTCTAGTCAGTTGGTCAGCCGGCTCAGTGTCAGGCAGTCAGTGCCTGCCTGTCTGTCTGTCGGTCTGCCGTACGGTAAGTTGGTCAGTCGGAGTGAGCCTAGGTCAGTCTCGCGTCACCAGTTGCTGGTCTGTCTCTCGGTTGCATTTGTGTGGCAGTTAGTGTCTGTCTGTCGTTGGCGCGCTGGTATATCTGTCGTTTGGATCAGACCTTAAAGCCATAAAATGAGAGTCTTGCCACTCCGCCAGTAACAGAACTCAGCTAGTGGTCGCCCGGTCGGGGCTCAGTTCCTGCATCTGAGTCTGCACGTTAGGCCGCCAGTCTGCTCGAGTTGCTCGGGCAACGGTCATTGGCGGTTGGATTGGTCGGTTGGTTGGTTGCCCACTGAGACACGAGATTACTCGTCCGCCTTGAACGTCGGCGCATGTGAAGTCCCCACGTGAGTCCAGTGGTCAGCGCCGTATAGAAAGGGATAGTGGCTTCGCGGTTGACAAGAGAGCAACAGGAGCGAAACCACGACATCGGGCTGGCCGGGGCAAGCTGCGACGCCGTGAGACGGGAGGTCGCGCGCCTTCCTCCGTCCGTTGAAGCGGCTGGCAGCCGACGGTTCGGGAGAGCGCTTGGGGTGCTGCGCCAGGTCTTCGCCAGAAATCGCAGTTTATTAGAAGTTAAGTGACTGGAGATATGTTGTTTCATTTACTTGTTAAATTCTACTTGTTTTCTTCGTGGGGTCACCAGCCGCTTTGTTTTGGGGTCGTCCCACCATTCTTCTCCGTTAGCCCACCCGCGGGAAGGTGGTTATTGTGAGTTGGGTGGTCCGTTTTTCCCTTGTGGAATTGGGGAGGTTTAGAGCAATCTGCGGTTCGGGTTGTTTAGCAACCGCCCCCCCTCCCCCCTGTTAATCTGCCATACGTTAATAGCAGCCTCTGTCATGGCTGTCGGATTCGGTGTTGACTAATTTATTGTTTAAAGACCGAGTTCTTGAAATATGTTTTTATCTTGGTTATCATCTGGCGGGGTGGTATATGTGTAATGTAGAGCATGTTGTACATTTTATTTAAGTCTTCATTTTATGGATTTTATTGAAATAGTTATTTTAGGTTATAAGCTTGCCACCCTTCCACCGTAAGAGTCCTTTAAAAAAAAGAAAAACAAAAAAATTGCACTTTCGGTGGCAAATAATTTAAAGGTTGTACCATTTACATTCCTCTTACGGGGTGCATAGTTTACATGTATATGCGAGTTGTTAAAAATTTTTTGTTTAAACCAACCTGGCGTGTTGCAGATTTGCACCAGTGTACTCTTCCAGATGTTATGAGCGGTCATGACTACGGCCGTGTTGAATGGGAGCAGGCAAGCTTCTCAGCCCGAAGGCTTCTACTGTTAATATTGTTCTTTGCCTCTGAATAAAACTGTAACTCTTTATAATTTTAAATCTGTTTTGAAAACGCTTTTAGGAATAAATTCACATTTGTTTTTTCCCATCAGTTACTTGCTGGCAACTACTTCCACGCCTACCTAGTGTAATTAAATGTGTCAATGTTCTTGATGAATCACCAGTAAATAAAGTAAATTCTTCAAGAAAAGATTTTGAGAGTAAAATTTACGGTTAATATGCGTCACTATGTGTTCGTGGCATGAAGAATGTTCACGTCTCTAATAGCTCTTTGAACAAAAAGAGGCAATCTGCTGTTCTATTATCACAAGCCATTAATAATGAATAGGCATGGCAGAAGAGTGAGATGAGAAAACTCTATTATATAGTGGCATAAGAGTTAAGTATTGCGAATTTGCTACGAAACAACATTAAAATACCATTCAGAAAAAAATGTAGAGTGTTAATTGACAATGAAAGAACAAAAAATTACAATAGTCAACGCACAGGACTCATTGTTTTGCATATTATGAAGTACTCTGTGCTAAATCTGCAGGCATGGAGCACGCGAAGAAATTGGTGGCACAAATAGTAAAAGTTCTGAAGCAGCACGTATTATTCCACTGTCAATTGCAATGGTTTTCACTGGGAATGAACGAAGAGAAGGGAGACTATGTATTACTACAAAGTAGATTGATTTAGTCAAGGCAAATGTCTGGAACGATTTATTGATTTAAAATCGGCTATTCTTGAATTTTCGGAGGAAAATGGGTCGCAGGAACGAAACTTAGGACATCCGGAATGGATTGCAGACCTCACATTTTAAATGGACTGGACGGCACATTGCTCACAGTCAATAGGACGCTGCCCCATCATCATTCGAGTGAAACATTATTAAAAGACCTGTTATTTGACTTAAAAAGGCTTAAATGCGCTTGCCATTAAAACTTAGCCGGTCGGAGTGGCCGAGCGGTTCTAGGCGCTACAGTCTGGTACCGCGTGACCGCTACGGTCGCAGGTTCGAATCCTGCCTCGGACATGGATGTGTGTGATGTCCTATAGGTTAGTTAGGTTTAAGTAGTTCTAAGTTCTCAAAATACTGGCAAAGTGTAGTGAATTTCTATATTCAAACAAAAGTGATTATTTTTCCTGTGCCTTGTCTCCAGTGACTGCTGCTATTTCTAAAACCATAGCATAACTGCTATAAAATCTCTTGTGGAATATTGATTTCTCATGGTATTGTTTTACAAGATATAAAGATAGTCAACATTATTGTGAGTAATGTTGCTCTGCCCTCACCACGTTGTGTATTGCTAGTGGATAATTGCACCTGATTTTCGTTGATTCTACATTGTTTCAACACAGTAACAGTTAACTTTCCTTCAAATCACAACCGTAGTAATTTCATGTAAGCTTCCACGTGTGCATTTTCCGTTCCCGTCCAAACACAGGGCCGTAATTGTTACGTAATATGATTTGCAACAAAAGAGTCAACAGTTTGTAACTTATGCACAAGCATGACCTGGCTGCCATAAATTATCTTTCTACAGTTAACATTTCAGTCAATCTCAGTTGCGTACTTAATTAAAATTTTGACTGACTATAGCAAATTAGTTAAGCTAATACGGCTGCCGTTGTACGGCAGGAATGGGCAAAAAGCGGTGGCACGCGGGCTGGTCCACCCGCGATAGGTTTCAGTCCAGTCCGCGGAAGAGATTAGTGGGGGAGAGAGAGAGAGAGAAAGAGAGAGAGAGAGAGAGAGAGAGAGAGAGAGGCGCTGGGGCCGTACTCCGCCATTAAAGGTTTTTCGGATATACACGTTTCCCTGTATAACGCAGCCGATATATACGCTAAGTTCAAACGATTTAGTCTTATAACCTTATTGAGATAGACGAAGCAATGATGACTTCATTTATTTAGTGTTACAAAACCAATCCATAGCTTTCCGATTAATCGTCTCAACTATTTTTGAATAAACATTTGAAAAATGCTTGCTAATGGTGTTTTTGAATATTAACACAGTGAATTTCACACGCTAACGACCCTCCTGAAGACAAATACCGCATGTTACTCCTAATTGCTGACAGGCATTGCTAATATCATTGCCGTATTTTGTTTTTCCATTCTTTCTCGTATAATTCTTGTCCATTGTGGACGTGTTAGAATTCTGTAATTGTTGAAATTGGCAGTAATTTAAAATGAACTGCTTTTAAAGGCTTTCATTTAACCAGGACGACATTTCAAGATGTCGGGTTTCACATCTTCAGATGTTTACGTTTACTTCCATGGCGTAAACTTTGCTTCTTTAGTAACGGCATTGCAGAGTTTCGCAGAGGATATTTATAAGGCAACTACGGTAAAACATCGTAAGGGGAGAAACAGTGTTCACGACGACTACAAAAATGCAAAGATCTGAATATGGGGTAAATAAAATGAATGTAGTCTCAGAAAAGAGTGGTATAAGGTACAGTTTGTTGGCGTGGCGTGTCGGGAGATGGGTGCCACTCATATCGGCTAGCTGATAAACGTTAACGTTACGGACGGTACAGTTTTGATGCTTTGTGCTAGGAGCGCTGCTGTCGAGATTCATGACTAGCCGGCCTGCGAGCTCAAATGAGTATACGAATGAGGCCAAAATGTTGCCCATGTCTGTTGTGCAGTATGCGCATTTGTTAGATAACGATCAGTGATAATCTTGCTAAAATTCCTTCCCTTAAAGTTAATTCTTCCAAATCGATGCCTTTTCTGTGAAATACAGAATAGCACATTACACGGGTCTTCGATGTATGGGAGAGTGCGGCAACCCGTGGGAGGGAATATTTATGTTCCGCAATTACACTTCTTTTTGCACGTATTGGGACCTACGTCGCCTATTTGTGAGCAGCGTGTTTGGAAATATCCGTCACAAATTACTAGGACTAGCGGATGGTTGGCTGATTCTGGGAGGGGACCAAAGAGCAACGTCGTCGGTCCCATCGGAGTAGGGAGGGAGGGGGAAAAGTCGGTCTTTACCTTTCTAAGCAACAATCCCGGCAGTTACCTGAAGTGATGAAGTGATCTAGGGAAATCGCGGAAAACCTAAATCAGGATGGCCGAGTACGGGTTTGAACTGTCGTCCTGCCGAATGCGAGTCCACTGCGACACATCGCTCGGTTGGACTTGTGTAGGGGAGTGAATACATAATGTTTTGCACACTAAGCCATGCCAGGAAACATACCCATTCTGTTCTACGACGGTTTCAATTTAGGTGTTCAATTCACCCACCACTGCTTGAGGAACTGAAATTGGCGTTACACAGTACAATTGTTAAGTAACAAATCGAGAGGAAACATAGTGAAACAGCCATTTATCACTTAAGCACATTTCTTTGTATTAACATTTAAAAGCTACGTGTTTACATTATCCCAAATCATAAAAGAACCAAGCATACAGTATGTACAGAACAGTACTGATGCATTACAACCGCAGCTTGATGTGACGACCTCCAGCGTTGTCACAGACATTGTACCTACGAAGCAGGTACTGGTGCACACGCTCTATCCCACCTGGTGTCTCTTCAGTTTCTAGTACAGTGGCTAGAACTTGTGCCAGCAGATCTTCCTCTGTCTCCACAGCAGTCTCATACATTAGAAGCTGCGTACGACGTCACAAGTGGCAGTCCATGGGAGCTAAGTCCGGCTATCGCGGCGGCCTGTCCATCTTTCACCATACCGTCTGCTCAGATGTCTCCCAACCGCACTTGAGAACTGAGGTGGTGCATCATCATGCTGAAACCACGTTTACTGACGTACGTTCAGTGGCACACCTTCCAAGAAGGCGTCTCGTATGTTTCGTACGAAGATCGAGTATGCAGGACCATTTAGCTTGAGTGGAATGAGGTACGACATACTCACATAACCGTCCTCAATACCTGCCCACACGTAAATACCAATTCGCTGCTAAAATATCTGAATACGCGTGGCACGATGGGTTTCGTGTGCCCAGACGTGGCCGTTTCGCGAATTCAGAACACAGTCCTAGGGAACTTACATTCATCCGTAAACAGAACTATACGTGAAAACAGGTGTGTGTTCACGCAAGGGTGCAGGAACCACAGGCAGTAAGCAACGCGATGTGGAAAATCGGCTGGGTCCGTAGCGTGTACCCTTTGTGCGTGGTACTGTAACAACTAAAACGGCTTCTGATACCAAATGTAACAGTTGTGTTACTAAATGTGACACTTCTGTCACTAAATGTAACTGGGTTTTCTCTTTTGATGCTGTCAATTGTCAGGATGAGCATTCTAAAGCATTCTGTCAGGGTGAAAATATTAAATAATTTAACTTTTCTCTCTTAACAACATGTGGGCAGGTTGGGTTCTTCCTTGGCTCGGGTATGAGGTCGAATGAAACATCATTTTTACATAAGATAACTTTTATTGAAGATTTGTACAACTGTATCTTACGGAATGTTCTGGTTCGGAGAGCGGCAGCTGTGTCGTTTGTGAAGTCTTCTGCTGCGGCAGCGGCGGCGGCGGCGGCGGCGGCGGCGTCTGATTACGCGTAGCGGTGTGTATCTCGTGTCGCCGTCTCGCCCAGTTGACTGGAGACGCGCAGCGCGAGGTGGCCCGTCTAATTATTGCGAGCGGAATCGTGCATCGGATGATAATACCTTGGATGTGGCGTCCCAGTGTTACTCTTCTCTAAGCGGCCGCGTGTGTTGTGCGTCGACCAGCGGAGCGGCGCGGCGGGGGAAGGCCAGTGTCCCGGACTCGAACCACGGACTCCCGCTTGCCAGCCTTCGGTTGTCAGATCTTCATCCCAGCTCACAGGTGACTGCTGATGTGAAGCCGTCTCCTTCCCGTCCTCACGAGTCACCCGGGTATGTAAAAATCCGACTTCAAATACCTTTTAACTTCGGTCTTCTGGCGCCACGGCTGCTGCTTTCTATTCCATTACAGCGGTGGACTTGGTTCGTCTGTGCATGATGCAGTCTATTCTTGCATGACGGTCTTCAGCACCGAAACTGACTGAAAACTACTGCTACTTCTTCGTCTTCTTCGTCTCCGTCTCCGTCTCCGTCCCCGTCTTCATCTGACTTCATCTGTCTGGCCCACTGCGTCTCGCGTATTTATTCACTTCAGTTTACTGGAGGTGAACGACTTCACGGTCATTGCCTCGTCTGTCACGTTGAAAAGCTTCTCGAAGAATCTTCTTAACGTCGGTCGTTGGCTCTTGGAATGTAGGTGAGGGCCTTTGATCACATGTGACGACTGAGAAACACGTGAGCCGGTCATTGCCTCTTCTGTCACGTTGAAAAGCTTCTCGAAGAATCTTCTTAACGTCGGTCATTGGCTCTTGGGATGTAGGCGAGGGCCTTTGATCACATGTGACGACTGAGAAACACGTGAGCCGGTCATTGCCTCTTCTGTCACGTTGAAAAGCTTCTCGAAGAATCTTCTTAACGTTGGTCATTGGCTCTTGGGATGTAGGCGAGGGCCTTTGATCACATGTGACGACTGAGAAACACGTGAGCCGGTCATTGCCTCTTCTGTCACGTTGAGAAGCTCCTCGAAGAATCTTCTTAACGTCGGTCATTGGCTCTTGGGATGTAGGCGAGGGCCTTTGCTCACATACGACAACTGAGAAACACGTGAGCCGGTCGGGCGATGCCCTGACGGCTGAATCGACAGCGCCCGCTTATGTGGAACTTGCTGACTTCATGGTCATTGTCTCTTCTGTTCTGCTGTTTTGCCCGCTGAATGCCAGTATGTAACTCTCTAAACTAAACCAAGTTTTTCATTTATATCCTAATTTCTAGTTCACTTTGATTTCACTGATTTATTTACTTAAGTACCACTCAACAGTAAGAATGTAACTGCTGCTCACGCAGAATGTCCCCGACGATACTGTGACTGACACCCATCACACACACAATTTTTCGAGTACTCGTTGAAGCGTTCTCTGCAGAGCGATGCGATGCAGTACACCTTCTTCACATTTTAGAGTGAGGTGCTGCCGTAGGTCGTCACAGTCCTGCCTCCTCATTGTGAAGGTTACTGTTCCTCGGAGCGGCGTCGTAGCTTGGGCAAAATGTTTGAGCGATGACGTACTAAGTTGCGGAAAACGTTCATGAGCGCTATCATCAGCTCAAGATTCGCCATACACAAGGAGTTTGTCTGCGTATTCAGAAAACGTGTGTCTAACCATGTCTACTATATCGGAAAGACACAGGCACTGAATAGATGTAGCAGCAACGCAGACATCATGAGACGTCATGTGACAGTGTGACGTAGTACACGTTATTCTGTCTATTTGTTGCATTCCAGGACAAGCAACTCTTTTCTCTTTCCCTTAGCAGACGTGGACACGTTTGAACGGAAACCGTCGTAAAACACAAACGATACGTTTCCGGACATAGCTCCCTGTTTAAAGTATTACACTACTGGCCGTTAAAATTGCTACACCAAGAAGAAATGCACATGATAAAACCGGTATTCATTGGACAAATATATTATACTAGAACTGATATGTGATAACATTTTCACGCAATTTGGGTGCATAGATCCCAAGAAATCAGTACCCAGAACAACCTCCTCTGGCCGTAATAACGGCCTTCATACGCCTGGGCATTGAGTCAAATAGAGCTTGGATGGGATGTACAGGTACAGCTACCCATGCACCTGCTACACGATACAACAGTTCGTCAAGAGTAGTGCCTGGCGTATTATGACGAGCCAGTTGCTTAGCCACCATTGACCAGACGTTTTAAATTGGTGAGAGATCTGGAGAATGTGCTGGCCAGGGCAGCAGTCGAACATTTTCTGTATCCAGAAAGGCCCGTACAGGACCTGCAACATGCGGTCGTACATTAACATACTGAAATGTAGGGTTTCGCAGGGATCGAATGAAGGGTAGAGCCACGGGTCGTAACACATCTGAAATGTAACGTCCACTGTTCAAAGTGCCGTCAATGCGAACAAGAGGTGACCGAGACGTGTAATCAATGGCACCCCGTACCATCACGCCACGTGATACGCCAGTATGGCGATGACGAATACAAGCTTCCAATGTGCTTTCACCGCGATGTCGCCAAACACGGATGCGACCATCATGATGCTGTAAACAGAACCTGTATTTATCCGAAAAAATGACGTTTTGCCATTCGTGCACCCAGGTTCGTCTTTGAGTACACCATCGCAGGCGTTCCTGTCTATGATGCAGCATCAAGGGTAATCGCAGCCATGGTCTCCGAGCTTATAGTCCATGCTGCTGCAAACGTCATCGAACTGTTCGTGCAGATGGTTGTTGTCTTGCAAACGTCCCCCTCTATTGACTCAGGGATCGAGACGTGGCTGCACGATCCGTTACAGCCATGCGGATAAGATGCCTGTCATCTCGACTGCTAGTGATACGAGGCCGTTGGGATGCAGCACGGCGTTCCGTATTACCCTCCTGAACGCGCCGATTCCATATTCTGCTAACAGTCATTGGCTCTCGACCAACGCGAGCAGAAATGTCTCGATACGATAAACCGCAATCGCGGTAGGCTACAATCCGACCTTTATAAAAGTCGGAAACGTGATGGTACGCATTTCTCCTCCTTACTAGAGATGGGCAAAACTGTTCTTTTCAGAGATTGGATCAGAACTGTTCACTCCCTGAAATGAATTAGCTCTTTTTCATGACTCACCACTCATTTACAATAGAAAATAAATGGCAGGCACATTGCCCTTTAAACTTGGTTTATTCCAGTACTATACCTGTATTTTGATCTTATTTGATCCTATTTTGAAGTAACACAGATAATGAGTAAGAATTTTGTATTGTTTATTGAAATTTCCACGATATGACAAAGTTTTTGATTATTGATTTATTTTGCACTATCGTGGTTTTTTGGGTGTTCGGAAAATGTTGTAACTTGAGATTTACATTAACAATATATTTGGCTATAATGTACTAAAATTTCATTAACCTCATACAAATACATCGCAAGCCATATATTTTTAAAGTGAACGTTTCCTTCCGAAGACGCCTAAAATCGCAAAATCCGTACCAGAATAAGAAAAAAAAAATATAAATTTGACTGTAAAACGAAAGTGCTGCATATAGCCTTACGCAGAATAAAACAAGGAAAATATTGGTGTATCACATTTTGCGATACGTTTATCGGTTCGCTCGTAATTAAAGCGTAAATTCCAGTGTCCACAATAAAAATCCTGTGGTAAGAGGAGTCATCAGGAACCTAATCTAATCAGTTTAAACAAATAAAAATAAAATAAAAACGATTGATGTATACATAACATAATAATGTAATATACATAGCGGTATTACTACGAAGAACAATATCCAGTGGGGACGAACTCCGATGCAGAGGCGCTGAGTCGAGCAGGTCGAGCCGCGAGCTGTATTACTGCATGAGCTGAGACCGCAGAGACCAGAGTGACACCTGAGTCGCTTTGCTCAACGCTCTGGCTAGAGTCGAGACGGTGGGGTGAGCGTTGAGCGGGCGAGTTCCGAGGGTGGGGGGAGCGGTGAACTCACCCGCTCCGAGACAAATCGTCCGTTCCCTTGCGAGCAGGTTTTTGCAAGTAGTTCCTATGTTATCCGCTAGGTGGCTCTCTGTCCTGTTGCTCGCATCAACTGCCCAGGGGGCAGGACGTGCGACTGAAACGATTGCCGACACAGTGCGATGCGAAGTTAAGCTGCGCCAGACACTGCACACGGCAGACGACACACAGAGACGGCACGGCATATGTGAAACACAAAATCCAATGGGGCACTGCACAATGCAGGCAGCCAAGGTAGAAGCAGGGCAGAGGCCGGCGCTGGCTGTGTTGTGTGGCGTGCACTGTGCTCTGACCAGCAGAGGCGCTGCTGATATGCTCCGTCTCTCTCTCTCTCTCTCTCTCTCTCTCTCTCACTCTCTCTCTCTCTCTCTGCCGTGGGAAACGTTTGGAGCTACCGTTCTTTTTTTCTGAATCACTGATTGTTCACTCCTTTGAAAGATTCAACTCTATGAATTAGTTCAAGAGCGGATCCCCCATCTCTACTCCTTACACGAGGCATCACAACAACGTTTCACCAGGCAACGCCGGTCAACTGCTGTTTGTGTATGAGAAATCGGTTGGAAACTTTCCTCATGTCAGCACGTTGTACGCGACCGGCGCCGACCTTGTGTGAATGCTCTGAAAAGCTAATCATTTGCATATCACAGCATCTTCTTCCTGTCGGTTAAATTTTGCGTCTGTAGCACGTCATCTTCGTGGAGTAGCAATTTTAATTGGCAGTAGTGTATATACTCACTTCCCTCTACGACTCCTAGAACTTCGTAATGGGAATTTCCGGACACCTTGTATATGTCACCATAATTACATTTATTGGCTGCTTCTTCTCTGTAATCTGACCGCAATGACTGGTGGCGCCTGTGTATTATGTACCTCCTCAGCATCGCCCCAATGATTTTTGTTGTACTTTCCGTTCTTCCACGTTCAGAGAGCAATTTACGGACCTAACAACATGGACTCCACTCACTTGAGTAGTGAAAGGTACAGTTGTAGCCAGACGTTCCTTTAATTGTGTGACAGAACTAGGTACCAGTCTGAGAGATTCAAGCGGTTAGGGTAGCAGGTTGTGGCTCCTGTGATACCCTACCTCGACCAAGTTGTCTGAGAGCTCACTCGTCTCAGACCTGCTGTATACAAACAGGGACGAACTTTTCGGTTAACTTGAGGCAAAGCAAGGAACCAGCGGTGAGAGAACAGTCATAGGATTAGCCACTATTAGCGCCATTACGGCTATTAAGAAATTTACGAAGATATATCTGGTTAACAAAATCTTCAGGTGCCCTGTCATGAGACTGAAATTAACTTGTATACGTGGACAAAAGTCAGTACTATTGTGCAAGACATCGTAGATAGACGTGCGCAGGGCAAAGAGGCACGGGAAGGTCCTAACGTGGTTCAAGGGCCATATCAGGCAACTGCGAAGAGAACTTCAGTATACATTTACACACAGCCGGAGTTTTCTTGGATAGGTTGATGCCGCTTTCCTCGACTTTCGGAAGGCTTCAGATACAACTTCGCACTGTCTCCTCTCTATATATATAAAAAAAAACTTTAGGGAGTTTCAGACGATCTTTGTGCGTGTATTTGTGAGTTCCTGGCAAATACAACACAGCACACCGTTCTCGACGGAGAACGATCTTCAGACGCGTAAGTACGAGGGCTATTCAGAAAGTAGGGAACGTTTCCGTCTGACGCCGCTAGGCGCGTACCGATCGCGTATATTTTGGTATCTGCGTCCTCGGCAGCTCAGTCGGCATCCATCCGCGACAGTGGGAACGTCGAATTTGAATGTGCGCTGCAATCGAAAATCCCACCATTTGTGAGGTGCGGTCTGTGATAAGGTTTTTGTTGGTAACAAATCTAAAACCTATAGAAATTTATCGTGAACTGTACGAAGTGTAAGGAAACAACGTGAATGTTCCGTCCGGAAATGGTGCATACGGTTTAAAAATATGTATATGATGAAGAGAAGGGTGGACGCCCGAGCATGGTGACTGACGATCTTGTCGCTAAAGTTGATGAAACGATTCGTGAAAACCGTCGCTTCACAATAACGTAGCTTTCGCTTTCTTTTCCACAATTTTCACGGACGTTGTTGTTTGAAATTGTCACTCAAAAGCTAGGCTACCACAAATTTTGTGCACGATGGGTGCCCAAAATGCCTACAGAGCTCCACAAAGAACAGCAAATGGGGGCAATGTTGACATTTCACGAAGCCTACCACAAACGTGGTGATTCATTACTGGATCGAATCGTAACCGGTGACGAGACATGGATGAAACACGTCAATTGCGAGACAAAATTGCAGTACATGGAGTGGGGGCACACAAGGTCCCCGCAAAAACCAAGGAAATGTTTGCTAACCTTGTCAGCAACTGAGTTGATGGCATTGTTGTGGGATAGGCAACGTGTGCTTCTTATTAATTTTCTCGAACGTGGAGCAACCATAGATTCTGCCCGGCACTGTCAAACTTTTCACAGCCTTAGAAGAGCAGTTCAAAACAATCCCCAAGGAAAACTGACATCCAAAATTTTGTTTTTGCACGACAATGCCCGACCTCACACGGCAAACCGCACTAAAGAACTCCTTAATTCATTCAAATGGGAAATCTACCCTCGTCCGCCCTACAGCCCCGATCTTGCACCAAGCGACTTCCACTTGTTTCCCAAGGGGAAGAACTGGCTTGCAAAGCAACGCTTTGATGACAGCGTGGAACTCCAGCCTGGCGTGACTCACTGGCTGAAGTCTCAGGCGGCAGAAGGCCTTTCAAAGCTTGTCCACCGTTATGGTTCAAATGGCTCTGAGCACTATGGGACTCAACTGCTGTGGTCATCAGTCCCCTAGAACTTAGAACTACTTAAACCTAACTAACCTAAGGACATCACACACATCCATGCCCGAGGCAGGATTCGAACCTGCGACCGTAGCAGTCGCACGGTTCCTGACTGCGCGCCTAGAACCGCGAGACCACCGCGGCCGGCTTCCACCGTTATGAAAAGTGCCTCAATGTGTTTGGTGACTATGTGGAGAAGCAGTATGTCAGTCGCTCTTTCAGATATATATAATAAAATGTATTTCTTGTACTTAGTTCTTTCAGTGCCAAAACGTTCCCTCGTACTTTCGCGCGTACTGCGGGGCAGTATCATAGGGCCAGTAGTGTTCAAAACATACGTATAAATGACATACTGGATAACGGCTGTTTGCGGATGACGCTGTTGTGTACAGGTAAGTAGCTACTTTACAAAACTGTAGCGAAATGTAGAAGACTGGTAGAGGATCGATGACAGGAGCTGGAACTAGCGATTAGTCCTCAAATGTAGCGTAGTGAGCACGTGAAAAAACGTCAGTACTCATTATTTATGATGATACGATGGCCGGATAATCACAAGAAACGTTCACTGCCATTGAATAAGCTCATGTTCAGAAAAAAGAACACTTTGAAGGACTAGAGATAGGACGTTTATATTCAGATGAGGTGTTACTTAGTATTCTCTGCAGAAATGATACGCATTTCAACCATAACGACCCAAGGCTTCAAGATCAGGATTGAAATCGCGGTGCAACACCAACTACCGGTAAAATGTGCGTGCAGCTCCAGTTGTCGCTATAAAGCGGAGGTAATGGATGAGTGTGTCTGCAGCAGACGTGTAGGATGCCAACCAGACGTGTGCGCGAACCGCATCGTTAGATCAGAGAGTTTGAAAGTGTGCGCATTATTGTTGTGAGAGAATGTGATGCATCCATCCGGGAAACTGCTGATCGTGTGATTCGAAGTGGTTCGGCAGTGGAACGGGTATGTGGAGAATGGTTTACGTAAGGCCGTAGAACATCACGAGATGGGTCATGTCGCTCCACTCAGACCACCCCCCGAGAAGATCGACACCTCATCCGAACGCCATTGCAGGACAGATCTACATCTTTATACTCCGCAAGCCACCCAACGGTGTGTGGCGGAGGGCACTTTACGTGCCACTGTCATTACCTCCCTTTCCTGTTCCACTCGCGTATGGTTCGCGGGAAGAACGACTGCCGGAAAGCCTCCGTGCGCGCTCGAATCTCTCTAATTTTACATTCGTGATCTCCTCGGGAGGTATAAGTAGGGGGAAGCAATATATTCGATACCTCGTCCAGAAACGCACCCTCTCGAAACCTGGACAGCAAGCTACACCGCGATGCAGAGCGCCTCTCTTGAAGAGTCGGCCACTTGAGTTTGCTAAACATCTCCGTAACGCTATCACGCTTACCAAATAATCCTGTGACGAAACGCGCCGATCTTCTTTGGACCTTCTCTATCTCCTCTGTCGACCCGACCTTGTACGGACCCCACACTGATGAGTAACACTGAAGTATAGGTCGAACGAATGTTTCGTAAGCCACCTCCTTTGTTGATGGACTACATTTTCTAAGGACTCTCCCAATGAATCTCAACCTGGCACCCGTCCTACCAACAATTAATTTTATATGATCATTCCACTTGAAATCATTCCGTACGCATATTCCGAGATATTTTACAGAAGTAACTGCTACCAGTGTTTGTTCCGCTATCATATAATCGTACAATAAGGGATCCTAATGTATTCGCAATACATTACATTTGTCTATGTTCAGGATCAATTGCCACTCCCTGCACCTACAATTTTCTAATGCTGCAACTTCTCTGTATACTACAGCATCATCCGCGAAAAGCCGCATGGCTGTGAAAAGCATATACAGTGAAAAGCAACGGTCCCATAACACTCCCCTGTGCTACGCCAGAAGTTACTTTAACTTCTGTAGACGTCTCTCCATTGAGAACAACACGCTGTGTTCTGTTTGCTAAAAACTCTTCAATCCAGCCACACAGCTGGTCTGATATTCCGTAGGCTCTCACTTTGTTTACCAGGCGACAGTGTGGAACTGTATCGAACGCCTTTCGGAAGTCAAGGAAAATGGCATCTACCTGGGAGCCTGTATCTAATATTTTCTGGGTCTCATGAACAAATAAAGCTAGTTGGGTCTCACACGATCGCTGTTCCCGGAATCCATGTTGATTCCTACAGAGTAGATTCTGGGTTTCCAGAAATGACATGATACGCGAGCAAAAAACATGTTCTAAAATTCTACAACAGATCGATGTCAGAGATATAGGCCTATAATTTTGCGCATCTGCTCGGCGACCCTTCTTGAAACCTGGGACTACCTGTGCTCTTTTACAATCATTTGGAACCTTCCGTTCCTCTAGATACTTGCGGTACACGGCTGTTAGAAGGGGGGCAAGTTCTTTCGCGTACTCTGTGTAGAATCGAATTGGTATCCCTTCAGGTCCAGTGTACTTTCCGCTGTTGAGTGATTTCAGTTGCTTTCCTATTCCTTGGACACTTATTTCGATGCCAGTCATTTTTTCATTCTTTCGCGGTTTTAGAGAAGGAACTGCAGTGCGGTCTTCCTCTGTGAAATAGCTTTGGATAAAGGTGTTTAGTATTTCAGCTTTACGAGTGTCATCCCATGTTTCAATGCCATTATCATCCCAGAGTGTCTGGATATGCTGTTTCGATCCACTTACTGATTTAACGTAAGACCAAAATTTCCTAGGATTTTCTGTCAAGTCGGTACATAGAATTTTACTTTCGAATTCACTGAACGCTTCACGCATAGCCCTCCTTACGCTAACTTTGACATCGTTTAGCTTCTGTTTGGCTGAGAGGTTTTGGCTGCGTTTAAACTTGCAGTGAGGCTCACTTTGCTTTCGCAGTAGTTTCCTAACATTGTTGTTGAACTACGGTGGGTTTTTCCCGTCCCCCACAGTTTTACTCCGCACGTACGTGTCTAAAACGCATTTTACGATTGCCTTGATCTTTTTCCACAAACACTCAACATTGTCAGTGTCGGAACAGATATTTTCGTTTTGATCTGTTAGGTAGTCTGAATTCTACGTCCCATTACCGTTGCTAAACAGATAAACCTTTCTCCCTTTTTTTATATTCCTATTTACTTCCATATTCAGGGATGCTGCAACGGCCTTATGATCACTGATTCCCTGTTCTGCGCTTACAGAGTCGAAAAGTTCGGGTCTGTTGGTTATCAGTAGGTCCAAGATATTATCTCCACGAATCGGTTCTCTGTTTAGTTGCTCGAGGTAATTTTCGGATAGTGCACTCAGTATAATGTCACTCGATGCTCTGTCCCTACCACCCGTCCTAAACATCTGAGTGTCCCAATCTGGTAAATTGAAATCTCCACCTAAGACTATAACATGCTGAGGAAATTTATGTGAAATGTATTCCAGATTTTCTCTCAGTTGTTCTGCCACTAATGCTGCTGAGTCGGGAGGTCGGTAAAAGGAGCCAACTATTAACCTAGCTCGGTTGTTGAGTGTAACCTCCACCAATAATAATTCACAGGAACTATCCACTTCGACTTCACTACAGGATAAACTACTACTAACAGCGTCAAACACGCCACCACCGGTTGCATGCAATCTACCGTTTCTAAACACCGTCTGTACCCTTGTAAAAATTTCGGCAGAATTTATCTCTGGCTTCAGCCAGATTTCCGTACCTATAACGATTTCAGCTTCGGTGGTTTCTATCAGCGCTTGAAGTTCCGGTACTTTACCAACGCAGCTTCGACAGTTTACAATTGCAATACCGATTGCTGCTTGGTCCCCGCATTTCCTGACTTTGCCCCACACCCTTTGAGGCTGTTGCCCTTTCTATACTTGCCGGAGGCCATCTAACCTAAAAAAAAAGAGCCCACGCCACACAATCCCTGCTACCCGTGTAGCCGCGTGCTGGGTGTAGTGGACTCCTGACGTATCCAGCGGAACCCGGAACCCCACCACCCTATGACGCAAGTCGAGGAATCTGCAGACCACACGGTCGCAGAACCGTCTCAGCCTCTGAATCAGACCCTCCACTCGGCTCTGTACCAAAGGTCCAAAGTCAGTCCTGTCGACGATGCTACAGATGGTGAGCTCTGCTTTCGTCCCACTAGCGACACTGGCAGTCTTCACCAAATCAGATAGCCGCTGGAAGACAGAGAGGATTTCCTCCGATCCATAGCGACACACATCATTGGTGCCGACATCAGCGACCACCTGCAGATGGGTGGACCCTGTACACCTCATGGCATCCGGAAGGACCCTTTCCACATCTGGAACGACTCCCACCGGTATGCACAGGGAGTGCACACTAGTTTTCTTTCCCTAGGTTGCAGCCATATCCCTAAGGGACCCCATTACGGGCCTGACGTTGGAGCCCCCAACTACCAGTAAGCCCACCCTCTGCGAACGCCCAGATCTTGCAGACTGAGGGGCAACCTCTGGAACAGGACAAGCATCCATATCCGGCCGAAGGTCAGTATCAGCCAGAGACAGAGCCTGAAACCGGGTCGTCAGATAAACTGGAGAGGCCTTCCGTTCAGCGCTGCGGAATGTCTTTCGCCCCCTGCCACACCTCGAGACGACCTCCTACTCTACCACAGGTGAGGGGTCAGCCTCAATGTGTGCAGTATTCCGGGCAGCCACAGCTGTAGTCCGATCGGGGGATGCATGGGACGAGCTGGCCGTCCCCCACAAACCCCCGTCCGGACCCCCACAGTGATGCCCATTGGCAACAGCCTCAAGCTGTGTGACCGAAGCCAACACTGCCTGAAACTGGGAGCAAAGGGATGCCAACTTAGCCTGCATCCGAACACAGCAGTCGCAGTCCCTACCCATGCTAAATACGGTTGTGCAAAGAACGTCTGAACTAATCTACAGAGAGCACAAACAATTCGACACAAAATTTAAACGGTTATTAAAACACAAGATTGCCTAGTAAATGCAGTAATGTTGCTACTTCCGCACTGCTGACACAATGCTCGGCGTCAGGAGACTACGCGATTTTACACTATTCAGGTACTAAAACGCGGTTTTACAACTCTCAAATACTATAATACGCCAGAAATTTATTAATTAAACAATGCAAATACCCAAAAACACGCAAAGAAATTAAGAATTAAACTATGTAACAAATAAGTGAGCTAAGAGTATATGACTTGCTGCTGGCAGCTCCTTATCCAACGGAGCCCTCCTTGGCTCTGGCGCAACGGCGGGACTGTGTAACACTTCGTACACTGTAAAATTTGAAATTTTCCCGGCGAATCAACTGTTCAAAAAGATTTCGGGCTTGCAGCCAGTCATCGTAAACTTCACTGCACAACATTTCGGCTGTTGTCCAGCCGAAATATCGTGCAATGAAGTTTACGACGACCGGCTGCAAGCCCGAAATCTTTTATGAATTTCGTACACTATTAGAGGTAACAGTCCGTTGCCGTTTGTTGCAGAATGGGTTACGTGCGCGTCGTCCACTTCTCCGCCTACCTCTGACGAATGTGCAGAAACATGCTAGACCGCAATGGTGTATGGAACGACATCACTGGGGACAAGAATGACGTCAGATAGCGTGTTCGGACGAATCTGGGTTCTGTTTGTTTGAAAATGATGGCCGCATTTTGGTTCCCCGGAGGAAGGGAGAGCGGCATCACAGTGATTGCATTCACATAAGACATACAGCGCCAACTCAACGCCATATGGTGTGAGGTGCTACTGGGTACAACCACGAATCACAGTTGGTGCGTGTCCACGGCGCTGTGAACAGTGTGACCTACGTGAATGACATCGTGAGACCCGTAGCCGTACACTTTCTGTATAACACCGCAGACGCCATTTTTCAGCAAGGCAATGCGTGACCAGATGTTGCTGCTCGAAAACGAGCATTCTTGGTATCACAGGATATCGCCTTTCCCCCTGACCCGCCAAATCACCAGACATGCCAATAGGAAATGTGTGGGATATGGTGAAACAACTGTGACCTACTGTCAACCACCACAGAAGAACTTTGCTACAAGATGAATGCAGCATGGATGGTTTTACCACTGGACTCCATTCTCACCTTGTAAGTGTCGATGGCATCAGGACCCATGGTGGACCCTGTGCCTCCTAGGCAACAGGACACATGCTGAACGAAGGTAACTGAGATGGCAATCATGTCTGCAGAATATACTAGTGTACACGTTTTATGAGGGTGAAGTCCTATCTACAGTCGCTCAAGCTTTTTTTTTTTTTTCTGAACGTGAGCGCATGTGTGAGAATGCGCATGGGCCGATTTAAAGAGGAAGAACTACATAAATATATTTACAGAAAATGGAGATACCAGACTGAGATTGATTTAAATAATGTGGAATTGAAATCACTGCTCAAAGCAGGTACCTTACAAAACTTTCGTTCGACCGATACTTCAGTATAGCACTCGGTTTGAGATCCTAACAGGAAAGGACAATGGCAGTGGTACTGTAATGTACGAATTCTAGCTCGTCTGAAGGGAATTTTTTCTAGAAAGCCGCACGGGCCTTTCTGGTGGGGCGAATGGCCAATGAGGCGAGATATTACCGCTTGCTCTGCCGGCCGCATTACGTATTCGGCTGCCGGCGGCACCCCAGCACCGCGAAGGCTTACGTGCCGTATCCGTGCGCTGAAGCAGCAGACACAGCGTCTGCTCTGGCGTCTCGTCCCACTGCTGAGTGAGTGGCCGTATCAGCTTGTAATGCCAGACTGGAACGTACGATTCATTCGTGGGTACGACGACACGCGCTCGTAAACACGGATGGAGGCTGCTTCCTTGGAAGCAACCGAGATGCCTCTCTATTGCCAGCTTCTGTCTGCTAACTATATTGCGAGAATCAACATACTAAAGGTCCCATCGCACGAAAAGTAACTGAACTTCAGGAGCATTGTTCCACCAATTACTGTTTCTCTCTAGTAAAAGAAATAAAAAAAAACTCTGATGAATAGCAGTCGGCATCAAAATTTTGAGATCGGTATTTATTACTTGCCAGTAGCGTGCGTGTACTTACAGGAAACGTCAAACCTGCAATACGCATCTGCTCGAAAAAGAAGTGACGTAAGAAGCACCTAACCTTACGCATGCGCAAAAGCCTGGCTCCCGTCCTCATCTCTAACAGGTAAGTATTTGTGACAATGAAGAATATGTACGTCGTTGCTGTCCTCTTAACTTCCTGCCTGACCACACCCTCGGAATCACCAGATATTCAGAAAAAAACAGCCAAATATTTTTGGTCACACAAGTCAAAATACGTATCACAAAAATTCATTAACTAGGTAAATAATTTTGGCCATTTGCGAAATAGGTGATACACACTGTGTTTTCTTACAAAACATTTATTCACTACCGGTTTCGATAAATGTACAACCTTCGCAGTGGAAAATTACCTATATCATGTTTTCACCGTTGTTTTCTGATAGGCTAAGCCTGAAATTTTTGACAGTTTGTGGTAAGATCCTATGGGACCAAACTGCCCAGGTCATCCGTCCCTAGGCCTACACACTGCTTAGTCTAACTTAAACTAACTGACGGTAAGGACAACACACGCATTCATGCCTGAGGCCTGAGGGAGGACTCGAGCCTCCGGCAGAGGGCGGGAGGGGGGGGGGGGGTCATCAATGGCGTATTCTTTCCTGGTTAAGTAGCATGTGTGCCATGTGAACTTGTTACAATAGATATTTTTCCTCTGTGAAGATGGTCTAGGCAGACCTGAATGAATCCAGTTCATTACATAATGCGTGTCATTGCATATATGGATGGTGTAGTCATATTAATCATCCTTACGAGCTTCGTCACAAAATCTAAAATTTTTCTGAGTACCACGGAGACTATTACCTCAGACATGTTGACTCTTTATAGACGAGAGCTACATTCTAGACAGAGAGCAAGCACGTCACTCGTGAGTGCATGCTGCACGTCAGCATACCTCTGGTCTTTAAAGTGTCAACATGTCTCGTGTAATAGTCTATATGCCAGTCGGAATTTTATTTTTTTATTTTTTGACGAAGTTTGTATTGCTGATTAATGTGACTGTACGATAGATATATGCAGAGACACGAATTATGTAATGAATTGGATTCACCCAGGTCTCACGATGCTCATAGCTGACCAAAATTCGTTACCTGTTTAATAAATTTTTGTGATCCATGACTGGATTTGTAACAAAACAAATATATCCTGGATCGCAGGGAAAACTCATTGCGAATAAGTCGCAACTAGTTAGCCAAATACAGATTTCTCTCTTCGTTTCCTAATCAATCTGATGTATAACTAATATGTAATGTTGCAGGCCATTCTTGTATTTCGTTCCATGAAAGTCCCAGGAAACAAAGATAAAAAGGAAACACACACACACCTGAACCTGCGAAACTTATTCCTGCGCCACTATAATCCACGACTTCACCTGTTACGTCACACTGCAGTCCGATGATTTTCTTCTTTGTCTTAGATATCATAGTGTCTCTCAAAGACTTCTATCGTGGATGGGTCATTGATTAAAATTTACAGATAAGGGTACGTTTCTGTGATAAACGTTCAATGAACCGTTACCTTGAAACGGCATATTGTGTTGTGTCTAGACCATACAGCCTAGACACAATGCTGTAGCCGATAGGGCACGCAAGGCTAACGCAGACGGGCGTGAAGTCTGGAACATGAGAACTTATAAATGAATAAGAAGAAAAGTACGTAGATGCTTGTTACTTAACTTTTAATTAGTCCTTGGAATACATCTCTCTTGAATATTAGTAAGCTATAGGCACTGATACAAATGGCGCCTTGCTAGGTGGTCGCCAGTTAACTTAGCAGAGGGCTATTCTACTGTCTATCTCTCGGCAAATGAGAGCAAGGCTTAGCACGTCCAATCGCTAGCTATGTTGTCCGTACAACTGGGGCTGAGGTCTCCTCAGTCTCTCGAGACCTGCCTTGTGGTGGCGCTAGGTTTGCGATCCCACAGTGGCGACACGCGGGTCCGACATGTACTACAGGACCGCGGCCGATTTAAGTTACCACCTAGCAAGTGTGGTGTCTAGCGGTGACACCACATATTGCGAGTTTAAATACAACACATAAGTATGCCGAAATAAATATGGCGCCTCTCGCATCGAGTCACTTCCGTTTGGAACAAGTGCTTGATGTAGGTTTAAAGTCTTCATCTACTTACTACCATGTTCAGCGAACGAGCCAGCACACAGTAATTCCTGTTCCTCAGCAATGAACATCGTGCAGCATCCAACGTTCCCAAACACTGAAACGTCAAACATAAATCACATATTCATGTCAGAATGAAATTTTCACTCTTTGGCGGAGTGTGCGCTGGCATGAAACTTTCCTTTCTTCCAGGCCAGTGCTGCGTGTATCGCAGGATAGCTTCTCTAAAGTTTGCAAGATAGGAGACGAGGTACTGGCAGATGGTCACGGGTCGTGCTTTGGTTGCTCAGAGGGTAGAGCATTTCCTCGCGAAAGGCAAAGGTCCTGAGTTTGAGTCTCGGTCTGGCATACAGTATGGATCTGCCATGAAGTTTCATATCAGCGCACACTCCACTGCAGAGTGAAAATTTAGCTCTGGAAACCTCCTCCAGCCTGTGGCTACGCCATGTCTCCGGAATATCGTTTCTTCTGGGAGTGCTGGTTCTGCAAGATCTGCAGGAGAGCTTCTGTGAAATTTGGAATGTAGGAGACGAGGTACTGACGGAATTAAAACTGTGAGGATGGGTCATGAGTCATGGTTGAGTAACTCAGATGGTAGAACACTTGCCCTCGAAAGGCAACGGTCCCAGGTTCGAGTCTCGGTCCGTTACATTTCCCTTCCGACGCTGTGGACAGAGATAATTAGACGCAGTGGAGAGAAATAAAATATTCACTAACACGTCGAAAGAAACTGATCAACCGTGTATGGGTTACGCCTCTGCTTCGCTGTGCTCTTCCTCACAATTTGGCTTTTTTTACAGGGCTAACGACCTCTTCAGCTTGCCAAGATCCCTGTACTGGAAAAGCCCATGATAGTATCTAACTCATCAAGTGTGTGTTACCTACTCTCAACAAACCAGTATCGTGGAGAGACTGTCAGGTGCATCTTGTGAAAGTAATTTGGGAGCTGACTAAGCTGCATCGGTGGAGAAGTTTTGTGAATTTTGTCTGGGTTCCGTCGCAGCGAGACCAAGGAGACGAGAGGAGTACGTGCGACTCCTTCCAAGGGATGCTAGGCGCAATGCGTACTCGCTAGCTTACCCACGATTTAAATGCATCAGACCACGTGCTCGGACTTAAAGAGAGGGCACATCACGCATGGAAAGGACGAGACGGCGGAAAACGCGACGTCAGAGAGGCTGAACTATCTTAACGTGCAGCGGCTCCACCCAGAAGCGAGCAAATGATACCCAGCGTCAATGGTGCGGTCGTGTCTCCATCACGCGATGTTCCTTAGTTCCATAGAATACGCGGTAGAGATTCGCCAAAATGTCCCTGTCAGTCAGCGTCAGAAGATGATTCAACTCACGTACTCGTTTCGTGGGAATGCTTTTGTAATCAGTATGAACTTTGTCAAAGGGACTAGCAAACTGGAAAACCATTTTCCTACAAATGTAACCACAGTCCTCCTAGCAGATTTTTTATGACATTGTAACCTGTAAATCCTAAACTCTGTGTGTTCTATAAGCACTATTACAAACATAGTTTAATCATTCTGATACTAGCTGCATGGCATGTGCACAAACCCCAGTAAATTGCAAAAGAAAACCTGCCACCCATACTACCTATGGCAGCGATATGGGGTAGTAACTATCGTCAGTCTTTGCACTCAATATCTACACTGGTGTCCAAAATCAAAGTAACTAACCGAAATTTTTTAAGGTTGGGCTACTTTGCCATAAAATATTATAAACGCCGGCTGCGGTAGTCTCGCTGTTCTAGGCGCGCAGTCCGGAACCGCGCGACTGCTACGGTCCCAGGTTCGAATCCTGCCTCGGGCATGGATGTGTGTGATGTCCTTAGGTTAGTTAGGTTTAAGTAGTTCTAAGTTCTGGGGGACTGATGACCACAGCTGTTAAGTCCCATAGTGCTCAGAGCCAATATTATAAACAGGTGTAAGTTAAGTAGAAACAAGGAAAGAATAAATACTGTGAACAACTGCAACATCCATAACGGCAGACAAAAATGTCCTCCGTTTTTCTCAACCTAACACATTCCGACATCTGGTTAATGTGCTCACGTTTAGCAGCAAAACAGGGCTGACACGGACGCGGCATGCTGTGGATGATGTCATCAATATTATGTCGAGGCAACAACGCCCATTTTTCATGCAGAGCTGCCCGCAAGTCTTTGACAGTAGTTTACGCATGCCGACGCGATTTATCTGATATTCCATGTGCATCCCAGATGTCGTATATGGGAATCAAATAGGGAGAGCGAGCAGGCCACGTCATGCGTGAACTTCCTTTCCCAATAAAGTATCAGCCACTTGTGCTCTATGATGTCGAGCATTATCGTCCATCAGTAGGAAGCCTAGGTCCACAGCACCTCGCAACATTTGCACATGAGCTCCGAAGATCACGTCACAATACCTGACAGCAGTTAAACCTTGCCGATTCACCCGTACAAGTTCATGAAGAGGTGTTCGAGTGGTCAACATAATCCCTACCAATATGACTGCGATCCTCCTCGATATGGGCCTCTTTCCACAATTTTTGGGTTCCGAAATCGTGTTGCATCTTCCATCCAGATGCGAATCTGATGTGACTCACTCTCCAGATCAAATACGGACTTGCTGGTTAAAATGTTTTCCTGCGTCAGAAATACCTGCCTTGACAATTTTACCTTTCTCTTCATTTCCCTCAAGCATCTCTTACCGTCTGTGATTATACTAGCGAGTTAACAAAACTGTTTCACCAGTTCAGTTCTTACATTACCAGTTTTTATATTGGTTTTAATTTTTCTAATACTTATCCGAACTACCTTTACCCATGTTTTCCATTTGTTCGTTTCCAGTTTCAGCTTAATAGTGTCTGTGTTGCAAGTCCTGCTTCACCATTCGATTCATCTTGTTTCTGGAGTCTGCAGATATCTCGCTGTCATCAGTAAATGGGATACAAAATATCCTTTCAGCACTGGATTTAATTCCCTTTGCTGCTCCATCATCTGAATAGCTTCCTCACAGAACACATCAAGTAAATATGGGGGTAGGGGACAGCTTTGTCTAACTCCTTTTCGAGTCTAGGCCTCTTCCTCTACGTTAATGATAATAGCTCCCAGTTCACATTGTGAAAATCTTTTTCTTGGTCAATGAAGACAAGGGAAGTTCTTCTACTGAAGTCCCTCTTTCTCTGCAAAAGCACACGTAAGGCCAAAATTGCTTGTCTTGTTCCTCTGCCTTCTCTAACCGCAAACTGGTATTCTCCAACCTACTTCTCTACTTTCCCTTTTATCCTTCTTTTAATTAAATTAATATTTTGGAGATTTCTGATAACACTGATAGCGTTCTATAATTGGTGCCGTCAACCGCCTTTGCTATTTCTTGGTTCTGCGTTGTGTGAAGTCCTTTGGGATGATTCCTCTTGTGGAGCAGTGATTTATTACTCTGAATAATTGGTCTTTCATGTTGTTACCTAAGCTTTTCAAGAGTTCTGTGGGAATGTCGTCACCACCGGTGTGTTTGACACTAAAATGCACGTTCATGTTTATGTCTCATGATTGGAGGACTTTGCACTTCTCTTTCAAACTCATTTATATCTTCAATTACATTACTTTCGATCTTGAAGTCTTTATCATCGTACAGCTCTTCTTTGTATACCTTGCAATGAGCACTTATCTCAACATCGTCTATCAGTAATATTCTGTCTTTATTTTGAACGACTACTGCTTTAATGCTAGGTTTGTACTGCAGGGCTCTGATTTTATCACGAAATGATAGCCCTTCAGAGAAAACTCCATCCGGTTTCCGTTTTTCTGATCTTCTTCTAGTTCTTCAGCAATGCTCCTGATCTTTTTCCACTTTTCTTCTCTGGATTTGAGTGTGATGTATTTTCAGTTATTTTGTAATCATCTACGTTGTTTTCCTCCATGAGTATATTCCTTTCCTGTATCAGGCTTAGTATTTCTTCTATCATTCAAGGTTTTCTATGTTCCAGTTCCGTTTTTTGTAAAACCTCATTCGTTGCTTGCATTATCCCCATCTTTATATTATTCCATTGCATTGTCTCATCACTTCCATTAGTTACATTGCTGGTTATTTCTTCAACAGCCACATTTATTGCTTCTTCTTTCAATCTTCTACTCTCTGTTTCTTTTGACAGATCTCTCCTTTCTTTTCTTTTTTTAATCTAGTGTTGCCCTTGGCTAACACAAGTGTATGGTCACTATCTATGTCCGGTTATGAATAGCTGTCACATGATTTTAACTAAACACAGTACCTTTGGTTCGTTGTGTATAGTTTAATGGAAATGGTCTTTTCTCTGGTGACTCCAAACTGCATCTCCTTCTAAAAGAAAGGTGAAATGACTATATCATTTTTATTGCAGAAATCTATCAGATTTTTACCGCTTTCGTCTGTTTCTCTAAGCCAAAATTTGCTACCCTCTTATTGCCTGTATGAGATCCTACTACGGCATTAAAATCACCCGTTATTCCAACATAATCTATTCCTTTAGTGAATTTTAATAGTTCTTTAGTACTTTCGTACATATTCTCCACTTCTTGAGTCGTGAGCTGATTCTAGCAAACATGACTGAGTTATTAACAAGTCCTAAGGTGTACCGTTTGTTTTTACGGCCATTTCCGGTCATTTTCTTCTTATTACAATTGCCAGTCCATGCTTTCCTCTTTTCTCGTCATCACAATCAATTACTAGAAACTCATCAACGTGGAAATCTCCGACGTAATAAACTCATCTCACGTCGTCATTGAATTATAGTCAATAAGGTAATTCCAAATTCGATTATGAATAAGTTAATGTTAAATAGGTGAAATCATTTTGCTAATCCTGATACCAGGACAATTGCTCCAATTGCTCCTGTAATGGTCACGGTCTATGGTCTCTTCTTCCTCAATATGGATACATATATTCCCTTTTGCATACACTCACAGCGGTTACGAACTGTAATCATAGCAGAGTAATTCAGCATTCATTCCAATAGTCCGCTGTGTGTCAACCATTTCTGCATTCTTCTTACCTCCATGATAATTTTTTTTGCTATCGCACGGTATTTCTCTTCCATTGTTCCTCGGCAGACTAATAAAAGAAAATAATTTCTGAGAACATTTCTCTCGGAGAAACAGCGGTCTGGCTAAAGGAACCTTTAAAAATGAATTGCAAACGTTCTCGACAGCAACAAGACATTTATTTCAGTGGTTATCGGTTTCGATCAGAATATGATCATCCTCAGACCCTTTACACCATGATGATAGGCAGCGCTGGTGAACGTAGCAGGTGTAATGACTCCTCAAGCGTCAACTGCAGGGGTGTACAATATGGTCTAAATGGTCTGAGGATGGTCACATTCTGACCGAAACCGGTAACCAATGAAAGAAATGTTTTATTGCGGCCGAGATTGTTCCTAATCAATTTTTAAAGTAATCAACGATACATTGCGCAGTGCGAATGTTTCATGAAATTATCCTTTGTGGAAAATTATGTCCGAGCGTATTCCATTTAACAAGATTTTGGTTCGTACATCAAGTACCCATGTAAATTTGAAGCACTGTATTGCATACGTAGTCTGCAAATGCGTGCAGTATTCACTTTTACCTACTTTTCACCTAAGGCAGTGTCCTGTTTTGGAAGAACGTTTCAAAAACAGGAAAGCTCCGAATGCTTTTGGCCAAACCCTTGTTCCAATTTTGATTCAAAGGTTCATAGAAACTCCAAGGGGAACTGTATATATGGAGTCAGGTAGAATTTTTTGACTACAGTAATAGACTGTTTACTTCAAACACATTTGTGGGCAATGAGATAGATTCACACCTCAAACCTTGCTTGTGTTGTTTGCTAATTTGATCGCTTGTCTATTCTTACGGAGTGTAACCGTTAATTAGTGCCACAGTATAGTTTAGCCTTAGAGCGCTGTAATGTACAGTATATTTGCAGATTGGCTGTGGTTAGTAAGTCGCGTGACATTGCTTTTTCTAACCGGTTGTTATATTTGAGTTTCATTACTGATACTCGAGACTCAGAATGGAATCCCATCTTGTGACAAAGTTTGTCAGTTATGCTAGAAAAGGAAAAGCATAGAAGGAAGCAGCTGAATTTGAGAAGAAACTGTCAAAAGTGACTTCGTATTTTACAAAGAAGGATTACAGTATTGGTAACGTTAACGATATTTGTATTGCACAAGAACCTCGTGCCCTTGACCCTACTTCGTCTAACGAATTTCTGACAAGTTTTGGTGAATCTCAGTGTTGTGGAGCAGTAACGTGTAACTGATGCGGTGCTGAATGAGTATGAAACTACGTGATCATAAAACCGAAACCGATGACAGTACTGACAGTGAATTAGTGAACAATGGAGAAAGATCCAGTGAAATGGAAGAACGTAAAGGTCGAATTCGTAGAACTGTGTTTGGCGAAAGATTTAGAAAATTTTAAGAACAATTTAGATGATCTAATTAAATCCAAACGAGTCCACGAATCACAAAAAGATACACATCCAAACACCTGTTCTTTGTAAGCTCCTAAATGGAGACAAAGGGAGAAAGAAAAATGACTTGATTTTTTAAAGCTGTTCATAGACTAGGTTACGTTTCTTAGCTTCTGCTCATCGTTGACACATTATTGTGAAGAATAATTGGTGACTTGAGACCTTGTTCGATACTAGGTGGTGGTGGCAAGGCAATATCAGCTGTTCAACAAAATTTCGATACCGTTTTCGTGTCATATGAAGAAACTGTCAGGAACAAAGAGACAAGAAATGAGGTAAGAAAGCTTCGAAAAAGAAATGGAGGCAGCTTCTTCTGGAACGACATGGTGTCTCGAATGGACAAAACTAACAAATATTTGCAAAAGCCTGGACTAGACTGAAATAGCGGACGTCAAGCGTTGCAGTCACTGATTCCGTTTTCCAGCCGTGTTAGGAAACTTGTTTATGCACGTGAAAACCAAGCTGGGAGCTTAAGTGAGTATGTGTATCAAGAATTTAGGGATGAAAAGAAATGTAAAATAAGAAGGAGATTTCCCAGAGGAGAAAAATGGGAATAACTGTGTGGACGGGATAAACTTCGTGTGACACTAATTATTGTTGTTGGAAAACTACAAGCAGAACTGAAAGACAAGTATTGCGAAGTAGTCGATCGTTTTTGATCTGTAACTAACAATATAGTGAAGCAAGAAGCTAAGGAGCTCTTAACGGTAAGGTGAAAACTTGGTGAAAAGTACCGAGTTGATCTCGATGAAGAAAGATCTCGTTCTGAAATTCTTCGAATAGTCTCTCAAAGAAAATGTTTCTAAATTTCACCAGTTATTTTATATGAATTAATATTTGATAATGACCTCGGTGATGTTTATCCAAATGTTATGATCGCTTGCCGAATTTTTCTCCCAATACCAGTCGCGAATTGTGAAGCTGAGAGACGATTCTTCAACCTAGCCCTTATCAAGAACAAATTACTTACTACAGTGCAAGAAGAATGCATTACCGCTCTTGCCTTGTTATTAATTGTTCCTGAGGTGGCCAGTTCTCTTGACTTCTAATGTGTGAAAAAGGACTTCGCGAGAACGAAAGATAGGAAAAGAAAAAAATTAAGGTACTCATTTTTTATTTATTACTTTTATATAGTGAGGTTACTGTGTGTGTTTTCGATGAATTCGGAAGGCTTTATGAGGTATAATGTAATCTAATGTATGGCAAGCTACTGTCATAGAACTCCGACTATTCCCCTAAATTTACTACTGTAGTTTCACGGAAATATATTAGGCCTGCATGAAGGCAGAAGGAGCCACAAATATTCTCTAGCTCCTGGTCTCCACATTGGTGAACCCAGCTTTCATCTAGTCACCGTAAAATTACGTAGAAATATTCTAGTGTTTGATCACAGTATTGCCGATAAATCCCTAGAACCTATTAAACACGTCGGCGTGGTACGCTCCTCCCTGTTACGCAAGTTCATACGTTCGTTCATAAACATCATGGTGTAATTCGTTCAAAACTTCTTTTAAACTTACAGTTAAAGTTTTTACAAGACGTGGTAGGCTTTAAGCAGTAACTCCTGCAAACTACCTAGGAATAGCTATCCGGAATGACCTCAAATGAAGTGTCACATAAAGAAAATTCCAGGAAATTCTGATGATAGGTACCTATATACTCGTACTTCTCTTATTTTCTCACATTCGTCATTTATTCTATTCGTGTGGATTCTCGTCGTTGACAGTATTCCTTTCAGTAATATATAAAGCGTGCTGTGTGCTGCTATCGTTAGTTTGTTTTCTACGGGTCAATTACTTAGTCTTTCAAGAGCTACAGTACTATTTTCCTCTAATTTAGCACTATCGATAAGGATGCTCTGCTGCCGGGTTGTGAGGTGGAGTTGCTTACTCTGCACACTGAACTGCTTGTCCGGCAGGCGGAGGCCTTTCTAGCCGATACTTGTCATCTTGTAAGATTTATGACGCAGTTTGTCAATGACGACCTTCTATCGACCACACGGAGCGACATGGACCACGTGGAGATTTGAGAGACTCTAACTGGTACGCCAGTATGCACACGTACAATGCCTATAGTGAATTTGATTGCTTCACGGAGGGTTGACGATGGTACGAAGTCTCCTCGCATCAGTTTACCTGTCGCTGTCTCTGGGTAAGCGTGAACACACCCCTGCAACACGCTCGCCGGACTCCCCCCTTTTACAAAGGCCGTGTATGTGTTCATGGGCCTCAACTGGTCACCTCTGGCGCACCTCTCCCATCAAGCACTCCACCCGTAGTGTACGAAAATATCGCGTATCTCTTTGCTGACGTAGGGTCAGATCTCACTGACAAAGAGCTACTCGGCTTGGCTCATAGTAAGTGTGAATAATCAGTGCTCCACGTAGCCTTTTGTTGTTTTTGATTGATCCAACGGAATATGAAACGTGGGGCTATAAATACGAGGCGTGTTTTTTTTTTTAAATAAGGTCCGTTTGAACATAAGTATACAACGAAAGGCTATTTCAAAAAAGTAAATTTATTTTCAGAAAGTGCATACTTCACTCTATTTTTCGACATAGTTTTTAAGTTTGATGAAACACGTATCATACCTCTCAACTAAATATAAAATACCCCCTTCATAAAAACTTGCAGCCTGATCCGATAACCAAGAGTTCACTGCCGTTTTCACGTCATCGTCATCGTTGTAACGGTTGCCACTGAGGTGTTGTTTGAGGTGGAAGAACAGATGGTAATCGCTCGGCGCAAGTTTTGGACTGTAGGGTGGGTGGTCTAAAATTTCCCAGCCAAAACTGTCCAATAAATCGCGGCCTGATCTACAGTGTGAGGTCTTGTATTGTCATGGAGAAGGAAAATTCCCTTGGTCAGCATGCCGCGTCTTTTGTTTTGAATTGCTCTGCGTAGCTATCTCAGGGTTTGGTAGTTTGTTTCTGCATTGGTAGTGGTTCCTCGATGCATGAAGTCGACCAGCCAAACACCGTGCCTATCCAAAAATACCGATGCCACGATTTTGCACCGGGACAGATTCTGTTTGGCCTTCACCTTTACAGGTGAGTGTGTGTATTTCCATTCCATGCTCTCTTGCTTAGATTCAGGAGTGATAAGCGAAACCCATGTTTCGTCTCCAGTTACGATCTGACTCTTGAAGCCGTCACCTTCTTCATGATAACGAGTCAAGAACTTCATCGCACACTCAAATCTTGGGTTTCTGTGGTCCCCTGTTCGAAGTTTTGTGACCCAACGGGAACACAGTTTCCTAAACTTTAGGTGTCCAGTCAATCTTGTAAAGCACTGGTCTCGACACGTCAGCAAATTCGTTTGAGAGACCTATTATTGTGAAGCGCCTGTTCTCACGAATCCTCGCTTCAATTGAAGCCACCAAATCGTCTGTAATCAAAGAAGGGCGACCGGAGCGGTCCCCATCATGGACGTTGTCACGGCCATCTTTGAATTCTCGTACCCACTTACGCACTTTGCTTTCACTCATAACAGTATCACCGTACACTTCGCAAATCTGTCGATGTATTTCTGCAGCGGACAGGTTCTTTGCTGACAAAAACCGTATCACTGAGTGAACCTCACATGCGGCGGGCGAGTTGATAGTCTTAAACATTTTGAAAGCACAGAACAGAACTGTACCGGTCAGCTACAGAGCTGAAACTGAGCACGGTTGTTCCCGAGGCTTGCCGGTACATCGCGCAGGCGCTCGTTGCGGTATGCGTGCGAACTACTAGTGTCTACAACAAAACGGGCCTTACTTAAAAAAAACGCACCTCGTAACTCCCACACCCTACGAACTGCTGAAAGACGAACATCTAAAATGAAGCAGTCTCCTTTATTTAACGAATTTAGTCTCTCTGTAATCTGCCATAGGCAGATCACGCGCCGCATGATTCGTCGACTACGTCCGCCCAATTTTAATATCCCAATAGTCTTATTTAGTTTCCACAGATGTTACGGCCGCCCTGTTCTCATACGTTCGGGTTACACAGCCTGTGGTCTGCCTGCGGCAGCATCAGCCAGTGTTACGGTGGCAGCAACAGTCGCAACTGTCGCGTCATTTTCTGCTAGTACTGGCCTTTCTGTGGTTTTTCGTGGTTTATGGTATGCAGTGTAGCTACTATGACTTTAGATGGACGCCAAGAGATTTGGAAGACTTCACATGAATTCGAAATACCGTGAGTAAAGCTCGTGCGTCGATGTTGCATGTACCCTAAAGATTGTCCGGCTACAGCTCGGTCTGTTGTTCAAGCTTTGAAACGCTACTTTCCCGCATAATATCAATGAATGTCAAATTAATCTGCATCTGTAAATAACTGCGTACCGTAATGTTATTCTGGCTATGCAAATGCAGTTCAGTATATGAACATTCTCGTCAATGAACACAATTAAATTAAAATAATAATTTTATTGGTAGAACTTGTCGAATTATGATCTAGAGCTTTTTACATTAGTCACGTATCTGTAAGACGTCGGTGCACATAGAATGAACCGCATCTCTGATGTCGATTTTGGGTCACTGCTAAGAATTTTACCGACACTTCTGTATATATTTATGGTACTAGAGACTGTTTTGATTTGCAGTTGCCAAGGGAAAACAAGTAAAAAGCTGAAAATATCACTTCCTATCACGAAATAAAACTCTAAGAAGATGCAAATGACTTCTAAAATGTCCCTATTTAAAAAGGCAACCAAAACGTACCACTTACCTAGGGCATACCGCACAATTCACAGCTTCGAGAACTCGAAGTAGCGGTTAGTAATGGAAGGCGGCCACTACGACACGCCACCACATTATGTTACATGATCACAATTTCATTCACCTGCGTGGAAATCCGGTCATTTCATTCTCCTCTCATTCGCTTCTTCTCGTGGAGTGGACACTGTCTCCGTTTTTCAGACGAACATAAGGAAAAATATAAAGACAGGAACAGGGAATATCTGCATGTTTACAGGTCTGTAGTCTGTTTTATGAACATAATGGGCGGAGTACAAGGGAAAAAGGAGCATCTTAATGGTCCAGGAGTCAGTTCGTGGAGTAACAAACTACACTATGTCATCAAAAGTATCCGGACACCTGGCTGAAAATGACTTACAACTTCGTGTCGCCTTCCATCGGTAATGCTGGAATTCAATATGGTGTTCGCCAAACATTGGCTTTGATGACAGCTTCTACTCACGCAGAAAAACATATATTTTTTGGGGTGTCCGGATACTTTTGGCCTCATAGTGCAGGCTTAATATCACAGCTCACTAGTACTTACTGCGGTATTCGTGTGCAAACGACCTAGGGTATAAAGCTTTCCGCGGTTGATGCTGTTGTATTAAGTCGCAACACTAATAAATTGTAGCGAAATGGAGGAAGGCCTTCAGAAGACCGATTTTTGATGTAGCAACAGAAACGAATGTAATGTATCTCTCGTAAATAGAAAGACCCGTTAGTGAATGATTACACGTTTGTGGAGTAATCATTGGAAACACTCACATGGACTAAGTATCTAGGAATTCGCGCAATTAGTGATTTAAAGTGGAATTAAAATGTAAAACTGGTCACAGTTAAGGCAGTTACTTGACTGAGATACAGTAGAGGATTTCAGAAAGGAGATAGCTCACATAGCCTTCGTTCCACCAACTCTTTAATACTGCTCATGACTCGGGGACGCGTATCAGATGAGATTAATAGAGCAAATACAGAAGATCCAATTAAGAGCAGCATTTCCCGTTACAAGTTCACGTAGTAAGTGCGAAAGCCTCGTGGAGATGTTTCATGGAACTCCAGTGGCAGAGCTGCAATAGAGACGTTGTGCATCACTCTGTCGTTTAATGCTAAAACTGCGGAAGGTTTCTTCCCTGGCAGATGCGATATTTCGCTTCATCGTACATAGTGGAACGGAGGCTGCTATGGTATAGGAAGAGGGATATGGAATTCGAATTCATCTTTCCATTTTTTATTACAATCTGATGTCAACAGTTGAAACTATCTCATCAGAAGGTGCTTTGACGTCACAATACGGCTGCTTCTTTATAGAGTTTGTAGGGTAATTGAGAGAGTCGAAAATCAATAAAGCAAGGATTCGAATTGTTTACACCTATCAACTCTTTATTGGATGTTGAGGAATGTGTTAGATAACAATCGTAACTTATGAACTTCAGTCAAACCTGTGGAGCATTCATGTGTTTTAGATGATATAACTCTTTTTTATTGATCACAAAATATTCATTCACTGATTGGGCAAAGTTAAGTTGTTTATGGAGGGGGGTATGGACTGTTTTCGCTTCTAAGGATTCCATAACGCCCTGCCTTGTTTAGATGACTACTTAAATCGTACTTCTGGTTTTGAAAACTATATTAGATGTTGAACAGAGTAGTTTTATTTACAGCTTGGTTTTGCTTCAAAGATTGTTTTACGTTACCCTGAATCGTCTAAAAAAAAAAAAAGCGCCAAGTGTGAATACACTTGTGTTACACTGTATGAAGAAGTGACTATTGGTAAGCTAATCACGTCTATTGTTATTCTCTACTCTGTTTATAATTACTGTGAAACTCAGTCTGCTAATACAGTCCCTATATTTCTCGATAGGTCAGTAATGCTCGGTCACCAGAAACTTCTCTCACCTGACCAACAGCGAAGGGGGAAATGGGATTCTGAGTAAATGGAAAAAGCTACTAAATTAGTAAGGGGAAGAAGAAGGAATATTTGAAACCTGTAAGAATATTTGTTTCTCCTGGCACTCCACTGTTTCGTCTAGCTATGTCCGAAACTTCTGATGAGAAGGATGCAGCTACAATAAAATTTAGGGGTAGAACTGTGTTACCAGCGAAGCTCGAAGAGGAGCTTGTCCTGCCTACACATGGGATCTCTTTTCAATCAGTTAACAACAAGTGATACTCGACAGATGGTATGTCAGCTGGCTATTAGGAACGGTGTCAACAATACTTTTGGTAACAGCGGTATTGCACGGAAGAAGTGCGGAAGCCAATTGGGACATCACAGACCGCATCTTCTGGATTTAACCGAGAATAAATGTCAAAGTTGTTCGACATTATTGACGTCCTGTTTCGTCAGCGCAAATTCCCTGCTGAATATGTCGTCATTGTGCACGAAACTGCTCTGTCGGTCGTGCAAAGCACAAATCCCCATGTCACAGACCGTAAGGGAAGAGAAGCAGATAGATGCCGTCACCGTGACAGAAAGAGGCCCCTTGATGAGCGTCACTCCACGTAAGAGCGCTAGTTCTTCCTTCGCCCCTCCAGCGATTTATCTTCTGGGGGAAAAACGTGAACAAGTAGTTTGTGAGAGGAGCATTACCTGGGTCTATTTCTGCGTATCATCTCTCTGGGTGGGTGTAGAGTGACCTGTTCAAGAAGTGATTTCCAGAACCTGTCCGGATAACGAACCTCTTGTGATTCTTATCCAAAATCGCCATTACTGTCCTGCCTCAAACAATGAGGTAATTGAACTGGTTAGTAATTATCATGTCCATCTAGTTAGTCTTTCTTTTCATTGCACCTACAAGATCTAGCCACTGGATAAAACTTTTATGGGACAGCTGAAGACCTACTACAGCGAATCGACCCAGCAATGGTATCGAACATGCGACAGAACCCTGGGGCCATTTGATGTTGCAGAGGCCTTTGGTCGAACCCACTAGAAAGTTCAGATTTGTGAAATCGCCGTCAGTGGGTTCAGGGGCGGGGGCACTTTCCTCGCCCAGCAGAAACGTGTTCAGCGATCATGTCTTCTCTGCTGAAAAGGATGGAATAGACCTACCCAACATCCTGTTGATCAAGAAAGTCACGAGAAGTTGCGAGAGCATGAAATTGACGGAGGTCAGTAGAATTTAGAATTTATTGTTTATTATAACAAATCCTTTGTGTACTATATTATAATGCTCAAATGAATTACACTTATATATGTCTCGTCTGTGCTCTCAGGCACTTCAGAAAGAACAGACGCAGTTTGACCCGCAGCCATTATGAATTAATGACATTAATTGCTAGCGGACATTGATTTAAAAAAATGGGAAAACTTAATTTATTCCTTTCTCCTCTGTGTCTTGAATCTACACTCACGAGGAAACACAATACATTTTCCGTTTGCCTGCGTTGTCTTCTGTCCCAGTTACTAGAAGCCCCCACGACATATCGCCTGCACCGCAAAAGAAGAAGACATCAGATCGCAGGACGCCATAAGGTTCGCTCAGATCATGACGTCTTCCTCATATAAAAAGTATTTCAAAACAGCAGGATCTAGAAAGCATCAAATTCTACCAGAAAGGATTGTAGGGAAATGAAACGTCAAAGTTCTTTGAAAAGAGGGAAGAGCCTTGAGCTACTGATTCCAGTGATTCATAGTGCAAGACCTTACTGATGAAGAGAAGGTCAGAACGTATTTTGAATCAGGAAGTGAAGATACAGAATGCATGTCTTGCGGGGCAGAATTTTTCGATGAATTTATGGAGGACATCTGGGTACTATGTACACAGTGCAAAATATGGACCCATGGAGAGTGTTCTTGTTGTGATAAGAATCAGTATATTTGTGATTTTCGTATCTGAGAAAACACCTCAATTAATACTGTTTCAACCTTTCCATATCTTCGTCCCTGTTCCATAACCGCCACCATTTTTATTTCTTCAGTTTTCTGGGAATTACTTGTAAATTTTATTTCCGAATTAAATAAATATATCAAGTGGCTGAAACAGATAAATTTTCAATATATCTGTGCTAAAACCCTTTATTTTGGGAAATATCTTACCAGTTGTTTACATAGAACAAAACTGAATTCCATAGCCCCCTCCTTTCTTCTGCACGTTGCGAGAAGACCGTGAAGTTAAAAGGAGATTCGAGCTCAGTCGAAGGGTTGCCAACGATCGTTCTTCCCGCGGACCACCCGTGAATGGAAAACGAAGAAAGAAGTGACAATAGTACATAAAATACCCCCCGCTACATGCCACAAGGTGGATTGCAGTGAACAGGTGCAGCTTTCAGGCGAGTCACTTGAATACCATCCCCGAGGGGCGCTGAAAATGGCTGTGAACGAACCACGAGACGCCAAGCCAGTACCGACCGTGCTGTTCAGCAGAGCTGCGGCGGATCGGTGCACGGCTGCCCCGAGGGCCACTCACGGCCGGCGTGTGTGGGAGTCGGCTTGGAAGGGGGGCGCGGGGAGCGGTGGGGGACTTTGCTGCCAGCGCGGCTAACTCTATTATTCAATCAACCAATTTCCTGCTAGAGAGCCGCCGGGCAATGAATTCAGCGCATCAGTTTTAATCTATTCGTGGACGGCATGGATCGGCACGGGCTGCGTTATGTGTCCTGCTCCTGCTGGGCTCTCGCCACCTGCTGGGGCTCCCCGCCGAGTGCAGGGAGACGAGAGAGCCCTCGATGCACCAGTATCCCGTGTGTAGTGATTCGAAATGAGTAATTTTAAAGTGGAGACCCTACATTCGCAGTCACATGCGGAACGTGAGAACTGATTATACGAGGGGTGTTCAGTAGGTAAGGCAACAAATTTTTTCTCCACCAGTTGAAATAATGTGGAATTTGTTGTGGTACATCGTGGAATATTCCTGCTTGAAGCTCTACAGTTTCAGGAAGTTGTAATTACTGTCAAAATAGCGTCTGTAACGCAGATGCCTCCCAAGAAAGAAGCTATCACCTAGCTCCTTTTGGCGCAAAACCCAGCATCACAGATATCCATAGGAGCTCGCGGATTGCCTACGGAAACCTAGCAGTGGGCAAAGCCACGGTGAGTCGTTGGGCGAGGGGTCTGTCAACATCCCAACAGGATTTCGCAAACCTGTCCGATCTCCTGCATACCGGGCGGCTGCATTCAGCTGTGACTCTTGCACTGATGGAATGTGCGGACACTGTCATTCGAGTTGATCGATGGATCACAATCAAACGCTGCGTAACTGGACGCCTCTGTTGTTAGTGTTGTAAACTCGTCTACCAGTTGGGTTACCCAAGGAGTGTAGCCGCTGGGTTCCTCGTCGCCTAACAGGAGACCATAAAGAGCAACAAGCGATCATCTGTGCGGAACTGCTTGCGCGTTGCGTGACTTATGGTGGCAATCCGTGGGTGGAGCCACAACAACTCTCCTCCGAAGAAAAAGTTCAGTGACCTGTCCTCAGACAGAAAACTCATGGTGACGGTTTTCTGGCGGTCCGAAGGGGTTATTCTCTATGGTGTCCTCTCAGCTCTGGAATGTGTTGTGCTCCAATTAGGAAATTGGAGAAACGATTTCAGCGTAGCAGCAAAAATGCAAACGAACTTCTCCTTTTCCATGACAACGCAACGCCTCACATACGTCTGCGCACTTGAGAGGAGCTCAAAAAGCTTCACTGGACTCATCCACCCAACAGCCAGGATCTAGCACCTTCCGACTTGCCAGTTTGGCCCAATGAAAAACGACTCTGCGGGAAGAAGTTGAAACGTCCCCTTTGAACAATTATACAAGGCTGTGCTTAACCTGACACACAATATTTTTAGCGCAACGCAATCTGACTTTCAGAAATCCCTACAAAGAATGGCCCTGACTAACATTAACCTATGCATTTCACAAATCGCTTACCTCACAAAAATCTTGGTTACGCGAAGTACTGCAATACAGCGAGCGCCACTACTGCCAGCTAAATAAAAGATTCAAACTACTGAAGGCACTAACTACTGATAGGCATAGTTAGCAAATGAAAGATTTTAATAGAGAACAAACTATGTATTTACCTTAATAGTCATAATATATATAGCAGTACATGACAAATTTCAAAACTCCGCCATTTCTCTCCCCACATCCACCACTGCTGGCGGCTCACCTCCAACTGCCCAATGCTACATGCTGTTCACATCCAGCTGCCGCTGCCCAACACTACAATGGCAGACAACAATGCAAACTAGCCACAGACTGCACACAGCACAGCCAGTGATTTTCGTACAGAGCGCTACGTAACGTTGCCAATAAGAAAACATAAACAGCCTACTTACAAAGTACGTTTATGATGGGGAGGTTTCTGGTGCCGCAAGATGTTAGTCCGGGCGTAGACCAGTAGGGTGGTAATATGCTGGCGTACAAGCCCTCCCCGTTAGGTGTTATAAGGCTTTCACACTGAACAGCGATTTAGTTCAAAAACAGGTTTTTGTAGCCAAAGAGTGGAGAAAAAGATGGTGCTTTTGAATCCTCAGTAAAACCAACCTACTTTCAGGAAAAAATGTGTTGTATTATTGATGGAACGCACTGGTATTAGTACTTAAGTCTCGGTGGTCAAAGATGGCAAATCTGAATTCTGCTGTTAACTCAAAAAATCACTGGCGCTCTCTGCGGACAGAAAGCAAGTTCGACTACACTTGGATATGTAAGAAAGATTGTTCGACAGCCTCAGTTATCAGGATGAAGTGTCGTGTGACTAGGGCCTGCCGTCGGGTAGACCATTCGCCAGGTGCAAGCCTTTTGATTTGATGCCACTTCGGTGACTTTCGCGTCGATGGGGATGAAATGATGATGATTAAGACAACACAACACACAGTCCCTGAGCGGAGAAAATCTTCGACCCAGCCGGGAATCGAACCCGGGCCCTGAGAAATGACGTTCTGTCACGCTAACCACTCAGCTACCGAGGGCGGACAGTTATCAAGATGAAAGTTACGGGTAACTCAGTCGCCAATTAAGTCGCTTCTAAGTGACGTACAGAGGCCGGGTAAAAGTGTAGACACGCTAAAAGAAATGTGTGCCTGAACATAAATGCAGATGCTATCCAAGTCCGCATGTTGCGCTGGCGTGTTTGACCACAGTTATCACCTGTGCAGCGCCCTCACTACTGTACTTATGTCAGTCGGGGTCAGGACAATGTTGTGTGTGCTTGTTGGCGCGCTACGTCGGAGCTAAGTGAATTCGAAAGTGGACAAATTGTTGGTGCTCGTATTGTGCGTGCTTCTGTGACCAATGGAACCGAAGTGTTTGGTGTTTCAAGATGCAGCTTATGAAAGATTTATAGCGTGTGCAGGGCAAGCTAGAAAGACATCATCCACTGAGCCATAACGCGGAAAAAAGTGTGTGTTGAGTCATCGTGGTATACGGTTATTGAAGAGGACTGTGACGGAAAGTAAGAGGACCACAGATGCAAAAGACACTGTAGAACTCAATGGGCTCATACATAATGTTCAAGGGAAAAAACAAAGATTGCGATTTATTGGCAGAAAGAAAATGTTACAGGTCTGCTAAACAGACTGCTACCGCTACGCTTGTCCACCATCTTTCGGGGTATTGCTGTGTGGTGTGGACTCCGCCACCAAATAGGATTGACGAAGGACATTGAAAAAGTCCAAAGAAGGGAACTCGTTTTGTATTGTGGCGAAATAGGGGAGAAAGCGCTACGGATATGATACACCAATTGTGATTGCATAAATTAAAATGTCTCCTCCCCCGGCAATATGGAATTCGCGCCATCGCGCCATCCTCTGTATTCCACGGAGTGTTTGGCGTCCTACGTATGTCCGTTGCGGTGCGCTGGCGCTAGCGGCTTCCGCTGTTTCTGGTTATTGCATTGGCCACAGTCAAGGTACAGATCCGCGTGATTTGCAACCGAGAGTGGTGGTTAGAAATCGGTCGCTCTTTATTGTACGCTGCTCCACCGTTGTAAGGTGGTTACCGGTGCCTTAAAGCGGTGAAAGACGACTCGGAAACGTTTACTTATAGTTACAAGAAGGTAACGACGATATAGCACGCCGCCCTCGAGAAGGTGTGTGGTGGTGCCCTTGCTGATTACTGAGAAGACTGCCTACGACAGCAACGTTGATTTTTTGTCTGTTATCTGCAAAGGAGTGTTATAACGCGTACCTGACGTTGTAAGGTGACGAAAACGGCCGTTACTCAGTTAGTGGTCACCTTTCAAGACTGTGAGACGGCTCCCAAGCGTCAGTTGTGCTAAAGCTTGTACGTTGTTCGCCCTTGCTTGCGCGGCCACACCCAGTTATGGTTAAGTCTATCAGCATCTGCAGCTGAGTTTGTGATTCTGTATGCGTTTTGAGCAGCCTGTGCGGCAGTTACTTATTTGTATTTGAGCAGACTAGTCATGAGCTCGGCCAACCTTAGGCCTTTTTAAAAGTACAGTAAGTTTTAAAAGTTTTGTTGATAAAGCCTTAACTCTATTTCTCCTGCCATTTAAGTTGTTTAATAACGTTAACCCCTGGTATTTCAGTTGTCTGCCGCCCTTCAGGTCTGTGATACATAGAATATAGTAGTGATAAACTGTTGGGATTCTCGCCTTCGCATAGCTCACCAGAGGTGTTAAGGGAGCGTACTCGTACTATTTAAAGGAGGGCATGTTGAATAATACTTATCTGGTGCTACTGAATTCCAGGTCCTTATATTTATGTTGGAAATGAGCGTTTGGTGTCATTGAGCGGGAGGTCCCTTACGGGGCAGGTTCGGCTGCCTTGGTGCAGGTCTTATTACATTTGACGCTACATTGGGCGACCTGCTAGCCGGATGGGGATGAAATGATGAAGTCGAAAACGACCGGTACTGAGTTAGAAAATCCCCGACCCAGCCGAGAATCGAACCCGAGACCCTAATGACAGCAGTTCGTCACGTTGACCATTCAGCTATCGGGCCGTACTATATTTATGTTAAATGAACTTCAGGTTTTGTTATGTTGCCGTCGTTGTTGGTGCCAGATAACTTGCTAAGACACTTACAGGACAAAATTAGTAATTGAGGTGGTAGTTTCAGGGGTCCAGCCGCAGCGTGTTGGAGTTTGGTTGATCAGGTTCGTACCATGGTACGATGTCCGTTACACAATCACGAAGGTGTGTTCACACAGCTGGCTTCGTCTAGGATTGATTGTGTGAGCGTGAGGAACTTCCCATCTCCCCTGGCCGCCAGAGTCACCAGGTCTCAATGTTATTCGGCCTCCGTGGTCTCCACTGGACACAAGGGTGTGTGATCGTCTAACCTCCCCACACGAAATATTTAAATGGAAATGAAAATAGAGCCAAGTGTAACCTCCCCACAAAAAAATGTTAAATGAAAAATGGAGCCAAGCGTAGCCTCGCCACAAAAATAATAATTAAAATGATTTTTTTTTTTTTTTTTTTTTTTGTAACGTCTGAACAAAATTGGCTCCGATTTATAGTCTGTGTGCAGAAATGCATTCACATTTAATGTTACCACAAAATTCTTTTCTCATTTAATGTCAAGTTCGAAACAGAAAAATTCCTAAACACCAAAATAATAAAAAAGTTTTGTAACCTGATGAATTTTATGAGGACAGCAGCGCTGCCCTTCGGCCCTGTATTCTGAATAAAAAAAGCAAAAATTCTTACCTCAATAAAACTGCAATTATACCAGCTCTTTAATAGTCATTTTTCGACACAGCTTCGTGCAATGCCGGCATATATTTTTTTTTGTTCTTGGAAGCAATGATAATGCAATGGAAATACTCTTTAAATTGAAATGAATGCTTTTCTTTAAAAGAGTTACTTTATATTATAAATATTAATATTGGGGCATTTTTTGAACAAATTAAATTACGATTAACATACATTATTAAATATGCGCAAGGCTGCTTCTTTACCTTCTACAACAATACTCATCCTCCAGAGTCCTGACCAGAGTCGCGAGCAGATCACACAGCCGACGCATGCCGACTCCCGCAGACTACCGCAGACTACACCAGACTACTACTGTCGACTCTCGCAGCCAAGCCCAGCCTCGCGACAAGCAACAACTAACGATAAACTACTCTCTGGTCAGAGATTCTGTCATGCCTCGCCCATCGCCGGCAAAGCATACGTCTTACATAACCCTCCACTGGGGAGGGCAAAAATTTGGCAGCGATGGTGAGTCAATTGGACTTGCCATGAGCAACAAATTTTTCTTAATTAACTATCTTTACAATCACAGAATATATACATATATATATATATATATATATATATATATATATATATATATATATATATAGGTGCAGAACATGAAATAAAATATAGTGCACATGCACTGAGTACAGAACATATCAGGCAATGACAAAATGTATACAAAATGATTACAAAACATATTAACAAATGGCAAAAATGCACAAGCACTGTAAAACTCTTTAGCATTTTTACAACAAATAAACATAATGAGTACAAATCATATTGACGAATGACAAAAGTGCACATGCACTGTAGTTCAGAACATATCAGCAAATCACAAAAACGTATATGCAATGAATACAAATCATGTTAACAAAATGACGGAAGTGCACACGCACTGTAGTACAGAACATATCAGGAAATCACAAAATCTATACGTAATGAGTACAAATCATATTAACAAATGGCATAAAGTGCACACGCACTGTAAAACTCTTTAGCATTTTTACAACACATAAACATATCAAGGAGTGAAATAAAGTGCATACGCACTGTAGTACAGAACATATCAGGAAATCACAAAATGTATACGTAATGAGTACAAATGGCATAAAGTGCACACGCATTGTATAAGTCTTTAGCATTTTTACATAACATATCATGGAGTGAAATAAAGTGCACACGCACTGTATAAGTCTTTAGCATTTTTACATATCATGGAGTAAAATAAAGTGCACACACACTGTGGAAGTCTTTAGCATTCTTACATATCATAGAATGAAATAAAGTGCACACGCACTGTATAAGTCTTTAGCATTTTTACATATCATGGACTGAAATAATGTGCACACGCGCTGTATAAGTCTTTAGCATTTTTACATATCATGGAGTAAAATAAAGTGCATACGCACTGTGGAAGTCTTTATAATTTTGCAAGAATTAGGAAAGGAATGGGAAGGATTGCGTCATGGTTGTAGCACTTTAGGTTGCACGCAGATGCACTGAAAGTCCATATCTTTCTATAGAAGCACAACACCAAGTGAGACAATCTGAAGTTCTTTTCCTTGAAGTATTAATCAATGTAGCCAAGACACTGAAATGTCGTAATAATATTCCATGCTATCATTTTGGTAGTACACTAGGTACACCAAACAGTGGGACCATAATAACATCTCCATCACGCAAGGTGGTGGACAGCATGTCGTGTCAACACCATGTTCTTGTAAAGTACACTAACGTAGAATTAGTGCAAAAACCAAAAATAGTGCTTCATGATCATGAGGATAAACAGGACAAACGGATATTGCAGTAATTTCTGGTAATTAGTTCAGAAGGTGAAGGACATTAACTCACATAGTAGTCTTCATTGAGAATTACCCCAGTCTAACAACTGATTTGAGTAATTGGTGGCACTCATCGCCCAGTTACTGAACATTTCTGTACCATGTATGTAGTATTACAGAATAATGTTCATAAATTATCTGAATATAATAATTATCCCCCCATGAACCATGGACCTTGCTGTTGGTGGGGACGCTTGCGTGCCTCAACGATACAGATAACCGTACCGTAGGTGCAACCACAACGGAGGGGTATCTGTTGAGAGGCCAGACAAACGTGTGGTTCCTGAAGAGGGGCAGCAGCCTTTTCACTAGTTGCAAGGGCAACAGTCTGGATGATTGACTGATCTGGCCTTGTAACAATAACCAAAACGGCCTTGCTGTACTAGTACTGCGAACGGCTGCAAGCAAGGGGAAACTACAGCCGTAATTTTTCCCGAGGGCATGCAGCTTTACTGTATGATTAAATGATGATGGCGTCCTCTTGGGTAAAATATTCCGGAGGTAAAATAGTCCCCCATTCGGATCTCCGGGCGGGGACTACTCAAGAGGATGTCGTTATCAGGAGAAAGAAAACTGGCGTTCTACGGGTCGGAGCGTGGAATGTCAGATCCCTTAATCGGGCAGGTAGGTTAGAAAATTTAAAAAGGGAAATGGATAGGTTAAAGTTAGATATAGTGGGAATTAGTGAAGTTCGGTGTCAGGTGGAACAAGACTTCTGGTCAGGTGACTACAGGGTTGTAAACAAGAAATCAAATGGGGGTAATGCAGCAGTGGGTTTAATAATGAATAGGAAAATAGGAATGCGGGTAAGCTACTACAAACAGCATAGTGAACGCATTATTGTGGCCAAGATAGATATGAAGCCCACACCTACTACAGTAGTACAAGTTTATATGCCAACTAGCTCTGCAGATGACGAAGAAATTGAAGAAATGTGTGATGAAATAAAAGAAATTATTCAGATAGTGAAGGGAGACGAAAATTTAATAGTCATGGGTGACTGGAATTCGAGTGTAGGAAAAGGGAGAGAAGGAAACATAGTAGGTGAATATGGATTGGGGCTAAGAAATGAAAGAGGAAGCCGTCTGGTAGAATTTTGCACAGAGCATAACTTAATCATAGCTAACACTTGGTTTAAGAATCATGAAAGAAGGTTGTATACATGGAAGAACCCTGGAGATACTAAAAGGTATCAGATAGATTACATAATGGTAAGACAGAGATTTAGGAACCAGGTTTTAAATTGTAAGACATTTCCAGGGGCAGATGTGGACTCTGACCACAATCTATTGGTTATGACCTGTAGATTAAAACTGAAGAAACTGCAAAAAGGTGGGAATTTAATGAGATGGGACCTGGATAAACTGAAAGAACCAGAGGTTGTACAGAGTTTCAGGGAGAGCATAAGGGAACAATTGACAGGAATGGGGGAAAGAAATACAATAGAAGAAGAATGGGTAGCTTTGAGGGACGAAGTAGTGAAGGCAGCAGAGGATCAACTAGGTAAAAAGACGAGGTCTAGTAGAAATCCTTGGGTAACAGAAGAATTATTGAATTTAATTGATGAAAGGAGAAAATATAAAAATGCAGTAAATGAAGCAGGCAAAAAGGAATACAAACGTCTCAAAAATGAGATCGACAGGAAGTGCAAAATGGCTAAGCAGGGATGGCTAGAGGACAAATGTAAGGATGTAGAGGCTTATCTCACTAGGGGGTAAGATAGATACCGCCTACAGGAAAATTAAAGAGACCCTTGGAGATAAGAGAACGACTTGTATGAATATCAAGAGCTCAGATGGAAACCCAGTTCTAAGCAAGGAAGGGAAAGCAGAAAGGTGGAAGGAGTATATAGAGGGTTTATACAAGGGCGATGTACTTGAGGACAATATTATGGAAATGGAAGAGGATGTAGATGAAGATGAAATGGGAGATAAGATACTGCGTGAAGAGTTTGACAGAGCACTGAAAGACCTGAGTCGAAACAGTGCCCCCGGAGTAGACAACATTCCATTGGAACTACTGACGGCCTTGGGAGAGCCAGTCCTGACAAAACTCTACCATCTGGTGAGCAAGATGTATGAAACAGGCGAAATACCCTCAGACTTCAAGAAGAATATAATAATTCCAATCCCAAAGAAAGCAGGTGTTGACAGATGTGAAAATTACCGAACTATCAGTTTAATAAGTCACAGCTGCAAAATACTAACACGAATTTTTTACAGACGAATGGAAAAACTAATAGAAGCCAACCTCGGGGAAGATCAGTTTGGATTCCGTAGAAACACGTGAGGCAATACTGACCTTACGACTTATCTTAGAAGAAAGATTAAGGAAAGGTAAACCTACGTTTCTAGCATTTGTAGACTTAGAGAAAGCTTTTGTCAATGTGGACTGGAATATTCTCTTTCAAATTCTAAAGGTGGCAGGAGCAAAATACAGGGAGCGAAAGGCTATTTACAATTAGTACAAAAACCAGATGGCAGTTATAAAGAGTCGAGGGACATGAAAGGGAAGCAGTGGTTGGGAAGGGAGTAAGACAGGGTTGTAGCCTCTCCCCGATGTTATTCAATCTGTATATTGAGCAAGCAGTAAAGGAAACAAAAAAAAAATTCGGAGTAGGTATTAAAATCCATGGAGAAGAAATAAAAACTTTGAGGTTCGCCGATGACATTGTAATTCTGGCAGAGACAGCAAAGGACTTGGAAGAGCAGTTGAATGGAATGGACAGTGTCTTGAAAGGAGGATATAAGATGAACATCAACAAAAGCAACACGAGGATAATGGAATGTAGTCGAATTAAGTCGGGTGATGCTGAGGGAATTAGAGTAGGAAATGAGACACTTAAAGTAGTAAAGGAGTTTTGCTATTTGGGGAGCAAAATAACTGATGATGGTCGAAGTAGAGAGGATATAAAATGTAGACTGGCAATGGCAAGGAAAGCGTTTCTGAAGAAGAGAAATTTGTTAACATCGAGTGTAGATTTAAGTGTCAGGAAGTCGTTTCTGAAAGTATTTCTATGGAGTGTAGCCATGTATGGAAGTGAAACATGGACGATAAATAGTTTGGACAAGAAGAGAATAGAAGCTTTCGAAATGTGGTGCTACAGAAGAATGCTGAAGATTAGATGGGTAGATCACATAACCAATGAGGAAGTACTGAATAGGATTGGGGAGAATTTTGTGGCACAACTTGACCAGAAGACGGGATCGGTTGGTAGGACATGTTCTGAGGCATCAATGGATCACCAATTTAGTATTGAAGGGCAGCGTGGAGGGTAGAAATCGTAGAGGGAGACCAAGAGATGAATACACTAAGCAGATGTAGGTTGCAGTAGGTACTGGGAGATGAAGAAGCTTGCACAGGATAGAGTAGCATGGAGAAATGCATCAAACCAGTCTCAGGACTGAAGACCACAACAACAACATAGTAATTATTGGCACTCATTGGCCAGATACAAAACATTGTTTTATGCATTATTCAGAAGTCATCATTCAAAATGAGTTAATTATTGACATAGCATTTATACATAATTAATCTAAATATAGTAATCTTTGGCATCATAGGTCATCTTATTACAATTATCAGTGGCATTCATTGGCCAGTTACAAAGCATTTTTGTATGCATTATTCAGAAGTCATCATTCAAAATGAGAGTTAATTATTGGCATAGCATTTATACATAATTCCTCTAATTATAGTAATCATTGGCATCATAGGTCATCTTATTACAGTAATCAGTGGCATTCATTGGCCAGTTACAAAGCATTTTTTTTTTTTTGTGCTAGCAATGCATTGCGTTGTGTTCGATAATTAATTATTGCGGCATAACAATATTTGCTTTTGAGTTATTGCTGCAAATGAAGATGTGTAACGTCATTCGTCATGAGTCAGCTGTAGCAAGGTTATGAAACAAGTAGAGTATATGTGATCACATTCATAAATGACATAGGTTTAATGAACAACTGCTTATAGCACATTAATTTCATCAATAATTTCTCCTGCAAAATATACAAAATGGATTATTAAACTGAAAGAAGAAACGCATATTATGCTGAAAAGTAATGAACTTCGAATTAACAGGTAGTGAAATGTGTATAAAAAATATATGTGTTCTCTAACTGTCCCTTCCAAAACCTTCAGTCATCATACCATGCGATATAAGAGATAGTCAAAACGGAAACTGCAACAAATACTTAAATAACTACATAGCATCTCTTAACTAACAGTAAATATATAAACTTCATCATTATTTTCATCTGAAAAGAAAAAACTTCATTATCCATATTATCATAACTCCATTATTATCATCACCTGTAAAGAAAAACTTCATTATCCATAGTAGCATATTCTTCATCATTATTCATCACCATTCATTATCATCTGCAAAAAGGTCACTTCATTATTCATTATAAAAAATGGTTCAAATGGCTCTGAGCACTATGGGACTCAACATCTTAGGTCATAAGTCCCCTAGAACTTAAAACTACTTAAACCTAACTAACGTAAGGACATCACACACACCCATGCCCGAGGCAGAATTCGATCCTGCGACCGTAGCAGCCCAGCGGTTCCGGACTGCAGCGCCAGAACCGCACGGCCACCGCGGCCGGCTATTCATTATACAACTATTCCTTATTTCTAGCATATTGCATCACTAAAACTAAGATGTGTAGTTCTGTCTGACAGCCTGCATCAATCGCCTCGTATTCTGAAAGAAAAATTTAGTTAAGACTGTTATTCTACGATGTGTATAGTATATTCTTGTTAATGCTTGTTAATTCTGATCCATTTACTCTTCGTCACGAGGTATTTCATCTTCTTTCGTTCATTCCGAAGGTGAAATTCCCATTTCTGTTTAATTTATTTCTTTTACACGTTATTTCTTTCTGAAAATGATGAACAAAGATTAATGTCTTGCATTTAATTCATATACCCATTAAATAAAAACTGGTTTATAGTAACATAATTGAGCATACAGCATAGCATGACAGAAAACGTAATATGCCAAAAACATCGACAGTGTTCAGAAGCAAAAATGTACACAGTGTATTACAATGTAGCAGCAAAAAAGAAAAGTAAAGTAGTCACGATGTTGAGATATCATATGGCAAAAATGTTAAAGTCAACTGGTGTTTGCTATATCTTGACTATTTCATAGTGCATACAAACAAAACAGGAAAACAATCATATATACATAAAAAATGGAAAATATGCATGGTCTGATGTGTAACGACAAGAAAAGCGACCTGCTAACCTTGCCTTGCCGGGCACTTGCCAAGAAAAAATACGACAATCATCAGTAAGTAGTCACATAAACATAATTGCATAAGTGTGTAAGTTCATCTGGAAAAATATGCACGGTCTGATGTGTAACGACAAGAAGAGCGACCTGCTAACCTTACCTTGCCGGGCACTTCCCAAGAAAAAAAAATACGATAATCATCAGTAGGTGTTCTTGTGAATATAACTGCATAAGCGGTCATAAAAAAAATTACGAAATGGAATTACAGTGTGATAAATCATAAAGTATCTTCATTCAATAAAAGGTTTGATGTTCGACATGTGGTGGTTCCCTTTGGTTTTTCTGGTTCTCAAAGTTACGTGTACTACATTGGGGTGAGGAATGCTGCGAATACGATATGGACCTGCGTATAGAAGCTCAAATTTACTGCATCTACTCTTTCTTTTGTTGGATAAATAGTGTGTACGTACTAATATCTTCTGTCCAATGTGAAAGTCACGGCGTGTACAAACCTGTTTTTGCTGTCTTCTCCGGCGCTCTGCGGCACGTTTGATGTTGTTCAGCGCAATGTCAATTATTTCATGGTGTCGTAGTCGACGAGATGTAGAAAACGTTACTAATTCTTTAATTTTGTTAGGTGGTTCAACATTATTCAGTATAACAGACGGAGATAGCATAGTAGATTCATTTGGTATGGAATTAATTACATCCTGGAATGAGAGTATGTATGTGTCCCAATCAATATGTTTTTTATGGGAGTATATTCTACACAGTTTGCCAATTTCTTTCATTAAGCATGGTACCTGGATATATAGATCGGGAAATGTTTCTAGCTCGTAACATACGTGTCCATATAGCAGATCGAAACTGTGATCCATTTTCGGAAATTACTTTCAACACATGCCCTACATGAAATAGAAAATGTTTTACAAATGCTTTCGAAACAGTTTCAGCAGTAGCTTTGCGTAACGGAGTGAAGGTAACAAATTTTGAAGTGAGTTCAACAGCGACAAAGATGTAGCAAAAACCTCTATTAGTTCTGGGAATCGGACCAAAAATGTCTACAGCGGCCATATGTCTCAATTTAACAGGTACAATGGGATGTAATGGAGGAATATGTGAAGTCGTGTCTCATTTAGGTTTCTGGAAGATTTTACATGACGCTAAAACTCGTGGTATACGTTTCTCCATGTTGGTAAAATAACAGTTCTGTCTCAGTATAAGAAAACATTTTCTGGCTCCGTAATGTGCGTAACTTAAATGAGTATACCAGATTAATTTGTTAACAAGTTCGTAGGAATGCATAATAACCAATTGTTGCTGTCAGGATGAGAGCGGCGAAACAGAATGTCATTGCGTACAGTGTAAAGGTTTCTAATGGTAACATTATTCCTATCTTCCCAAAGGTGTTTAATTTCTTTCTACACGTTGTCTCTACTCTGCTCTTGTGCTATGTCTTGTAATGACGACGAAATGAAATTTTCAAATGCAACTTGTTGAATGTACATGACGCTGAAATTTGCGTTGCAGAAGTTGGTTGCGATGTCTTGCTGATTGTTGTTAAGAGAACGGGATAGTGCGTCTGCTACAATATTTTGTGTGCCGGGAATGTGAACAATTGTAAAATTAAATTCCTGCAAATAAAGTTTCCATGTACTTAATCTGTCGTGTGTAAATTTAGCCGAAAGTAAAAATTGTATCGCTCTATGATGTGTGTAAACGGTAGTGTGTCTTCCATAAAGAAAATGCCTAAATGTGGTAAGAGCCCATACAACACATAATGTTTCAAGTTCTGTAACAGAATAATTTCGTTCAGCAGGTGACAGAATGCGACTTGCAAAGGCGATGTTTTTAATTACTGTACAACCATCTTCTTCAATTTCCTGAAAAATGTGTACGTCTAAAGCGGTGTTAGAACTGTCGGTGGCAATGGAAAAATTTCTGGTAAGATCTGGGTGCGATAAAAGTGGTGCATTCAACAAAGCATGTTTCAGCTAACATTCTCGTGAACAAGATTCTGCGTGTCAAAAGTATTGCTTGCGTTACTGGAGTATGCAACCTGTACTGTATCTAGTCAAATTGCATCTGACGTGTCATTATTTTCGGGAGGATGCTGTGGCATTTCGACTATTTGAACTGTTCTGTTATTTCTTCCAGACGTATTACGTTCTGGATGATACCTACTGTCTGGTTCATTCATGATAATATGTTGTTGCTGATGTTCTTGCTGCTCATAAGATCGACTGTTATTAAATGTACGCTGAAAATTGTGCTCATTAATTTTACGTCTGTCATGATAGTCATTTCTATACGGCGCATTGCGATAGGAATTGAAGTAGTGTGTTTTCTGTACGTAGTTATTTCCTTGTTGCTGTGCGTTACTATTTGTTGGGGCTGATGCTATACGTGCACGCGGCGAAACATTAAAGCTTGGTTGACCTTGTACATTACATTATTGGTTAGGTATGCTAACCGGCTCGCTTTCATGCTGTTGCGGTGAAAGACGTCTATTGTAACCAAAATGCGTTCGATGTTGCTGATAATTTTGACGATTGCTGAAAATGCTATACATACTGATGATTACAATTTTATCCGTTATTAAAATTATGGCGATAGTTGTCATTTTGGGAGTGTCTAAAGAGAACTGTCACTTTCGGTAAAATTTTTCATATCGGGTTTTCTTTACTCATTCTTAATCCTAGATAGAGCAATAGTTGAAGAGCTGTTTTAATAGATATAAAGGATAGTAGAAGAGAAGGCGCAGTGCAGAAAACTAAAGATGAAACAGCACTACTACGGCTCGGGGCCCTGTGCACGCTACGGCACATATTCATTAAAGCATAATGAATCGCCTGATGTCTATTACGCGCAGCAAACTAATTTTAGCTTTTGCGTTACAGGCAATGCCGGTAAAAATTCAGAAGCAAATTGCTGTATCCATGATAATTCTAATTTCTGCATTACAGGAAATGGCGGTGAAAGTACAAAACTAAATCGACGTATCCAGTTCAATGTGTGTACCTGTGCTCTGTAATTTTTAAATACCTTAGATTCTTTTACAGATACAAATTGCTTATAATCAACGTTCTCGTCACTGAATGTGTGAACAGGTTCAGGATTACATAATAATCTGTTTCTCTCTATCTTTTCGGATTTTAAGTCACGTAGTCTCTGTAAATTACTTAAGTTATACTGGCTGTACGAGTGTGAGAAATGTTCGGAATGTGGCGTATGCTGTGCCGTGTTATTGACTGAAACATTTTTCATTTCTGTTACTTTAATACGTTCCTCAATTTGGCTGTTCTGTTGTTCAAATTTCTTATCGACTTCCGTATCCAGAGTGTGTGAAAGTTCTGGTGACTTTTAATTAAACTCGTCATGTAACTGTGTCGCATTTTCAGAACATTGCTCAGCGACCGCATTACTTTCATCTCTAAGTGATTCTGTTGTCGCTGCATCTGTATTACTTAACTCTTGTGCAACAGATCTAATTTCTTCACTACTGTTACTAGCATGAGCCTTACTTTCTTCACATGATTGTTCTTTCGTGTCGTGACCTTGCACGGTAACAGCTGTAATCTGTTCACTAACTTGTTTGTTCTGTTCGTTAAGGTTGTCTTGTTTTTCGTTCGTCAGCTTGAAACTTTCATTAAATTGTTCGATTCATTGAGTCGTTTGTAATTGTCGTGTGGTTTTTTATTGTTTTCAATAAATTGCTGTTTGAGAAGGTCTTCTTGTTTTTTCTTGTATTGTAGAAACAATACTATTAATTGATCCAAGGCAGTACTACCTACTCTATTCTCGGAGCTGTGTGATGGTGTATCTGCTTTTGTCGCGTTTTGTGTAACCAGTTGGTCATTCTCTAATTCTTGAAAAGCTTCGACACTTGGATGTGCACTGTTATTCACCACACCGGAATTAAATAAATCTGACGTATTCTGATTACACTGTTCATTTTCGTTAGAAAAATTTGTCTGTTCGTTACGTAAATTTTGCAAACCGGGTGTGTCAAACTGGGCAGCGTTCATTGTAACAGAACGTGCCGCATCATCCATTGTCGTTAAATTAACAGAGGACACAATTGAATTTGTTTGTTCCTCATTAGCATTAGAATCATTACTAGCGGTCGGTAGGCACTGATTGTCTGTATTAGAAGGATTGTCATGGTATTTTTGATTGAGTTGTTTGAAATGGTAGTCGAAACTTTCATTAAGTTGTTTGTACGATTCATTAAGTCGTTTGTAATGGTTATCTAGCATTTCATTCCGTTGTAGCAATACTGCCATAATTTGATCCAAGCCAATATTACCTACTCTATTCTCTCTGCTGTTTAATGGCGTGCCTGCAATTGTCACGTTTTGAGTAACCATTAGGTCATTCTGTGATTCTCGAAAAGGTTTTCCAGTCGGTTGAGCACTGTTATTCACTATCTCGGAATCAAATAACTTTGACGTACTTTGAGTACATTGTTCATTTTCGTTAGAAAAATTTGTCTGTTCATTACGTAAATTTTGCAAACCGGGTGTGTCAAGCTGCGCAGCGTTCATTGTAACAGAACGTCCCGCGTCTTCAATTGTCGTTAAATTAACAGAGGACACAATTGAATTTATTTGTTCATCATTAGGATCAAAATCGTTACTAGCGGTCGGTACGCACTGATTGTCTGTAAATGGAGGATTTTCATCATTACACTGAGTATCGCAAATACTATCGGTCAAATTATTAGAATCGGCTATTTCACTCATTACACATCGCGATGTACTGTTAACAGATTTTCGCGGCATTTTTCACAAAACAAAATTAAGCACAAATGAAACAAGGACAATGCAAAATGCAACGAACACTATTACAACAAATTGCCGATGATCTGTGAAAGAAAGAGTGACAAATTAGTAAATGCGTTGCGCCAGATGCAAACTACATTTAAGTAAATAAGAGCAGATATATGACTACTTATCAGAAGATTCACAAAGAAATACGATCCTGGCCGGATGTCGCCAAGTGTAACGTCCCAACACGAAATATTTAAATGTAAATGAAAATGGAGCCAAGTGTAACCTCCCCACAAAAAAATGTTAAATGAAAAATGGAGCCAAGCGTAGCCTCGCCACAAAAATAATAATTAAAATGATTTTTTTTTTTTTTGTAACTTCTGAACAAAATTGGCTCCGATTTATAGTCTGTGTGCAGAAATGCATTCACATTTAATGTTACCACAAAATTCTTTTCTCATTTAATGTCAAGTTCGAAACAGAAAAATTCCTAAACACCAAAATAATAAAAAAGTTTTGTAACCTGATGAAATTTATGAGGACAGCAGCGCTGCCCTTCGGCCCTGTATTCTGAATAAAAAAAAAGCAAAAATTCTTACCTCAATAAAACTGCAATTGTATCTGCTCTTAATTAGTCATTTTTCGACACAGCTTCGTGCAATGCTGGCATATATATATATATATATATATATATATATATATATATATATATATATATATATATATATATATATATATATTTTATTCTTGGAAGCAATGATAATGCAATGGAAATACTCTTTAAATTGAAATGAATGCTTTTCTTTAAAAGAGTTACTTTATATTATAAAAATTATTATTGGGGCATTTTTTGAACAAATTAAATTACAATTAACATACATTATTAAATATGCGCAAGGCTGCTTCTTTACCTTCTACAACAATACTCATCCTCCAGAGTCCTGACCAGAGTCGCGAGCAGAGCACACAGCCGACGCATGCCGACTCCCGCAGACTACCGCAGACTACACCAGACTACTACTGTCGACTCGCGCAGCCAAGTGCAGACTCGCGACAAGCAACAACTAACGATAAACTACTCTCTGGTCAGAGATTCTGTCATGCCTCGCCCATCGCCGGCAAAGCATACGTCTTACAATCGTTATCCATCTCCATCGTCGTTACTTGAACTTGCCACTATTTTGCAGAAAGAATGGTTTAAGATTCCCTTAAAACCGTCAAATTACAAACACTGGAAATGATTATTTGTGTAGTGGATCTGTGTGAAAAATGGCGAGTATTTTCTCATTACTGGTTCTGTCTGCGATTACATCCCTTGTTCACTTGTGATCGCGGTGTTGTGAACAGAATGTGTTCGCGAACACTTGGATAGCGAGACCGACCATGCCACCGCTTCAGTTACGTGGACAAAAGTTATTCAAGCGTCCTATTTGCGCGTGTTACAGAAAGTGTCGGTTTGGGTGACAGCGTATTTCTTCGGCCGAGACAGGTATTGATGTGGCTTAGCCAAGGTAATGTTTCGCTGGCAGTTCAAATTTCGTATTCATTCAGTAACCAGCACACAAGTTGTTCACTGGACTTACTTCCTTGCGTCAGCACTGCATACATTTGCAAGTGGAAGCACCAACGTAGTCTAAAAAATTTGTCTGTTATGTTAAGCAACCATTTACAGCCAGCAGTGCACTAATTCACACTCTTCACTAACATACAACTGGAGCTGTTCGTCAATCCTATAATTTGGCACGTCCTAGAAATTTCCCACCTGAGCCTATGGCATGTGGCGTAGCGATATGCATGGACGATTAGGAAGCTGCGAGATTCAGTTCAGTGGCCCTGAGCTCTACAGACTGCGTTTTCACTCGTGGAAGATTCCAAATGTGGGATCCGTGTCCGCTCGTTGCAGGCCCAGTCACGTGCTTGTACGGTTTGCGCATCGCTTAACTCCCGAAGTAATGAACTCATTTGCAGTGTACCATTCCCCATGAAACTTTATACTGCATTAAAGAAAGTCAACAGTAAATTGCCGCAAGGGTTCGTTTTCAACTTAAGGGGAATTAGTGATACTGTCGCCTTTCACTAGTGACGTAATGGTGATGGCTGCTGTGATTTTTAATTGCATATGTTTGTAGTGCTTTCTATTATGTTTTCGTTGATTCCGAGATAAAACATGTTTATAATCATTGCTCTGTATGAGGCACAAAATACTACGGCACCTGTCCTGTTTCTGAGGAAATAGTAGAATAAAGTTTAGTTGACTTATTAGTGTTTCTGATATAATTAAATTTTCCTTCAGACACCTGACAGAAACTGAAGAAATGAATTAAAATTTGTTCCAGGGCCGTGATTTGAGCCCAGGTCTTCCTGCGTGTGAAGAAGGGCATAGGTCTAGGTAGTCTCTGTATTACCTATATTGCTACGGCCATGTACTGAATAGCACATCTTCCTAGTTAAGGCAAGGAGACTAGAGTACAAGGCGCAGCTGCAGCACAAATCTTAGTTCATTTCTTCAGCTTCAATTATTAATCTTTCGTCCTTTGCGACACTTTTTTTAAAAATTTGTTCTATTTATTGGGGTCGGCACTACCTGTGCACTTTACTGTGTGGACTAGGAGTTATCAAATTACTGTGAGGTTTTATTTTTGCATATCGTTGAGTATAGAGGCTTCCTAGTGTAGTTTTCCCCCGCCAGACCGCCACATCACGCCACTAAGTTTAAATCTCACAGCGGAAGATCGTAACCGGCCCCTCCTTTCAATCGACATACGAACGTCGAAATGGCTGATACTGACATAACCGATCGCGAAGTACAAAAACAACTACAACCGATCAGTAATGCAAAGACGACAGAACCAGATGAGATTCTATAAAGATTGTGCAAAAGAACTTGCTCCCTTTCTAGCAGTAATTTATCGCAGATCGCTTGAGCAACGGAGGGTACCTAGCGCCTGGAGGTCATACCCGTTTTAGGAAGGACTGTGGGACAGATACACACAGTTATAGACCTATGTGGTTGACGATACTCTCTTGTAGAATCATGGAGCATGGTGTAAAAAAAATGAACAAAATGTCCTTTTTTTCAAAAACAACATGCCTTATGTTCAAGAACTGACGTTCTTTTAGAAGGAAAAGCTCCTCTATAAAAATCAACACAGATTCTGCAAATAGAGATCCAGTGAAACTCAGCCCGCTCTGTTCCTCCATGAGATCCACGGTGCAGTACAAAACGGCGCTCGGGCTGATGCCGTGTTCTTTGGCTACAGGAAGGCATTTAACACCCTCCCGTACTGCCGTTTAGTGAAAAAAGTACGAATTATTGAGTATCGGAGCACATTTGTGACTGGATTCAAGACTTCTTTGCAGACAGAACTCAACACGTCGCTCGTAACGGAACAAAATAGACAAATGTAAAGTTAACCTCCGGAGTGATAGGACCGTACTGTTTAAAATGTATAAAAATGCCGCGCGGGATTAGCCGAGCGGTCTGTGGCGCTGCAGTCACAGCCTGTGCGGCTGGTCCCGCCAGGGATTCGAGTCCTCCCTCGGGCATGGGTGTGTGTGTTTGTCCTTAGGATAATTTAGGGTAAGTAGTGTGTAAGCTTAGGGACTGATGACCTTAGCAGTTAAGTCCCATAAGATTTCACACAAATTTCAACATTTTTTTGTATATAAATGATCTAGTAGAAATCGTCGAATGCGTTCCAGGGCTGAACTTAGATGATGCGGTTATCTATAACAAAGTAGTAAAGCCAGAAGATAGTAACGATTTGCAGAATGACCTCCAGAGAACTGATGAATAGAGCAGGCTCTGGCAGTTGGCCCTGAACGTAAATAAATGTAATATAATGCGCATACATAGGATAAGAAATCCACTACCGAGTAGCTACACTAGTGATGACAAACCGCTGGAAGTAGTATCTGCCGTAAAATATCTTAGAGTAACTATCCAGAGCGGCCTTAAGTGGAATGACCACATAAAACAAATAGTGGGGAAAGCAGATGCCAGATTCAAATTCATAAGAATTACGGAAATGTAACCCATCCACGAAGGAAGTGGCTCATAAGGCGCTTGTTCGAGCGATGACTGAGTATTGTTCTCCTATCTGGGATCCCTACCAGGTAGGACTGATGGAGACAGAGAGAAGATCCAATGAAGAGCGACGCATTTTGTCACAGGATTATTTAGTCGGCGCGACAGCGTGTGTGTAAAGTGCGAGTCTTGACATTTCAAAATGGTTCAAATGGCTCTGAGCACTATGGGACTTAACATCTGTGGTCATCAGTCCCCTAGAACTTAAACCTAACTAACTTAAGGACATCACGTACATCCATGCCCGAGGCAGGATTCGAACCTGCGACCGTAGCAGTAGCGCGGTTCCGGACTGAGAGCCTAGAACCGCTCGGCCACCGAGACCGGCACTTGACATTTGTTAATAATGAATAATACGTACTTAATGTAAAATAGCCAGTTTAAATATTGTAGACGCAAAGTCTTCTTTCTGCCCTTGAGAACAGTTAAGCTGAGTTTGTTTATTTTGCCTCTCGGAATTTATTAAATTTCGAAGAGTGATTAAAATGATCTCGGTGACTGGGATTGGCAAAGAACAGAAATACCCCTCCCCCCGTCCCCATCCCTGTCTACGAAAACCTATCAATCCGCTTTGCAGCAGTATGTTACTGGCATTCGTGAAAGAGAAAGGTTACACGTTATGGAAGGGAGAGAGATCTGTGCGCATCCATATCGAGAAGTCGTAATTCAGCATTTGGTGGTATTCAAGTAGTTTCTTATTTGATTCTGCTATATCCTTATTAAAAAGGAAGTAAATTTCGCGAATGGGTGTGCGATCATTGTTAATATGTTGTTAATAAAATCATCACGCTCGCTTAATGTATGTCTCTATTTATTACATTTTCCGCTGTACACAGTCCGAGAATCAAAACTTGGAAAACAGCCGTCAGCCACAATAAAACCTATTTATTGATATTGGCACTGAATCTTAGCCGGCCGGAGTGGCCGTGCGGTTCTAGGCGCTGCAGTCTGGAGACGAGCGACCGCTACGGTCGCAGGTTCGAATCCTGCCTCGGGCATGGATGTTTGTGATGTCCTTAGGTTAGTTAGGTTTAATTAGTTCTAAGTTCTAGGCGACTGATGACCTCAGAAGTTAAGTCGCGTAGTGCTCAGAGCCATTTCAACCATTTGAACTGAATCTTATTTTACAAGTTCTAAGTTTTGACCTGAAGATGGTAGTAGCCGAAACGACGTAATAAACAACGAGATATATTAAGCAATCTTTATGCTTTTACTCAGAAAATGCTGTAATTTGCTTCCGCTGAGATGTTACTTGGTTCGGAAATATATTAGATCAGTAATAAACAACATATTCGAAGATTTTAGGTAATTATGTAAGTTGCTTCCAGTGGGGAGAAGAAATCCGCGTGGTGCCCTGCGCACTCGAAATTTCGAAATTTTAAACTGATGAATGCCGATGGGATGCGCAGTGCTTAGCGAGGATAGAAAACTAACAATCATTGTGTGGACCATCCAGCTGTTTGCCTGGTAAAAGTTGCGGTTCTTTGGACGGCAAGTCACAAGATTCATACTTATGCTAGGTACTACTGGAAGTTCATAGCATAGTACAGGGTATTAGTAAGTGTATCATGTTACAAGAGCTACGAGGGCTATTCCGAAAGTAAGGTCCGATAGGTCGCGAAATGGAAACCACGGTAAAAATCAAAAATGTTTTATTTGCAACAGTTAGATACACCTTGCAGCTACTTATCTCCATAGTCGCCGACCCGACTTAGACGTGTATCGTAGCGTTGTACCAACTTTCCCATACCCTCGCTATAGAAGGCAGCCGCCAGTGCTCTCCGCCAATTCTCTACGCTGGCCTACGGCTCGTTGTCTTGTGCCGAAATGTTGTCTTCATAACCAGCGGTTCATGTGACCTGAGCTGAAACTCAGAGGGAGACCATTACGGGCTGTATTGTGGGTAATCTCACATTTCCATTTGAAAACGATGCAGGAGCATCTTCATTGCCCCTGCAGAATGCGGCTGAGAATTGTCTTGAAGACGAAACAGCACGACAGTTATGTAATGTTAGCTGCATAGCTTCAGGCGAAATTTCTCACCAGGCCCCCGTACTTGGCGGCAGACACTATTTTCTAGACATCTTTACGCACTCACTGCGAGCTCAGAAATGAGAAGAGCGACGTGATGCTAACTGGGGTTATACTAGAGACACTACCCAACACATCTGTGCAAAGCTTTATCGGATTTTCATAGTCGTTTCCATTTCGTGACCGATCGGACCTTACTTTCGGAATAGCCCTCGTACGTGCTAGGGCAGACCTGGTAGCAGCGTGCATATTGCCACAATGAGTATACAGTACAGACAATGTAGACAAAGAACTTGTTTTACTTAGAAGGAGAGGTAACGACGTCGGGATCACAGATTTGCTTCAAACTTTGTACACCTTTAGTAGGCCATCAAAACAACATAATGTCCATATAGTAAGGTGCACTACCCTGGCAATTCCGTGAAAGTCAAGAGAGTAGTATTTGCGTCTATTATGTAGCTTATGTATCTGTGCTTAGGTACCGAACGTTCGTGGTGTTGAAGGGATTAGAGTAACAGCTTCGCCAGACGAACGGGTATGAGGCGTCCGCTCGACTCCCGCTAACACTTCCTTTTTCTGATCTATATTTCTTTCATCACTGGACATATTATTATATATATTTATATGGCATTTGAAAGTTAATATAATTAAAAAACACCTGTATTTGCATGAAGTTTTAGTGAATTCAATGTCGTTTCGCTACTTAGCGATGACGCAGGTCTTCCAACTTGCACGATTAAAGTCATACCTCCAAAACGTACTCCGATTTACTATACATGCGATGCTTATTTCTATCGGCAAGTAAAGAACTTTATCGAGTTTCTTCATAGCCGTTCATTTATGACTGACAACGAACAAGGAACTGCTTCTCCTGGATCTGCTATTATGATCCCTCCATCGTACGTCACCAGTTGTCAGCACTTATATTTGCCAAAATGTTGTGTAACCCATGGTTTTCATGCAAACTATAGGAAGGAAGAGATATTTCTCAAAATGTAACGCGGTGTGTTTTCCCTTAGAAACTCTGAACGGTCCCTGTATATGTGGGAGAGCTGCATTCGTTTCCATATAGTAGGTGCAGTTTCAATTTATGCTTTTCGTGCGTATATGATAAATACCATCCTGCAACGTGTGATGTCGGCGGCATATCCCACGAATAATTGTACATTACTCTTGTGGTCTGGCACGTTATGACTTACTATATTACTGACTGTGAATAGCGTCACTCGCATCACTATTTATCGAGGTTTGACTTGGGCTTTGCAAGCCTGTCCCTCGTAAATAGTCAACTAACGGATGAAATTCACTACAACTTCATGAAAATGTTCATGGGTTTTCTTTTTCTTTATTTTTCATTATGTTGTCTCTAAAATGTCGTATATATTGAAAAATGTGACCAGTGAAAACTAGCCACTGACAATCCACGTGGGAAAAATATATCTAAAAACAAAGATGATGTAACTTACCAAACGAAAGCGTTGGTATGTTGATAGAGACACTAACAAACACAAACACACACACAAAATTCAAGCTTTCGCAGCCCACGGTTGCTTCATCAGGAAAGAGGGAAGGAGAAAAGGAGAGGGAAAGACGAAAGGATCTGGGTTTTAAGGGAGAGGGTAAGGAGTCATTCCAATCCCGGGAGCGGAAAGACTTACCTTAGGAGGAAAAAGGGACAGGTATACACTCACACACACACACACATATCCATCCGCACATATACAGACACAAGCAGACGTATCATATATATATATATATTGAAATGAAATAAATATCAGCGAGATTGCAACCATCGCCCCGTCTACAACCTTCTCGTTATCCGTGAACGCTAATGACTTGACCACGATTACTTCTCACGACCAGCATCTTCGCACAGAGACTGTAATTTCTCTTGCGATTTTCACAGAATTGCCAGAGTTGTACACCTTACTATTTGCACGTTAAGTTGTTTTAATGGACTACTGAAAGCGTACTAAGTTTGAAGTACATCCGTAATCCCAGCGTCGTGGCCTCCCGTTTTTAGTAGCTTCAGTGGATGATGTTGGAATGAACGCTTCTTGCCGCAGGAAACAGAGCCTTTTATGCAATCTGCAGACATAGCGCAGCCTGTCTTCTAAATGGCCTCTTCAGGTTTAGAATAATCACACGTCGCTTCATAGCAGGACCTCCTTCGCAGCAGCTGACTAAGCTAAGTAAATAAAGATCAAACAGGAGGATCGCTTGTCCCGGCAGCAAGATGCCGTTTAATTGCAGAGTGAATGAGCGGACCAGTGTCAGGGAAAGACACCTTTTGTTCAAAGCTCGAAAAGTTTAGTGTCGACGGCTGAGACGGAAATCTCGGAGCTGGAGTCAGATAAGGTCTTGGGTGGCTACGCCTGTCCACACCGCTCGCTGCCTAACCCGGACTGTGAGTTTTCACTCAGTGGGCCTCATCCAACGACGTCCTTGAAGGATAGCTCGAATCCGTTAAGCGTTCGAGGGAACACGAAAGGCTCCGCACATGTATTAGTTGACCAAGGCTACCACTAATACTTGTTCTTCAGAGCTTGTAGCTTGTAGCTACACTATATGATCAAAAGTATACGGACATCTGGCTGAAAATGACTAACACGTTCGTGGCGCCCTCAGTCGGTAATTCAGGAATTCGATATGGTGTTGGCCCACCCTTGTCCTTGATGACAGCTACTACTCACGCAGGCATACGTTCAATCAGGTGCTGGAAGTTTTTGGGGAATGGCAGCCGATTGTTCACGTAGTGCTGCACTGAGGAGAGGTGTCGATGTCGATCGGTGAGGCCGGACACGAAGTCGGCGTTATAAAACGTCCCAAAGGTGTTCTACAGAATTCAGGTCACGACTTTGTGCAGACCAGTCCAATATAGGGATGTTACTGCATTGTAACGACTCCGCCAGATGCCGTTCTTTATGAACAGGTGCTCGATCGTGTTGAAAGATGCAATCGCCAGTGCCGAATTGCTATTCAATAGTGGGAAGCAGGATGATGCTTAAAACATCAATTGGGGCCTTTACTGTGATAGTGCCACGCAAAACAACAAGGAGTGCAAGCGCCCTCCATGAGAAACACGACCACACCATAACACTGTTTGCACTACAGACACTGGCAGTTGACGTTCACTGGGCATACGCCATACCCACACCCCGCCATCGGATCGCCACATTCTGTACCGTGATTCGACACTCCACACAACGTTTTTCCACTTTTCAATAGTCCAGTGTTTACGCTCCATACACCAAGCGAGACGTCGTTTGGCATTTACCTGCGAGATGTGTGGCTTATGAGCAGCCGCTCGACCATGAAATCCTTCTTCGCATCTCCCGCCTAACTGTCATAGGACTTGCAGTGGATCCTGGTGCAGTTTGGTATTCCTGTGTGATGGTCTGGATAAATGTCTGCTTATTACACATTATGACCCACTTAATTGTCGTAGGTCTCTGTCAGTCAACAGACGAGGTCGGCCTGTAAGCTTTTGTGCTGTACTTACCCCTTCATGTTTCCACTTCACTATCACATCGGAAACGGTGGACCTATGGGTGTTAAGGAGTGTGGAAATCTCGCGTACAGGCGTCTGACACAATTGACGCCCAATCACCTGACCACGTTCGAAGTCCATGAGTTCCGCTGAGCACCCCATTCTGCTCTCTCACGATGTCTAATGATTACTGAGGTCGCTGACGCGGAGTATCTGGCATTAGGTAGCAGCACAATGCACATAATGCGAAAAACATAAGTTTTTGGGGTGTCCGGATACTTTTGATTACATAGTGTACATACTATTCCTATATGTGTCTCGTGTTTAACTACCGAATGATTTTCGAGGTGTCCCATAGACAAAACGTAGACGCAGTCCTCAAACTGCAGAAATGGATATTAGAGGTATAAGTAAAAATAGTAACCGAGTTCGCTGTGAGCATCTGTACAAAGAGGTGGGGAACTGCACCTCTACATCCACATCATACGCCGCAACCCACTTAATGCTCTGTCGCGGAGGGTACTTCTGTCACGACTAACTGATCCCCCGCTATCCCGTTCCACTCACGAATGGCATGCAGGCAGAATGATTGTCGGTAAGCTCTAATTTCTCCCATTTCACCGTCGTGGTCATTTCGCGAGTCGTATGTTGCAGGAAATAATATGTTACCCGACTCTACCTGGAAAGTGCTCAGTCGAAATTTCAATAGTAAACTTTTTCGTGATGTACAACGCCGCTCTTGTAACATTTGCTACTGCAGTTTGCTCCCCATCACTGTAACGCTCTTGCGCTGACAATACGAGTCGTGGCGATACGCGCCAATCTTTGTTTCATCCCATATTGACGGACAATATTCAAAAATCGGTAGAATAACCGGCTTCTAACGCACTTCCTTCGTGGATGTGTTACATTTCCTTACAATTCTTTCTATGAATCTGTCAGGAATCCGCTTTCCCCATTGTTTGTTTTATGTGGTCATTCCAGTTAAGGTCGGTCTGGATAGCTACTGATAGCTTTTTCCGGTAGATCCGGGTTCCAGCAGGTTGTCATCAATAGTGCAGTCCTACACTAGCGGATATCTTATCCTACTTCGGCGTAGTATGTTGCATTTATTGACGTCCAGAGTCAAGTAGCAGAGCCTGCAAAAAGCTGTGCTGTTCATCCTGCAATTCAATACTGTCTTCTGGCCTTGCTTCATTCTTGTCTTTTGAATGAAACGATCCGCTCTCGCTGTAAAATACTGTCATTGAAACTCACGACTGCTTTCGCCTCAATTCAAGACGCATCCTCAGCTGATCTGCACTAAGATTTAAAAAAAATTACAAACAATCTTAGTAGTGATCTGAAGGGTAAAGGATTACTGAAAAATACCATGGCGTAGCAATATTTGAAGTGTGTCGTAGAGATTCTATAAACATCAAAAAAGTTTCGCATGACTTCGGATCCGAGACTACCAGAACCTGTACCGAAGATTAGAATAGAGATGAACATAAACATCATTTCCGCCTTTTTTACTGCTCATGAAAACCACACATTGCGTGTGGTACCACCATACAGCGAGACCTTCAGAGGTGGCGGTCCAGATTGCTGTACACACTGGCACCTCTAATACCCAGTAGCACGTCCTCTTGCACTGATGCATGCCTGTGTTGGTCGTGGCATACTATCTACGACTTCATCAAGGCACTGTTGCTCCATATTGCCCTCCTCCTCAACGGCGATTCGGCGTAGATCCCTCAGAGTGGTTGGTGGGTCACGTCGTCCATAAACAGCACTTTTCAATTTATCCCAGGCATGTTCGATAGGGTTCGTGTCGGGAGAACATTCTGGCCACTCTAGTCGAGCGATGTCGTTATCCTGAAGGAAGTCAGTTACATGTGCACCATGGGTGCGCGAATTATCGTCCATGAAGACGAATGCCTCGCCAATATGCGGCGGATTTGGTTACACTATCGGTCGGAGGATGGCATTCACGTATCGTCCAGCCGTTACGGCGCCTTCCATGACCACCAGCGGTGTAAGTCGGCCGCACATAATGCCATTCCAAAACAGCAGTCAACCTCCACCTTGCTGTACTCGCTGGATAGTGTATCTAAGGCGTTCAGCCAGATTGGTTTGCCTCCACACACGTCTCCGACGATTATCTGGTTGAAGGCATATGCGACACTCATCGGTGAAGAGAACGTGATGAAAATCTTGAGTGGTCCATTCGGCATGTTGTTGAGCCCATCTGTACCGCGCTTCTTGGTGTCGTGACTGCAAAAGGTGGACCTCGCCATGGACGTCTGGAGTGGAGTTGTGCATCATGCAGCCTATTTCACACAGTTTGAGTCGTAACATGACGTCCTGTGGCTGCATGAAATGCATTATTCAACATCGGTGGCGTTTCTGTCAGGGTTCCTCCGAGCCATAATCCGTAGGCAGCTGTTATCCACTGCTGTATTAGTCCTTGGGCGGCCTGAGAGAGGCATGTCGTCGACAGTTCCTGTCTCTCTGTATCTACCCCATGTCTCTCTGTATCTACTCCATGTCCGAACAACACCACTTTGGTTCAGTCCGTGTCGCCTGGACACTTCCCTTGTTGAGAGCCCTTCCTGGCTCAAAGTAACAATGCGTACGTTATCGAACCGCGGTATTGACCGTCTAGGCATGGTTGAACTACAGACAACACTAGCTGTGTACCTCCTTCCTGGTGGAATGACTGGAACTGATCGGCTGTCGGACCCCCTCCGTCTAATAGGCGCTGCTCACGCATGATTGTTTACATCTTCTGGCGGGTTTAGTGACATCTCTGCACAGTCAAACGGACTGTCTGTTATACAATATCCACAGTCAACGTCTATCTTCAGGAGTACTGGGAAGCGAGGTGATGCGAAACTTTTTTTGATGTGTGTATTTAACAACACAGTGGTAGTTAACAGTTAAAATGAAAGGGACGGCATCAATCCTATAGAAATGAAACCGAAGTCATGACCGTGTGGAACAAAGGAAGCGGTAGACTAGTAACGCACATAGACAATTTCAATGTATGAACTCGATTAATGAGATGGGCCTTACCTTGCCACAAGTAGGTAGGTAGATGAGCGAGGCATGAAAGGCAGTAATTACCGTTGTCCCATGTAGAAGATGTTTACAGGTAGCGTCAGGGGCGACGGAAACAAAACCGATGCGTAGAAAGCGGTGTAGCGGTGGGGATGGGGGTTGTACATGTGTTAAACTACCTAAAAATATGTAACAGTATATTACAGACTGAGTCCCATTTCTAAAACTTTAAGTGGACGATTAAAGTGAAAAATATTAATAAGGCCTTAGTGGTAAAACATTTTCCATATTTCTCAGACATTAAAAATGTAACGGGCTAGTCTGGGAAGTTAAATATCTGTTCCGTCGCTCAATCACCTTCTCCTCGTGGCACGGTAGAGTGTTTTCGTTTATGGAGTTCACACGTATGATCTCTGTTTATTTCTGTAGGTTCGGTGCCATCCCTTAAGCTTTATCTATTGACTACCACGTTTAGCAAGGTTGTTTATATAACTGATGCGAATGCTGGGGACTGGCTCTAAGGTAGTTACCATTCCGGTATGAGATATTAAATAGTATATTTGTGAGCATTCAATTATTCATATATATGATACTACTTTCAGTAACCCTTTATTTTTCAGATCATTGTTGTAAATTTTTGGTATTTTACAGCCTGTGCGGATCGTTTCATTCAGAATGTGGGAATTTGTGGTTGCCCGCAATTTAAAATAAGGTACTTTCTTATGGATAATCGCATCATCTGCGAATAGTCGTACAGAGCTTCCAACGCTTTCTGCTAGATTATTTATAGTCATAGTAACGGTCATATCACACTTCCATGGATTATTCCGAAACTTACATTTACATCTGTCGATTTAGTTCCGTTAAGAACGACGTGTAGAATTGTCTCTGCAAGGAAGTCGTAAGTCCTGCCGCAAATCTGGTCCGATTTTCGATAAGCTCGTTTCTTTTTTTTTCACTAATCGACAGTGCGGGACGGTGTCAAATGACAGATGAAGGGTAAGACGGAAAATAAACAAACGAAGAATACAAAATAGGATTTTTACAAAGGAATCCTAGAAGAAATTAAGGGTTATTTAGATAATAGACTAAGGGAGGGTTAAATAGTAATATTATTTAACAGAAAACTGTTATTCTACAGTAAACTATTATAGTTTAATGAATCTTACTGTAAACTCCTCTTCCTAGAATCTACAATGGGCAGTTCTGACCACATTTCATCTTCTCAGCGTCTCATTCTAACTCGGGTCAAGGAGGCAGCATGAAGAATGACGGAAATTTCATCAAGGTCCTGATGCCACTCGATTTGGGTGTGTATGTATGTGTGCGTGTTTGTGTGTGTGTGTGTGTTTTTCATTTAAAAAGACGTGCGATATTTTTTAAATCATCAATGGACGAATAAAAAGCTAACTGGAAGAAGAAAGGCAAGGATGTATGGACAATAAAGTGGACCACTAACAACGTTAAGTACGGCCGTCTAGTGTTGGCGGGGAGGATGCTGGAAATTCAGCACCATGAATGATGAGAAGGCTCGGTACGGAGATGTGAGCACATAATGTAGGCTCATTGACCTGCTGCTTACTGCTATATTACCTAGTTTAGAGTTTCATAGTCGATTTGCTGAATTATGGGGAAAGTCAGAGTGTAGAGAGTTGAGTCTGGTGGTTCATCCGCCGATGTTGACGCCCCTGGGTACTCGGACAGCAGACACTGTTGTGCATCAGCATCACTAGCTGGACACTTTCTTGCTGTCGCGATGCGGACGCTCACATGCCAGGCGAATGCTGGCTTGCGTGCGTGCCGAGATAAATGAGTGGCACGTGTAGTGACGCAAAACAGGGAAACAGGATTGCTGAAGCGGTTGAGACGCGGTCTTAAAGGAGGACAGGAGGATACTGAAATGAAGTACACTTAAGAGACAAGAAAGGAGAAAATTCTAAACATAATATACATGGAAAGAATGTGCAACTTAAGCTTAGGTGCTAGGGGGAGCTCTGTGTGACAGAGTTACTGAGAAGGACAGAGACACATACAACAAATAACTGAGAACATCGCTGGGTGACGCTGCTGTTCTGAGCTGAAAATATTGGTAAAATGGCGATATCAAGCGCCATCAAGCCAATCAGTAGACTGATGACAAAATAATTTACCCGTGGACCACTGTACGATGTATCCAAATTAAGCCATTCAGTATTCGCGCAACCAGTTTTAAGTAACCATGCCACTACATGGTCTCAAATACAGCCACTAAGCTGTGGGCGGCTCACGTTCTTGTTGGTTCATAACTTGGCGTCTTGTAATAGCGGTAATGGCGTCTCGTTTGCTTCTTGTGTTAATGGCGCCATTGAGTTTGATAGTATTGTTTGTACGAGAGTGGCAGCAGCAGCGGTTATCGATAGCCAATACTGTGGTACTACCTCTTGTGCGACAACTTGTACAGGGTTATTACAAATTATTGAAGCGATTTCACAGCTCTACAATTACTTTATTATTTGAGATATTTTCACAATGCTTTGCACACACATACAAAAACTCAAAAAGTTTTTTTAGGCATTCACAAATGTTCGATATGTGCCCCTTTAGTGATTCGGCAGACATCAAGCCGATAATCAAGTTCCTCCCACTCTCGGCGCAGCATGTCCCCATCAATGAGTTTTGAAACGTCCCCTTTGTACATTTATACAAGACTGTGCTTAAACTGACACACAATATTTTGTTAGCGCAACGCAATCTGACTTTCAATAATCCCTACAAAAGTATGGGCCCTGACTAACATTAAACTATACCTTTCACAAATCACTTACCTCACAAAAATCTTCGCTACTCAAGCTACTGCAATACAGCGAGCGCCACTACTGCCAGCTAAATAAAAGATTCAAAGTACTGAAGGCACTAACTAGTGATAGGCATAGTTAGCAAATGAAAGATTTTGATAGAGAACAACCACTGTATTTACCTTAATAGTCATAATATATATATAGCAGTTCATGACAAATTACAAAACTCCGCCATCTCTCTCCCCACATCCACCACTGCTGGCGGCTCGCCTCCAACTGCGCAACGCTACGCGCTGTTCACATCCAGCTGCCGCTGCCCAACACTACAATGGCAGACAACAATGCAAAGCAGCCACAGACTGCACACAGCACAGCCAGTGATTTTCATACAGAGGTGGCGTTACCAATAAAAAAACCTAAACAGCCTACTTACATAGCCACCATGCTCCCCACAAAAAATTTTACAAATTGTTTTGGGCAATGGCCAATAAAGATTTGATAAAATTTTTCATAATTACAATAACAAAGATATCAAATGTACACACTTATTGATACAATGTTGGTCAAAAGCTTAAATTTTCTCACAGTCCATAAAGACAGCCCTGATCGTTCATTACAGTAAAATATCAGTGTTTTTCTAAAAGTCTGAGCAATAAAAGAAAATGCACACGGAAGTAGTGGACTTCCCTGCAGTCTTGAAGAAGTAGTGTTGCCCTTCCAACGGAAAGACAGTGCTGACTCTTGACATGCAGACAGGTAATGGTCCACAACAGAGCAAACCCACCACAGAGTCAGTCGAAGTTTTGAAGAATGTTGGTAGGTAGGTAGGTCGTCACAGAGCATACCCATTGCAGTCTTGTTAGAGATTACGGTATTGGTGGGCCACCAGAGGTGCAGACCCACTGCAGTCCTTGTAGAGATAATGGTATTGGTGGATCATCAAAGGTGTAGACCCAATGTAGTCCTTGTAGAGATGGCCAGCAGCCATCTGCTGCGACTGTGCAGGTGCACAATCACCATCGAAGAGTCTTGCAGACAATATAGCAAGTCCATAACCACCACTTGTGCACTCACAAAGTTTTTGGAATTGTCCTTCAACCAACAATGCTGTTACCAGTCCCTTGCTGAATTATTAACACACGTGCAAACACTATCAGTCCCTACTTCTCACATATACTATGACCAAGAGAAACGTGTGCAGTGAAATGTAACTTACAAGTTAATAATACACTCCCGGAAATGGAAAAAAGAACACATTGACACCGGTGTGTCAGACCCACCATAATTGCTCCGGACACTGCGAGAGGGCTGTACAAGCAATGATCTCACGCACGGCACAGCGGACACACCAGGAACCGCAGTGTTGGCCGTCGAATGGCGCTAGCTGCGCAGCATTTGTGCACCGCCGCCGTCAGTGTCAGCCAGTTTGCCGTGGCATACGGAGCTCCATCGCAGTCTTTAACACTGGTAGCATGCCGCGACAGCGTGGACGTGAACCGTATGTGCAGTTGACGGACTTTGAGCGAGGGCGTATAGTGGGCATGCGGGAGGCCGGGTGGACGTACCGCCGAATTGCTCAACACGTGGGGCGTGAGGTCTCCACAGTACATCGATGTTGTCGCCAGTGGTCGGCGGAAGGTGCACGTGCCCGTCGACCTGGGACCGGACCGCAGCGACGCACGGATGCACGCCAAGACCGTAGGATCCTGCGCAGTGCCGTAGGGGACCGCACCGCCACTTCCCAGCAAATTAGGGACACTGTTGCTCCTGGGGTATCGGCGAGGACCATTCGCAACCGTCTCCATGAAGCTGGGCTACGGTCCCGCACACCGTTAGGCCGTCTTCCGCTCACGCCCCAACATCGTGCAGCCCGCCTCCAGTGGTGTCGCGACAGGCGTGAATGGAGGGACGAATGGAGACGTGTCGTCTTCAGCGATGAGAGTCGCTTCTGCCTTGGTGCCAATGATGGTCGTATGCGTGTTTGGCGCCGTGCAGGTGAGCGCCACAATCAGGACTGCATACGACCGAGGCACACAGGGCCGACACCCGGCATCATGGTGTGGGGAGCGATCTCCTACACTGGCCGTACACCACTGGTGATCGTCGAGGGGACACTGAATAGTGCACGGTACATCCAAACCGTCATCGAACCCATCGTTCTACCATTCCTAGACCGGCAAGGGAACTTGCTGTTCCAACAGGAAAATGCACGTCCGCATGTATCCTGTGCCACCCAACGTGCTCTAGAAGGTGTAAGTCAACTACCCTGGCCAGCAAGATCTCCGGATCTGTCCCCCATTGAGCATGTTTGGGACTGGATGAAGCGCCGTCTCACGCGGTCTGCACGTCCAGCACGAACGCTGGTCCAACTGAGGCGCCAGGTGGAAATGGCATGACAAGCCGTTCCACAGGACTACATCCAGCATCTCTACGATCGTCTCCATGGGAGAATAGCAGCCTGCATTGCTGCGAAAGGTGGATATACACTGTACTAGTGCCGACATTGTGCATGCTCTGTTGCCTGTGTCTATGTGCCTGTGGTTCTGTCAGTGTGATCATGTGATGTATCTGACCCCAGGAATGTGTCAATAAAGTTTCCCCTTCCTGGGACAATGAATTCACGGTGTTCTTATTTCAATTTCCAGGAGTGTATGATGAACGGGTGTCAATTACAATTTTATAACATAAGAATACAATTACAAAGGTGCAAAATACATCGTTAAAGAACATAACAATACAGATAACATTTGTAGTACAGGCTTTACAACAGAATAGAAATAAGCATATACATCAATGTTACAGGAATTATGAGATAAGTAGATACATAAAAGATCAGAATAAATTTTCAAACATCAACTTCACACATGTGCATTAAAACAAAACAGAATAAATAATGTCTAAGCATATTTACAAGGTAAATAACATATTATTAATGCCAATTATATTTGAGGATAACAGTATTCCTCATCATAGTGAATGTAGCTTAGTATTAGAAAATTTCTACAACATAAGTCTTATCAGATAAACATATAAATACAGGAAAAACATAAATACCCAAGGGTACACAAACACGTAGAGGGATGACACAAAAGGAAAGGACAGGGTTTGTTTTACTGCAGTATTTTGCATGGAGATCTCCCTTCGTTCATCATTATTCCCAAAAAGTCCTATCTATACCTGCTTTCTGTACTTTTTTCGTTTAACTTCTCAATGCATTTCTTCCAATTCATCGCAACTCATTCTCTTATATAGTCTACCCCACTTAAGCTAACTTAAATCTACCGAGCTCATATGCTAAACTAAGGGATGAGGCAATGCAGCAGCACAAAACAAATAACACAAACAGCAATGACAAAAAATGGACATTGGCAAATCAATTGCAATATTACGACTAATATGGCAGGGTCGCCATATGAAACGTCCCCTTTGTACATTTATACAAGACTGTGCTTAAACTGACACACAATATTTTGTTAGCGCAACGCAATCTGATTTTCAATAATCCCTACAAAAGTATGGGCCCTGACTAACATTAAACTATACCTTTCACAAATCACTTACCTCACAAAAATCTTCGCTACTCAAGCTACTGCAATACAGCGAGCGCCACTACTGCCAGCTAAATAAAAGATTCAAAGTACTGAAGGCACTAACTAGTGATAGGCATAGTTAGCAAATGAAAGATTTTGATAGAGAACAACCACTGTATTTACCTTAATAGTCATAATATATATACAGCAGTTCATGACAAATTACAAAACTCCGCCATCTCTCTCCCCACATCCACCACTGCTGGCGGCTCGCCTCCAACTGCGCAACGCTACGCGCTGTTCACATCCAGCTGCCGCTGCCCAACACTACAATGGCAGACAACAATGCAAAGCAGCCACAGACTGCACACAGCACAGCCAGTGATTTTCATACAGAGGTGGCGTTACCAATAAAAAAACCTAAACAGCCTACTTACAGTTTGAAAGCATCGTTGATGCGAGCTCGCAGTTCTGGCACGTTTCTTGGTAGAGGAGGTTTAAACACTGAATCTTTCACATAACCCCACAGAAAGAAATAGCATGGGGTTAAGTCGGGAGAGCGTGGAGGCCATGACATGAATTGCTGATCATGATCTCCACCACAACCGATCCATCGGTTTTCCAATATCCTGTTTAAGAAATGCCGAACATCATGATGGAAGTGCGGTGGAGCACCATCCTGTTGAAAGATGAAGTCGGCGCTGTCGGTCTCCAGTTGTGGCATGAGCCAATTTTCCAGCATGTCCAGATACACGTGTCCTGTAACGCTTTTTTCGCAGAAGAAAAAGGGGCCGTAAACTTTAAACCGTGAGATTGCACAAAACACATTAACTTTTGGTGAATTGAGAATTTGCTGCACGAATGCGTGAGGATTCTCTACCGCTCAGATTCGCACATTGTGTCTGTTCACTTCACCATTAAGAAAAAAGTTGCTTCATCACTGAAAACAAGTTTCGCACTGAACGCATCCTCTTCCATGAGCTGTTGAAACCGCGCCGAAAATTCAAAGCGTTTGACTTTGTCATCGGGTGTCAGAGCTTGTAGGAATTGTAAACGGTAAGGCTTCTGCTTTAGCTTTTTCCGTAAGATTTTCCAAACCGTCGGCTGTGGTACGTTTAGCTCCCTGCTTGCTTTATTCTTCGACTTCCGCGGGCTACGCGTGAAACTTGCCCGCACGCGTTCAACCGTCTCTTCGTTCACTGCAGGCCGACCCGTTGATTTCCCCTTACAGAGGCATCCAGAAGCTTTAAACTGCGCATACCATCGCCGAATGGAGTTAGCAGTTGGTGGATCTTTGTTGAACTTCGTCCTGAAGTGTCGTTGCACTGTTATGACTGGCTGATGTGAGTGCATTTCAAGCACGACATACGCTTTCTTGGCTCCTGTCGCCATTTTGTCTCACTGCGCTCTCGAGCGCTCTGGCGGCAGAAACCTAAAGTGCGGCTTCAGCCGAACAAAACTTTATGAGTTTTTCTACGTATCTGTAGTGTGTCGTGACCATATGTCAATGAATGGAGCTGCAGTGAATTTATGAAATCGCTTCAATCATTTGTAATAGCCCTGTATTTCCAGGTCGTCGTGTGTGTCAGGCACTTGGGCTTTGGACAGAGCAGCAAGGTGGTCGGCAGCGCGAGGGCAGGCCGGGACCGCTGGCGGCGTGCAGGCACTGTCAGATCGAGGGTCTGTAGCCAACGACCGAACCCAGGACGTTTGAAGTTGAATGAACCTTGCCCAGAAGTAAAACTTCCACAGTTTGAGAGCTCGCTGTTTTTTCCGTGTTGCTGCTCCCAAGGACAGTGAGACCAACCGCAACAAGTGGAGTCTGTCAGGTTGTTGGAAGCTATTAGCCGCTTCTACTGTTTGATACTACTTTGAATTTAGTGTTGTTATTGGTGAAGTTCAACCAGCGGTATCCTACTGCCTATTGGCCGTTAACGCCTCAGTTACCTGCCCTGGAGGTTAGAGTAATCTGCGGCAGTGTTCTTTTCCTCATCTTGCCGATGCTGTACGGCAAGGTCTATAATTTGACAGCTTCCTTGATTGGGGTATGGATAATTGTTTTCCTTGTCTACCTTGGTTATAGTGGTTCCTTCTGCCTTTTGTTGTTTTAAACACTTCGCCCTTGCCTCAATTAATCCATCGTTGTACTGGTTATCTGGATTTAGGTAGATTTGCTAAGAAGGTTGATCGGCGTTTTAAACCGTCTCTAGTTTGAGTTGCCCTCCTTAGATGAACAGTACTCTTGGCTGCCAGTCTCACAGCTTACAGAGCTGCAGTCACCTTCCTCAGATAGATCCAGGGAGCACTGTATTTGGATCACTCCGTCCTACTTGGTCAAGTTGTCATAATTGTTTCAAATTTACACTAATGTTTTAATGTGTAATTGCCTTCCTCACTTGTAATTCAGGCATTCAGCCGTTAATTGTTTGCAACATTGCTTGTGGCCTTCAGCTGACAAATAATTTTCAATTCTGTCTTAATAAGGCCTTCAGCCAGCACTATAGCCTCTTACAGTTTGTTAAGATTATTTAAAAAAGCTTTTAGTATTTTTAACATGTAATTGCCTTCCTTACTTTCAATTCAGGCCTTCAGCGTTGAGTATTCTGAAACAGCTTGTGGCCGTCAGCCGACAAATAACTTTGAATTCTTTCTTAGTACTAGCCGTCAGTCTAGTAAAATATTTTAAAATGGTTGTTGAAAATTATGTCCTCAAATAAAGGGTATGTGTGTGTTTACTGTAGCCAACGGTAGCTGATTGCGGCCCCATCTGCAATCGTTGCCTTATCCTGCCTCTCCCTGACTACCAGGTCACACCACCAATTACACTGTTTGTAGATTTCGTTGCGTTTGCGATGATATGGTTCCTGCTTACATCCACCTGGAGACTGTCTTACCGCATAGTTGTAAAACCCGTTTTGTTACAGGAAGAGTAAATTCATACTGGATGCTAAACAGTGCGGCGCGACATGTGCCGCTTTTCAGGGTTGGTTAGATTCAAATTCTAAACGGCCTCGCCACACTGATGTAAATTTGTGTATGAGAGAGGTTTCAAAGCAATTTCCCACAGTAAATTATCGGATGTGAGATTAATTTCAATATCACTATTTTGTATAACAAAAAATCGGGAGACTGATAGTTGTGAGGCAGCTTAGGTTACTGCTACAACATTGGTGTCCACAGCTGGAGAACAGGTTTCGTATTTCTTCGACAACTAATTGAATATCGCATTTTCTCGTAGTGACACTGACATAGCACGATAACGTGTTTCACGATTAGTAGCGACTTCAGGAACTAACACGGTAATTGTGTAAGTCTGCAGTCTTCGTTTGCCGTTTCCACTGAAGGTAAAATGTTCTTGGTTATTTGGCCACATCATGTTCCTCTTCAATTTTCTTGTTATGCAATCAACGTTACGACTCCTCTGCTCGAATCTTCATCAGGATCTTTTCATATCTTCGGGCAGCTAAACACGATCAAAGACCAGTATCGTGTTTTACTTTTATACTGTAGTATATGGCGTGTGTTCTGAGGAAGTGCGGTTATTCGATGAAAGTTCTCTCGCTACTATCATTGGATATGTAGCGCAACAGGCTGGGAAAGCGAGGTGTATGTTTACCAAAATATTATTGTCATGCTCCAGAGATGGCTTGCAGGTACCGTGGCTGAGTATTTATTTCCTTGACAGCAGTAAGCAATGATGCTGCAAGGCTATGTTCGCAATCTCTATTGAATACTTTCGTTGTTAGAAAATGCTCCATCAATCCTGTCAAGGCACCCAACATTCCTGGAGAAGGTCGGTCGAATCGTCGACTCTGTAAGAAGAAATTTCAAGAGGAACATGTTGTCCATCAACATAAAAGCTTTCTCCTCGAACACTGAAGTTGCCCGTGATACCTTAGTGAATTTGTTCCTTAATTATCTAAGCACTATACACCTGTTTTGGTAACCCAAACAGTCGGTGACTTCCGAAGAGTGATCAGTTTTTCGTTGCTTTGATGGTTCCGGCACTTGTGGGAGGTGTCGCGTCTCCAACACCGCGCCATTCACAGGCACCAGAGGGCACTTGTGGGGGAACGGCAAAGTCCTGTGCACACCACACGGCGCCCGTGGACCACACGATCCCACACTTGCGCTCGATGGGCGTACGTTGTCAGCCGAGGCGGGCTCTAGGGGCGACGCGCAAGTGATCTCAGCAGCGCTTCGTCAAACGCGCCGAGAGAAATCTCGCCAGCTGCACGTGCGACGCGCAGTGGCTGCGGTGCACACTTCCGCCCTGCTCGACTCCTGACTCCAAGTCTGACGAGCAGAGCATAGCAAGCGTCATAACTGAGGAGTGCCGGAACAAAAACCGATAAATCCGTATTAGCTGTTAATACAGAAAGTAACAAACAGGGATCTCTATATGGTTCCACAAGTTATAAAAAGAAGAAACACACCATAAAACACTTGATGCCGCGTTGTGCTGAAAATTATTTTGTGGCAGCATGTATTATGACTCCCGTATCTCACCCCTACAGCTCAAACACGCGAATACAGCAAAAGTGGATACATCGGATTTTGTTCCGGCGCTCCTCAACTCTATTTCACAGAAACTTCGTTCAGTGAAACAGCGGTCAAAATAAGCCAATGTTTCTAATATTCTACCGTTTCTGAGAAAATAGCGGTCAAAGTTTTCGTGGTAATAAAATTGCCTTTGAACGAGTAGACAGCCAAACCGAAGCGTTGGGACAGGTCGCAGCTTCACAATTTTTCTCTCTGTATATGAAATTCTATTATTATTTTATTTATATTTTTAACGACCAGTGTCCGTAGAAGATTGCCACTCGAATGTTTTCCAGTTTATAGTGAGAAAAACGTTGTTGGTGACATCTCGATGTGTCGAGTATTCTGCCGGAATTCTTTCAAGACGACGCTGATACCCCGCAGAATACCTGACACCTCAAGATGTCAACAGATCGCGGGAAATTCTTAAGAATTATTATGTTTTCCTTATTTGTCTAGTAACGGTATGTCGGCTGAATGGTTTAAAGAGCTAAATAAAAACGATAAATGAATGGAAAAAAATATCTGAAATAGTTTTCGGTGCCGGTCGGTGTGGCCGTGCGGTTCTAGGCGATTCAGCCTGGAACCGCGTGACCGCTACGGTTGCAGCTTCGAATCCTGCCTCGGGCATGGATGTGTGTGATGTCCTTAGGTTAGTTAGGTTTAAGTATTTCTAAGTTATAGGGAACTGATGTCCACAGATGTTAAGTCCCATAGTGCTCAGAGCCATTTGAACCATTTTGAACCAGTTTTCGGTGTAGTTCTTGCGGTGTAGCTTAATTCATAATCATCTGCAAGCCCTAGTTTTCGGAAAGATGTTCCGTTATTGGTTCTTTGTTGCGAATCTTCATCAATGTTAACCGCTTTCCTTCCCGATTAAGCTTCATACGAAGAAATGTCGCTATGGCAAACATACCTTCTCGTGATGGTATGTGATTCGGAATTTTTAGGTTTCGAATGTTTCTACGACCGGTATCATCCACTGCCATGCACCTAATCTTCCTCAAGAGTAAACATAAGAATGAAATAAAAGAATTAAGAATTGATGTAAAAATGAAATATAAGCATATGAGAATTTAAAACATTGTAACACCTATATAACACACATATATTTTATAATAAATGTATGACATTTATTGTGAAACATAATTTTAGCTCTGCAGTCAATATGTGGTCCTTGTATCTATTAATTTGATAAGAAACATTCCTGTAGTAACCTTCTACGCACATAGGTAAATAAATGGAAAGATAAAATAAATAAAATTAGTAATCAGTCTTCGAACGCGGGACGCAAAAATAACCACCGTAACACCAATTGAGTAGATCTCATCGCGCGCTAAAAGTCATCTAAATTAGGTCGAAAACTACGATAGTCGTTTTCTCAGAAAGAGTAGAGTGTCTACGGATAAACCGAGACAAATGTTCGCTTATTTTGGTTGACGTGTTCCCATGTTAGTGTGCGGACGATACTTCTCAGCCGCTGGTCGGCATGGCCGGGACTCACTGCTGCTACTCCATGGTTGCGGCAACTTGTCTCTGGAGGCATCGTCCACTTCTGTAGGGTGATGCATTTGGGTTACTATCTGGTGTGTGGTGTGGGACTGCTTGTGGCTAATCCTAGACCTAAGCAATAACTAGATAATCATTTTTTTCACACCATGAGACCATTGGACTCTATATACCACAACTTTGTGCGAAGTGAAGGTCATTGTAAATAGAAACGAAATTAAATATCCTGTGATTTTTTGCAAGTGTTAAAATGTTCCTTAATTAGGAAAGACACATATCAGTAAAATTTGTAGCTAGTGTACTTTCCATTTTGTAAGTGAGTTCGTGTCAGGTCTTGCAGAGTTAAATTTGGGGTTAGGATTTTGAACAGACACAGGCAAAGGGTTCACGTGAAAGTCTTGGAGGGAAACACATCTATACCTGCTACGTGGATGTCTCTGTTGGGCTACCCCTTGGATCTACAAGACCACCAGCAGGCTAAGAAACATCACCCTCGCAATATACTGGCTAACATTGCTGCCTCTGGATCACGAGGTCCCGGATTCGATTCACGGCCGGGTTCGGGATTTTCTCTGCCCAGGGACAGGGCGTTTGTGTTGTCATCACCATTTCATCATCATTATCATCATCATGATTCATGACAGTGGCTCGATTGGATAGTGTGGAGAAAATTGGACTGTGTAAAATTTGGACTTCGTACAGGCTCTGATGACCGCGCCCCACTAACGAAACATCATCATCTTCGCACTCATAGAGCGTCATTCATAAGTGTATCCATGTTTTCAGAAGACATACAAGAAATAGACACATGTCAGTAGACAGAGCTCATCTTCAAGATTTTGTGTACAGGTACTTAGGCCGGCCGCGGTGGTCTCGTGGTTCTAGGCGCGCAGTCCGGAACCGTGCGACTGCTACGGTCGCAGGTTCGAATCCTGCCTCGGGCATGGATGTGTGTGATGTCCTTAGGTTAGTTAGGTTTAAGTAGTTCTAAGTTCTAGGGGACTGATGACCACAGCAGTTGAGTCCCATAGTGCTCAGAGCCATTTGAACCATTTTTTTGTACAGGTACTTAATTAGCGCATCGTTTGTGACGCTTCAAACTTTTCTGCGATAGTCAAACTTTAGCAGTACACGTCGCATCATGTCATAGCCGGTATCAGCAACGTTATTGAGCAACCTTACTTGCAACTGCTCCTCATTAAATAGTTGAATCAGGAGTTGACAGAACTCAATATAAAGAAATCGCGTGGAGTCCATCAAGGAAGAGATGAGTGATGAAGGGAAGCACGTCCAACAGAAGCTGAGGCAGCTCGGCACTCAGGCAGTGAGGGACGTTTGCAAAGAAAGTGTGGAGGGGCACCGTCTTACTATAACCGTGGCATAGGCCATTGGAGCAGCATATCCACATACCACGAAACCACGCACGGTTTCCTCTGCAAGGATAAGCGGTACACAATCTTTTGAAGCGGACATGGCACAATAGTGTTTAGGCGCACCAGGAATGTTTTCCACATTCTCTTGCGATGTTCTGCGACCCAAACAAGCACTTTACTACGATTATGCTCTGCAGACTCTGGAAATGAGGCTTCGCCACTGAAAATCAGCTTCTGTGAAAATCCATCTTACCCTAACAGAAGCCGAAAATCGCTGCAAACGTCAGCACGAAGCTCATTGCCCCGAGTAGTTAGCGCATGTAACAACTGCACGAGGGGGCTGTACAGCTGACTGCAGTACGTGCAGTTGCCCGCTCGCACGTATCCTCCAGGCTACCGACGAATGGTTCCCGTACACGCTACACCGTCTCCGCTGGTGGTTTCGGCCAGCTTCTTTCTTTGCACCACATCCAGTCTCACGTGCGTTGTTGAACCGCCGACGGAATGTTTCGTCTGTACCAACATCTACCTTGTCTTTGGCACGAAATCATCACTGAGCCATCAAAGCTGACTCACATGTAGCGAATTGGACAACACTAAATGTACGCATCACATCATTATACGCCATGTTATGACACATTTGCCCCTTTGGTGGTGTGCTCTGCAACCACACCACAGTGCGTCTTACAGATCGAAACTTAGAGACATGCTATGTGTCATATTTCTGCACGTCTAATAGTCTTCGTGCAATCGTCCTCTGAAACTCCAAATGTACTTCTCAAAACTTTCGCTGTTACAGACTAGCTCTCTGCAGTCCGTGGTAACAGCGGCTTTTTCTTGGCTGCACTGCTCCCAAGATGTTGCCAACTGCGCTAAAAGATGACGTTCCGCCCGCTATGAAATACATAGTCAAGTTTTAAGAAAACTATGTGGTGAAAAAATTTGATTTTTGCACATAGTACAATCTGACATCTTCGCTCGATAAAGTACTGACTTTTCTTTTTGTTGTTCACTTCCTGCATCAAATGAAGTAATATATTACACGAAATTTTAGGCATAAAGTGGAGGTAATGGACTTCTAGCACTATTGAAATAAGCCCTTCATTTGAGGTGGCACTAAATAACATCTACGTGTTACGACAAAATTTACGACGGCAGCTGATGTTGTTCTTACGGTGGTGATGTACGACACGAAATATTTCTAACTGTCAAGTGGCCATAAAAATGGATCAGAAACAGTGTCGACCGCAGTGAAACATTTATTTACGATGGTTATCGACTTACGTCCGAATGTAGTAATTTCTTGGTGGAGAACAAGGCATGGGAATTTTCATAGGGAGCTACTAGCGGTATTTCAAGTACTTTTGTAAGCATAAATTTCCGTAGAACTCCCCCTCCCATCAGTTAGGTGTCGATGGTGAAACATTCGAACCAGCAATCCTTACGCCTTAGCAGTATCAGCACCTGGACCCCCAACCACATTCCCTCTCACGTACTGGCCACGTTGGTCATATGGGACTACAGTGATAATGGATCTTCCTCTGTTGCTGCTAGTAATTCTAATGCGGTGGAAATTCCGAATTTTACTTTGTCCCCTTACAAGCTGACATGGGGCAAGGGTGTCGTCGTTAGAAGGCAGCATGGAGGAGCTCTTCCTGCAGTTTGGCTGTTTCACTGTGGGCGTCGGCGATGGGATGAGTGGGAGTGTGGAGAAGCTTCGAGACAGTCATCTGGGAGTAAAAAGGGTGCAGGCAGACCCTGAAAACGTCTAAGTGATGGTTTAGTGCATATACCAGTTCCTGAATGTGAATCATGAGCGTGGTGCCCATGGAATGTATTTGCTGGGTTTATCATTCGCCACGTCCTCATACAGGCGCGCAAGATGCTTTGTGTGCAATTCAGTGGTTAATTTGATATCTTCCAGGCGCACCGGTACTTGTTAAAAGGGTGCCTTTATCTTTTCCAAGTGCCGACTAGATTCATATACAGAAGAATGGAAAAGAAAGGACCAGTTAAATGACAATTTGGCTTTAGGGAAGGTAAAGGCACCAGAGGTATAGTTCTCACGTTGCGCTTTTTGATGAAAGCAAGGTTTAAAAGCAATCAAGACACGCTCATAGGATTCAGAGGCCTAGAAAAAGCTTTATAAAACGTGAAATGATGCAAAATATTCAAAATTCTGAGAAAATGGGAGTAAGATATAGAGAAACACGGGTAATCTACATGATGTATTACAACCAAGAGAGAAAAATAAGACTGGGAGGCAAAGATCGAAGTGCTCGTTCTAAAACTGGTGTACGTCAGGGATTCTATGTTTCACCGTTACTGTTCAGTCCATACATCGAAACTGCGATAATGGATATAAAAGAACGGGTCAATAGTGGGATTAGAAATCAGGGTGAAAGGATGACAAAGATTCGCTTTTGACATTGCTAATCATAGTGAATATAAAGAAGAATTACGGAGTCTGTTGCATGGAATTAAGTCTAATGAGTACCGAGTATGAACTGAGAGTAAACTGGAAAAATACAAAGGTAATGAGAAGCAGCAGAAATTACAATAGCGAAAAACTTAACATAAAAGTTCAGGATCTCGAAGTAGACGAAGTAACAGAATTCTGCTATGTTGGAAGCAAAATTAACCATTACGGACGAGGCAAGAAGAACATCAAAGGCTGACTAGCACTGAAAAAGAAGACAGTATTGGACTTAATTTGAGCAAGAAACTTTTGAAAATCTTACGTTTGTGTGTGTGTGTGAATTCATAAGGGAACAAACTGCTGAGCTCATCGGTCCCTAGACTTACACACTACTTAAACTAAGCCGGCCGCAGTGGCAGAGCGGTTCTAGGCGCTACAGTCTGGAACCGCCCGACTGCTACGGTCGCAGGTTCGAATCCTGCCTCGGGCATTGATGTGTGTGTTGTCCTTAGGTTAGTTAGGTTTAAGTAATTATAATTTCTAGGGGACTGATGACCTCAGAGTTAAGTCCTATAGTGCTCAGAGCCATTTGAACTTAAACTAACTTACGCTACGAAAAAAACACATAACCATGACCGAGGGAGGACTTGAACCACAGGCTGGAGAGGCCGCGGAATCAATGACATGGCGGTTATTCAAACCGCACCACCACTACGCATGGCAATGTACGTTTCGAGCACAGTATTGTATGGTAGTGTATCATGGAAATGTGAAAATCGGAAGAGAATAGAAGCGTTCAAGGTACGGGGCTATGTTGAAAATCAGATGGTCAGATGGACGTTCAAATTAAGGAATGAGGAGGTACTCTTCAGAAACGACGAAGAAAGAAAGGTGTGGAAAAAGCTGACAAGAAGATGGGACAGGATGACAGGGCATGTGTTAAGACATCAGGGAAAAAACCTCCGGAGGGAACTGTAGTGGTTGAAAACTGTAGGGGAAGACAGAAATTTGAATACACCCAAGAAATAACTACGGACGTAGGTTGTAAGTACTACTCTGAGATGAACAGGATAGGGTACGAGAGGAATTCGTGGCGGGTTGCACCACACAAGTCAGCAAGCAGATGACTCAAAAGAAAAGTCTTATGTACCGATAGTACTGAATACTATGTCCAAATAGCCTCTATGTTCCCCGATTAGAACTCTGAATTCCGCCGTAGTCTGATGCAGCAGCTCCTGTAAATCCAAGATAGGCGCCCAATGTAGATGATATTCACCTCGGGTGCCATTCCACCCCGCTCCTCCTTGAATCTTGAGTTGGACCTTTTCGAAAGTATCTTCCATTCAAGGAATTTTATTCTCTACAACAAATACGTTGAAGTCAATGCTCAATGTCTATTGATGTTCTGACATGACTACATCCAGATCCCACTACTGATAGGTTGTAGCTTGAGAGCTTCTGTCACTCCATATCTTCTCAACAAGCTCAGAATCACCACTACAATGATGCTTCTCGTTTTAAGGTTCGCCCTTGCTGTGCACACGACGACTGAAGCTGGGGCTGCTAATGAGAGAGGACAAGTTACTCTCTTACTAATTTTCATAAAGATTTTGTTGCAACTTGTGCGAGACTCTAGAAAGTTAATGGCCTCAGCAGGTGGTGATGGAGCCTGGTAGGGTGCTAAAAGCATGAGGTATTTTTATGGTTCTTAGTTCATAGAAATGGCATGTTGGAAGCTGAAAGCAAGTGGCGGCGAGCCCATCCCTCAGTAGATCTTGCTGGACAGGCCCACAACCGCACAGGGCAGACAGAGCAACCCCAAGTCGAGACAGGTCTCCAGCAGGACAATGCCACTATACCTACATTGGTGCCAGCCGATAGCTTGGCTGGGGGCGACGGACTGAAGAAACACATCTACACAGTGGAGTCATAAACCGGGCATTGTCTGTAGTGCTACGCCTAATAAAAATCCACAAGTTTTCGTGTTCGCCGATACTGCAAATAGGCCTGTGACCCGCAACCAATGGCCACCTTACTCGTATAAGAAACTCTGGTGTCTGAGAAACGCTAAGAGATAGAATCTTTATGACACCTCATAGCTAGGACGAACATGCTCCAAGGCACAGGCGATTTAGATAAAGATCTTTAAGATTGTATCTGTTCACTTGTTGCCACGGGAAGCGACATGACTTCGAAGAAAAACATCTTCTCCCTCTGCAAAAACTTAAACAGGCCAGTAATTCTTTTTTTCCAGAGGTGCAGATTTCTTAACTCTTGTGCAGGCTCGTCATGAGTTTGCGCAGTCGTGCAGGAGGGGAGATTTAGTGCTTCTAAAGCCCTGTGATTGGCTCAAGACTGGGTGAAGGCGGTGTCGTTCGTGCACTTCGCGGGAAAGCGGATTTTTTTTTCTTTTTTTTTTCTCTGGATAGGTGTGAGGCACTCGGATTCTGGACTTCGATTTGGAAGCAACTTCTGATCGAAGCTCTGCCATGTGTGGTTGGTGCTTAGAACGTGTCCTAAGTGTGACTTCACTTGCGAGTAGTTAGACTGCGGAGCCTGTGGCAAAGTTCTTACTGTACCAACAGTGTGACTTCACACTTCCCGGACTTCTCGTTTACTGAGGGCACACTTATTCGTTTTTGCTTGACCAGTCTTGACGTTTGGAATCCTTGTGTGCTCTGTCATGTGAGCGAGCCAAATTGGTGGTTGGTACGGCCAGCGGACGGGTATGTCACACACTGAAATCTACTGTGATTTCAGGGCTATGGTACAGAGTAAATTCCGATCCGTCTGCCTGATCGCTAGACCGTGAGATTTTGCATTTCTTTCGTGGCCGCGAACGATTCACAGATGCCGCCTTACGCCTCGCCTCCGCCACAAATATCTCGCCAGCTGCAAGTTACATCACTGCACGAAGCAAACAGGGTAACATGCTGCTGGTCCGGTCGTGTCATGGCCTAGAAATCCCAATCGCCACTTGCTCCCAGCTGCACCAATACAAACTTCTGTAGATTTGAACAGTCAAAGTCTGCTCAGCGTCATATTAATTCATATTGCGTTATCCACTATTTTTTTGGCCAGAGTACTTGATTCACTTTTGCCACCATGATTGAAGTCGATTGTGCTCTTAAACCACCTATAAGTTATTTACGATATTCTGTCACAACGTGTTTTGCTTAAATTATGTTAGTCTTTGTTTCTGGGAAAAAAATGTTTTCAGTAAACTAGATTTTACGTACAGTTTCAATCATTTATATAGCCCCCAAACAGGTTAACTTTCAGTATCTCCTGTTCCCTGTGAACAGGTCCTGGACTGGATCTGGACTTCATCCTCCTCTGTTAGGTTGCATATCCTTTTCGTGAGCTGAAAGCGTGCGGACGTGTCGGAATAACAGTAGTTGTACCTAGCTTCAATTGCCCGACGTTACTGAGCTGGTGGACAAGTGGTGGCCATCCAAGACAAGTGACAGGCTGTTATCCGCTTGCGATCATCTTAACTACTGTAGGAGTCTGTGCGTCTGCTCCGAAAATAGAGCAGCTGATTGAGACTACAGTCGATTCTGTATGTCGGTCCGTGCAGTCTACCTAAATAGGCGGAAGGTGGATGACACCGAGGAACTCTCTATTTCCACCCATATCAGAGGTAATGGAAAGTAGGGTGACAAAGTTGCCTTCCTCCGTAGGCCAGACCGTAACTATGGGCTTAGCTCAGTCGCACTATTTTTCTTGTTTGCTTAAGAGACAATACTAACACTGTAGGGCGACACCTCTGGCTGCATAGGAAGGAGGACAGTGCGAAAGGGGAGTGGGGGTTAAAGCAGCCACACAAAGAGAAATTCAGTTTTCACCAAACAATGGCTATTGACAGACGCTTAAAACCTACACATTTAATTCTACACGTTGCATGGTATCACACCGAATATTTTTAAGTGAAGAAGAAAGTAATACATTGAAATTACATGCATTTTCTGCAGGCTTACCTAGGACGAATTTCCAATACCTATGTGGGAACTGTGTCCAGGGCCATCGCAAGAGGATTCTATGATGAAAGCCATTCAAGAGCCAAGATAGCATAAAATGTTTCTTTATTTAAAACAACCGTTTTCAACAGACTATGCTGTCATCTTCAGGTCTGTAGGAAAGTGCCTACACGTCGAATGTGTCTCATAAGCTAAGATGTAACATTTGATATAAAAGTTTTAGTTTGATATTGTAAAAACCGGAAGCGGACCTGAGAAACATTTCAATCTTTTTGCTGTAAAACAAGTCCTTTTTTACCCTGACCTCACGCCCAAGATGTCGTCTCTAAAATATCTAAAGACACAAAGAACCTTACGCAACAGGCTATGTCCCCACACACATATTGCTTACAGATGCTTGTTGCACCATAAAAACACGGTACACAGTAGCACAACTGTTTACATATGCTGGACATATTCCAAACAGTGCGAATCCTCTTTAAACGGCATATAAGGTACAACTGACAAGTATTATTGCAAATATAACATTTGTAAAAGTGTGTTGCAGCCACTAGATGTCTCCTACATCGGAACCATGTACGAGGTCGAAAATAATTCTCTATACATACTTAAAATTAATTACTTCAGTGAGTGGCCTTTGGGAACAGTAAAGGTTACAGAAGCGTGCTTCACTAACACTGATGGACATATTTCATTGCCACAATGCCCTTTATATGTTTTTTTATTGAATGCGTAGTAAGAAAATTAAGGTACTTACTCCTTAGTAGTGTATTACGCTGTTGTTGTGGCTCTTAACCGCAGCAAACGTGACAGCCGCACAAGCATAACGGAGGTAACGGGAAACACGCACTCCGACACGAAAAAGCAAAACGCGTAGCGCCCAAGCACAGCAGATACCAATAAGCCACAAAGCCCGCACAACCCCTCCAAGCATACCACTAAGACATTGAGGTATATGTACTCGTGGATAGTTGTCTGTGTGCTTTACGTTTTTAAATATTTTAGCGATGAAAAAAATTTCATAATGTGCTATTTTTATCCTCTTGACATCTTGGGCGTGAGGCCGGAGTAAAATAAAAATGTTTTAGGGTATGTAAATGTTTTTCAGGTCTACTTCTGGTTTTTATAATTCGAAGCTAAAACTTTTATATCACGTGTTACAGTTTAACTGATGACACTTATTCTTGCAGACGTGAATATGACAGCATAGTCTGTTGAAATCGCGTGTCTTAAATGAAGAAACGTTTCATGCGACTTTGGCTGCTGAATGGTTTTTAACAATTAAACAGATTTCCCTTCAGTCCCTTCAAAACCAGAAAACTCAAAGGACTCCATGATGTTCTTCTGGTTTGCAGACATATTTTCCGATCATGTTTATGCACTGGTATCTGCAACTGTACAAGGTGGTTGCAGCAAACCGTTTTCTAGCAGAATTTTGTATTAGGCCAAAAATAACAGGAAAGAGACTGTTTTGCCGGCCGGAGTGGCCGTGCGGTTCTAGGCGCTACAGTCTGGAGCCGAGCGACTGCTACGGTCGCAGGTTCGAATCCTGCCTCGGGCATGGATGTGTGTGATGTCCTTAGGTTAGTTAGGTTTAATTAGTTCTAAGTTCTAGGCGACTGATGACCTAAGAAGTTAAGTCGTATAGTGCTCAGAGCCAAAGAGACTGTTTTAAGTAATGTAACTAAATCAAATCAAAATTGTCAAAAAGGGATAAAATGGCGGATGACAGCTTTGAACATGAACTGGTTTAGAGGTCACTTTCTCGTTTTGTGTTAGGAGAGTCCAGCTCTTAGGGTGGTAATACCCGTGGCCACTTCTCCTTACGAGTAGTGTGGCCACTCTTCACGACCGGACAGCAAGTCGGCATTGATTGTTATCACAAGAGAGTATGAAATTGAAATAAGTAACAAGTAAGTACATTTGTACGCCAAAAGACTTTGTTTTAACGTTGATATTGAAAAATTGTTACTCTCCATACTTGTGAGGTAAGAAGAATAATACAAATGATTTATCTTACATTAGACGATTCAAAAACAAAGACGTTTTTACTAAAACTTATCGGAATAATCTTCCTCTATCAATCTCATTAACAACAATGATGATGTACATTATGTATATTAGAACTATATGCACTACTGACTTCTCCGGTCCTGGCCACTTTACCGAAACATCTCCAATCGATATTACCATTAATTGGTAACAAACATCAGTATATTACATTTATTAATGACAATAATTGCACATGAGAAACGATAACGTTTATTAAATATTATAAATAAAATTGCATCGTGTCACAATAGCTGTCATTTGATTTCACATTACTTGCTACAGACTTGTACCACATTTGAAGATGACGTCTCTGTAATGTTCTTTCACCAATCGATGTTACTTCCGATTGAGATTTATACCACAGCAAGTTTTCGGTGCTAGCTCCGCACGCTCATGAGTTGTCGTAATTGTAAAGCAAGTAACAAAATATTGCCCCTCTCACTTCTCAACTAGTTCAACCTAACTAACCTAAGGACATCACATACATCCACGCCCGAGGCAGGATTCGAACTTGCGACCGTAGCGGTCGTGCGGTTCCAGACAGAAGCGCCTAGAACCGCTCGTCCCCTCTCACTTCTGCTAACGTCGCAGTGGCCACCTGACATAGCACTCTGCCCCAGACGTAAGCGGCAAAATTTACTTAAGCTCACGGCTGAATTCAGCAACGCCAATTAAAATTAAGCACATCTTTATATATTACTGTCTCTTTAAGTATTTTTGTTTGTTACTGAGCAAGAAAATATACTCTTAAGATGCTCTTAGCATTAGCTGACGTTTTTGGACTCTGCTGTTAGTTGCTAGAAGTGTTTTATTATGAAATACGGCTGAGGGTCATGGGTCACACGAACACTTGATTGGGGTGCATGCCGCTCGAAGCCGCAGTTTGCAGACCACTGCTTCAGCCGCACGCCATTTCGCCACGTAGCGCCTGATGCGTATACAACCCTAATAGCACTGCTGTACCGCATGGAGCCTCTGCCCCCCCTGTGATACAGCAAATTTGGTTTCCCAAGTACAAGGGCTATTCGTTATTAAAATACGGTGGGTCGTAAAATGGTAACCGCAGTGAAAATCGAAAATGCTTTATTTGAAACAGTTAGCTACACGTAACAGATAATTCTCTTGACAGACGCCGCTCCGTCTAAGACATTTGTCGTAGTGTTGTGCCATATATGGCAGCCGCTGCGCTTGCCGCTCTGTGCCAAAATATCGTCTTCGTAGTCAGAGGGTCATGCGAGCAAAGAGATGAAACTAAGAGAGATCCAAGTCCGCACTCACTCTTGGCGGGAGACACTGTTTTCTAGCCTATTTGTTCGTGGTTACTGTGTGCTCAGTACCGGAGAAGCGATTGACAGACATACTATTATACAATAAAAATACATAATAATAATAAATGTTAAGATATTTGGAAATAATGAGGTTCATTTTTCGGCGCTCGGAAATCACAATAAGATGGCCTATGCCTGTAAATGGGTTCATATTCTTTCTCTTGTTGCAGATTTGTGCCTATCAATTAATAATACTACGTCCGATCGCCGTATCCACCCACAAAATCTTGACCATGTCCATGATATTGTAATCGGAACTCCGTTCTAACTCCGCAGTACACAGGTGGGATTCTTGGATTTTTATAAATCACAGTACCACTTGGAATAATAACTCATATAACCTTTCAGTTAGTACAATAATATTCTATTCGTCCTTCGATGCGCATCAAAAATACAGATTTTTACTTATTCTCACAAACAAAATGACCGATTACGCTCTTAAACAACGTGCGTCTACCTTCGTTCCTTAACAGAGAGCAAGTCCTTCCTCTTACCGAGGAACAGGAAAAACATGTTTTTTAACACTTGAAAATCAAAAAATACATGACGGTAGGCGCAGGCTCCACGCTGGGCTACCGCGTCACCTTTTCTCTTTGCCTCTGAAGAAATCGAAAACATAAAAACAAGAAACGCAAAAGGTACATCACAAATGCCCCCCTACTGTATACTGTCGGAAATAAGTCTCTTTATTTAGGGAGGCAGTATACAGTAGCCTCATTTACATTGGGGCTCATAGTTGATCAGTTGGTACAAGTCAGTGGAGTTTTAATACTCTTATGCTACTAGAAGTATATTTACAAAGCTTCATTTCTTTGTCCATTGCAAATTAATACACATAAATACATTCACATATATTTATGTTACATAACTGCACGTCCATGTTGTGATTCCGTCTTAGTCTGTTATTTATCCTTATATTTGTCAATCTGTATGGTGTGAACGGGGAGAAAAAATTAAATTTTTTAAACTGTCCTCTTACCATGTTTCAAAAATTGTTTTTTCTCATTTGTTTTGGGTTCATCGGCAGTTCTGAGGTGTCTTGTCGGCACACGCTATGTCTCTCTTCACCGTACTTATGCCCAGCTGCAGCTCAATGCTTAACGCGCCCGTCGCAGTGACCCAAGCGTCACGTGAGCATCAGCACTGCCCGCGAATCCATTGTAATGTCGCTCTAGGCTTATGAAGTCGGTGTTGTGCATGCCCTCCAGTCCGGAGACTGGATACGAGGGATTCAGCTCCAACGCTCAACCCGAAGAACACCAGTACCTCATCTCGCACCTAGACGAAGTTTTCAGCCAGTGAAATCAAGGTAATGGCCGCACTGCAGGACTCGGATTATCTTCCGTTGTGCATTGTCGTTCGGCGATCCACACACATTGAGAGGCACCCACATGCCTTGCTCATACTGTGGCATCAAGCAGTTAGGCCTGCAAGATGACTGGATTGCCAAGCGAGTGTATTTATTCATATTTCTCAAGTAACATCAATGACTGATTATGAGCTCTAGTACCCACAATTAAGTTACAATTATTCTCCTGTTTGAATATTACGCAACGGAAACAGATAACGCACATCTGACTATTAGGAATTTACACAACTCTGATTGTTCACTACGCTCTGGTAATACCACATTTTCTTTCTTACCCAACGGCTTTGATCAACACGTCGCCATCGCAATGAATGTGAATGGCGCACACATTATAAATTCTGGATATCAAGACACTATTCGAAGAACAAGGCCACCAATCTTTTTCTTTTCACTTTTATTATTCAGATAAATTCTATTATGATTCAAAGATAACCTAAACACACCATTACATTTTATACAACAATTGCACATGAGAAACTCCGCCCAGTGGGCATGGCTTTACATTGATGATTCTCTATCTTATGGTCTCGTAATTATCTAACGCTACAGTGCCCTTTCTGGATAGGATGGTGGATCTTTTGCTATATCTCACACTTCTACTCTCACACCCATCTTCACGAAAATTTACTCCAGACCGAGCGGTACAAAAAGGAACATGCATAACCCACTGCCTCTGAACCTATTTTGCTACTCTCCCATGCAAACCACACATAATTAAATTACATGAAATACATCACACTGGCAACATAGAATACATCACAAAGAATACCGAGCGAGGTGGCGCAGTGGTTAGACACTGGACTCGCATTCGGGAGGATGACGGTTCAATCCCGCGTCCGGCCATCCTGATTTAGGTTTTCCGTGATTTCCCTAAATCACTCCAGGCAAATGCCGGGATGGTTCCTCTGAAAGGGCACGGCCGACTTCCTTCCCCGTCCTTCCCTAATCCGATGAGACCGATGACCACGCTGTCTGGTCTCCTTCCCCAAACCAACCAACCATCACAAAGAATAGTCACAACGTTAGAATCACTTCACTTTCAGCTTTCCCACTTCAATTAGTATTCATCCCAGTTTCACACGACACTGCCCCACTTCGTAACTTTTCTTTCCTACTACGAACTCTGGAGGATATATGCACGTCACACGACCACACGTTCATTCATTTCACAGATCTCACCAAATTGGATGTAGGGCTTTGCACATGTGATCAATTAAATAAATAAATTGTCCTTCTTTCCTACACTGGTATCCGGCTTCGGTGTATTAAGTGAAATTGAGTCATTATTATAAAAAATGTGTTGTTCTGGCAAGAATAACGAAGTGTTGAGTGGTACTTAAGTAAATAAATCAGTGAAATCAAAGTGAACTAGAAATTAGGATATAAATGAAAAACTTGGTTTAGTTTAGAGAGTTACATACTCGCAAGCAGCGGGCCGAACAGCAGAACAGAAGAGACAATGACCGTGAAGTCAGCAAGTTCCACATAAGCGGGCGCTGTCGATTCAGCCGTCAGGGCATCGCCCGACCGGCTCACGTGTTTCTCAGTTGTCGTATGTGAGCAAAGGCCCTCGCCTACATCCCAAGAGCCAATGACCGACGTTAAGAAGATTCTTCGAGAAGCTTTTCAACGTGACAGAAGAGGCAATGACCGGCTCACGTGTTTCTCAGTCGTCACATGTGATCATAGGCCCTTACCTACATTCCAAGAGCCAACGACCGACGTTAAGAAGATTCTTCGAGAAGCTTTTCAACGTGACAGACGAGGCAATGACCGTGAAGTCGTTCACCTCCAGTAAACTGAAGTGAATAAATACGCGAGACGCAGTGGGCCAGAGGGATGAAGTCAGATGAAGACGGAGACGGAGACGGAGACGGAGACGGAGACGGAGACGAAGACGGAGACGGAGAGAAGAGACGAAGAAGACGAAGAAGTTTTCAGTCAGTTTCGGTGCTGAAGACCGTCATGCAAGAAGAGTCTGCATCATGCACAGACGAAGCAAGTCCGCCGCTGTAATGGAATAGCAAGCAGCAGCCGCGGCGCCGGAAGACAGAAGTTAAAAGGTATTTGAAGTCTGGTTTTTACATACCCGGGTGACTCGTGAGGACGGGAAGGAGACGGCCTCACCTCAGCAGTCACCTGTGAGCTGGGATGAAGACCTGACAGCCGAAGACTGGCAAGCGGGAGTCCGTGGTTCGAGTCCGGGACACTGGCCTTGCCCCGCCGCGCCGCTCCGCTGGTCGACGCACAACACACGCGGCCGCTTGGAGAAGAGAAACACTGGGACGCGACACCCAAGGTATCATCCGATGCACGATTTCGCTCGCAATAATTAAACGGGCCACCTCGCGCTGCGCGTCTCCAGTCAACTGGGCGAGACGGCGACACGAGATACACACCGCTACGCGTAATCAGACGCCGCCGCCGCCGCCGCCGCCGCTGCCGCAGCAGAAGACTTCACAAACGACACAGCTGCCGCTCTCCGAACCAGAACATCCCGTAAGATACAGTTGTACAAATCTTCAATAAAAGTTATCTTATGTAAAAATGATGTTTCATTCGACCTCATACCCGAGCCAAGGAAGAACCCACCCTGCCCACATGTTGTTAAGAGGGAAAAGTTAATTTATTTAATATTTTCACCCTGACAGAATGCTTTAGAAGGCTCATCCTGACAATTGACTTGCATCAAAAGAGAAAACCCAGTTACATTTAGTGACAGAAGTGTCACATTTAGTATCACAACTGTTACATTTGGTATCAGAAGCCGTTTTAGTCGTTACAGAAGAATGTTGTACCTATTTTCAAAGTCGGGCGGTACTGTACCCTTTCAACATCAATTAGTGGTTATACGGATTTCCTTTGCTTTCTCCGTCGCACACGCATGAACTCACTGTATTCACTTCGCTAGACTGTAGCGTTTACTCTTATCACTTATTTTCACTACTATCGGGCCTTACTATTTTTGTATCACTTCACACGTGCGAGTATTTTACTCGTCCATCGCGTTGCACTTCACATACAGACATAAATGGTTCTCCTTCAAGAATAAAATTTCACATAAAATTGACAATAGTAAATACGTTTTACGTAGACATAGACATTGACAACTCAAATTTCATATACTGTTGTACCCGTGGTCTAGGGGTAGCGTCTTTGATTCATAATCAAAACGTCTTCGGTTCCGGTTTCGATCCCCGCCATTGCCTAAATTTTGATAAATAATCAGCATTGGCGGCTGAAGACTTCCGGCATAAGAAGTCAGCCTCATTCTGCCAACGGCCTTGTCAGAGAGGGCGGAGGAGCGGATAGAGGTTCAGGGCACTCTCTTGTCATAGGGGTGGGAAATTGCCCCTAAAGGCGGAATAATCAGCAATGATCAACGACATGAGGATGCAGAAGGCAATGGAAACCACTGCATTAGAGACACGTAATGTGTATCCACAGGACACGTGGCCTGTAATTGAAGAAGTGTCATGATGATTGGCAAAAGATTCCGGAATAGTCCCCCATTCGGATCTCCTGGAGAGGACTGCCAAGGGGGAGATTACCATGAGAAAAAGATTGAATAATCAACGAAAGGATAACGTTCTACGAGTCGGGGCGTGGAATGTCAGAAGCTTGAACGTGGTAGGGAAACTAGAAAATCTGAAAAGGGAAATGCAAAGGTTCAATCCAGATATAGTAGGGTTCAGTGAAGTGAAGTGGAAGGAAGACAAGGATTTCTGGTGAGATTAGTATCGGGTAATATCAACAGCAGCAGAAAATGGTTTAACAGGTGTAGGATTCGTTATGAATAGGAAGGTAGGACAGAGGGTGTGTTACTGTGAACAGTTCAGTGACCGTGTTGCTCTAATCAGAATCGACAGTAGACCAACACCAACAACGATAGTTCAGGTATACATGCCGACGTCGCAAGCTGAAGATGAACAGATAGAGAAAGTGTATGAGGATATTGAAAGGGCAATGCAGTATGTAAAGGGGGACGAAAATCTAATTGTCATGGGCGACTGGAATGCAGTTGTAGGGGAAGGAGTAGAAGAAAAGGTTACAGGAGAATATGAGCTTGGGACAAGGAATGAAAGAGGAGAAAGACTAATTGAGTTCTGTAACAAGTTTCAGCTAGTAATAGCGAATACCCTGTTCAAGAATCACAAGAGGAGGAGGTATACTTGGAAAAGGCCGGGAGATACTGGAAGATTTCAATTAGGTTACATCATGGTCAGACAGAGTTTCCGAAATCAGATACTGGATTGTAAGGCGTACCCAGGAGCAGATATAGACTCAGATCACAATATAGTAGTGATGAAGAGTAGGCTGAAGTTCAAGACATTAGTCAGGAAGAATCAATACGCAAAGAAGTGGGATGCGAAAGTACTAAGGAATGACGAGATACGTTTGAAGTTCTCTAACGCTATAGATACAGCAATAAGGAATAGCGCAGTAGGCAGTACAGTTGAAGAGGAATGGATATCTCTAAAAAGGGCCATCACAGAAGTTGGGAAGGAAAACATAATTACAAAGAAGGTATCTGCGAAGTAACCATGGGTAACAGAAGAAATACTTCAGTTGATTGATGAAAGGAGGAAGTACAAACATGTTTCGGGAAAATCAGGAATACAGAAATAGAAGTCGCTGAGGAATGAAATAACTAGGAAGTGTAGGGAAGCTAAGACGAAATGGCTGCAGGAAAAATGTGAAGACATCGAAAAGGACAGACTCAGCATACAGGAAAGTCAAAACAACCTTTGGTGACATTAAAAGCAACGGTGGTAACATTAAGAGTGCAACGGGAATTCCACTGTTAAATGCAGAGGAGAGAGCAAATAGGTGGAAAGAATACATTGAAAGCCTCTATGAGGGTGAAGATTTATCTCATGTGATAGAAGAAGGAACAGGAGTCGATTTAAAAGAGATAGGGGATCCAGTATTAGAATCAGAATTTAAAAGAGCTTTGGAGGACTTACGGCCAAATAAGGCAGAAGGAATAGATAATATTCCATCAGAATTTCTGCAATCATTGGGGGAAGTGGCAACAAAACGGCTATTCACGTTGGTGTGTAGAATATATGAGTCTGGCGACATACCATCTGACTTTCGGAAAAGCATCATCCACACAATTCCGAAGACGGCAAGACCTGACAATTGCGAGAATTATCGCACAATCAGCTTAACAGCTCATGCATCGAAGCTGCTTACAAGAATAATATACGGAAGAATGGAAAAGAAAATTGAGAATGCGCTAGGTGACGATCAGTTTGGCTTCAGGAAAAGTAAAAGGACGAGAGAGGCAATTCTGACGTTACGGCTAATAATGGAAGCAAGGCTAAAGAAAAATAAAGACACTTTCATAGGATTTGTCGACCCGGCAAAAGCGTTCGACAATATAAAATGGTGCAAGCTGTTCGAGACTCTGAAAAAAGTAGGGGTAAGCTATAGGCAGAGACGGGTCATATACAATATGTACAACAACCAAGAGGGAAAAATAAGAGTGGACGATCAAGAACGAAGTGCTCGTATTAAGAAGGGTGTAAGACAAGGCTGTAGCCTTTCGCCCCTACTCTTCAATCTGTACATCGAGGAAACAATGATGGAAATAAAAGAAAGGTTCAGGAGTGGAATTAAAATACAAGGTGAAAGGATATCAATGATACGATTCGCTGATGACATCGCTATCCTGAGTGAAAGTGAAGAAGAATTAAATGATCTGCTGAACGGAATGAACAGTCTAATGAGTACACAGTATGGTTTGAGAGTAAATCGGAGAAAGACGAAGGTAATGAGAAGTAGTAGAAATGAGAACAGCGAGAAACTTAACATCAGGATTGATGGTCACAAAGTCAATGAAGTTAAGGAATTCTGCTACCTAGGCAGTAAAATAACCAATGACGGACGGAGCAAGGAAAACATCAAAAGCAGACTCGCTATGGCAAAAAAGGCATTTCTGGCCAAGAGAAGTCTACTAATATCTAATACCCGCCTTAATTTGAGGAAGAAATTTCTGAGGATGTACGTCTGGAGTACAGCATTGTATGGTAGTGAAACATGGACTATGGGAAAACCGGAACGGAAGAGAATCGAAGCCATTGAGATGTGGTGCTACAGAAGAATGTTGAAAATTAGGTGGACTGATAACGTAAGGAATGATGAGATTCTACGCAGAATCTGAGAGGAAAGGAATATGTGGAAAACACTAATAAGGAGAAGGGACAGGATGATAGGACATCTGCTAGGACATGAGGGAATGACTTCCATGGTACTAGAGGGAGCTGTAGAGGGAAAAACTGTAGAGGAAGACAGAGATTGGAATACGTCAAGCAAATAATTGAGGACGTAGGTTGCAAGTGCTACTCTGAGATGAAGAGGTTAGCATAAGGAAAGGAATTCTTGGCGGGCCGCATCAAACCAGGCAGTAGACTGATGGAAAAAAAAAAAAAAAAAAAAAAAACTTAATGACAGACGCCATCTTACACATTAATATGTAAATTAGAAGGAATATTGCATTTATTATGAATATTTGCATTTTCTTTCCTTGACTTGCAGGATCGAGCCCCTGCGCATTTTTACCTTCCCAACTACACTAGAAAATACGTTCTAGCACTAATCACTACATAGAAAAAAGAATATTTGCTAGCGTCTGCTTCAGAGATCAGGCTACTTCTAGCTACTTGTAGCGCGTCGTTAGTATACTAATTCTATCCTTGGCATCTGATAAATCTTCATACTATGTACAATATTTACAAGTGCTTGTTTGTGTACCAGTATGGGGAATATTTTATCCCTTGACGATCATGGCTTCATCACTGCTTGTTAATCGTCGTAATATTTCACATTCCTATACACATATTACAAGCAGTATATCTGCCTTATTGGTGCGACAACATATACATGTTTAACTTCGTAACGTGTGACGGGTAATTTTACTGTATTTTTCTCATGTGTTAGTCCACTCATAATTCATTCCGCTAAAGAAGATGGAGCTTATGCTAAATGTACTTCTTTCGCTTCTGCGAGTGCCAAGAACTCACTGTAGAAAATAATGTTTCTCTGCATTTTGTATTCATATCTCGTACGAATTTTATATCATATCTTCATCTATATTCACCTCATAGTTGCTCAACCTGTAACAGTTAGTCGCTAACGAAATAGTTTTCATACTAAGTTGTTTTTCATTCTGATGTATGTGTAGCAGATTACTGTGCTGTAGTATACGTTAAATGTATCGTGTACCTTTGTTACTATTGACTTCACTGTCTCTTCTTTACTCTTCACTGCTTCTTCTAGATGTTCGTTTCACAGTTACTTACCATACATGTATCCTCATACTTCGCATCCACACTCATACAATCATTCACTCTAAGACTTAAAAATATGTAATCTATTCTTTCTTAAGTCGCCTTAGTGGCCATTTCCCAGGCACCGCTGTAATATTCATCTACATATACATCGCCTTATACCCACATAATTATCCATTAAAAATCTTCCACATAAATCTCCATTTATATCAATATATTACCCGTGGGGTCCTCACACACGCACCACAGCCCTATTTATTTCTTCACACAAATACAAATAAACTTGTATTTCTCTAATATACTTTCATTCTCTTCCTAGTTTCACCCCATGTATGATGTGTCACCACAAACGTAGATTAACTAATTAATATCTCTGCTTGAATCTAAAATCTTTCACTCTCTCTCTACTTCTTAGTATTATCCAGCAGTGAAATTCATTTATTTCTCCATATTACGTTTTAAACATACAGTACTTACCTTAGTTATTTTGTTTAAGTTCATGTGATTAGGTTGTGTTCGTAGTGGTCGGTTTTCGTATTTACTTAGCTTATCTCTCGCGTGTTGTACGATTCATGTTCACCATCTTATTTTGCTGCTTATGCTTTTCTAATAAGGTACCACGTAACTAATAACAACTAACGTAAGTTAGTTCTGTAATAGAAGATTCGTAGGTATACATTCTCACTGCACTTTAAGCTCACTACTTGTAATGTTATCTGTAAAGAAGTGGAGTTCTATAAGTGCACAACTGCTCCTCTCGCTAAATCTTTTGCGATATGTTATTTTATAGTTTACGTCTCAGTCACACACATTTTTCTGTGTGTGTATTTCATTCTATCTTTTTCATCGTCGCTTACTTGAGTGAAGTATGTAGATTGTTTAATTCTTTAGTTCTGTCCTAATCGCGTTCTTTTAAGTGTACATGTTATTACTTCTCTTTCTTTCTTAAAAATGCTCTATATAGTCATTTTCTGTGTATATTCACTTCTACTTTTAATCCTTATACTTATTTCTAGCTATGTACGTTCAACAGTCAATGTTAAGTTCACAAATTTTGCATATTCTACGGTTCTTCTAGTTTACTTCCGTCGATACGCTCCTTTTCTTAAAGTTGTGTATGCTTAACCTAATGATATACTCTTAAAATTAGTGATCTTTACAGTGTAGTCTCCGACTTGGGAATAAATGTCTCTGTTCGTTTTGTTTGTGTAACTGATTTACATTATAGTAATCAGCTGACGGGTACTCCACTTCGTATCGTTTCTGTTTTGTCCAGTTGGCTGCGAGCCGTGGATGCCGAATTGCTTAAATTCTAAATTGGTTTCCGTCGAGGTGCGCAGTGTGCCTTTGCGCATCTTGGCTGCAGCCGGCTGTCCTTAAAGGTGACACTGAAATAAACTTTGCATTTTGCATACTCTGCTCCTACGATCAGCTGTTAGCTGCTTCACATATAGTCGTTAATGTACGCTCAGCTTTAAGCGCAGATGCGCATCTCAGCACACTCCTCCGCTCGTGACTCTCGCTTAAATCTCAGCACTGTGAATTCCTTCCTTTTTCATCACTATTATTCAAGTTTTTGCTCCTGATGCAGTATATCTATTTCATCTAATGGTTTTCATTCGTTCAGTTTTATGGATAGCTGTTTTAGTTCTTGTATATTCCGTGTTTCCGTAATGAAAATAAAAAGAAAATTTTCATTCACTAGGTTGCATGTTATTCTTTGCATGTTAGATACTAGAATAAAATTGAACATTTCTTATTGGCTGAGCCGGTCACTGTGGTCGAGCGGTTCTAGGAGCTTCAGTCCGGAACCACGAGGGTGTTCCGGTGGCAGGTTCGAATCCTGCCTCGGGCATGGATGTCTGTAATGTCCTTAGGTTAATTAGGTTTAAGTAGTTCTAAGGCTGATGAACTCAGATGTTAAGTCCCGTAGTGCATAGAGCCATTTGAACCATTTGAGCCTATTGGCTAAGCAGGATAGTAGAAGAGAGAGAGGGTACGGAAATATAAATCTTGTACTGCCTAGCTGGAGAGAAAGCGAGCGCCAGTCTGTTTATTCGTCAAAGGGCGACAGACCTCCTATCTTCTGTGTTTTATTAATATAACAGCTAGGGATAGAACGATACTTGAATTTCCGCAAATCTTTATCTGGATACATGCGTTTTATTTCACCACTTTTTATGTTTCCTATCAAGTAGCACCCAAGATATGGCTTGTCAACAATTGCCGTTTATTATTCAATGCTTTTAACTTCGATAATTTTGGATGAGTTCTTAGTAGTACCTGCTGTCCCATCTGGAATTCTGTTACGTTTTTCAATTTCCTGTCGTACATTCCTTTCCTCATTTGAGCTTGCTCTTCCAATGTTTTTAGCGGTCGTCGTACGTTCTCATCTTAGGCTACGTCTTTGTACCCTAATTTAGGTATCGGTTTCGCCCGTTCATCTAGTTCCATCTTTTGAAAAATAAGTTCGGCCGGTGTGTATCCTGTTGATGTGTGCAGTAGGTGATTTACTATATGCTGCAACTGACCCAGGTATTCTATCCTTTTCTTTTGTTTCTGGGGTGTATATGTCCGGATAAAACTATTAAATTCACGAAGCTATCGTTCAACAAGACTTCCTTCCGGATGGATTTTGTATACTAAAATATGACGTATGTTTTGTGATTTCAAAAATGATTTCCATTGGTCAGTTGTAAAATTTGATGCGTTATCATTTAGAATGGGTGGGGGAGTTTCCCTATTCATGGTATGCAGTCTTACAGAATCCGACATATGATTGGTCCAGACCTAGCTGTTTTGACTGTTTACAGCTGGAGATAGTTACTAAAAACGTCATACAGGGCTATAATATATTTGACCCCGCCGCGGGCTTGGGGATAAGGTCCGGCGGAGTCAATAGACACAAGATCCATTGGTTGCTTTGGTAATGTTGGGTGTGGTACGTTAAGACATGTCCTATTCTGATGCTTGACCTTTTAACAAACCGCATAGTGTCTGATAACTTGCTCTATGCGTCGCCTCATATTAGGGAAACATTAATACGTAGAAATTTTGGCAGCACATTTTAGCATTTCATAGTGTCCCCAAATGCGGTTCGTGTGTTGAATTAAGTTGTCCACATATTCCTGATGAATGAACACACACCACTGATCCTTTCATCGATCACTTCTATTAAAAAGTATGCCATTATGTATAATGTAATATTGCTCTAAATGTACGTGTGTTCCAGCCCGCAAACTTTTTATTACCTTGCTGCATCTCGGGTCTTCTTTTTGCAAGAGGTGCATGTTTTTACACGTTTTGATATAATATGGTTTAAAAGTTCCGTCATTTATTAAACGTATCCTGAAATCTAATGTTTGTTCTTCTAACCCGCGTAAATCGGTAAGCCCTTGAACCGTGACAGTGCAGCTGCCAAAACATTCTGCTCCCCTTTTATGTACACTATTTTAAAACCAAACTCTTGAATATACATGCACCACCTCGCTATCCTCTTATGTAACAACTTACAGGTAAGAGGAAAGGATAAGCCTTGATCATCACAGTATACTTTAGTATGTTTTCCCCAAAGGTAATATTGAAATTTGCGAAACGTCCAAATTACCGCTAATGCTTCTAACTCAGTTACAAAATAAGATCTTTCACATTCCGTGAGGGTTTTACTAGCAAAACTGATTATATTGATTTTTTTTACCATCCTTTGTTATTATTTGAAACGGATACGCACCGAACACCTAGAGAAGTCCAACCCCATATCTGGGTGTTTAAGAATAGGTGCGTTAATCAGCATCTGCTTAACTGGTGAAAATCATTTTCGAATTCATTAGCCCACAACCGACTGTGGTTTTTAAGCAGTAAGTTTAATAGTGAACTATTGTTCAACAATTGTTGTGGCAGAAATTTCCTGAAAAACGAGGCCAGTTTCAGAAAACCTTTTAATTGTTTCTTTGTGTAGGGTGTTAATCGCGTGTCGCATCTAGTTTACTGGGGTCTGGTAAAATTTTTACTGGTGAAATGATATGCCCTAACAATTTTCTTTTTCCTTTTCCGAATTCAGACTTTTTAAACTTAACTGTGACATTGTATTCATCAAATTTTTTAAAAACCGTTTTCAAAACACTTACATGTTCGTTAGTTGTTTGGGTCGCTATTAATAGACCACCATCGTAGAGTGTAACCTGGCTAAGCAGTTCCGGTCCAAGTCTTATGCTTCAATAAATACACCAGCGCTCACGTTTAGAAAAGACAGCACCCTAAACTGGCAGCTCCTTCTGGCATTTACGAAAGCTGCAGTATACTTTCTACATGTAATAAAATTTGCCAGTATGAAGTCTTCAAATCGGGGGATGTTAAGTACCTAAAGCCATGAAACTTTGATAACTGCTCTTCAAAATTGTCTCGCCTTTTTCTTATAGGAACGATGATTTTGTTTATTTCTCCCGCGTCTAACACCGACCGAACCGTTCCGTCAGTTTTACCAACTGCTAGAATCGGACTGGAGGTGAGTGCGATGTTTCAATAACCATCCATATAGTCATACGCTTTATTTCTTGTCTTACTGCTTCTTTCTTTGCCAAAGAAATGTCATATGACGTGCCGCAATAGGTTTCATGCGGGTACGCCTCCATTTTATATTCATATCCCTTAATAACACTGGGTTGTTTACGAAAAAAGGTTATGATACTTAAAGAGTAATTTTGTCACTTCACTTCGCTGTTCATTGTTAAGATCAGTGTATTTACTTATTTTACTGCCTACTGTTTGCTCAACGAGGATATCCCCGCCAACATCATCATGTTCAATTTCATTTACCATTAAGATTTGAGGGTAGATAACTTCAACGTTGATGTCAGGTGTCTGCTTCGCCTGATTTATCACTGTAGTTTTTATTAATGTCCACTGTCAGTGTGCGCTCTCCTCGCTGCCGATGTCTACTTTTACCCCATATCTTCCGAACACCTCCATATCAAGTATACAGTTGACTATAAGTTTGTCTACCAACAAGAAAGTGCACTGCAAAATTAAACCACAATTGCTAATGAGTAAGCTAGCTTGTAATTTTATAACTTTAGTTTTACTTCCCGTCGCCGTTACGATCTTACAGTTGTCTACGGGTAGCATAGGTATATCTACACTCCTGGAAATTGAAATAAGAACACCGTGAATTCATTGTCCCAGGAAGGGGAAACTTTATTGACACATTCCTGGGGTCAGATACATCACATGATCACACTGACAGAACCACAGGCACATAGACACAGGCAACAGAGCATGCACAATGTCGGCACTAGTACAGTGTATATCCACCTTTCGCAGCAATGCAGGCTGCTATTCTCCCATGGAGACGATCGTAGAGATGCTGGATGTAGTCCTGTGGAACGGCTTGCCATGCCATTTCCACCTGGCGCCTCAGTTGGACCAGCGTTCGTGCTGGACGTGCAGACCGCGTGAGACGACGCTTCATCCAGTCCCAAACATGCTCAATGGGGGACAGATCCGGAGATCTTGCTGGCCAGGGTAGTTGACTTACACCTTCTAGAGCACGTTGGGTGGCACGGGATACATGCGGACGTGCATTGTCCTGTTGGAACAGCAAGTTCCCTTGCCAGTCTAGGAATGGTAGAACGATGGGTTCGATGACGGTTTGGATGTACCGTGCACTATTCAGTGTCCCCTCGACGATCACCAGTGGTGTACGGCCAGTGTAGGAGATCGCTCCCCACACCATGATGCCGGGTGTTGGCCCTGTGTGCCTCGGTCGTATGCAGTCCTGATTGTGGCGCTCACCTGCACGGCGCCAAACACGCATACGACCATCATTGGCACCAAGGCAGAAGCGACTCCCATCGCTGAAGACGACACGTCTCCATTCGTCCCTCCATTCACGCCTGTCGCGACACCACTGGAGGCGGGCTGCACGATGTTGGGGCGTGAGCGGAAGACGGCCTAACGGTGTGCGGGACCGTAGCCCAGCTTCATGGAGACGGTTGCGAATGGTCCTCGCCGATACCCCAGGAGCAACAGTGTCCCTAATTTGCTGGGAAGTGGCGGTGCGGTCCGCTACGGCACTGCGTAGGATCCTACGGTCTTGGCGTGCATCCGTGCGTCGCTGCGGTCCGGTCCCAGGTCGACGGGCACGTGCACCTTCCGCCGACCACTGGCGACAACATCGATGTACTGTGGAGACCTCACGCCCCACGTGTTGAGCAATTCGGCGGTACGTCCACCCGGCCTCCCGCATGCCCACTATACGCCCTCGCTCAAAGTCCGTCAACTGCACATACGGTTCACGTCCACGCTGTCGCGGCATGCTACCAGTGTTTAAGACTGCGATGGAGTTCCGTATGCCACGGCAAACTGGCTGACACTGACGGCGGCGGTGCACAAATGCTGCGCAGCTAGCGCCATTCGACGGCCAACACCGCGGTTCCTGGTGTGTCCGCTGTGCCGTGCGTGTGATCATTGCTTGTACAGCCGTCTCGCAGTGTCCGGAGCAAGTATGGTGGGTCTGACACACCGGTGTCAATGTGTTCTTTTTTCCATTTCCAGGAGTGTACATCATGCGCTATCTCTTTAAAGAAGCTGGTTGACAGGCTTGTTGACGCGCCGGTATATCCATGTTTCCCACCTTTACCTTTATTGTTGCTTGAGTAATTTCACTTGCCTTGCGTGTTGTTTCTTTCTCTTCAGTGAACAAATCCTCATTCATTTCTGCTTCCTTATCCAACCTTAAAAAGAGATTATGGATATATTCTACTTGTAAGTTTGTTTGTGTCTACTTCCTCTTTCCTATTTCTTTTCGTATTAGTGTTTATGTCGCTAATATTATTACTGTGGCACACTAACAGTTCATTACCTTCTTCCTCTAGTCATGCCCGATTATTATTTCCTGGGGGCGGTAATAAGAGGAATTGTTTCATTTTCTGCCGTCACTTCTACTATGTTCACCGTGTGTTCGCGTGCTCGCCAGTTCGCGTCCGGGTTGTTTCGGTTTGACTATATGGGCTGCCGGTTCTCTCTCGGATCCCTGTGCTCCACATTCCCATCCTGGTAATTTGCATTTCGTTGTCGCCTAGTATCAAAGTTTTCTCTCGAATTTCTCTTATCTCGGCCATTGCCGTACCAATGGGGCTGGTATTTATTTTAGTATCTTCGGTCACTGTTGTGTACATAGTTCGCGTAGTCAGCGCGTACACAACTTTCCCAATAGAGCGCGCCCCGCTAAGCACAACAGCGCAGGCGCAGCACTCGTCCGTCTCCGCACTACCAGATGGTGCTGTCTTAAAGACGGACCAAATTCTGCTTCCACCGATCCGCGTATTAATATGTAACGCAGCCAATGAGATTGCTGCTAATGTAGAACCTTTTCCCCTCGTGGATCACACTCGCGCAGTGATACCTGAACGCTCGAGGTATTATAACGAGTGTACAGACCTCCGATTAGTCAGTCTGCATTTGTCTGCACCAGTCTGTACAAGTCTGCATTAGTCTGTACCAGTCTATAGTCAAGTTCTAGTCTGCGCCTATTAAGATTATCATATTCCTGTACATAGCCATAAAGAGAAATGTAGAGACACTTTGTGAAGTATCAGAGATATGTGAGAATAAGATTAAAGTACCAAGACCAAAGGAACTTCAGATTGTCAATTGTAAATAGCATCCAGAACCAAGTTAAGTTATTTTTATGCTTGTTATTATTTTAATAAATGTGTGTGAAAATTAATCAAGTTCTGTTTAAAGTTGGTCACCGTCAATCTGCTACTCTAAGCGTGCAAGTGGCATTTGTATCGTCTGACAGAACGGCAGAAGATAAACACGCCACGATAAGACCACGAGACATATTGCTGACACTCGCCTACTTCGTTAGAGCGACAAGTCAAATAATCTGATGGAGCGGGTACCGAAGGTCTTACAGTACGCACACCACAGTCACCCTGTGGCTGAGAAGTGAACCGATTGTACGGAGCCGGCCGTTGTAGCCGAGCGGTTCTAGGCGCTTCAGTCTGGAACCGCGCGACCGCTACGGTCGCAGGTTCGAATCCTGCCTCGGGCATGGATGTGTGTGATGTCATTAGGTTTAAGTAGTTCTAAGTTCTGGGGAACTGATGACCTCAGATGTTAAGTCCCATAGTGCTCAGAGCCATTTGAACCATTTGATTGTACGGATTTCCGTTGTGGCGGGGTGGTGCATAAGGATGCCATTCATTCATACACACACGACCATTATAGTTTTCAAAGCCATTGCCGTTACCGTCGTTGTTTCTCAAATTTGGATTGTGTTCATTACCGTTACAATAACTAGGCATGGTTTTCCCATCCTTATGATTAGATCTATTGAGTCGAGAACTGAGAGAAAATACTCGAGATTATATTCGGGAATGGTTACTAATGTTTCCCTAACATTTGCAGGCAACTTGTTCTTTAAGATTTTCGATACATCGACATATCTGTTTATTCCAGTAGCGGCTCTTATTTGGATATGTTTCAGAATAGTTTCTTAGCAATCCGAATTTTGGATGATATGATAATGGGTTGAATACCTCTCGTCTTAATCTCTCCTGGATAGCTGTTGACCACTATTTATCTAAAAATACATTGTCAGATTGATCACATGCCTCGCAGAGTTCCGACATCTCTGTAGCCTACAAAAGGGCGTCCCCTACTGTGTGCCCTACCACATATCTCATCTTTTGAGCTTCTGTCCAAGTCTTAGGCAGTACATTCCTAAAGGCTCGGACAAACTGTACCGGGTGCGTTCGCTTTGTTTCATTTGAAAATGCAGGAAACTGTCGATGTTTTATTAAACTCTCGTCCATTAACAACACTGTCCAGCAGGACGGAGCAGCATTTACAGGCGGTGATGAAATATCTGTCTCATAAAACTTTGCCCGTTGCTCGCGCCGCGCGTCGGTATGCGTTCGCGCGCCGCGGATTGGGCATTGTTGTTGGTGCCACTGATTTCTCTCTCACCGGCAGACGGCTGTTTATAGCTCCGCTTACCGCCCCTGGCGATGGTATTATCGTACTTTGTGTAGTGTCGGCAGACTAGCCAACACTACGCACACTAATTGAAAGAGGCGGCCAAGATGCACGCGCTAACGCACGAAGGATGGAGTGAGGTCTGAAACAGGATACGTTATGAATGCTATAAAGAAAAGTACGTAGCTCCTTGAATACTTAACTTTTAATTCATCCTTGTATACATCGTTCTTGATGAGACATCTGGAGATTGTGGCGATACAAGTGAGACTCTTTAGATACAAGTTATCTAAGGCTAATGGCGCCTTGCTAGGTCGTAGCCATGGACTTAGCTGAAGGCTATTCTAACTGTCTCTCGGCAAATGAGAGCAAAGGCTTCGTCAGTGTAGTCGCTAGCAAAGTCGTCGTACAACTGGGGCGAGTGCTAGTCCGTCTCTCGAGACCTGCCGTGTGGTGGCGCTCGGTCTGCGATCACTGCCAGTGGCGACATGCGGGTCCGACATGTACTAATGGACCGCGGCCGATTTAAGCTACCACCTAGCAAGTGTGGTGTCTGGCGGTGACACCACACTTTGTATGTTAACTATTTCGTCCATTAATCATTGTTCTACCTGTTTGATCTCATGTTCTACACGTTTTAAAATTTCTTCTTCCTTGTTCTCCATTACTTGTTTTATCGCTTCCACATAAGTACGCTGTTCACGTACGGACTTTTCCGCGAACGTTGTGTTTTCATCTTTTGTATTATTCTTTATAGTTTCGTAAAGTTGTAAAATTTCTGAGTTGCTTCTTTTATGTTTTAACTTAAGTAATCCTATCTCCACTGTGATTTTCTCTATATTTTCTGGTAAGTCGTCACAGAACGAATGCAGCTTCGCTACTTCTGATTATAAATTATCTATGTTAAATTGCATGTCTTTTGCATTACCTGTAAATTATCCTGAGTCTTGGGCCTTTTAATTTCTCATATCGTTAACTAATGTTTGTTACATGTTCGTGAATTTTCCTATCCACTTCCGTGGAGATTTGCGAAATCTGCTCTGAGAATTTCCTATCCAGATTTTTTGAGTTTCGTTCGCAAATTTTTTATCTCGCCTGAGTGAGTGTCATGTTTGTATTTACTGTAGTCATGTCTCGTTTCATATTATTCGAGTTTGTTTGTGTTGTGTCTAAACTCGACATCTTTGAATTGACTGTCAACGGCCTTGCCGCAGTGGATACACCGGTTCCCGTGAGACCACCGAAGTTAAGAGCTGTCGGGCGTGGCCGGCACTTAGATGGGTGACCATCCGGCCGCCATGCGCTGTTGCCATTTTTCGGGGTGCACGCAGCCTCGTGACGCCAATTGAGGAGCTACTCGACAGAATAGTAGCGTCTCCGGTCACCGAAAACCATCATAACGACCGGTATAGCGGTGTGCTGACCACATGCCCCTCCTATCTGCATTCTCAGCTGTGGATGACACGGCGGTCGGATGGTCCCGAAGGGCCACTTGTGGCCTGAAGACGAAGTGCTTGTTTGATTTGATTGTGTTCATGTCAGATTGTATTGTTTCTAAATTCGATATTTTTGAATTTACTGTGTTCAAATTGGTCTCTAAACCCGACATTTTTGAACTTATGTCTGTTTTCATTGCGTTCATGTATCTTTGTATCTCTGTTTAGGCTCGAAATAAGGCTTGCATATCTTCCCTAGTGACTTCTGGCCTACACCTGTCAGCATCTGTACTAAGCGTACTACTTTCATTTAAAATATTCCTTTGTCCTGAGGTGTCCTTAATTTTGTCTACTGTAATCAACGTATTAATTGTAATGAAATGTTCCGTGTTCACGGGCGTCGAATACAACAATGGCATGTCGCGCCCAGCATCCAAATAATCACCGCTTGACGGTTCCAAAACACTCATTGTTGCGTTTTGCAAATGCAAGTCTACTACATTGGCCTTTTAATTTTGAAATCACATTTTCTTTTTGTTTTGTCCATCAATTATAGAAATCTTTACGTCTCTGCACTTACCAAATTAATATTTTTTCTGTTTCGATTTTACTTCCGCGCCATTTCAGCCACGACAGAATGCATATACAGTTATATGTAATTGTAATCTCAATTGTTGTTCACTCAGTATGCTTCTCGTTCTGTCTCCGTCATGTCATCAGAAGACATGGAACACAAAGAAATTATTAACATACATATATATTTATTGTCTTAACAATACTAGTACTCACAGCTTTGCCCACTACGTATCGTGCCTGTCACTTGTCACCACTTTATAATATAATAAAAAAATAATAATAAATGTTATGATATACGAAAATAATGAGATTTATTTTTCGGCGCTCGGACAACCACAATAAGCTGTGCTATACCTGTAAATGGATTCATATTCGTTCATATTAGTTCGGCACGGACGAAATAGTCTTTCTTTTGCTGTAAATTTATGCTTACCAATTAAAAATACTACGTCCGATCGCCGTATCCACCCACAAAATCTTGACCGTGTCCATGATATTGTAAACGGATCTTCGTTGTAACTCCGAAGTGCACAGGTGGGCTTCTTGAATTTTTATAAATCACAGTACCACCTGAAAAAATAACTCATATTATGTTTTAATTAGTAAAATAATAATATATTCGTCCTTCAATGCACATCAAAAATACAGAATTTTTAATTACTTTCACAACGAAAATGGCCGATTACGCTCTAAAATAACGTGCGTATACCTTCGTTCCTTAACAGAGAGCTAGTCCGTCGTCTTACTGAGGAACGTTAAAAAATATCTTACGTTTTTTAACACTTGAAAATCAAAAATACATGACGGTAGGCACAGGCTCTACGCTGGGCTACAGCTTCACCTTTTCTCTTTGCCTCTGAATAAATAGAAAACATAAAAACAAGAAATGAAATACAAGAGAAATACTTAGCACAGCTCTGAGAAGCTTCATCGGGTTTGTACTGTGGTTTCCATTTCGCTACCGATCTGATCTTAATACATGAGTAGCACTGGTATTTCCGTACACAGCTGTTCTGGAATCGTAATTCACTGGCATCCGCCTTTATGCCGCTCTATAGTATCTTGTAGTTACCTGCTGGTAATTTATGTCCTTCATGTCTATTATTAGGCTCAGGTCTTCTTCACCTTTGGAACTGCATAAGCCAATATTTTTCATCACAACCTATGATAACCTGAGCCAAATAGTGAACATATACAGGGTGTTATAAAAAGGTACGGCCAAACTTTGAAGAAACATTCCTCACACACAAAGAAAGAAAATATGTTATGTGGACATGTGTCCGGAAACGCTTACTTTCCATGTTAGAGCTCATTTTATTACTTCTCTTCAAATCACAATAATCATGGAATGGAAACACACAGCAACAGAACGTACCAGCGTGACTTCAAACACTTTGTTACAGGAAATGTTCAAAATGTCCTCCGTTAGCGAGGATACATGCATCCACCCTCCGTCGCATGGAATCCCTGATGCGCTGATGCAGCCCTGGAGAATGGCGTATTGTATCACAGCCGTCCACAATACGAGCACGAAGAGTCTCTACATTTGGTACCGGGGTTGCGTAGAGAGGAGCTTTCAGATGCCCCCATAAATGAAAGTCAATAGGGTTTGTTGTCATGAGAGCGTGGAGGCAATGGAATTAGTCCGCCTCTACCAATCCATCGGTCACCGAATCTGTTGTTGAGAAGCGTACGAACACTTCGACTGAAATGTGCAGGAGCTCCATCGTGCATGAACCACATGTTGTGTTGTACTTGCAGAGGCACATGTTCTAAAAGCACAGGTAGAGTATCCCGTATGAAATTATGATAACGTGCTCCATTGAGCGTAGGTGGAAGAACATGGGGCCCAATCAAGACATCACCAACATTGCCTGGACAAACGTTCACAGAAAATCTGTGTTGATGACGTGATTGCACAATTGCGTGAGGATTCTCATCAGCCCACACATGTTGATTGTGAAAATTTACGATCCGTAAAGAGAACATTTGCACTGAAATGAGGATTGACACATTGTTGGATGAACCATTCGCAGAAGTGTACCCGTGGAGGCCAAATCAGCTGCTGATAGTGCCAGCACACGCTCTACATGGTACGGAAGCAACTGGTTCTCCCGTAGCACTCTCCATACAGTGACGTGGTCAACGTTACCTTGTACAGCGGCAACTTCTCTGACGCTGACATTAGGGTTATCGTCAACTGCACGAAGAATTGCCTCGTCCATTGCAGGTGTTTTCGTCGTTCTAGGTCTTCCCCAGTCGCGAGTCATAGGCTGGAATGTTCCGTGCTCTCTAAAACGCCGATCAATTGCTTCGAACGTCTTCCCGTCCGGACACCTTCGTTCTGGAAATCTGTCTCGATACAAACGTACCGCGCCACGGCTATTGCCCCGTGCTAATCCATACATCAAATGGGCATCTGCCAACTCCGCATTTGTAAACATTGCACTGACTGCAAAACCACGTTCGTGATGAACACTAACCTGTTGATGCTACGTACTGGTGTGCTTGATGCTAGTACTGTAGAGCAATGAGTCGCATGTCAACACAAACACCGAAGTCAACATTACCTTCCTTCAATTGGGCCAACTTTCGGTGAATCGAGGAAGTACAGTACATACTGACGAAACTAAAATGAGATCTAACACGGAAATTAAGCGTTTCCGGACACATGTCCACATAACATCTTTCCTTTATTTGTGTGTGAGGAATGTTTCCTGAAAGTTTGGCCGTACCTTTTTGTAACACCCTGTAGATATTCGAAACAGCAAGACTGAGTAAAGTGGAAGTGAGATATTTTATATGAACTATCTACTGTCAGCTACAGCTCTAACATGGTACGCCACAAATATTCCTTGTATTATTATTATTGGGAATGTTAGTATTAAACAAGTGTAGGCTTCGATGACGAACAAGAGGCAGCAGGAAGTATTACAAGAACTGGAAGTTCTTGTTGTAGTCATTGGTCTGCAAACTATTTACAAGCAGTTCAACATGTTAGTGTGTCCTGTAAAATAAAGGTTTGCATCTGAGGTTTATGCTCGCTCGAATTGCTAGACGTATGTAGTTCTTCGGTAATCCGGCAGATGTCGATACAGCCGCTTTGGCCTTCAAGAGGAGCTGCACTCGACGTCCTTGAATCTCGTTTGAGCGTCTCACGCTCGAATTGCCCGGTCATTTACTGCAGTCACCCGAGAGCCGCAAAGTCGCCTACTACGGGATAATGGTTCGTGAATCTGAGATGGACAGTGCGAAAGTGAAAGTTGCTTCGAAACACGATGGTCGTAAAAAAGTCTGAGAGAGAGTTTCAATTGTGACTCAAGGATGTTCGCCACATGTTCTGCTTACGGATCCGTCATCACACATTTAAGAACACATGCATAACATGTCAAAGTCTAACTTCTGAAGCATAACCAGAGTCATTGATAGGTATGCCAATTAAAACGGTGCGTAGAGATATGTGCCAGAGATCTTCACCCATTTACGGTAATATCACTAGTAGAATTTCGCACTTTATGTCTGGAGTTTGTAAACGTCGGTTCAGAAATGGTACATATAGACGCTCTAACATTGTGCCTCATTTTACGACAGTATCACGGAACAGTGAAAGACAAGCCGATGATATATGAGAGAGTATAATTGTCAGAACTGATCAGGCCATACGCGTCAATCATATGAATGTACAACGGATATATGACTGACAAATATAGGGAAATGTGTAACATATTCATTCACGCGAACTTTTTTATGAAGATTAGGAACAGCGAAATGTGATATTGGTGAGTACTCTCCTTTCTGAGAAGAAACCAATCTGTAGTATTTATTGAGAACTAAATTGATGGAAGGCTATTCAAATCGTTAGGAGTAAATCCTCAGCACTTTTATTCGATTTAGTTTCTCACTGACCTAGACGGTTGTATATCCAAGACATTTCAGCCTTTCAGCATTATACACACATTACAAATGTTTTGAACACAGTCCTGAATCACACTTTAATGACGATTATTTGATACTGAAAGTTCCAGTCGTTTATTCCACGATATATGCTGACAAACAAGCTATCCATTTCGTGAAGAAAACTGCGGTCGTGAAATCGATACAACAACCCTGAAGGAAGAAACAGGGAGTAGGTGGAACAAGTTGTTTAGGATAATGCAGAGGAAATGCTTCTGAAGAGTGAGGCGTCTCTGAAATACTAGTTATGACAACAACGATGAGAAAGAATAATTCAGTTATTGCTGTACAATCTGTAAAGTCGTTGTAATACAGTGCCCAAAGATACAGAGGTAGATTTATATTACTGTAGACCAAGTTTTCTTCTTTAATTCACTCTGCATGTCCAGCAAACCAAAATTGCTCTTAATTGCGAAACGTCAGTTTCAGTGTCACCGTTCTTTGGCAGTACACTATAGATGTCGTATCATCATCTGTAAACTGCAGATACTAAGAGCACTGAAGGACCACTGTCTCCGTCTCATAGACGAGAAAGTCGAAAATCGGACGTTGCACACAACAGCAACATTTCTGTGGGCGACGATTCGATTACTGAAAATTTTGTGTCTGTTAGAGATGAGACGTAAATACTGTCAGTCACATATGTGATGAAGCTTCAGTTCCTGATCCGCTATAATAGCACTATAATGTTGGCAGTAACATCTTTATATATTTCTGGGATACCTGTAGCCGGCCGGAGTGGCCATGCGGTTCTAGGCGCTATAGTCTGGAGCCGCGCGATCGCTACGGTCGCAGTTTCGAATCCTGCCTCGGGCATGGATGTGTGTGATGTCCTTAGGTTGGTTAGGTTTAAGTAGTTCTAAGCTCCAGCGGACTGATGACCTCAGAAGTTAAGTCCCATAGTGCTCAGAGCCATTTGAACCATTGAAGGATACCTGTAAATATTAATTTACGCCGTTGAGCGAATGGCAGCCGCGCTCAGCAGTCAATTCCGTGAAGTCCCTGTTTTCGGAGTGACTAAACTACGGGAGATGTCATAGCCAATCTACCGACTATGTTGACTTTTATTTAACGCGCGTGGATAGTGGTGATGACGATGATCGGCTTGAGAGGTGACAGCAGTAATTGTAGTCTCTTTCCCATGGTATCTAATGTAGTGAGAAGAATGCTTTGTGTTCCAGCCTCAAATGTTATTAGGAAAAGAAATTTCACTGCGGCATGGAACCTTATTTTGGACGGACACAGCAGACTCGATGTGAAATGAGTCAATTCATTATAATTACAGTAACAAAATAATTTGGAAACAATTTTGTTGCTACACTACTGGATATTAAAATTGTTACACCAAGAAGAAATATAGATGATAAACGGGTATTCATTGGGCAACTATACTAGAACTGACATGTGATTACATTTTCACGCAATTTGGGTGCATAGATACTGAGAAATCAGTACCCAGAACAGCCACCTCTGGCCGTAATAACGGCCTTGATACGCCTGGGCATTGAGTCAAACAGAGGTTGGAGGGCGTGTACAGGTACAGCTGCCCATGCAGCTTCAACACGATACCACAGTTCATCGAGAGTAGTGACTCGCGTATTGTGACGAGCCAGTTGCTCGGCCACCATTGACCAGATGTTTCAAATGGTGAGAGATCTGGAGAATCTGCTGGCCAGGGCAGCAGTCGAACATTTTCTGTATCCAGAATGGCCCGTACAGGACCTGCAACATGCGGTCGTGCATTATCCTGCTGAAATGTAGGGTTTCACAGGGATCGAATGAAGGGTAGAGCCACGGGTCGTAACACATCTGAAATGTAACGTCCACTGTTCAAAGTGCCGTCAATGCGAACAAGAGGTGACCGAGACGTGTAACGAATGGCGCCCCATACCATCACACCGGCTGATACGCCAGTATGGCGACGTCGAATACACGCTTCTAATTTGCGTTCACCACGATGTCGCCAAACACGGATGCGAACATCACGATGCTGTAAACAGAACTTGGATTCATCCGAAAAAATGACGTTTTGCCATTCGTGCACCCAGGTTCGTCTTTGAGTACACCATCGCAGTCGGTCCTGTCTGTGATGCAGCGTGAAGGGTAACCGCATCCATGGTCTCCGAGCTGATTGTCCATGCTGCTGCAAACGTCGTCGAACTGTTCGTGCAGATGGTGTTGTCTTGCAAACGTCCCGATCTGTTGACTCAGAGATCGAGATGTGGCCGCACGATCCGTTACAGCCATGCAGATAAGATGCCTGTCATCTCAACTGCTAGTGATACGAGGCCATTGGGATCCAGCACGGCGTTCCGTATTACCCTCCTGAACTCACCAACTCCATATTCTGCTAACAGTCATTGGATCTCGACCAACGCAACCAGCAATGTCGCGATACTATAAACAGCAATCGCGATAGGCTACAATCCTACCTTTATCAAAGACGGAAACGTGATGGCACACATTTCTGCTCCTTACACGAGGCATCACAACAACGTCTCACGAGGCTACGCCGGTCAACTGCTGTTTGTGTATGAGAAATCGGTTGGAAACTTTCCTCATGTCAGCACACTGTAGGTGTCGCCACTGGCGCCAACCTTGTGTGAATGCTCTGAAAAGCTAATCATTTGCATATCACAGCATCTTCTTCCTGTCCGTTAAATTTCGCTTCTGTAGCACGTCATCTTCGTGGTGTAGCCTGTTAATGGCCAGTAGTGCATTAGATATCTAATTTCTTCGGAGGTCAAGTTCACATATATATATATATATATTTGTACCAATGAAGCATATGGTGTTATATAAAACTTGCAGTGTGGTTTTTAATTCCATGTACATCTACGAGGGCAGTTCAATAAGTAATGCAACACATTTTTTTTCTCAGCCAATTTTCGTTGAAAAAACCGGAAATTTGTTGTGGAATATTTTCAAACATTCCCGCTTCGTCTCGTATAGTTTCATTGACTTGCGACAGGTGGCAGCGCTGTACGGAGCTGTTAAAATGGCGTCTGTAACGGATGTGCGTTGCAAACAGCGGGCAGTGATCGAGTTTCTTTTGGCGGAAAACCAGGGCATCTCAGATATTCATAGGCGCTTGCAGAATGTCTACGGTGATCTGGCAGTGGACGAAAGCACGGTGAGTCGTTGGGCAAAGCGTGTGTCATCATCGCCGCAAGGTCAAGCAAGACTGTCTGATCTCCCGCGTGCGGGCCGGCCGTGCACAGCTGTGACTCCTGCAATGGCGGAGCGTGCGAACACACTCGTTCGAGATGATCGACGGATCACCATCAAACAACTCAGTGCTCAACTTGACATCTCTGTTGGTAGTGCTGTCACAATTGTTCACCAGTTGGGATATTCAAAGGTTTGTTCCCACTGGGTCCTTCGTTGTCTAACCGAACACCATAAAGAGCAAAGGAGAACCATCGGTGCGGAATTGCTTGCTCGTCATGTGGCTGAGGGTGACAATTTCTTGTCAAAGATTGTTACAGTCGATGAAACATGGGTTCATCACTTCCAACCTGAAACAAAACGGCAATCAATGGAGTGGCGCCACACCCACTACCCTACCAAGAAAAAGTTTAAAGCCATACCCTCAGCCGGTAAAGTCATGGTTACAGTCTTCTGGAACGCTGAAGGGGTTATTCTGTTCGATGTCCTTCCCCATGGTCAAACGATCAACTCTGAAGTGTATTGTGCTACTCTTCAGAAATTGAAGAAACGACTTCAGCGTGTTCGTAGGCACAAAAATCAGAACGAACTTCTCCTTCTTCATGACAACGCAAGACCTCACACAAGTCTTCGCACCCGAGAGGAGCTCACAAAACTTCAGTGGACTGTTCTTCCTCATGCACCCTACAGCCCCGATCTCGCACCGTCGGATTTCCATATGTTTGGCCCAATGAAGGACGCAATCCGTGGGACGCACTACGCGGATGATGAAGAAGTTATTGATGCAGTACGACGTTGGCTCCGACATCGACCATTGGAATGGTACCGTGCAGGCATTAGGCCCTCATTTCAAGGTGGCGTAAGGCCGTAGCATTGAATGGAGATTACGTTGAAAAATAGTGTTGTGTAGCTAAAAGATTGGGGAATAACCTGGTGTATTTCAATGCTGAATAAAACAACCCCTGTTTCAGAAAAAAAATGTGTTGCATTACTTATTGAACTGCCCTCGAACATCTACATGGATATTCTGCAAATCACACTTAAGTGCCTGGCAGAGGTTTCATCGAACCACCTTCACAGTAACTCTCTATTATGCCAATGTCGAACAGCGCGCGTGAAAAACGAACACATATTTCTTTCTGTGCGAGCTTTGATTTCCTTTCTTTTATTATGACACTCTCTACCCTAATTCACGATAATACAAGACATGCTGCTCCTCTTCTTTCTCGAAGTACTCCCTTAATCCCACCTGGTAAGCATCCCAAACTACGCAACAGTACTCCAGAAGCAGGCCGCTGTGTCCGAGCGTTTCTATGCGCTTCATTCCGGAACCGCACTGCTGCTACAGTCGCAAGTTCGAATCCTGCCTCGGACGTGGATGTGTGTGATGTCCCTAGCTTATTTAGGTTTAAATAGTTCTACGTCTAGGGGACTGATGACCTCAGATGTTAAGTCCCATAGTGCTCAGAGCCATTTGAACTTTTAGTATTCCAGAATAGAACGCACAAGCGTAGTCTAGGCAGATCTGTTATATTTTCTAAGTGTTCTTTCTGCCAATAAAGCGCAGTCTTTGGTTAGGCTATCCCAGAACGTTTTCTACGTGTTCCTTACAATTTAAGTTGCTCTTAATTTTAATTATAAAGTACTTAGTTGAATTTATCGTGTAATCGAAGTTTAGCGCATTCCATTTAGCATTCATGTGGGTGACCTCAGACTTTTCATTATTTATGGTCAGTTAACAATTTTTGGCACCATTAAGATATCTTTTCTTTATCGTTTTTCAAAATGTTTAGCCTTCTGATGAGTTTACTAGACGATAAACGACAGTCTCATCTACAAACAACCTAAGACGGCTCCTGACATTGTCTCCTAAATCGTTTACATAGATAAGGAACAGTAAAGGACCTGTAATACTACCTTGGGAAACGCCAGAAATCACTTCTGTTTTAGTCGATGTCTTTCCGTCGTTTACCACCAACTGTGACCTCTCTGACAAAAACAAGAAAAAATGTCCTTTAAACGTCAGCTGTAAAATGCATACCTTGTAAGTAGGCTGTTTAGGTTTTTTTATTAGCAACGCCACCTCTGTATGAAAATCACCGGCTGTGCCGTGTGCAGTCTGTGGCTGCTTTGCATTGTTGTAATACTCAACCATTGTAGTGTTAGGCAGCTGGCTGTGAACAGCGCGTAGCGTTGGGCAGTTGGAGGTGTGCCGCCAGCAGTGGTGGATGTGGGGAGAGAGATGGCGCAGTTTTGTAATTTGTCATGATATCAAGGTAAATACATTGTTTGTTCTCTATTAATATCTTTCATTTGCTAACTATCCCTATCAGTAGTTAGTGCCTTCCATAGTTTGAATCTTTTATTTAGCTGGCAGTAGTGGCGCTCGCTGTATTGCAGTAGCTTGAGCAGCGAAGATTTTTGTGAGGTAAGTGATTTGTGAAAGAGATAGTTTAATGTTAGTCAGGGCCATTCTCTTCTAGAGATTTTGAAAGTCAGATTGCGTTGCGTTAACAAAATATTGTGTGTGGAAAGTCAGATTGCGTTGCGCTATAAATATTGTGTGTCAGGTTAAGCACAGTCGTGTAGAATTGTTCAAAGGGGACGTTTCATATGTCGACCCTTAGCCGAGGATACCTCACTGGAATCTTCTGATTTTTTTCTTATAGTTTGTGTAATTAGTGTAGCTTTTGTTTATTGCTAGCGCGTAATTGTAGAGAGAATTTCCATTGTAGTTGTAGTTTTTCATTGTTGTACAGTAAAACAGTTGTGGTATGCATGTAGATTTGCACCAAGTATTTCGCAGCTGCAATTAACTAGATATTATTTTCAGTGTTATGTTAATGTGTTCTCTTATTTTTGCTCTTCAAATTGAGTTTTTCTGTGTTGTCGTGTGAAATACTGTGACAATAATGGCGTGTGAAAAACGTAACACTAGGCTCCAAAGTAAATTGAGAAATGACAGTGAAGACGAAAGCAATATGTTAGCGCCGCAGAATAATGAATTAACTAATGTTAATAGTAGTAATTTGGTAATTGCGCATAGGGAAATGGAGCGGGTTTCAAACAATGGCGTGGACAGTGAAACAATTAGTGAAGAGGGAAGCATTATCGATCGATCGGTCGGCAATAGCTCGGCTCAGGAATCCGAAATGACGCGACACGATCTCGCAAATACTGTAGATTCAGGTTTTGGATCCTCACCGTTTTCTCAAATAAGTCAAGACACATTTTCTGCTTGTCAAAATGTGAATGTTTCCGGTGCAAATTCACTGCCGAAAAGCACTGAGGAACATGTTCCAGACACCAGTGCATTGTTATTACAATTAATACAACAAATGGGACAAACACAACAAAAGCTTCAAAAGTTAGACACAATGGAACAAAATCTTCGAAAGTTAGACACAGTGGAACAAAATCTCAAAAAGTTAGACACCACACTTGAACAAACACGTGAGGATTTAACTAATGAGTTACATCACATTGAATCGAAATGTCAAAAAGTCTGTAATGACGTAAAAACACAAATTTGTGAGCATTTCCAACCTATTTTTTCGCGTCATGAAAATGCACTACAGAATCACGAAGAAGCCATAAAAGAACTGCAAACTACTGTTCATGAAAATCATGAGACCTTGCAAGCTAAATTTGACTCAGTTGCATCTACCGATTCGGTTATGCAACTTGCAAAAACTCAGGAAAACTTGAAGGACACAGTAGATTCGATTTCAACACAAATGGACACTCTGAAACTTGGTTCAGAAAAACACACTGAGGAAATGTGTTCACTATCGGAGAAAGTAGGCGAACTTTCGGATCAGGTCACTAACTTATCTACAAAGGTAGATGATGATCTGAATGGCACAAGACCTGTAGCCTTCACTGAAACAGAAGAGTATGAACAAATTAGAAAATTCAAACAAAATCAAAATCAAATCAATACACAGTACAAAAGAGAAATCCGCGAAGTACAAGATCAGCTGACACAGGTAATACAAGAATTACGTATTTCAGAGGACACTCGCGCCCCAACACGGGAAGAGGGACTTAGAAATACGGAACAGCCACAAAATAATAACACAGGGCATTTCGGAAGTTATGAAAGAAACTGGCAATGCGCACCGAATTTTGAGATGGAACGGCCGACACGACCTAACAATGAGCGATATGCGACTCGCCGACATGATGACTTTGACTATAAGCTGTTCATTACTACACGTAAATTCAAAACGTTTAAGAATTCTGCCAACGACATTCATCCACAAGCGTGGCTCGATCAATTCTCTCATTGTTTTCCCCCCAACTGGTCATTAGAACACAGATTAGAATTTATGTGTGGCTATTTAGAGAATAAACCAGCTGTAAGAATGCGTTCGGTCATTCACGATTGTCATAGTGAAGGAGAATTTTACCATGCCTTCCTCTCAGCATATTGGTCTCAAGCCACACAAGACCGAGTAAAACATGGCATCATAATGATGAAACATTTCGAACAATCTGAATTCTCCAGTCTTGTGAAATATTTTGAAGACATGTTGCACAAGAATCAGTACCTGTCAAACCCATACAGCCCCTCAGAACTCATCCGCATTTGCTTAATCAAACTGCCTGAACATTTGCGACATATTATTTTGGCAGGACGTTGCAAAGACGACATTGAATCATTTCAGGGACTCTTACAAGAATTAGAAATTGACACTGACAATTGCCGGATGCGAAAACAGGAAAACAATCACTACAGGTCACATACGTCACAATTCCGTGACGACAGAAATAATAACTGGACACGACAAGGCTATTCTCACAACACAAATCGTGACCAAAATAGACACCACCCATATGACAACCACTGGCAGAGTAATAATAATTACAGGGAAAGATCGCATTTCCGTAGTAATGAATATGACAGGGACAATCATAGAAACAGACAATATGGTAACCAGAACTATTATTATCAAGGGAGACAGAATACTTTCAGACGCAACAGTCCAGCGCGCAGTTGCGATTCCGGGAGAGATTCTCCACCACATGACCGACAAACAAGAAACTATGTAAACTACCGACATAACGACAGACCTGAATTGCATCAGAACTGGCGGGATTCTAACAGAGCTGGGCCCTCTCGGCAAGGCGAATTTGTGGAGGTTCGGTCTCCGAATCCCATTAGCGACGTGCGCCAGTGGAGAGACAGACAATGACCCGCACCGCAGGCAGACACCTGCGCCGGCTGGCTCCGAGAAAAATAACATAGCGCTAACCTTGAGAAAAAAATTCCAGTATTCTTTACCGACGTATACTACTTGACAATTGCGTTAAAGTTGAAACTCTGCATACTAGGAAGAGCAAAGGTTTACACCACATTTCACACGTAAAACCGTTTATTGAGAGATAATGTGCTTTTTTAACTTGAGATTTTAATGCAACATTTTGGTTTATTTGAAAATACATTCTGAAATTAAAGTGCTTTCTGTGAGATACCAGATGACACAGAGGTTAGTTTATGTGACAGCTACACGATGTTATCACGACGCTACTAATGAGTGACAGTTTACAATGTTGCTTTTGCGCTGTTATCTGTTTTATATCTGCACAGCTTTCTGAATTCTTCTGGAAAGAAAAGCATGTTTTAGTAGTAACTTTTGTGGTATAGCAACAATGACACAGCCTTTTCCATAGCACAACAATACGTTACAGCACAATACTTTCTTCATCACAACAATAAGCGTAATAACTAAGATATCTATACGCAAAGCATTTCACTTTTGTGTATCATCAGGTAAGTACATTGACTTCTGCAGAACTTAGCTTTCGGAGGACGATAACTACGACACTTCCACAGAGATTATCTTACAACATGACGCACAGTTTAGCGCTACAGGACACGTATTTGAGTGATTAATTTTGTACTTCAAACTTTTATTTTTTAAGATTTTTAAATTGCAAAGAAAGTTTTCCGAGATATATTTCATTCCATTGCTGTAATCTGTAACACCTGAGGGTATAATTACATCAATCCTCAGGGGGGTACACGCTTACTTTGTGTACCATGTGTGTGGCAACCACAAGGAACCCTAGCTAATATGGTATTTGCTTATACAACTTTACACATCGGTACCATATTTCTCCAACACAGTATTACACAGCTATCAGATCATTTAACTGAGAGAGACAAACATTTTTTTTTTTTACTACGTCAGTGACAGATGTTTACGTAATTACACAGTTGAATAACTTCATACGTATGAAATTGTATTTTGTCTGTACTTTGTAAACTGTTCATATTTTTTCGGAACCATTGTGATACAATGTGAGCTTTGAATGATGTGTTTGGTATGGAATCATGATTTTAAAGTACGTTTGAGGCAGATGACACTTTTGAAACGAGCAGAGAATTTTTTTTAGGTTTTGAAACTATTGGAGGAAGCTACGACGATTTTGAGATTTGACTGAGGTGTTATGATGTTATTTTTTACGACGACGATGTGTATTATGTTGTTGAGGTATGTTTATGATTAGTAAGCTAATGTTATATGAAGAATTTGATTATGCTATGTATCTAATGATGAAGTATTGAAGAAGCGTCGACGAATTTGTATATGTGTAATAAGGTAAGGAGTAATGAGTAGCGGTTAGGAACTCTGCCTTGTGAAGACGTATGTTGGAAACCGAGAATCGTACTTTTAGAATTATGAAATGTGTGTAAATGCGTGAATGTATCACAATGCCGACGAAAATTTTTTGGACACTGTTATATTCATGGGATTTTGTTTTTACAGGTTTGCAACGCTAATTCTTGACCTGTGAAATATTTTTATTTAAGACTGCCATTGTAGCGGAAACTGCTGTCGTAAATATTTCCGTACGAAAGTTAAGTGACCACCTGCACGTAATACGTCGTGGGCACACAGCTGTGTCAGACACCTGGGCGACAGCCGCCCGAACAAAAAAAAACCATTAGCCTTCCAGCGGCACAGGTAGAAGAAAAAAGAGGCCATTATAATCGCTATTGACGTTCCTTTGTAGAAAGCATCGCAACATTTCACGGCTATTGTCGTGCTAATTGAGAGAAATGCCATATGGCTAGTGAATGACGTTTCACGCCTTGCTTTGCCCATTTTGTTTAATATCTAGTTTCTAGCTGCACTGCAGCACTGGTTAAAATAAAATTTTATAGATGTACTAATATAAATATTTTCTGTCTGCAGATCTATTAAATAATAATTTTGTAATCCACATTCTTCGAAAAAGGAGCTCTTGGAATGGAAAGAACAATAAGAAGGGACTAATACCAGGAACTGCATACATAATTTTCTTTTCAACTACTGAGTAATTTTTTTGTAGAATTAGTTTTTGTGGTGCACCACTTTAATTACTTAGACATTAAGATGTGATTATACATTTCCCTTATCTCCATTGTTATCTTTAGTGTACTATTTTTTCTGCTTGAGCTATGTCATATTTAGGTATAAGTTGCTGCTGTTTGCCAGGCATAGTGTTATTGAATTTGATTTTGTATTATTCTGTTAAGCCAGTTTTACTAATGATTTATTTTTATATTTTTATTGTTTGCTGCACATTGCCTTAGATTAGTTGTAATATTACAATTGCTTTGCTAATTTCTTAATACTGCTTGCTTCGCAAATCTGCGTTTTTTTTTTCATTGCTGTTTATATTAATTGTTTTATGTGATGCTGCATTGCCTCGTCCCTTGGTATATATATCTGAGCTCAGTAGATTTAAGTTAGCTTAAGAGGGGGTAGACTATATAAGAAACTAACTATGATGAATTGGAAGAAATACATTGAAAATCTATAAGAAAATGGTTTGGCCAAAACAGTATTTTGAAATAGGATATGAACCAAAAAAAAGTAGGGTTTAGGGACAACAGGTTTAGGTAGGATTTTCTTGGAAATAAATGATGAAGTAAGACAATGGAAAATAAATAATGAGGTAAGAAATATGTGAACATATATATATACAGAAAGCATGCTTGAATAGGATTTTTTTGGTGGAAACAAATGTGGAAATAAGACGAAAGATCTATGGAATGAAGTTTTGGGTTGGACTGCAGTACCAAAAGTTACACTGAAAACGAACCCTGTCCTTTCCATTGTGTTATCCCACTATGTGTTTGTGTACCCTTGTGTATTTGTTTTCTTCCTGTCTTTGTGTAGTTTCATAGAATTTTTTCTTCTTCTAATACTAAGCTACATTCACTATGATGAGGAATACTGTGATCCTCAAATATAATTTGCATTGATAATATGTTATTTACTTTGTAAAGATGATTAGACATTTATCTGTTCTGTGTAAATGCTTAGGTGTGAAGTTGATGTTTCAAAAGTTATTCTGATCTTTTATGTATGAAATTATGTCATAATTCCTGTAACACAGATGTATATGTTTATTTCTATTCTTTTGTAAAGCCCCTATTACCGCAACTGTTATTTGTATTGTTATGTTCTTGAATGATGTGTTTTGTACCTTTGTTATTGTGTTCTTATGTTATAAAATTGTAATTGACACCAGGTCATCAAATTAAGTAACTTGTAAGTTACATTTCACTGCACCCGTTTCTGTTGGTCATAGTATATGGACAATATGTGAGAAGTAGGGAGTGATAGTGTTTGCATGTGATTTAATGATTCAGCAAGGGACTGGATAACAGCATTGCTGGTTCTGAGGACAATTCCAAAAACTTTGTGAGTGCACAAGTGGTGGTTATGGACTTGCTACATTATCCGCAAGACTCTTCGATGGTGATTGTGCACCTGCACAGTCGCAACAGATGGCTGCTGGCCGTCTCTACAAGGACTACAGTGGGTCTGCGTCTTTGCTGACTCACCAGTACCATTATCTCTACAAGGACTGCAGTGGGTCTGCACCTTTGATGACTCACCAATACCATTATTTCTACAAGGACTGCAGTGGGTCTGCACCTCTGGTGGCCCACCAGTACCGTAATCTCTACCAGGACTACAGTGGGTCTGCTCTGTGATGACCTACCCACCAATACTCTTCAAAACTTCGACTGACTCCGCTGTGGGTTTGCTCTCTTGTGGCCCATTACCTGTCAGCATGTCGAGAGTCAGCACTGTCTTTCCGTTGGAAGGACAACGATACTTCTTCAAGACTGCATGGAAATCCACTACTTCCGTGTGCATTTTCTTTTACTGCTCAGACTTTGAGAAAAACACTGCAATGTGATGAATGATCAGGACTGTCTTTATGGACTGTGAGAAAATTTTAGCTTTTGACCAACATTGTATCAATAAGTGTGTGCATTTGATTTCTTTGTTATTGTAATTGTGAAAAAAAATTTTAACAAATATGTATTGGCCAGTGCCCAACAAAATTTGTAAAATTTTTTGTGGGGAGCATGGGGGCTATGTAAGTAGGCTGTTTAGGTTTTTTTATTAGCAACGCCACCTCTGTATGAAAATCACCGGCTGTGCCGTGTGCAGTCTGTGGCTGCTTTGCATTGTTGTAATACTCAACCATTGTAGTGTTAGGCAGCTGGCTGTGAACAGCGCGTAGCGTTGGGCAGTTGGAGGTGTGCCGCCAGCAGTGGTGGATGTGGGGAGAGAGATGGCGCAGTTTTGTAATTTGTCATGATATCAAGGTAAATACATTGTTTGTTCTCTATTAATATCTTTCATTTGCTAACTATCCCTATCAGTAGTTAGTGCCTTCCATAGTTTGAATCTTTTATTTAGCTGGCAGTAGTGGCGCTCGCTGTATTGCAGTAGCTTGAGCAGCGAAGATTTTTGTGAGGTAAGTGATTTGTGAAAGAGATAGTTTAATGTTAGTCAGGGCCATTCTCTTCTAGAGATTTTGAAAGTCAGATTGCGTTGCGTTAACAAAATATTGTGTGTGGAAAGTCAGATTGCGTTGCGCTATAAATATTGTGTGTCAGGTTAAGCACAGTCGTGTAGAATTGTTCAAAGGGGACGTTTCAACCTGAGGAGCTATTACCATTCGTTCATTTTGACTGACGTGAAACACATCTCTTCTGTTGAGCAAGTGTTTATAACTGTTAACGTACGCACTTTATAACCCAAGTTTATTGGACATTTTTTCTTGTTTTTGTCCATACTACCATGTCTGAAAGTTACCAACCCTACACTCTTCACAACACGAGATGGTTCAAACGGCTCTGAGCACTATGGGACTTAACATCTGAGGTCATCAGTCCCTTAGAACTACTTAAACCTAACTAACCTAAGGACATCACACACATCCATGCCCGAGGCAGGATTCGAACCTGCAACCGTAGCGGTCGCACGGTTACAGACTGTAGCGCCTAGAACTGCTCGGCCAGCGACACAAGAACCGGTACAAGTATTCAGCTATCAGAGGTATCAGAACGGTTTTCGTTTATGACGTTTGACTCGTTCGTTTGCGGTACAGCGATCCTAACTTCAAATTAATGTATTTATCGTTCTCCATCATCCAAAAAAGTCTGTAACATCATCACGGAATCAACCCGTGTATACGTAAATTTACAGACGCCCGTGCCTATAATTTTGACGATCTGTAGTCTCGTTGGGTGACGTTCCCGGACATGGGTTCCTATTCAAAATACGATGTGCTCATTCCCCCCTACAAGCCCAATAAGTCTGTAACGGGAATTTACGACCACCCTGTATGTTCCAAAATCCCGTTGTATATCGACTTTAATGATGTGGACTTGTAATTTAGGGTGTTAATCCTACTACCTCTCTTGAATATTGAATTACCATCATTACAGTCCGATACAGCAGTCTGGGTCCGTAGGAACATACCACCATCATTACAGAAGTTGATATTATATAGCGTCCTCGTGAAACACCAAACCGTTTCCAACTTTCGTTACTGCATAAAGTAAGCTACACTCCTGGAAATGGAAAAAAGAACACATTGACACCGGTGTGTCAGACCCACCATACTTGCTCCGGACACTGCGAGAGGGCTGTACAAGCAATGATCACACGCACGGCACAGCGGACACACCAGGACCCGCGGTGTTGGTCGTCGAATGGCGCTAGCTGCGCAGCATTTGTGCGCCGCCACGGTCAGTGTCAGCTAGTTTGCCGTGGCATACGGAGCTCCATCGCAGTCTTTAACACTGGTAGCATGCCGCGACAGCGTGGACGTGAACCGTATGTGCAGTTGACGGACTTTGAGCGAGGGCGTATAGTGGGCATGCGGGAGGCCGGGTGGACGTACCGCCGAATTGCTCAACACGTGGGGCGTGAGGTCTCCACAGTACATCGATGTTGTCGCCAGTGGTCGGCGGAAGGTGCACGTGCCCGTCGACCTGGGACCGGACCGCAGCGACGCACGGATGCACGCCAAGACCGTAGGATCCTACGCAGTGCCGTAAGGGACCGCACCGCCACTTCCCAGCAAATTAGGGACACTGTTGCTCCTGGGGTGTCGGCGAGGACCATTCGCAACCGTCTCCATGAAGCTGGGCTACGGTCCCGCACACCGTTAGGCCGTCTTCCGCTCACGCCCCAACATCGTGCAGCCCGCCTCCAGTGGTGTCGCGACAGGCGTGAATGGAGGGACGAATGGAGACGTGTCGTCTTCAGCGATGAGAGTCGCTTCTGCCTTGGTGCCAATGATGGTCGTATGCGTGTTTGGCGCCGTGCAGGTGAGCGCCACAATCAGGACTGCATACGACCGAGGCACACAGGGCCAACACCCGGCATCATGGTGTGGGGAGCGATCTCCTACACTGGCCGTACACCACTGGTGATCGTCGAGGGGACACTGAATAATGCACGGTACATCCAAACCGTCATCGAACCCATCGTTCTGCCATTCCTAGACCGGCAAGGGAACTTGCTGTTCCAACAGGACAATGCACGTCCGCATGTATCCCGTGCCACCAAACGTGCTCTAGAAGGTGTAAGTCAACTACCCTGGCCAGCAAGATCTCCGGATCTGTCCCCCATTGAACATGTTTGGGACTGGATGTAGCGTCGTCTCACGCGGTCTGCACGTCCAGCACGAACGCTGGTCCAACTGAGGCGCCAGGTGGAAATGGCATGGCAAGCCGTTCCACAGGACTACATCCAGCATCTCTACGATCGTCTCCATGGAAGAATAGCAGCCTGCATTGCTGCGAAAGGTGGATATACACTGTACTAGTGCCGACATTGTGCATGCTCTGTTGCCTGTGTCTATGTGCCTGTGGTTCTGTCAGTGTGATCATGTGATGTATCTGACCCCAGGAATGTGTCAATAAAGTTTCCCCTTCCTGGGACAATGAATTCACGGTGTTCTTATTTCAATTTCCAGGAGTGTATTTTCTTTTATACACTACTGGTCGTTAAAATTGCTACACCACGAAGGTGACGTGCTATAGACGCGAAATTTAACCGACAGGAAGAAGATGCTGTGATATGCAAATGATTATCTGCTCAGAGCATTCACGCAAGGTTGGCGCCGGTGGCGACACCTACAGCGTGCTGACATGAGGAACGTTTCCAACCGAATTCTCATACACAAACAGCAGTTGACCGACGTTGCCTCGTGAAAAGTTGTTGTGATGGCTCGTGTGAGGAGGAGAAATGCGTACCATCACAATTCCGACTTTGATAAAGGTCGTATTGTAGCCTATCGCGATTGCGGTTTATCGTATCGCGACATTGGTGGTCGCGTTGGTCGAGATTATTAGCAGAATATGGAATCGGTGGGTTCAGGAGGGTAATACGGAACGCCGTGCTGGATCCCAACGGCCTCGTATCACCAGCAGTCGAGATGACAGGCATTTCATCCGCATGGCTCTAACGGATCGTGCAGCCACGTCTCGATCCCAGATGGCAACAGATGGAGACGTTTGCAAGACAACAACCATCTGCATGAACAGTTCGACGACGTTTGCAGCAGCATGGACTATCAGCTCGGACACCATGGTTTCAGTTAGCCTTGACGCTGCATCGCAGACAGGAGCGCTTGCGATGGTATACTCAACGACGAACCTGGGTGCAGGACTGGCAAAACGTCATTTTTTAGGATGAATCCAGGTTCTGTTTACAGCATCATGAAGGTCACATCCGTGTTTGGCGAGATCGTGGTGAACGCATATTGGAAGCATGTATTCGTCTTCGCCATACTGGCGTATCACCCGGCGTGATGGTATGGGGTGCCATTGGTTACACGTCTCGGTCACGTCTTGCTCGCACTGACGGCACTTTGAACAGTGAACGCTACATTTCATATATGTTACTACCCGTGGTTCTACCCTTCATTCGATCCCTGCGAAACGCTACATTTCAGCAGGATAATGCACGACCGCATGTTCCAGGTTCTGTACGGGCCTTTCTGGATACAGAAAATGTTCGACTGCTGCCCTGGCCAGCACATTCTCCAGATCTCTCACCAATTGTTAACGTCTGTTCAATGGTGGTTGAGCAACTGGCCCGTCACAATACTCCAGTCACTACTCTTGATGAACTGTGGTACCGCATTGAAGCTGCAAGGACTGTTTGACTCAATGCCCAGGCGTATTAAGGCTGTTATTACGGCCAGAGGTGGTTGTTCTGGCTACTGATTTCTCAGTATCTATGCACCCAAATTGCGAGAAAATGTAATCACATGTCAGTTCTAGTATAATATATTTGTCCAACGAACACCCGTTTATCATCTGCATTTGTTCTTGGTGTAGCAATTTTAATGGCCAGTTGTGTGTGTCGCAATGTCACGATTAGACTCCACCATCCAGGAATTTATATAATGTAAGTCCATGTGGGTGCAGTTCCATCAGCCGGTGGAAATGCTTTAGGTGCGACACCAGCCCGCAGAGAGACAGAGCTGCTGCTGGAAAGGTGGCAGCAGCGGCGCTGACGACCTCTCCCCGCGCGATCGCCTGCCCCCTTCGAGCGTGTTCACCCGAGCAAGCCATGCTTTGACGCGTCGTCCAAAACATGTCTGCAGAACTCTACCATTCTAGGCTCTTCGTCTCTGCATAACAACAATAAGCTACGTTCATTTTAAACCTGCTTCCTGTCTTCCAGCCTTGGTCTCCCTTTACAAATTTCCTCTCCCCCCGTACGCATACACACTGACCTTCATTATACAACTGACGCTTTCTTGATGCCGAAGGAATGACGTATAAATAGATCGCTTTGTTTAGTCAAGCTGCCCAACAAGTTTCTTTTTTTCTCAATTCGATCTAGCACGGCCAGTTTCGTTACTTGACAGTAAATGGAACAACTTTACTGTTGCGTGTGACTTTATCTCCACGACGCGTTTCAAAGGTTTAAATCTCCATCATCAGGTGGACTTACTCTTGTTAGTCTGACGTGTGTGTGTGTGTGTGTGTGTCGTGTTACGACTTTTTGGAGGAACTTCTGGTACTGTCTCCAGTGGTCACAGGTTCGTCTCACTGACGTAACTCATCACATGTATACTGTCATGCCAGTTTACACGAGATGTGTTACGACAGTGAAAGGAACCTGTGACCACTGTGCCATAAGTTGCTCCAAAAAGTCGTGACACAACACGCACACAGACACTCATGTCATACTAACAAGTGTAAAAACACCTGATGATGGAGGTTCAAACCTCTGAAACGCGTCATGGACGTAAATAAACAGTGACTGGTAACAGTAAACTTGTTGTTTCATGAATTGTCAATAACAGTCGCGGTAAAGTCTAAGCTAAAATGTTTTCATTCGTTACTTGATTTGATCATTTTGTTTTCAACGTTCTTCTCTACCACCACACTTCAAAAACTTCTATTATCTTCTTTTCTAAATTGTTTATTGTCCACTTTTCACCTCAAAAAAGTACAAGGCTACACATTATGTCACCCACTTTCAAGAAAGGGTCCCTAAAACTTAAGTTTATATTTGACATCAGTAAATCTATCTTTCTCAGAAACACTTTTGTCGTCACTGACAGGCTGCATTTTAAATCATAATTCCTCCCTTTTTAAATCATAGTTCCTTCGACCACTGGCAATTGTTTTGTTAGCCAAATTGAGAACTCGTATCATTTTCTATTCTCACTCTATTAGCACCACAAGATTTAATTAAATGACATTCCATCATGTTTTACCTGTGTCGATATTCATCTGACAATCTCCTTTTTTTTTTTTTTTTTTTTTTTTTTTCAAGACATATTTATTTCGTTCAACTGCTCTTCCAAGTCACTTCCTGTTTCTACCAGAATGACAGTTTCGTGGGCGAACAGAAAGGTTTTAAATTCATCGCCCTGAACTTTAATAGCCTTTCCAGATTTTTCTGTGGTTGCTTTTATTACTTGCTCAGTGTACGGACTGATAAGCAGAAATCCTCCCTGACTCCCTTTTCAACCACTAGCGTACAGTCTGTTTCCCGTACGAGCTGTAGGCAACTGTTTGTACTTTACCCCTGATCCCTTTTGGAAATGACTTTTGAAAAAAAAGTGATACTACAGAACGAGTCACGTGTGAATGACACTGTAAGAGATTTCGTTAGAGTTAAGTGTTGACAGCATTTAAAGAACGATCACGCGAGTCCCCATTCCTTCTATCCAGCTACAAGCATCACATCCCAAGTTTTTCCACTAGCTTATATCGACATCAGCGCAGTTAAATCCGCGTATTTAGTGCTGGAGAACGTATTTTTTCAATAATGTGTCAATAACATAGGAAACAGAGAACTTAGGAACTAATGTACCTAATGCAAGAGACGAACAGAAAAGAACCTACGTTAACCACTGCTTGCTGGACTGCAGAGCCCGACGGAAAATTGGTTCTTAGTCGTCCTGTACGGGAGCTATAGTGTTCTTATGGGGAATACCGTTTCCCACACAACAATCACTGCTCGCCTAGTTTACAACAGTAAGAGCGCGTACCGTTATTAACAATGTTGTCCTGCTAACTGACTTCTAGCGGACGTCCCCACATTAGACTATATGTGAAGCAAACCATCTGTCTGAAATATGTCACACTAAAGAGCGTACTGTAATAGTTGTAAAACGGCATTGTCAACAACTCGATCTATCGGGGAACGGCGGGGATTAATTAGTCCCTCAACGTCAGCTGCACAGCACCTCGCCATGTTAATCGCGTCCAGCGACCCCGTGACCTGCTTCTGTCCACAACATGTGAGGTTTGGTTGGCTGCCGGCGCGGAAGCGAGGAACGAAATTTTTATGACTGAATATTCATAGATAAACAACGGCGCGAGAGAGCGCCTGTCGAATATATCACTCGGATTTTTATTGACGCATCCCCATAAACGCGCGTGTTCCATATATCCGGCTGGCCGCGGGCGTTATTTCTTTACCCGCGGTGATGAATTTACGGCCGTAGCGGAGCACAGCACGGCGTTGCGTGGTGCGCTGCTGCCGGCTGATCCCGCGCGCTACAATGTCGGGCCGCGCCGGGCCGTATATCTCCCTACCCTACACCCCCACCCACCCCTCCCCCGCAATCCTCATGCTCCACGCGTCACCCCACCACATCCCGTGAAGCACGCCGCCCTTCAGCAATTGCTGAGGAGCCTCCGGCTGCCAGCGCTGTGGACATCTCGTCACCTATGTTACGCTGCAGCAGTGACGTCAGAAGCTCGGATTGCACCTGCGCTGTGTCGTAGCAGGGTACAAGCTGCTCTTCCCAAACCAAACAAACGGTTCAGCTTTCGTCGTAGAACGTTGGCTCCCTATACAACGGCTCTATACAATACGACGGAGGTTTTTTATATTCTCTACCAGGTAAGTATTGGGGTATTTTGTTTTCTGTAATTCATGACCATAAAACGCACCAGCAATATTATTTAGTTCAAAATCTTGCAGAGTGTGTGTCCTAGGATTTGTTTCTTGGACTCCAATTATCTTAAATATTTCTGTAGACCAATTTGGTGTGTATCCTTTATCAAAAATGGCTTTCTTTTACTGATTCTTACGAACTCTCCTACTTTAAATTTCTGCTTTGATTTGTCTATGATACATATTTCATTATATACTGTGGATAAGAGGTGATTATCATTAACATCGCAGGGTCACATCGTAATTGTGGAATGCTTTGTTCTATTATATTTATCAATTAAATGTGGTAGAATGTTAATCCACCTGTAAGAGCCTGTAGCTGTAAATTCTTTAAACGTTAGTCCTTTTAATGTTCTGCTGAAACGTTCAACAACTGAAGCCTTCAGATTGGAATATGTAAAATAATGATGGATGTTAAGTCGCATCATTAACATTTTAAATTTTGAATTATAGAATTCTTTCCCAAAATCTGTTCGTAAAAATGCAGGTACTCTCTCACTATGTTTGTACAATTTTTTAATAGCTTTTGTAACTTCATCTCCAGACTTGGTCTTTAAAGCAACTGCCCAAGCATATTTCGAGTACACATCAATCAGTGTTAGTATATTTTACCTGAATTGTATTTAGAATATGCACTCATTTCCACTAAATCAGCTTGTTGCAAGTCATCAAGTCCTTTGGTAATAACTGTCCACCTAGGATACACTTTTCGAGCACTACGATGAAGCTCATTAGCAATGGCACGTTGTGCCATATTGAGTTGTGAAATTACAGAAAAGTGATGTCATTCACACATCTCTGATGTTCTTTATACATGCAGAATATATGAAAAAATTCAATGTCACTTAGGAGGGGACAAGAGGAAAAATCTGTCAATGATATCACAATGAGCAAAAGAAGTCATATTATGTAAGGTTAGTCCCATCAAGTACGTCAGAGGAGGGAACAAGAGGAAAAATCTGTCAATGATATGACAATGAGCTAAAGACGTAATATTACGTAAGGTCAGTGCCATCAAGGACATCACCATGACATCATCATGACTTAACAAAATATCAGCAAAATCAACATCTTCCTCCTCTGAGTCACTTACAGCATCTAATGCTCCACCACAATGTACACTTCTGAATAATGGCGTATTAACGCAAAAATAAATTATTACCACCTTTTATATACATTACGCTATTGAACATCACGTGTCGGGTAACCTTTTGCTGGCGTGGGTGCTTGCTCAGATAATTGTCCTAAAAGGACAAATTATCTCGGCGGGACAGTGACGCCGCCATCGCGACCTTGGGACCCGGGGGGCCCCTTTTTTTTTATCAGTTGCTGACCCTCATGAATCGAAACATGACTGCGTCGCGTCGTTTCATGATTCGAGGGTCAGCAATTGGGCTTCCAACTCTACAGTGATTTATAAGGCGCAGTCAAATGAAAACGAGAAAGATGGGAGAAAACTAAGGAAGCTGTTTATTATTTCAAAAGTAATCGCTACGTTTGGTTCGGGTAATTTGAGCACAATGGGGTAATTTTGATGTCAATGACAATTTCTTGTCATAATTCTTCATCTAATCCTCCTACATAATATAATATACAGGGTAGTCCATTCATCGTGACCGGGTCAAATATCTCACGAAATAAGCGTCAAACGAAAAAACTACAAACAACGAAACTTGTCTACTAGCTTCAAGGGGGAAACCAGATGGCTCTACGGTTGACCCGGTTGATGGCGCTGTCATAGGTCAAACGGATATCAACTGCGTTTTTTTAAAATAGGAACCCCCATTTTTACTACATATTCGTGTAGTAACTAAAGAAATATGATTGTTTTAGTTGGAACACTGTTATTGCTTTGTGATAGATGGCGCTCTAATAGTCACAAACGTATAAGTACGTGGTATCACGTAACATTCCGCCAGAGCGGACGGTATTTGCTTCGTGATACATTACCCGTGTTATAATTGATCGTGTTGATGTATCGCTGTTGTGATCAAAATGCCCAGCGGGCGTGTGCTACGTATGCTGCTCGGTATCCTGGACGACATCATCCAAGTGTCCGGACCGTTCGACGGATAGTTACCGCCACGCGGGATTAGCCGAGGGGTCTTCTTTCTTTACGTACTACACGAATATTTAATAAAAATGGGGGTTCCTGTTTAAAAAAGGCAGTTGATATCCGTTTGACCTATGGCAGCGCCATCTAGAGGGCCAACCATAGCGCCATCTGGTTTCCCCCTTCAAGTTAGACGAGTTTCGTTCTTCGTAGTTTTTTCGTTTGATGCTTATTTCGTGAGATATTTGGCCTGGTCACTATCAATGGACCACCCTGCATATGCTACATTTCATAGGTGGCTATAATATGGTATTAGCAGTTTTCATTAGTCAAAATGATATTGCCGTTTTGAAATAAATATTATTTTTCTTAATAATGCAATGACGATATACAATTGTAGTTCAAGAGGTGCTGTTGAGAAATTATGATACAGTAAACAAACTCATATGGGTTCAAATTACATTTATTTTAAATTAAATTGTAGTAATATTAATAACAGATCACGTACAGTTTGTTAGTAGATCAAAATTTACGAATGTGGAGCGATTTGGGTATGAATGTGGGTTAGGGTGGACAACGGTCTTAGTTTTCCTTTCCAGATCAAGCCACGTGCATATCTTAACAAAAGTGCATCCACATATGACTCAAGTGAACTTGATAATGTCGAAAAGTTGTTTAAGAAAGGAAAATGTGGGCGTATACTGCTGTTAACCAATTCAACATTCCGTACGAAATACTAAGGCGGTCTTTGCTATGCCTAGTGACGGAAGTGATGAAACTAAAGACGAAGAAGAAAGCCTTGGTTGTACGACAAGAATCGACTCAGATTCGTAAACAATAATAGGATCATGGGTTTGAGCGCGTTATCGAAGTGAATGTGGTAGAAAGTGAAGGAGTAAAGAGGGCGGGTTGAAGGACAAGATTCACACAAGCGAAAATAATGTTCAGTGAAAATTCTATCCAAGGGCGATGGTCACTACTACATTTTCCCAGAGGTGGATGACGTAGAATGGATTGATTTAGGACACGTAGTTGAAGTGCTGTTCGCAACTCATTTTAATGGGAGAGATTTCAAACTTAATTGTTGAACAGTATGAAGTAGAATTATCTGTTTATCTTGTCATGTAACTTACATTACTGATTTCTCATTAAACTTTCTGAAATCTTACATATTTATATTTTTTGTGGGTTTTATAGACTTACTCTTACCTATGATTGGAGTAATTGTAGCATAATAGGACATCGAATTACGTTTTAGTTGAATGATGTCCATCCCCGGTAGCTGAGAGGTCAGCGGACAGAGTGTCAATTCTAAGGACCCGGATTTGATTCCCGGCTGGGTCGGAGATTTTCTCCACCCAGGGATTGAGTGTTGTGTTGTCTTAATCATCATCATTTCATCCCATTGACGCGAAAGTCACCGAAGTGGCGTCAAATCGAAAGACTTGCATCCGGACAGCGGTCTACCCGACGTGAGGCCCTAGTCACACAACATTCACATCTCTTTTAGTTGAATAGTATATTTCATACCCAAATTACCAATTCAGTACCGTAGACTGGACATAGTTCAACACAGGGTTATTATTGTGATAAGAAAGTCTCATAATACTTGAAAATGCAATAGAATCGTTTTAGCAGTTAACATTGGTAACACATGAAGAACTGATACGAAACGTATCTCGGTAGTAAGCTGTGTCTCATTAAACTTTAAAATGCTGTTTCTCTGGACCCAAATTAACCGAGACAACCCTGTAACTGTCAATATACTTATCCCACTGTGAGACCAGACAGTAAATGCCGTCACGTAAGAATGGTTGCGGTTGCCTACGGAACTGTGTTTGTACCCAAGCGTCCAGCTTTTTGTACGAAGCAACGAGCCCACAAGTTGCCAAGGTTTTCTCGATTACACTGCGGAAGTCTCGCCGGAAAACTTTTATACAGCCTTCATACAGTCACAATCTCTTCCCATCCGATATCCATATTTTTTCAGCCATGAAGAAAGACATTCGTGGTCGGCGATTTGTTCCAGCGTTAAGAAAATTTGCCATCTTGAGCGATTTTAATATTAATTCAATGGTGAGTGATAAAAATGGTTAGCCCACTCCATCCGGTAGCCTGAAATGCAGACATGACATTCTGGTATATGACGCCTGGAGAAAATTAATTTCGATGCTCAAATTGATTGATTTAATTAGTAACCTTTTTATTTTCACACTTGACGCGTCCGTGCTTGACATCAATAAACTCGTCCTCTCTTCAGCATCATAAATCTGTAACCGGATTTTCTGGATTAATTTTGTTACTCTCTTTCTGTCTATCCGTGTATCTCTCTCTCTCTCTCTCTCTTTGTTTTGCAGTACTGGAAGGAGCAGTCTGTATTACTTCCGAACGTCCTGGTTCTGTCCACAAAAGTCTATGGGCTATAGGCTCTGGTGGGACATACATCATCGCTCTTGTATGATGTTACATGTCTTACGACTAAATACACATACAGAACACGAAGCCTTACAAAGACTTTACTTTGCTAGAAATATTTGTTCCACGAACAACATGAACTCCTAGGGGTATCTGTTGCCTCAAACGTGTCCTTACGTAACCCTCTTAATAGCAGTGGTTTCTGACTAAAACTACCATTTTGTTGATTTTTTGAAATACCAGTGCCTTTCGCTATTGTAGGACAGTACGCTGGTACACTGAGGTACTTCTACGAATGTAGTGAAATGTAGCAGCCATATACAGCGTTCAAGGCAACAGTCGGCGTGGAGACACTCCTACGTGATTGTAGGAGGTTATTACCCGTAGTCCTTTATTATACTGATGAATTCCATTGATAGTGACAGTAAGGTTATTGCAACTTAAATTTGAATTTGCATTACTGCTGTAATGGGTGGTATCGAAATGAAGCCAGACGACAAGTACGTATTTTGGGCAACAGTTTATTAAATTACAGGTTCATTTTCCTGGACAATTAGCAGAATAATTTGTTTTATGCATTCTGAGTTCATGGAAATTTCTAGATGTGGGACTGTGTCTATGAAACGTGTGAAATTATTTTCAAATATGTCTCATGAAATGCTGGGTGGCTGAAAACTGTATGTCCCATTGCTTCCAAGGTAAAACTACAACTTTAAAACTGTTGACTGTTTACTATGATAATGAAAATGTTGTGAAAATTTTAAAATTATATTTTAAAATGGAACCACTTCCCTAAAATAGTCTATTCCTTACTTTTTATCAGTATCTTCTTGTATTCGTTGCTTACTGTGATTGTAAAGATCTATTTTGCAAAGTTTCTTCCTGGAAATACGCACTGTCGAAGCGAGTATCATAATTTTAGTGGAAGTCTTGCAATTTCTTCTCCGTCTCAGTGTCTTCAGAAGAATGTTGTGATAAATTCTCCGCGACATTAATGGGCATCCTGCATTCTCTCTATGAAGATACTGAGAAAGTATGCGAGGATACTCAACAGGTAATTCAGTACGTAAATGGAGATGAAAATCTAATAGTCATGGGTGATTGGAAAGCGGCTGAAGGGGAAGAAGTAGAAGAGAGTGTTGCAGTAGAACAAGGGCTTGGTCGTAGCTAACAGAGAGGTGAAAAATTGATGGAGTTACATAATAAATTTCAGATAGTTATAGCGGAAACAAGGAACAAGACTTTTGGTCAGATGAATACAGGGTTATAAATACAAAATCAAATAGGGGTAATGCAGGAGTAGGTTTAATAATGAATAAAAAAATAGGAGTGCGGGTAAGCTACTACCAAAGCATACTGAATGCATTATTGTGGCCAAGATAGACACGAATCCCATGCCTACTATGTGGTGTCACCGCTAGACACCACACTTGCTAGGTGGTAACTTAAATCGGCCGCGGTCCTGTAGTACATGTCGGACCCGCGTGTCGCCACTGTGGGATCGCAAACCTAGCGCCACCACAAGGCAGGTCTCGAGAGACTGAGGAGACCTCAGCCCCAGTTGTACGGACAACATAGCTAGCGATTGGACGTGCTAAGCCTTGCTCTCATTTGCCGAGAGATAGACAGTAGAATAGCCCTCTGCTAAGTTAACTGGCGACCACCTAGCAAGGCGCCATTTGTATCAGTGCCTATAGCTTACTAATATTCAAGAGAGATGTATTCCAAGGACTAATTAAAAGTTAAGTAACAAGCATCTACGTACTTTTCTTCTTATTCATTTATAAGTTCTCATGTTCCAGACTTCACGCCCGTCTGCGTTAGCCTTGCGTGCCCTATCGGCTACAGCATTGTGTCTAGGCTGTATGGTCTAGACACAACATACTACAGTAGTACAAGTATATATGCCAACTAGCTCTGCAGATGATGAAGAAATTGATTAAATGTATGATGAGATAAAAGAAATTATTCAGCTAGTGAAGGGAGTCGAAAATTTAATAGTCATGGGTGACTGGAATTCGAGAGTAGGAAAAGGAAGAGAAGGAAACATAGTGGGTGAATATGGATTGGGGGAGAGAAATGAAAGAGGAATCCGTCTGGTAGAATTCTGCACAGAGCATAACTTAATCATAGCTAACACTTGGTTCAAGAATCATAAAAGAAGGTTGTATACATGGAAGAATCCTGGAGATACTAGAAGGTATGAGATAGATTATATAATGGTAAGACAGAGATTTAGGAACCAGATTTTAAATTGTAAGACATTTCCAGGGGCAGATGTGGACTCTGACAACAATCTATTGGTTATGAACTGTAGATTAAAACTGAAGAAACTACAAAAAGGTCGAAATTTAAGGAGATGGGACCTGGATAAACTGACTAAACCAGAAACTTCCTGGCAGATTAAAACTGTGTGCCCGACCGAGACTCGCACTCGGGACCTTTGCCTTTCGCGGGCAAGTGCTCTACCAACTGAGCTACCGAAGCACGACTCACGCCCGGTACTCACAGCTTTACTACTGCCAGTACCTCGTCTGGTAGAGCACTTGCCCGCGAAAGGCAAAGGTCCCGAGTTCGAGTCTCGGTCGGGAACACAGTTTTAGTCTGCCAGGAAGTTTCATATCAGCGCACACGCCGCTGCAGAGTGAAAATCTCATTCTGCAAACATCCCCCAGGCTGTGGCTAAGCCATGTCTCCGCAATATCCTTTCTTTCAGGAGTGCTAGTTCTGCAAGGTTCGCAGGAGAGCTTCTGTAAAGTTTGGAAGGTAGGAGACGAGGTACTGGCAGAAGTAAAGCTGTGAGTACCGGCCGTGAGTCGTGCTTCGGTAGCTCAGTTGGTAGAGCACTTGCCCGCGAAAGGCAAAGGTCCCGAGTTCGAGTCTCGGTCGGGCACACAGTTTTAATCTGCCAGGAAGTTTCATATCAGCGCACACTCCGCTGCAGAGTGAAAATCTCATTCTGACTAAACCAGAGGTTGTAGAGAGTTTGGGGGAGAGCATAAGGGTACAACTGACAGCAATGGAGGAAAGAAATACAGTAGAAGAAGAATGGGTAGCATTGCGGGATGAAGTAATGAAGGCAGCAGAGGATCAAGTAGGTAAAAAGACGAGGGCTAGTAGAATTCCTTGGGTAACAGAAGAAATATTGAATTTAATTGATGAAAGGAGAAAATATAAAAATGCAGTAAATGAAGCAGGCAAAAAGGAATACAAACGTCTCAAAAATGAGATCGACAGGAAGTGCAAAATGGCTAAGCAGGGATGGCTAGAGGACAAATGTAAGGATGTAGAGGCTTATCTCACTATGCGTAAGATATATACTGCCTACAGGAAAATTAAAGAGACCTTTGGAGAAAAGAGAGCCACTTGAATGAATATCAAGAGCTCAGATGGAAACCTAGTTCTAAGCAAAGAAGGGAAAGCAGAAAGGTGGAAGGAGTATATAGAGGGTCTATACAAGGGCGATGTACTTGAGGACAATATTATGGAAATGAAAGAGGATGTAGATGAAATGGGAGATATGATACTGCGTGAAGAGTTTGACAGAGCACTGAAAGACATGAGTCGAAACAAGGCCCCAGGAGTAGACAACATTCCATTGGAACTACTGACGGCCTTGGGAGAGCCAGTCCTTACAAAAACCATCTGGTGAGCAAGATGTATGAGACAGGCGAAATACCCTCAGACTTCAAGAAGAATATAATTATTCCAGTCCCAAACAAAGCAGGTGTTGACAGATGTGAAAATTACCGAACTATCAGTTTAATAAGTCACAGCTGCAAAATACTAACGCGAATTCCTTACAGACGAATGGAAGAACTGGTAGACGCCGACCTCGGCGAAGATCAGTATGGATTCCGCAGAAATATTGGAACACGTGAGGCAATACAGACCCTACGACTTATCTTAGGAAATAGATTTTGGAAAGACAAACCTACATTTCTATCATTTGTAGACTTAGAGAAAGGTTTTGACAATGTTGACTGGAATACTCTCTTTCAAATTCTAAAGGTGGCAGGGGTAAAATACGGGGAGCGAAAGGCTATTTACAATTTGTACAGAAACCAGATGGCAGTTATAAGAGTCGAGGGGCATGAAAGGGACGCAGCGGTTGGGAAGGGAGTGAGACAGGGTTGTAGCCTATCCCCGATGTTATTCAATCTGTATATTGAGCAAGCAATAAAGGAAACAAAAGAAAAATTCGGAGTAGGTATTAAAAACCATGGAGAAGAAATAAAAACTTTAAGGTTCGCCGATGACATCGTAATTCTGTCACAGACAGCGAAGGACTTTGGAAGAGCAGTTGAACGGAATGGACAGTGTCTTGAAGGAAGGATATAAGATGAAAATCAACAAAAGCTAAACGAGGATAATGGAATGTAGTCGAATTACATCGGGTGATGCTGAGGGAACTAGATTAGGAAATGAGACACCTAAAGTAGTAAAGGAGTATTGCTATTTGGGGAGCAAAATAACTGATGATGGTCGAAGTAGACAGAATATAAAATGTAGACTGGCAATGGCAAGGAAAGCGTTTCTGAAGAAGAGAAATTTGTCAACATCGAGTATAGATTTAAGTGTCAGGAAGTCTTTTCTGAAAGTATTTGTATGGAAGTGAAACATGGACGATAAATAGTTTGAACAAGAAGAGAATAGAAGGTTTCGAAATGTGGTGCTACAGAAGAATGCTGAAGATTAGATGGGTAGATCACGTAACTAATGAGGAGGTATTGAATAGAATTGGGGAGAAGAGGAGTTTGTGGCACAACTTGACAAGGAGGAGGGACCGGTTGGTAGGACATGTTCTGAGGCATCAAGGGATCACAAATTTAGCATTGGAGGGCAGCGTGGAGAGTAAAAATCGTAGAGGGAGACGAAGAGATGAATACACTAAGCAGATTCAGAAGGATGTAGGTTGCAGTAAGTACTGGGAGATGAAGAAGCTTGCACAGGATAGAGTAGCATGGAGAATTGCATCAAACCAGTCTCAGGACTCAAGACAACAACAACAATAGCGAAAACTCTGTTCAGGAGTTCTAAGGGGAGAAGTTCCACTTTGAAAAGATACGGAGACAAGGGAAGACCTCAGTTATATACTGGATTGTAATGCGTACGTAGGAGCAGCTATAGATTCAGATCACAATTCAGTAACGATGAAAACAGGCAGATGCTTAAAAGACTAGTCAGGAAGAATTAGTGCACAAATAAGTGGGATACGGGTGTGCTAACGAATAAAGAGATACGCACGAAGTTCTCTGAGGCTATAGATACTGTGATAATCAATAGCTCAATACGCAGTTCATTTGAAGAAGAATGGACGTGTCTAGAAAGGGCAATCACAGATACTGGAAAGAAAAACGTGAGTTGGAAAAAGGTAACTGCGAAGAAACCGTGGGTAACAGAAGATATTCTTCAGTTGATCGATGAAAGAAGGAAGTATAAAAATGTTCAGGGAAATTCAGAAGTGCAGAATTACAAGTCGGTTAGGAATTAATTAAATCGAAAGTGCGGGGAAACTAAGGCGAAATTGCTGATTGAAAAATGTGAAAAAATCGAAAAACAGGTAATTATCAAAAGAACTGACTCAGCATACAGAAAGTCAAAACAGCCTTTTGTGAAATTAAAAGCAAGTGCGGTAATTTTAACAGTGCAACGTTAATTTCACACTTAAATAGAAAGGAGGGAGCTTAGAGAAGAGTACACTGAAGACCTCGATCATGGGGAGGACTTGTCTGATGTGATAGAATCGATACGGAAGAGATAGGTGATACAATATTAGAATCACATTTTAAAAGATATTTGGAAGACTTAAGATCAAATAAGGCAGAAGTGATTCATAACATTCCGTCGGAAATCAAGTCATCGGGGGAAGTGGCAACAAAATGTCCATTCCTCTTGGTTTGTAGAATGTATGAGACTGGTGATATACCATCGACGTAGTCCATACAGTTCTAAAGATTGCAAGAGCAGACAAATGCGACAATCATAGTAGATGCAGCTTACCAGTTCATGCATCAAAGTTACTGACGAGAATAACACGCTGTGGACTGGAGAAGAAATTTGAGGATCTGCTAAATGACGATCAGTTTGGCTGTAGGGAAGGTAAAGGTATCAGACAGGCAGTGAAATAACTGGTGTAAAATAAAGACATGTTCATTGGATTTGTCGACCTGGAAGAAGCATTCAAAAATTTAAAATGGTGCAAGATGTTCGAAATTCTGAAAAAACAGGGGTAAGCTATAGGGACAGACGGGTAATGTACAGTATATACAAGAACCAAGAGAAATAATAAGTGTAGAGGCCCAAGACCGAAGTGCTCCGATTAAAAAGGGTGTAGGCCAGGGATGCAGACTTTCGAACCTATTGTTCGATGTACACATCGAAGAAGCACCGACAGAAATAAACGAAAGTTTACAGAGTGGGATTAAAATTCAAGGTCTAAAGATTTCAGTGATAAAATTCGTGATGATATTACTATCCTGAGTGGAAGTGAAGAAGAATTACAGCATCTGTTGAATGGGATATGGAGTTTAATGAGTACAGAATACGGACTGAGAGTAAACCGAAGAAAGACGAAAAAGATGAGAAATAGCAGAAATGAGAACAGAGGGAAAACATTGGAGCTGGTGATCACGAAGTACTCCTAGATGAAGTTAAGGGAATCTGTTACCTAGGCAGCTAACTATCCCATCACGGACGGAGGAACGAGGACATAAAAAGCAGACTAGCACTAGAAAATTCGTATTCCCGGTCAAGAGAAGTCCACTAGTATTAAAAATATACCTTAATTCCAGAAAGAAATTTCTGAGAATGTACGTTTGGAGTATATCATTGTATGGTAGTGAGACATGGACTTCGGGAAAAACTGACACACTTCATCACCCTTCATTCAAGCTATTACCTGAAAATGACACTGTAAGTCGAAATCACGATCGTGGTGGATAAATAACTTTAATAGCAGTCCACGGCCACGTTTTTCCTTTCTGAAACGATGCAAGACTCTGGATCAAAGTAAACGGAGAACACTCATACGTTTTAATTTGCTGCATAAGGAGATACTGATTTTCTTAGTGTCTGTGTAATGATCCTTTTGTCGAGTTGTTCCAGAGATTTAGTCTGCTGTGGTGTTACACAGTGGGCGTTGATGCGCTGTTACCTTATCGCTGACATCTTTCGCTCCATCCCCCGTTCCAGGTCATCAGCAAAATAGTGGAATGACCACGTCATGTGCTCTCACAAACGCCTAGTACCTTCATGCTGAATATCCCATGTGTACATACAACACACACATGGTTGCTGTCGTGCTCTACCTAACTCTTTTCGAGGTGGAAGCTCCCATTGAATGGACCATGCATCTTCGCACATTCTGCAAATTGCTGGGTGAGGAAGTCCAACATCCAAGATTGTTCCTAGCACACTTGACACCCGATTCTTTTTGTCTCTAGGACGTCTTGTGGAACTGATCACTAGGTGTCTCGAAACAGTGAGGCATGATCAAAGCACTTTGCTAACGATGATTCCCTCCACAACAACGAGGTGATTTTAAAGGAAATTGCATCTACTCTAAGTGCTTGATAGGTGGCCATTTCCACAAAAACTTCCTTAGATGGTAGACTACTTTCTATAGATTGTCCTTATATACACTCATATCTGCACTGTGTACAAAATTATTCAGGACTTCACTGGACTGGACAGGATGATGATGGCTACTCGCTCCCAGGTACAACTCTTTATCCAATGAATTGCGAAAGACACAAGGACTGAGACAAGTTATCCAGGACATGTACTTTTTATCTACTATAATACCAGTTCTAGGTCAAAATGCACTTACACTCCTGGAAATGGAAAAAAGAACACATTGACACCGGTGTGTCAGACCCACCATACTTGCTCCGGACACTGCGAGAGGGCTGTACAAGCAATGATCACACGCACGGCACAGCGGACACACCAGGAACCGCGGTGTTGGCCGTCGAATGGCGCTAGCTGCGCAGCATTTGTGCACCGCCGCCGTCAGTGTCAGCCAGTTTGCCGTGGCATACGGAGCTCCATCGCAGTCTTTAACACTGGTAGCATGCCGCGACAGCGTGGACGTGAACCGTATGTGCAGTTGACGGACTTTGAGCGAGGGCGTATAGTGGGCATGTGGGAGGCCGGGTGGACGTACCACCGAATTGCTCAACACGTGGGGCGTGAGGTCTCCACAGTACATCGATGTTGTCGCCAGTGGTCGGCGGAAGGTGCACGTGCCCGTCGACCTGGGACCGGACCGCAGCGACGCACGGATGCACGCCAAGACCGTAGGATCCTACGCAGTGCCGTAGGGGACCGCGCCACCACTTCCCAGCAAATAAGGGACACTGTTGATCCTGGGGTATCGGCGAGGACCATTCGCAACCGTCTCCATGAAGCTGGGCTACGGTCCCGCACACCGTTAGGCCGTCTTCCGCTCATGCCCCAACATCGTGCAGCCCGCCTCCAGTGGTGTCGCGACAGGCGTGAATGGAGGGACGAATGGAGACGTGTCGTCTTCAGCGATGAGAGTCACTTCTGCCTTGGTGCCAATGATGGTCGTATGCGTGTTTGGCGCCGTGCAGGTGAGCGCCACAATCAGGACTGCATACGACCGAGGCACACAGGGCCAACACCCGGCATCATGATGTGGGGAGCGATCTCCTACACTGGCCGTACATCACTGGTGATCGTCGAGGGGACACTGAATAGTGCACGGTACATCCAAACCGTCATCGAACCCATCGTTCTACCATTCCTAGACCGGCAAGGGAACTTGCTGTTCCAACAGGACAATGCACGTCCGCATGTAACCCGTGCCACCCAACGTGCTCTAGAAGGTGTAAGTCAACTACCCTGGCCAGCAAGATCTCCGGATCTATCCCCCATTGAGCATGTTTGGGACTGGATGAAGCGTCGTCTCACGCGGTCTGCACGTCCAGCACGAACGCTGGTCCAACTGAGGCGCCAGGTGGAAATGGCATGGCAAGCCGTTCCACAGGACTACATCCAGCATCTCTACGATCGTCTCCATGGGAGAATAGCAGCCTGCATTGCTGCGAAAGGTGGATATACACTGTACTAGTGCCGACATTGTGCATGCTCTGTTGCCTGTGTCTATGTGCCTGTGGTTCTGTCAGTGTGATCATGTGATGTATCTGACCCCAGGAATGTGTCAATAAAGTTTCCCCTTAGTGGGACAATGAATTCACGGTGTTCTTATTTCAATTTCCAGGAGTGTATTTTCATTTCAAAACACCTATTTAAGTAAAATTACTGTGAAAAATTAATAAAAATGAATTTTTTTTCCTATTACATTCACTGATTATAAAATATTTTTTTCATACAAAAGGTGAATATAAGAAAGTGAATTTAATATTTTTTATAGAAGCTAAATGTAAGGAAAAATTAATTCATTCTCACAAAGAATAACTCATTTTAAAATATTACTGGCTCTCCAGTTCAGAGTATTTTATTATTTAAATGGGTAGTTAAATTTAAATGTAAAATTCGTTCTCAAAAAGTCCAAAAACCTTCTGCACCATATGAAGGAAACCCAGAGGACTTTTTCTTCATGTTTTCTCTTTGTTTACTTTCCACCACGACTTCTGTAGACAACGAGCTGTGCTGTCTTTCGAACCACCGAGTTCCTAAGATCGTTACTGTCCTGGCAGCAATAGGAAACGTCCTGCAGTCTGTACATTTCACAACTGCCGGTCTCACGTGATATTAACACAGTTGCATTTCCTTTAATGGCAGGGAGAACACTCGTGCCCGCATCCACAAGAAGTGTCCTTAGCGACGCCCTCCCTGCACTGATTCGGGAGGACGACAGTTCAAACACCTGTCCGACTATCCAGATTTGAGTTCTCCATTATTTCCCTAAAATCACTCCAGGAAAATGCCGGAATGGTTCCTTTGACAAGGGCACAGCCGATTTCCTCCCCATGCTTTCGTAATTTGAGTTTGTGTTTCGTCTCTAATCACTGGCTCTCAACGAGACGTTAAACTCTAATCGTCCTTTCTTTTCGTGCACCAGAGATATTACTTCACTGCGGGAAAGGCTTGAAATCGGCAGACTAGCATGCTGCCTTATTTAATTTCTGGAGACCCTGGGGAGGGACCACATAATTTCTTCTACTTGACTAACAACAACTGGTATGGGCAAATTTTTTGGAGTGGTGCTAAGCTTAACACTTTTCTTAGACAGCCCACGCAGCATTTATTTTATATGCCAAATAAACATGGACTTGTTGGGGAACCGCCCGTTTTTGGGAGAAAGGGAACGGTCAAACTTTGTAGTCCGTCCACTTGCAGCCACCTAAGGCATCAAACAAGCTTTCGTTCAAACAGATCCGTCCTTCCAGTCCCATAAATCAAGGAACAAATTATATGTAAACGATACAGTTCCAAAGAAAAAAATCCGGCAAATGAACTGGTTTCTCTCTGTAACAATAGAAACATCAGTCTTTCGTAAAATTTTACCGACGGTGGATGACCTGATACGATTTACTAACCTTGGAAACCGTGGAATCACGTCATAGTTTCGGTATCCAAAAAAAAAAGCGTAAATAACTCAAAAGCCATGCTTTCAAGTGTCTTAATGACTCACCTACGGGTATTTGCAGCCATCTCCTCCCGTAGTGATTTCTGACGTGAATCTTCATGCTCTCGCGGTATGTTACTGGACGCAGAAAATTGTGGGAATTCACAGAGATGTAAACCTTGTCTGCTGGAAATATTTCAGCTGTAAATCGTTCAGACATATTCAGTGGGAGCCGGAAGCATTCACGATAAAACGTTTCAGTATACCTTACATGCCGCCAGAGCGAACCAGCTGCACATTAGCACAAGGCAAATCGTACTGAAAGAAATACGAGACAGGTGGGTGAGATACATGTGAACGCGGTGCCCGCCGTGGAGGATGTTGTGTCAAATTCTGGTCGACAGGGGAACAGCACCTTTAGTAAGGAGGGATAACTATCGCAAGTGCCGGATTTTATATTTTGTCTAGTTTGAAACCACCGTCACTTTTAATTAAATCATGAGCCAGCTTGTAACACACTAAAGTCTCATGCTACAATCTTAGGATGGAATCTGAGCAATAACTAAAATTAATAGTTTTTACCACACTCGTCTACTCATTACCTTTTCGTTAGCCCTATAGGTGGTTCGAGTCCTCCCTCCGGCATGGGTGTGTGTCTTGTCCTTAGAGCCGGCCGAAGTGGCCGCGCGGTTCTGGCGCTGCAGTCTGGAACCGCGAGACGGCTACGGTCGCAGGTTCGAATCCTGCCTGGGGCATGGATGTGTGTGATGTCCTTAGGTTAGTTAGGTTTAACTAGTTCTAAGTTCTAGGGGACTAATGACCTCAGCAGTTCTCATAGTGCTCAGAGCCATTTGAACCATTTGTCCTTAGAGTAAATTAGTTTAAGTTAGATTGAGTAGTGTGTAATCTTAGGGAGCAAAGACCTCAGCAGTTTGGACTCATAGGATCTTACCGCAAATTTCCAATTTCCTGAGTCGTTTGGCCCCATCATTTACCTCTTCAGCTTCTTTACTGCTTGACGTTTCTATTCCTCTGCTCGGATCCCCTTCAGGATTCGACTGGTTCCCTGGATAACTGAAAACCGTTCAGAGAGAGCGTAACGTTCACACCATGCTTTTTTGAAGAAGTGAACTTACTGGAAGGAGTGAGGTAACTGAATGAAATACCTTCCAGCTGCTGTTGGTGGACCGTCATGAATGGGTAAATACTGAAAGCCGATACCGGCAGGGAGTCGGGAATCCCAAATAATACTATTGTTCTGCCATCTCTGTTGTTTTATGGTATCTTTCTACTTTACTCATTCACCGTGGTTGGGAGTTTATGCCCACAATAGCTGCTGGGCACTAAGACTGAAACCTGTCTCCTCTATCTCTGTTTCTATTGTACTCATTTTTCGATACTTTGACTGCTTCAGTGACTGTTCTTCTACAGATGTTACTGACTCTGTCCGACAGCCGCGGTGGTCCCGCGGTTCTAGGCGCGCAGTCCGGAACCGTGCGACTGCTACGGTCGCAGGTTCGAATCCTGCTTCGGGCATGGATGTGTGTGATGTCCTTAGGTTAGTTAGGTTTAAGTAGTTCTAAGTTCTAGGGGACTGATAACCACAGCAGTTGAGTCCCATAGTGCTCAGAGCCATTTGAACCATTTTTTTTTACTCTGTCCAACACGCGTATGTTCTGGAAATCCGTAACCTTGTCACATTGTTCAAGGTGCTCCGCTACAGTTGACCTTAAATTTTGTGTTCAACTTGTACGATATTCGTGTTCTTTAATGTGTTCTTTTATTGTACTTCCAGTTTCGCGGATATACACCTTGCTGCAACCACTCGTCAATTAACGCACGGCACCAATGTGAAGGCAGTCAGGCACTTGTGTTGCAGGTCGAAAAAAAGTCCTATGCCTTACATTTCCTGAAAAAAATTAGTCTGTACACGATTCCTCTGGAAGATTGTGCATATGAGATCGGTTATCCTAGTCACAAACGGTAACCCAACAGAAGTTGGAGGATATTCGTCGTTCTTCTTGTTTGCATTATTATTGTTACTGCGTCGTTCGGAAGTTCTATTTGTGGAAAGGTCATCGTAGTCGCTGGCTACTAATGTTTCCCTAAGGAAATCTAGCTCTTGCTATGTTTACATGGGGCTCCGAAAACAGGATTTCGTGAACCGATTTTCCAACACAGCTTCTCACTGATCATGTGGAAACTACAACACCGATTCTTGAAAAATGGTTATAACTGCCGCTTTCCCTCTTCCACAGTTTATATTCGCTCGCATCTAAACGGAGGACCGTTTTAGAAATGCACTTCGGCTGCTGTGTTACATCCTGTTTTTAAAAATTTTGCAGATTTTCGGCTATGGTGGATGGACTTTTGCGCAGTGAAGGAGAAGTAGAAATATTATGAGACAAACTGAACCCACAGGAAGGTGGCACAGTGTTAAAAAAATACCCCCTTATAGTTAATGTAACTCGTCCGCAAGCATAAGTTGAGTAGTTAACATAAAGACGTGTAGTTGTCGCAAAGTACATATTACTGAAACTACATAGAGAGTAAAAGGACGGTTTAAAGAGCACGAATGCTGCACACGTTTAAGACAAAAGGTAAAAATAACGGTAGTTGAGCATCTTGAAGAATGTGCACAAGTTATGAATAGTACAGTAAGAACTTGGGTGTGCTAGATGGATACAGTAATATTTATAGAAGAAAAGTCAGCGAAGCAGTTGAAATTTCCAAAAATGAGTACAATATCAGTAGATAGAACGGGTAGAGGCTTCCGTATTTGTGGTTACCCGCTATCATGGTAGCAAACACACGGCATCGGTGAGCAAGGAACGTTAACAGCTACTAGGAAACAACCGAGGCGGTAAGACGACAATACTATTCAAGATTACCCTTCACTGTCAGTGCTCAATGATGACGCTCCATCAACATCAGCTGGAAGATGTTTTACTCAGTATCTCCACTTCTATGAAAAATCGGCGAGAAACACCCTTCTAGAAGTGGACGTTCAGCCAGTCAGGGAAACGAGTGGCATCTTGAAGAAAGTTCTCGTAGACATCGAGCTTTGAACGAGCCTGAATGTTAATGTGACGCGACCTGACGCCTCAGAAGAATGCACCGCCATCGAGCATGGCCACGAACGTCTGTAGACGCATTATATAAAACATTAATCCATCCAATATACATCTCGCGAAATGATCTGGACGTGAAAATCTGTGAAATTACAGTTCGTACGACGGTAGAAAAGCGCTCTTTCCACGCGCCACTGTTGAATAAATCAGGAAATGGGGGAAGACATGGTAGTGCTAGAAGTACCTTCCACCACCCACGGCATGGTGATTTACTGTCTTCGGATGTAGATGATACCCATTAGGGAGACGGATTACAGTCAGAAATCTTCATCCATTCCCCTGCTCTCCTGCACTGCTTTCTCTTGAGTGGAGCATACTGCCACAGGAACTGCCTAACCATCTGACAGCTCGCCACGCTAAGTCGCTTCCTTGTGAGCATCAGGGGACAGGGGAGAACATATCGTACTGAATTTTCTGGTGCTTTGGAAGATATTATATGTTGTTTTTACACATATTGTTTGTATAAAAAATTGCACCTTGAATTTTAGAGATTTTATTATGCCTTGGATAATGCCATTTACTAAAAGTATGAAGTTAAGTTTCGTGGAAACCTTCCGAAATAATTTTCAATAAATGTGCACTCTTTTGTTGATTATGCTCCTCTTTTCTTACAAGGGAACCTCCCCATTGCACCCCCCTCAGATTCAGTTATAAGTTGGCACAGTGGATAGGCCTTGAAAAACGGAACACAGATCAATCGAGAAAACCGGAAGAAGTTGTGTGGAACTATGAAAAAAATAAGCAAAATATACAAACTGAGTAATCCATGCACAAGATAGGCAACATCAAGGAGAGTCCGGGCTAAGGAGCGCCGTGGTCCCGTGGTTAGCGTGAGCGGCTGCGGAACGAGAGGCCCTTGGTTCAAGTCTTCCCTCGAGTGAAAAGTTTAATTTTTTATTTTCAGACAATTATTATCTGTCCGTCCGTTATGTTTTCATCACTTTTTTGGGAGTGATTATCACATCCACAAGAAAACTTAAATCGGGCAAGGTAGAAGAATCTTTTTACCCATTCGCCAAGTGTACAAGTTAGGTGGGTCAACAACATATTCCTCTCATGTGACGCACATGCCGTCATCAGTGTCGTATAGAATATATGAGACGTGTTCTCCTGTGGAGGAATCGGTTGACCTATGACCTTGCGATCAAATGTTTTCAGTTCCCATTGGAGAGGCACGTCCTTTCGTCTACTAATCGCACGGTTTTGCGGTGCGGTCGCAAAACACAGACACTAAACTTATTACAGTGAATAGAGACGTCAATGAACGAACGGACAGATCATAACTTTGTGAAGATAAAAAAAGCAAACTTTTCACTCGAGGGAGGACTTGAACCCAGGACCTCGCTATCCGCAGCCGCTCACGCTAACCACGGGACCACGGCGCTCCTGAGCTCGCACGTTTCTTGATTTGCCTATGTTATGCACGGACTACTCAGTTTGTATATTTTGCTTATTTTTTTCATAGTTCCACACAACTTCTTCCTGTTTTCTCGAATGATCTGTGTTCCGTTTTTCAAGGCCTATCCACTATGCCAACTTATAACTAAATCTGAAGGGGGGTGCGATGGGGAGGTTCCCCACACAAAAGATTCCAACTAGAACGTATATTCCTCAACGTATATTGCGAGTATATACCCCTCAATTAGAGCAAACAAAACAGTGTTGATTAATCATGATACAGGGTCCATCTGAAATATGCGTATGTCGACACTATATACGTTAGCATTCAACCAGACACAGATTTCAAGGTCTCTGAAAGTAGAACATGGCTGACACCAGCCAGAACATTTTTTATTCGATAAGAAAATGTCCTGCTTAGATAGGCGTATGCAAGGAGGAGCACAGGGGAAACAGGTGTGGTTGGGGGGGTGGGGGGGGTGGGGGTTCTGCTCCTTTTCTCAGCATAAAATAAATATGGCTGCTGTACACGCGCCCAGCAACCTTTCCCAATTGCCAGGACAGCACTCTACTGCACAACTTAATCTTGTCAGCAGCAAACCATCTGTCTGCCGTTAAGGAAGTCCTGTCACGATCTGCTAACACCAAATACATTTTTACAATCGGAAAGCGATTACACCAGGTCTGAAGAACACAGTAAAAGTGTATCATAGGTGTATTAGTCTGCACCTCTTCTGTGGACATGAATGCATCCATCTAAAGTAAAAAATATCGTTTTCTCCCCCATGAAAGAATATAAAAGTGTGAAAAATCAAGGTTGTAAGATCTTCACCTCTCAAACTCCATGGGACACAACGCAGCACAATTTGCATTCATATAATTACAGATTCTGCAGCCTAGTTGGTGTGGCTGCAGAATGATTTCTAAGACGAGGAGAGGGGGAAGTGACAGGGTGAATGACGACTCGAGGTCTATGAAGTGTCGACTGTATCGGGCAATTTGTGGTTGTTTTGGGAGATTTTGCACATTCATCATTTCTAATGCTGGTCTGGCTTAAACTTTACCCAAACAACTTTATAAACACATTTTATTAGTCATTTATTCCAGTCAATTTTGAAAATAGGAGGCATGAAAATAATGCAATAAATCCATTAATGTAACTAACAGTAAAGTTTTTAAGTAAACAGTGTTGCGGTGGCATACGTTCAACAAATGCTTTTAAACTTCACTTCGTATTTCATCACTCTCAGGATTATTACTCAACGATTCTTTCTGGTTTTTTCAATAATCAGCAAGAATTTCTCAAGTTTTGTCATATCGAAATGGCAGCTTCAGAATCCTGATCAGTTCCTGCAGTTGCTCATGTCTTCTTAGAATGAAATTTTCCCCATCGCTAGTAGCAGATCTTCGTGTGACGCAGAGGTATTCATCCTTACCATACAAGGGTGATGGCAACGTCTTCAGTGACTAAAGTATATTGAAGACATGACAGCCAAAGAAGAAGTATCACCCTCTGCTTGAACACAGCATTTAGAAAAAAACTTTATGGAGCAAGTAATGACAAAAGGCAGAGAAAAGAAGTAATTTCCGTTATAGCTAAGAAGTTTTGTTACTAAATTAATGTGCAATGCGATCAGATATTCGAATGGGTTTGCCTGCTTAGTGTACAGAATGTTCAACATATACTAATTTTTCAAATAATAGCATGTTGAAGCAAGCAGGAGTCTCAATTTCTAACAGCATTCCATGCAGTTGACACCACTGCCAGTCTTTTGTTTCCAGTAAATGTCCTAGTACTGGTTGGTAAATAACAACTAGAAAACATGGAACGTTTCTAATATAACCTGTCGTATAATTGTTTAACATATGTTAGTAAAATACTCAACTCACATCCAATTAGGAAACAGAAGTAATCAAAAATAGTATGACGTGCAGACAAGCACTAGAGTTGCGTGCATAGGGACGCCTTTGTGTCAGCCTAATGACAAGAGGCATAGATATCCTCAACTGCTACCGCAAAAGATACGTAAGGTGACAGTTTTCCAGCGTCTATTTACTGCTGGTGCTACATACTGAAAAGGAACTCTCTGAGTACGAGGTCGCAAAAGGCCATGAGCAGATTTCGAATAAGTCAGCAGCAATATGACCGTATAGTGAATTAGAAAATCTGCTGGTGTTCATGGAGGGCAAGGTGCATTTGTTGTAATAACTGATGATTTCACGTTTCAAGGATGCTCAATGCAATTTACAGGATGTGCATGATTATGACGTACTACTTTATGCACACGAAGCTGCCCACGACACAGATTGCAGTAATTTCGAGGGAAGCACTGGATGGTTGCATGACTTCAAACAATGCTACAGAGCTGTAAAACGTTAACGAAATTTAAAACAAGGTGTTAACTTGATGATGCACAGCAAACTGCGGAATCGTCGCGAAAATTTGTAGATGAGATAGACAAATCGTATGGTAAGGAATTTGTTATCGACATCGACCAATCGGGATTTGCAGAAAAATTTATATGAAAGGAACCCTGGAAATTAGAGGTACCAAGGGAGTTATATCAAGAGCAATTAATATGAGTGCTTTAATGCCTTCGTATACAATTAAGCTGGACGCTCCATTCGCTGGATAGGTATTTATTGTGCTGCGAGAAGTTGGATGTGTTTCTGCTCTCTCCGATTCATTCTCGAGTGCGAGATCTTGCAAGGGCAGTAGTGAATATTTACGTAAAAACAAGCAAGGGTTGGAAAATGGGTTGAGAGAACTACAACTATGGTATGAGCACTGCTTTGACCAAAAGATGATCAAAATAACTTATTTTTGCTTGATTCCTGGTCTGCATATAAAAATCATACTTCTTTAGAGCATACTATCCCTCCTGAAAAGTGTGTGATTTTGCAATTCATACCACCTGCAACCGTTGGGAAAATTCAGCCTCTGGATATTCGTTTTCTGTATCTATAAAACATATTACCACACAATCTGCAGTTATGCCTTAAAGCGTAGCCAGTTTCAGGATAAGGTCCATAACAGATTGTTTCGCATTGGGTTGCATGCCATCACATTCCATCAGTTCCCATGACCTCGTAACAATAGTATGATCCTATGTGAACTTTTTTGATAGTGAATACCTTGCTGAACGTCCTGCATGGTATGTAACTATGAAGTAGTTCAACTTCGATCTTGATGGCGTAAACGTTTGTGATCACTGTGGCGCGCCATTTTGCATTTGGTGGTCATGGTGCAAGTTAATGGTTTGCTTTAAACATTTCTTGAATTTCGACAATGTTCATTTTGTGAAGTGTAATACACACATCCCATAGAAGTTGATCTTTGCACCTTCTGGAAACTCACTTTCTGTCGACCTCCTGATGCACATGTCATTAAGAGCTAATATTATTCCTGTCATAATTGTAAACACAACACTTTCAAATGAGTCTTACTGAAGATTGAACTAGCGACCTTAAACTCAAGGAGTTCCTTGCGAATCACTACAGTAGGCAGTGCCACCTCATATCAATGTTATTATCGTTGCTTACCAATGAGTATGAATGCTGCGGAGTGACTACATTATATCATACCCAATAAGATATCACAACCATAAGCAAAACAATTTTTGGAGTGTGGTTAGTATTTCACTCGACACTGCACCAAAAATAACTTCAATGTGAAAAATTCTGCACCATAATCTTCTCGGTATAGATTCCATGCTACCCTTCCACAAGATAACGTTTATATGAGAGAAATATCAGCACCATATTGTGACCGATGAGGTGGTTATCAGGACTATAAGAACATAACATCACAGTGTTGCAACTACAGAATTCTACTTATTAAATACATATTAGTAAACTGATTATTATATATTTAAAGGGATAAATGTACAACATATTTTAATTTATAACTGTAACTGTAAGAAGATAACATATACTACACTGTGCATTGGTGCCTTAACTTGGAGAGGGTAGTGGAAGCATCTTTTCATGCAAGATATGTTGTAGTCCTGGCATGGTCCCCAGCAGCTGCGGCAGCGCCGCCAACGTCCTAACTAGGAATTAGAGGCGCCGCAGCTTTTGTGCAAAGCTCCCGCAGCCCACACGAGTGCTTCGGTATTTGGCTGTCCACGTGGCAATAAACGCCGCCAGATATATGTTGCCTGGCGACCGGAGGCAGCAATACCGCGGAAACCATTATTACACTGTAATAGCCCAGCCCTGTTTAGGAGTTCAGCGGTAAACAAGATCCCCGCACTGCGGTGCTGTATTAATTCAGGCTTTTGTGCGGCCACTGCGCACATGTAGCTAAGGAAACATTGTCTGCCGGCGCGCGGAGGGAGAATCTGTTACGCAATATTACGGTCGTGGCTGTGCGGGCCATGCAGGCTCAGAGCTCGCAACGCCATCATTACGTTTCATTCGTCGTCCCCCACACACCGACGGGAATTCTATTGTTCTGATGAAAGCTCGTTCGGTGGACATCAAGACACTCAGAATGGATGATATTTACCATTGTGGAAAAACTGTGACGAACATCAGCGCAAAGTTATGCGAAATATTGCACTCTATTTCAGTTTCTTGTAGTAAAGACTGGGGCCTTTAAGCTAAGTATGAAACGTGGTGGAATATGGCCATTGTCTCTCAATACTTCTCATCTGATTCTGACTACTGGTAATGACTGTTGTGAGTCCTCAAGTACCCAAAGGTAAAAAACATCAACACAGCCTTCTTTAGATATTTATCATCAGTTTCCACACGCCAAAGTGGTAGTCTTGGGAACTGAAACCTCTTGTGCATGTCCAGTTAGAGTGCATTGTGATTGGCGCTTAACATTCACAGAACGCTTGGTTGACACTGTCGCTATTGAGATTATTCATATAGGCGGGCGGATAGTGTGCTTGAAGTGGTGATGTGTCAGTTACTGATCAGAGTTTTCCATCCACCACGCTCCCTGTTGTTTGAAATGTTGGTGTTACCTGACATTCACGATCACGATGTCTTTCAGCGTGCACTCACATTGTCACTGGCATAATTCAGTTGCATTTAATTTTATTGTTCTGGCAGTGTACCGAAGAGAGCTTGTGCTACCTACAGAAATATGGGGATCATGTACTGTGTGTAGAATTTTCTTTCAGGTGTGACAGGACCAGTGCAGCGAGTGGTTTGATGCAGCCCGCCACGAATTTCTCTCATGTGCCAACATACTTATCTGAGAGTAGCATTTACAACTTACATCCTCAGTTATTAGCTGGATGTATTCCTCTGTCGTCCTCCATAGTTCTCACCCTCTACAGCTCAACACAGTACCACGGAAGTTATTCACCGCCGATTTAACGTCCCATCATCCTGTCCCTTCTGCTTGTCAGTGTTTTCCATTTGCTCCTTTTCTCTCCGATTCTGCGCTGAACCTCCCTCATTGCATATTTCACCAGTCCGCCTACTTTTCAACACTCTTGTAGAGTGTGGAGTGTAAATGGTCTATTCACCTCTGCTCCTACTTTCCCAAAGTCCATGTTTCACTAGTACACAATACTGTGCTCCAAACGTAAATGCTCAGAAATTTATTCCTTTAATTTAGCTCTATGTTTGATATTAGTAGATTTCTCTTAGTCAGGAATGCCTATATAGCCATTCACAGACTGCTTTTTATGTCCTCCTTGCTCTGTTCGTCATGGGTTATTTTGTTGTCTAGGTGGCACAATTCCTTAACTTCATCTACTTCGTGATCACCACTCCTGGTGTTAAGTTTCTCGCTGTTCTCATTTCTGCTGCTTGTCATTACTTTTGTCCTTCTTCGATTTACTGTCAATCTATACTCTGTTCATTTCATTCACCAGATCCCGCAATTCTTCTCCACTTCCATGGAGCATAGCAATGTCATCATCGGATCTTATCGTCGCTATCCTTTCATCTCGAATTTTAACTCCACGCTTGAACCATTCTTTAAGTTCCGTCATTGCTTCTTCGATGTATAGATTGAACAGTAGAGGCGAAAGACTACATCCCTGTCTGATTCACTTTTTAATTCGAACGCATCGTTCTTGGTGTTCCCCTCTTATTATTCTCTCTTGGTTCTTGTACGTGTTGTATATTACCCATCTTTCCCTGTGGCATACTCCTATTTTTCCCAGAATTATGAATATCTTGCACCATATGACATTGTCGAACACTTTTTCCAGATCGACAAATCCTATGAACGTGTCTCGATTTTTCTTTAGTCAGAGCTGCCCATTGTTGCCTTTACGTTTCCTAGAGCCAAACTGATAGTCATTTAACATATCCTCAATTTTTTGCTAATCTTTTATATACACTCCTGGAAATTGAAATAAGAACACCGTGAATTCATTGTCCCAGGAAGTGGAAACTTTATTGACACATTCCTGGGGTCAGATACATCACATGATCACACTGACAGAACCACAGGCACATAGACACAGGCAACAGAGCATGCACAATGTCGGCACTAGTACAGTGTATATCCACCTTTCGCAGCAATGCAGGCTGCTATTCTCCCATCGAGACGTTCGTAGAGATGCTGGATGTAGTCCTGTGGAACGGCTTGCCATGCCATTTCCACCTGGCGCCTCAGTTGGACCAGCGTTCGTGCTGGACGTGCAGACCGCGTGAGACGACGCTTCATCCAGTCCCAAACATGCTCAATGGGGGACAGATACGGAGATCTTGCTGGCCAGGGTAGTTGACTTACACCTTCTAGAGCACGTTGGGTGGCACCGGATACATGCGGACGTGCATTGTCCTGTTGTAACAGCAAGTTCCCTTGCCGGTCTAGGAATGGTAGAACGATGGGTTCGATGACGGTTTGGATGTACCGTGCACTATTCAGTGTCCCCTCGACGATCACCAGTGGTGTACGGCCAGTGTAGGAGATCGCTCCCCACACCATGATGCCGGGTGTTGGCCCTGTGTGCCTCGGTCGTATGCAGTCCTGATTGTGGCGCTCACCTGCACGGCGCCAAACACGCATACGACCATCATTGGCACCAAGGCAGAAGCGACTCTCATCGCTGAAGACGACACGTCTCCATTCGTCCCTCCATTCACGCCTGTCGCGACACCACTGGAGGCGGGCTGCACGATGTTGGGGCGTGAGCGGAAGACGGCCTAACGGTGTGCGGGACCGTAGCCCAGCTTCATGGAGACGGTTGCGAATGGTCCTCGCCGATACCCCAGGAGCAACAGTGTCCCTAATTTGCTGGGAAGTGGCGGTGCGGTCCCCTACGGCACTGCGTAGGATCCTACGGTCTTGGCGTGCATCCGTGCGTCGCTGCGGTCCGGTCCCAGGTCGACGGGCACGTGCACCTTCCGCCGACCACTGGCGACAACATCGATGTACTGTGGAGACCTCACGCCCCACTTGTTGAGCAATTCGGCGGTACGTCCACCCGGCCTCCCGCATGCCCACTATACGCCCTCGCTCAAAGTCCGTCAACTGCACATACGGTTCACGTCCACGCTGTCGCGGCATGCTACCAGTGTTAAAGACTGCGATGGAGCTCCGTATGCCACGGCAAACTGGCTGACACTGACGGCGGCGGTGCACAAATGCTGCGCAGCTAGCGCCATTCGACGGCCAACACCGCGGTTCCTGGTGTGTCCGCTGTGCCGTGCGTGTGATCATTGCTTGTACAGCCCTCTCGCAGTTTCCGGAGCAAGTAAGGTGGGTCTGACACACCGGTGTCTATGTGTTCTTTTTTCCATTTCCAGGAGTGTATTATTCTTGCCAGCAACTTGGATTAATGTGCTATTAATCTGATTCCACGAAAATTCTCGCACTTGTCGGCTGTGGCAATCTTCAGAATTGAGTGGATGGTGTTTGCCCGATGGCCAGATGATGTACTGGCAGTCTGATATATTCTACACACCAACAGGAAGAGTCGTTTTGTTGCCACTTCCCCCAACGCCTTTAGTAATTCTGATGGAATGTTATCTACCCCTTCCGTCTCTTTTTATTTTAAATCTTCCATGTTCTGTTGAATTCTGATTTTAATACTGCACCCCCTATCTCTTCTGAATCGACTCCTGTTACTTCTTCTACCACGTCGTCAGACAAGTCTTCTGCCTCACAGCGGCGTTCAATGTACTTTTTTCCGCCTGTCTGTTCTCTTCTTTGGATTTAATAACGTAACTACAATTGTACTATTAATGTCAACACCCTTGCTTCTAATTTCACCGAGGGTTGTTTTGATTTTTCTATATGCTGAGTCAGTCCTTCCGACAATCATTTCGTTTCCGATTTCTTCACTTTTTCATGCATCCATTTCGCCTTAGCTTCCCTGCACTTCCGATTTATTTTATTCCTAAGGGACTTGTATTTTTGTATTCTTGATTTTCCCTGAACATTTTTATACTTCCTCCTTTCATCGATCAGCTCAAGTATTACTTCTGCAATCCATGGTTTCTTCGCAGTTACCATCTTTGTACATATGTTTTTGTTCCCAACTGCAGTGATTGCCCTTTTTAGAGATGTCCATTCCTCTTCACCTGAACTGCCTGTCGAGCTAGTCCTTATTGCAGCATATTTCGCCTCAGTGAACTTCAAGCGTTCCTCTTCATTCCTTAGTACTTCCGTATTCTACTTCTTCCTGACAAGCCAACTTCCGACTACTCTTCATCACAATTAAATTGTGATCGGACTCCATATCTCCCCATCGAAGGTTCGAGTCCTCCCTCGGGCATGGGTGTGTGTCTTGCCCTTAGCATAAGATAATTTAAGTTGGATTAAGTAGTGCGTAACCCTAGGGACCGATAACCTTAGTAGCTTACGCCTTACAGCCAGCATCCGTGTTCGGTATCTCTGCTTGACCATCAAGTAATTTGAAATGAATCTTCACGTATCTCCCGCCATTTTCCAAGCATACCTCCTCCCCTTGTGATTCTTGAATAGAGCATTCGCTATTAATAGCTCAAATTTATTGCAGAGCTCAATTAGTCTTTCACCCCTTGTGATTCTTGAACAATTTGCTCTAAGTTGATGAAATTTATTGCAGAATTCAATTTGCGTTTCTCCTCTCTTATTCCCAGTACCAAGCTCATATTCCCCTGCAGCCCTGTCATCTGCTCCGTCTCCTACAACCGCATTCCTGTCACTCGTGACTATTAGATTTTAATCTCCGATTATGTACAGAATTATCCGATCAATATCTTTATATATTTTCTCTGTCTCATCATATTCTGCTTGCAACGCCATCGTGTATACCTGAACTATTGTCGTCGGTGTTGGTTTGTTGTCGAGTCTGATGAGAACAACAATGTGACTGAGCTGTTCACGGCGACATGCTCTCTGCCCTACTTTCCTATTCATAACGAATCCTACTCCCATTATACCATTTTCTGCTCCTCTTGGTATTATTCTAATCTCATATGACCGGAAATCATTGCCTTTTTCCATTTCCCTTCACTGACCCTCCCCTGTATCTAGACTGAGACAGCCTCAGCATTCCCCTTTCGAGATTATCTATCTTCTCTACCGCATTCAAACTTCTGTTATTCTACGCCCCGATTTGTAGAGCGTTGGCTGAGTAAAGTTGATTTCTTACGTCGAAAGACGTCGGACGACATTACTGATAATTTTATTCAAAATTTAAGTGTTGGTGGCGTCCGCATCCGGAACCGAGGGCGTTTTGATTATTAATAAAAGACGCTACCATAAGATCGCAGGGGACAGCGTATCGTACACCATCTATATATGAAACCATTTTCAACGATATCATACGCTTTGTTCAACGCTGCAGGATAAATTGTGTCATTCCAGTTAAATTAGTAAAGTTCACCATCGTCTCAGCTCAACACATCAGAATGTAGACTCGTATTATGTGCTTCTTCAAGTCCAGCAACTACAGTCTCAATCATTTTTTCTATTGCTACTTACAGAGCTTATGAGATTTTACGTTTCACATGTATGACACAAGTTTCATGAGAGACTACTAGAGCATGTAAAATCTCCTTCTGTATGACTTGCGTTACTGACGAGGATAGAAAAATTGTTGGGTACTTAGTGAGAGAAAAATAATTTAATAATCTTGAATGTCAGGTACGTCTGCAATGGTTCAAATGCCTCTGAGCACTATGGGACTTAACTTCTGAGGCCATCGGTCCCCTAGAACGTAGTAATAAAGCTAACTAACCATCCATGCCCGAGAAAGGATTCGAACCTGCGACCGTAGCGGTCGCACGGTTCCAGACTGTAGCGCCTAGAACCGCTCGGCCCGAAACGTCTGCATTTTTAGGATTATTCTCGAGGGAATCGCTAGTCGCAGCCCACAAAAGGGGTTTAAACTACCAAGAGTTCTATGAACGGGTTATTTCCTAGTGCCATATTTCATGATTATTGTTAGTTTTACATCTAGAAAGAAAGAAGAAAATACCCATCTCGCTTTAGATCGGTATGCGAGGGGCAGATGATCGTTTATGGTTTGACTGTGACATAGGAAAATAGACTACAGGATCTTGAAAAGGGTATTACACACGCTTAATTTTACGGTTCACGCCAACGACCGTTTTGACACAGTCCAAACCAGCCAGAAATTAATCCATTTTCACTTACCTTCTTTGACTGCCTCGAAGAATCGCTGAACTCATTCGCCTTCTCTACGGTAAGAGGTGCCATAGGACAATCGCAATTGTGTAAACCGATTTCTTCACTTGAATGGTATTATTAAATAATGAACGGACATATTCCCAAACTCTTTCAACGCTAAAAAAGTAAAGATGTGACAAAACAAGACAAAACAACAATCTACAGCGATCATAACATGTCACCTGGTACCGAAATTATTGTAACACTTCACTATCCCCTTGGGCGAAGTCGGTGCGGCTTATACTTGTAGGCTGAGTCCAGTGATTCACCACACATAATGTTTCTTACAAACTGTCTTTCACATGTGTCAGAATGTTCTGTGGTATTTTAAAATTTTATTATTCATTCCTGTCCATGTTGATTTGAGATTCGATGTCCTCGTACGTGGTTCTTTCATGTACCAGTTTTTGCAGTAACGTGAAACGGTCTTTCGTTCAACTCTTTCAGCTGTAGTAACACAACAAACAATATACACTCCTGGAAATTGAAATAAGAACACCGTGAATTCATTGTCCCAGGAAGGGGAAACTTTATTGACACATTCCTGGGGTCAGATACATCACATGATCACACCGACAGAACCACAGGCACATAGACACAGGCAACAGAGCATGCACAATGTCGGCACTAGTACAGTGTATATCCACCTTTCGCAGCAATGCAGGCTGCTATTCTCCCATGGAGACGATCGTAGAGATGCTGGATGTAGTCCTGTGGAACGGCTTGCCATGCCATTTCCACCTGGCGCCTCAGTTGGACCAGCGTTCGTGCTGGACGTGCAGACCGCGTGAGACGACGCTTCATCCAGTCCCAAACATGCTCAATGGGGGACAGATACGGAGATCTTGCTGGCCAGGGTAGTTGACTTACACCTTCTAGAGCACGTTGGGTGGCACCGGATACATGCGGACGTGCATTGTCCTGTTGGAACAGCAAGTTCCCTTGCCGGTCTAGGAATGGTAGAACGATGGGTTCGATGACGGTTTGGATGTACCGTGCACTATTCAGTGTCCCCTCGACGATCACCAGTGGTGTACGGCCAGTGTAGGAGATCGCTCCCCACACCATGATGCCGGGTGTTGGCCCTGTGTGCCTCGGTCGTATGCAGTCCTGATTGTGGCGCTCACCTGCACGGCGCCAAACACGCACACGACCATCATTGGCACCAAGGCAGAAGCGACTCTCATCGCTGAAGACGACACGTCTCCATTCGTCCCTCCATTCACGCCTGTCGCGACACCACTGGAGGCGGGCTGCACGATGTTGGGGCGTGAGCGGAAGACGGCCTAACGGTGTGCGGGACCGTAGCCCAGCTTCATGGAGACGGTTGCGAATGGTCCTCGCCGATACCCCAGGAGCAACAGTGTCCCTAATTTGCTGGGAAGTGGCGGTGCGGTCCCCTACGGCACTGCGTAGGATCCTACGATCTTGGCGTGCATCCGTGCGTCGCTGCGGTCCGGTCCCAGGTCGACGGGCACGTGCACCTTCCGCCGACCACTGGCGACAACATCGATGTACTGTGGAGACCTCACGCCCCACGTGTTGAGCAATTCGGCGGTAGGTCCACCCGGCCTCCCGCATGCCCACTATACGCCCTCGCTCAAAGTCCGTCAACTGCACATACGGTTCACGTCCACGCTGTCGCGGCATGCTACCAGTGTTAAAGACTGCGATGGAGCTCCGTATGCCACGGCAAACTGGCTGACACTGACGGCGGCGGTGCACAAATGCTGCGCAGCTAGCGCCATTCGATGGCCAACACCGCGGTTCCTGGTGTGTCCGCTGTGCCGTGCGTGTGATCATTGCTTGTACAGCCCTCTCGCAGTGTCCGGAGCAAGTATGGTGGGTCTGACACACCGGTGTCAATGTGTTGTTTTTTCCATTTCCAGGAGTGTATATGCAAAAAATCATTCTAACTCTTCTAATTATATCGCATAACTTAGTTGTTATTACAAGGTGATTTCTTTCTTTGTACATCTTGCCCCCCCCCCCAAATAACTGTTTGTCCAGATGCAAATTACAAAATGTTTCAAGCAAATGTTCGTTAGCCGTCAGGGGGACATAAATCAGAATGATTGTCTTCGTTGTAGCTTTGTTCTTTTACAAAGATATGAACCGCAGTACGATTTTTTTAAATGGCACACTGTACTTTTTATTCGGTAATTAATTTCCTCTCCTAAAGAGCTATTCAAAAATGTATCACACTGTACCATTCACCGAAACTGAATTATATAACACAACATTGACGTTGATGCTCGCAGCGCTTAGTGCAGCTACTCGGGGTAATGGAACACATACACGTGCTGCTGTTGACAGAGGACAAATGTAAACATAAGTAGAATGCACATCCGTCATTGCGTCAACCATCGCCAGTTCAAGAGTTATGTGAGTAGACTGTACACGAACGAAGAGAAGATAGAAATACAACTCATCTATGGGGAATGTAAATTCGCAGAACAGTAATTGCAGTACTGCTTTCTTGTGTACGGCTACATTTAATACAGTAGTTTAGTCCTTTTAAATACTGTTGTGTAGAGTAGGCATAGAGTAAAGGCTGCCCTCCTCATAACTGCATCCACATAACGTTTCTTTTATTGTTGTTGTTGTTGTTGTTGTAGGTAGGCGAAATGCTACGCAGGTAGTGGAACTGTACAGAGAGCGATATCCCGATAAGAACCCACCTTTCCTTCGGATGTTTTCTCATCTTGCGATGTTTCAGGACACGGGAAGTTTCAACCTACGACAGCGCAATCGTCGTAGCACTCGCACAGACGAAGCTGCCGAAGTTACTGTCCTCGCTTCCGTTGTTGTGAATCCACATATGAGCACAAGAAAGCTTGAACACGAGATTGGCACTCCTAAAACCAGTGTACATCGTATTCTTACACGTCACCGGTTCCATCCTTACCATGTACACCTACATCAAGAAGAGCATGGGAATGATTTCCAGAATCGGGTACAGTTCTGCCAGTGAGCACAGCAGCAAATCCTCGCCAACGTGAACTTCTTCTCCAATGTTCTATTTACCGACGAATACTCCTTCTCAAACAAAGGACTGGTAAATACAAGGAACATGCATTATTGGTCCAGCGACAACACACGATGGCTTAGACTGGTGGAGCACGAGAGTCAATGGAGAGTTAACGTCTGGTGGGGTGCTTGGTACTACAGTTGTTGGCCCTTATTTCATCAATTGTAGTCTAAACAGCACAGCGTATGCCAACTTCCGCAGACAAATTCTTCCTCCTCTTCTGGATGAAATGTCGCTAAGAACCAGAATGCTTATGTGGTACCAACACGAAGGATGTCCAGCACTTAACGCCTTGCGTGCACGTCGTGTTCTGAATCGAAGGTATCCTGCGAGATGGATTGGTCGAGGAGGAACAGTTACTTGGCCTGCTTGGTCTCCTGATTTAAATGCTCTGGACTGTTTTCTTTTGGGATGCGTTAAAGACGCTGTCTATCGCGCTATTCCAGCAACTCCAGGGGACATGTAGGAACGTATCGTGCTTGGTTGTAATTCTCTTCAACAGGCAACACTGGAAGCCGTAAATAATTCTTTCATTCAACGAGTTCGCCAGTGTATCGGTGTCCAGGGTCGCCACTTTGAGCACCTTTCAATGTTCTACTCTTCTGTACAGTCACATTTAGTACAGTAGTTTACTCCTTTTAAATACTGTTGTGTAAAGTAGGCATACTGTACAGGGGAGTCAAACTCAATTTCGTGTTACGTTTTTACTTGGTTCTCTACGATACTCATTCTGGGTATTATTATTGTTACTAGCTTTCTTATCTCTGTTTGTAAGGTCAATAAGATCGACAGCCGACAAAAAGTATTCTAAGTTTCTGGGACCTTTCTCAGTTTTTCTCTGATGTGAAATGTAAGTTTTACTTACAAAATTTGTAGTACATCACCAAGAGCCATGGGTTCATCCCAGAAACGAGTCTTATTTATATACTTCTCGAAATATTTTTTAATGTTCCCTGCTTGATGTTGTATGTCTCTGGACTAAAAATGAGCTTCTGTAATCTTTCCTGCAATCTGCGCGACCAATATTTCGCAAGAAATTTATTTTGAAATTGTGCTAATGTGTGATAGCTCTCTGCCGTCCCGGATGCCCTAAGCACGGCCTCATCTTGTATAATATGTAATATAGATTGGATCTATTGTATTTCAGACCAAGCTGTAGGCAACACGCTTCTAAAAGCTTTACAAAAATAACTGGATGAACGGATTTTTTTCTGCAATTGTCGATATTTTAGAACATTTTCCTGAAGTATAACGTATGAAAGTGTGGTGCCTGCCCCAAAATTTCGTGTAACAGAGTTTTGTGGTACTATGTTTGTCCTAGATACTGTCCCTTGTGCATATACACTTCCCATGGAAAACAGGACTACGTGATTCATCATTCATTCCTTGCTTGCTCCTTAATGTTATTGCGTTGCTATTTGTGTTTGAACATGATCCTTCAACTTAGCTGGATACTGTGTAAGCGTTCTTTGTGTCTGACTTACCTCAGTTCGTATCTTTAACACTGACATATTCTGCTCTGTTTGTACATCGGCAATCGTTTGCTCAACAGCCTGTCAATTAAAGTCTCTTTCTCGTAAAAATCGTCAACTGGTATTTCATGTTTTCTTATGTCATCTGCTTCTCTGACTACCTGTTGAACTGCGAACTGTACTGCTGTGTTTTCTAACCCCGTTGTATCAAAATCATTCGTCAGTTTTTTAATCTGTTCTGGTATGTCTTTTACTGTAGTTTTCAGTTTTGAAATATCGTTAGTTATTGCTTCTAAGTGCCGCGTATCACTTCAATGACGAGATTTGCAACATCTGTTTTGATTGTTTTCTTCAAATCTTTTATAAAATTTTTGATTGATTTCATTAAGTTTTTGATTGGGTAAAGCGTCAGTCCTTTGATATAATTGTACAAAAGTGTCAGGTGTATGGTTTGCTACTTCGGAACTAGTATTGTTCACCGGCTGTGACGTTGCGCCATTCGGCGGCTCGAAACATCGCCACCGCTACCCTGAACATTTTCAAATCTACTCTCGGATATAGTACCTAAAGTGTTCTCTTCCGCTGGACTTTCCATGGTTGTTGTTTGAAACTCAGTTTTAACAATAACAACGTGTCTGAATTACCAAAAGTAAGTAACTTTCTCTTTCTCATTGGTCTTTTGTTCACTACGTGAAAAGCTCTCAGTTGACGCTTAGCTGAAACTTACCTCTGCTACTGAAAAATATTTATTTCCAAAACAATAGAGTCAGGCTAAACTTGTCTTCACGCTACTGCAAGAATGTTTCCGCAAGTTTGTGAAACATTTAAGTAATGAAAAATTACTACAAAAACAATAAATTTTGAAACTACCAGCAAAGAAACCAAATTCTACGAATAACAGAGGCTGGGTCTCGTAAAAAATCAACTCTACTCCCACATTTAAATTTAACAAGCGCTACGACTGTTCCTTACTTGATGTGCTATTTTTCTGCCGGCGGGGAAAATACTGCAGAATCACCTTTTTTCCAGATTTTTCTTTTCTCATTTTACTCCCTCATAATTTTGGAATTTATTTCCTTATTACTATAGTCTGCTCCGCGTCATGCACCCAGCTGTGTGTTGCATGAAACAAACAAACATTTATGTAACAATAGTATTGTAGCTTTGTACACTTTAGATAAGAAATATGATAAATATGTATGTATTTAAGTGATGTAAACGATAGCCAGTGTAAGACCTTCTGTCTGACTTGCGTTTGTGACGGGGATAAAAAGAGTTGTTGTCTGCTTAATGAGAGCAAAATAATTTAACAATATTGAAAATCAGATACGCCCTCAATATGAGGGTGATTCTCGATGGAATCGTTTGTCGTAGCACACAAAATGTATTTAAATTAGCGAGAGAGGTACGGACGGGTTATTTCCAAGTTCCATATTTCATGATTATCGTTAGGTGTACGATCTAGGAAAAAAGAAAAAAAAAAACACTCGCTTTAGACCGGTATGCAGAAGGCAGAGGGCTTCTCGGGTAAGCTGACTAGGAGAAAACTATTATCCGTTTCACGGTTTGATTGTGAAATCGAAAAGTAAAGACTGCAATCTCTTGAAAAGTGCGAGAATTATGCGCACTTAATTTTTATGTACCAAACAAGTGGCCATTTTGGCACAGACCAAGTGAGCCAGGAACTAATCCGTTTTCGCTTACCCCCTTTCACAGCCTCGAAGAACCGCTAAACTCTTCCGCCCCCTCTGCAGTAAAAAGTACCATAGGACAATAATAATTGTGTACATCGAATTCTTCACTTGAATGGTTATCATTAAATAATGAACGGACGTACTTCCTTGTGACCAAACTCTATTCAAATAAGGATACCAGACTATGACAAAGCAAGGTCAACCTTAGCATATCTTCTGCTTTTATGCAGAGATCACAATACGCCATCTGGAACCGAATTTTTTATTGTAACTCTTCAAGCAGAACGGTGTCGCCATTTCCATGAGAACAGAGACGAGTGACGGTAGACAATTGGACGCCCCTGGACTTAATGATCAAGCACGAGGCGGATTCGTTACTTTGATTTTGGCTGTTCATCCTCGAAGGTGAATTTGTTGAAGGTGATTCTAGTACGAGATTGGTAGACAATTAAAACTGTGATTTAATTTTATTCGATACAATCGATGTTATTAGGGATCGTGGAACTGTGTCACTCATTCCTTAATTAAGTAAAACTACACAAGTTACTTATTTTTTCATGCCGAACACGACGCGTTTCGAGAATTTATTCTCAGTATCAAGTGCATTTGTCCTCGTAAGTATATTTTGTGGTGTTTGAACGTGTGTTTTTCTGTTTCACTTGGAGTATTGTTGACGTTTTTGATTTTATACTGCAATCTGAAAATGGGACAAAATAAATCTTAGGATGTTTTTTATATGCTAATGTTGGAAATAGTATTCCTATCTGTCTTCTTACAATTACTGTTCCTTCTACATTGTGCAGAATACTGCACACATTACTGACACTGTTTTTGACATCAAAATTTGTTACAGAGGGATTTTGACTACAACAGAAATTAATACACAACTGAAACAAAAGAAATAGACAAATTCCCAGACTCAGAAATATACAAAGTCGCATGTAGAACTTTCTCAAACTACTACATACGACAAACTGGCAGGTATTATCATAGTGGATACACTGAATACATGAATTGTTAGACACATAAACAAGTCACAAAGTGAGCAATAACAACAGAGGTAAGAAACAACGGACACCACTACAAAAACACAGAAAAAGATCTTACGATACTCCATCACTTTCAGAAATAGTATGAAGTTTAACGGAGGACCTCGGAATTTTTGTAGGCAACATAAAAACAAGGGAGGAAGTAGATAGTGGATAAGGTTTTTTTCACATATTTCTCTTGCATGTAAGAAATGTAGTATTTTCCATGAACATGTTCATTTCTTCAAAGACTCTACTTTTTCCATGAACATGTTCATTTTTCCATAGACTCTACTTAACATGTGCATTAAAATAGAATATATAGCACGATTGATACTTTAAATCTCAATAATCAGGAATGGTAAAATAAATTTATAATTGACAACTTTCTGTAACTAATGTAATCTACAGAAAAATGACACCTCCGACTGTATCCAAACTGTTTGTGTAAACTTACTGTCACTCCATCTCTGTAACATGTTATGATGTCAAAAATAAACAGTTTGAGTGGTGTGCGTGGTAGTCAAGGAAATGTACTCGTAATCAGACAAACAGAAATAATGTTTGTAACATCAGCATATGAAAAACATACTAAGACTTATTTTCTCCGATTTTCTGTTTGCAGTAAAACTTCAAAAACGCAACAACAGTACAAGAGACGCCGAAAAAACACACACGCAAACAGCACAAAAAATACTTATGTAAACAAATGCCCTCCACAGTGAGAATAAATTCTGGAAACGCAGCGTGCTAAGCATGAAAAAAATACGCAACTGGTTTAGCTTTTATTATTTAAAGCATGAAAATTGTTGTGTCGATCAACGAGGCACCGAAAACACAGCAGTTCTCCTGACAAAGCCTAGTCTACCATGGAAGTCCAGTGACAGGGAATTTTCAGTTCGAAGAAGCGTCTGACAAATGGGGTAAATAAGGGACTGTTTCTCGCATTGCATGTGCAAGGGGTACGGTCAGAATAGTAACGTCAGACCGCGTGCACGGGAATCGCGTGGTGTCTCCACCTCTGGTACCTCAGTCAACCAGGTGGGAGGAACGGAGTAGTGACTCGGAGGACGCCTGCAGTAGCAGCAAGCGGCGTGTACGGCTAGGGTGGGAGGCAGAAGCGTGCACCGAGCATGGGTGGCGATCCCGGGACCGCAGCCGCGACTGCCGGCCGAGCCTTGACTAGACTCGCGCCACCCAGCTGCTCGTCAAGTCGCGCGCCGCCGTGCATAACACTGTTACGGGAGCGAAACGAAATCTCTGTGGCCCGCCTGCAAGCACTTTTTTACTTCGCTCAGTATTTACCGACATAGTACTTCACCTATGGTCTTTTCTTAAAATAACTGATCGCTATAACATCAGCAACAAGATGGTTACTCAGATCTCCACCATTTGCCTGTAATTGTTAAATCAACTTATTGTTAGATGCTCTTCAAAAACCTCTGTACCTTACGATGTGGTGAATACAGTTAATTTTACGAATGGTCATCCTAACATCGTACTAATTAACAAATTTTTATAACACTAACCAAAGTATTTAAAAGTTTTTACTTTTCAACACGGATGTAAGTTGGTTATATCACAACAGATGTTTTCTCATTACGATGTTTATCTTTTCCTCACCAGGTAGGCCTTTCACTAGGCAAAGTGTGGCTTCCGACTGTAGCTTATTTCAGAGAAATTTCGTTAAAAAATCAACAGTTGAAATTTATTACTTCACGGACCAAACACAAACCTGTGTAATGTTGAGGACCGTATGAACCGTTCATTAAAAGCCTTGTAGTTTGGAAAATCTGTCTAAATTCCAATGAAATTGAGTATTTCGATACCGTTCACATAATCCTTGTAGAAATTCACTTGCTTCGGACGAAAATATCTAGAATAAAATTAAGGAACATTTGAAGGTTCAAATGGCTCTGAGCACTATGGGACTTAACATCTATGGTCATCAGTCCCCTAGAACTTAGAACTACTTAAACCTAACTAACCTAAGGACAGCACACAACACCCAGCCATCACGAGGCAGAGAAAATCCCTGACCCCGCCGGGAATCGAACCCGCGAACCCGGACGGGGGAAGCGAGAACGCTACCGCACGACCACGAGATGCGAACATTTGAAGGGATTTGGAAAAATTTCAAACACTATTTCCCTGCTCTGTCTGGTAATAACAACAGGATTCGAAATCTCTTGGAAAAATTAATTTTGGAATCCACATGAAGTGTAAATTGAAACGAGCAGCTACTGGAAACTTCCAGAGAAAATATATCTTTATCATTGGTAATTTTCTGGTTAAGCTAAAGACGGATTTTCAAATGTTATCGAAAAAGCGGTAACATGTTTATTTTCTGGATCATCCGCATATCACTGCGAAAAGGCTGTTTTTCCTTACACGGATATAAAAAATCCGAAAAAAATTCACAGTGAAAGTAATTTGAAATTGTCACACGCAAAGCAGGGAGATCCTCCTCAGCTAATTCCGAGGCAGGATTGTGCAAGTCACTTCTGTAACGAAAACTTCTACATTAACAGAAAAGTGTAAAATACTTAAATATTGCGTACTAGATCCAGCAATTGTTTAAAAGGTTCATCAGCTGTTTTGATGTGGTACTGGTGAAATGTAAAGCGTTACACACTGAAGCGCCAAAGAAACTGATATAGGCATACGTATTAGGATACACAGATATGTAAACAGGGAGATTGCGGCGCTGCGGTTGGCAGTGCATCTATTAGACAACAAGGGTCTGGAGCAGTTGTCATATCGGTTACTGCTGCTACAATGGCGGGTTATCAAGATTTAAGTGAGTTTCAACGTGGTGTTATAGTCGGCGCACGAGCGATGCGACACAGCATCTCAGAGGTAGCAGTGAAGTGGGGATTTTCCCGTACGATCCTTTCACGAGTGTACCGTGAATATCAGGAATCCGGTAAAACACTAAATCTCCGACATCGCTGGGGCCGGATAGAGATCCTGCAAGAACGAGTCCGACGACGACTGAAGAGAATCGTTCAGCGTGACAGAAGTGCAACCCTTCCGCAAGTTGCTGCAGATTTCAGTGCTCGGCCACCAAAAAGTGACAGCGTGCGAACCATTCTACGAAACATCATCGATATGGGTTTTCGGAACCAAAGGTTCACTCGTGCATCCCTTGATGCTGCGCGACAGAAAGCTTTACGCCTCGCCTTAGCCCGTCAACAGCGGCAGTTGACTGTTGATGACTGGAAACATGTTGAATGATCGGACGCGTCTCGTTTCAAATTGTATCGAGCGGACGGACGTGTACGGGTATGGAGACAACCTTATGAACCCAGGTACCCTGCCTGTCAGAAGGGGACTGTTCAAGCTGGTGGAGGCTCTGTAATGGAGTGGGGCGTATGCAGTAGGGCTGATATAGGACCCATGATCCATCTAGATACGACACGTGACACGTACATTAATCATCCTGTCTGATCACCTGCATTCGTTCATGTGCATTCCGACGTACTTGGGCAATTCCAGCAATTCCGACACTCCACATTGCACCACAGAACTGCTACAGAGTGGCTCCAGGAACACTCTTCTGACTTTAAACACGTCCGTTGGCTCCTAGACTCGCAAGACATGACCATTATTGAGCTTATCAGGGACGGCTTGCAACGTGCTGTTCAGAAGAGGTTTCCATCCTCTCCTATTCTTATGGATTTATAGACAACCCTGCACGATTCATGGTGTCAGTTCCCTCCAGCCGTACTTCAGACATTAGTCGAGTAGATGTCACGTCGTGTTGCGGCACTTTTGCGCGATTTCGGGTGCCCTACACGATATTAGGCGGGTGTACTAGTTTCTTTGGCTCATCAATGTAAAGACAATAGCGCTATTAAATCAGTTGCTTTCAGTTCAGTTACTTCCATGTTACTGCAAGTACTTTCTTTGTGTTGCTTCCATCATTTTACATTGCGCGTTATTTTTCTTTGTAAGGTATCAAGAACGTTCTGTTCCTAGCCCATCAAACATTCACGATTCTCCATGAAATGCTGACGATTTAGAAAGTAATTTTGCTTGCTGCGCATATGTGGCTAGTCAGCCCCCAATTCCCGGAACTTCCTGTTTTTCGGCTGCACCGAGCCCTGTTGACACCCGGGATCGGTAGGGTACCCGACAGCCGGGGCCCTCGACTGCGCATCGCCGCCCGCGCACTCTCTTCTTTTCCCGGTACAGCTGAGCTCGACTGCCCTCGACGCGAGAGGACTACTACTGGTGAGCTCGTACCACGAACATGGACTCTATTAAAGTTAAGGAGCAGCTTCATGTAAACAGAGAACCGTGTTAAACCACGTGTGCATTTGTGTTCTAGAAAGAGGATACCGGCCACCTATAGCAACATCCTCTCCCTTGCTTCCTTGCGGTACGAGACCTCAAAGTGACGACGAAGGTTCTACAGTGGCGAGGAGGATCGGAAAATTCATTAGCGATCGAAGATAATTAGCTTGGTCGAAGATTTTGCTTCCTCCTCTTATGTTGTTGCTTGCAGGATCGCTCGTGTTCCAGTGCTTCTAATTCCTAATTTGTTGTTGTGTTCTTGCATGTATTCCAGGAGGGAGGCAGTAGGACTAATCAAATTTCTCTTTTCAGAGGCTTTGCTTGCTTTTTGATATAACGTATTTGTGAAAACCCGGAATTCCCCGCCCCCTCTAGCACCCGCCCCTGCGCCTCAGCCGCAGACGGCCAATGTGGCGCGTCTAACACATGTTTTTCAATTGCAGTACCAAAAAACTGCTAGCCTAATGACGATGGAACAACTAATGGTTGCACAAGCTGCGTCGGCAGCACAACCGTAATGGATCAACAAACCAGCCCAGAAAGTGCCACCGACCAGCATACCACCGCCGGCCGGAGTGGCCGAGCGGTTCTAGGCGTTACAGTCTGGAACCGCGCGACCGCTACGGTCGCAGGTTCTAATCCTGCCTCTGGCATGGATGTGTGTGATGTCCTTAAGTTAGTTAGGTTTAAGTAGTTCTAAGTTCTAGGGGACTGATGATCACAGCAGTTAAGTCCCATAGTGCTCAGAGCCATTTGAACCAACCAGCATACCACCGTTCGTGCAATTTAAGGACACAGAAGAGGAATGGATTGAATACATAACTCAATTCCAAGCACACCGTTAAGTTCATCGTGTTGAAGGTACTGTAAAGTTACGATTCTTCCTTTCGATTCCTCAAATTGATACAAAGCACTGTAAAGTTACAATATTTCCTTCCGACTTCTCAAATTGATACAAAAACTATTCCCCACCTCGTCTCCTGGCGAACACAGCAATGACCAAGAAATCGCTGCATTAACTAAATACTATGACTAGCAAATCCAGATAGCTGCGGCTAGATATCAGTTCTTTCGTTTGCAGAAAAAAACCGGAACGGACGTACCGCCAGTGGTACACAGAATTAACGACATGACTGAGAAGTGTAAATTTAAGTGGAGTTGTGCCAACTTTTGTAGTGATTGCGATGCAACAACATTCAATGTTTCAGATAGTAGAATCGATATTAAAGGACTCTGTTTCATCACTTACCCAAGTATTGCAAATCTTAGAGCAATGTGATTCGGGTGCCATAGCGGCCGATAAGTTTGACCAGGCCCCGATTTGTCGAGTGGAGTCCCCCTGTGCCCGTGGCCCCAGCAAACAGCCGCAAGAACGAGCGCGTGCACAGCGGCGCGGACAGCCACGTAGACATCCAAACAGGCCTGTGAATTTACTGAAGCCGCAAAATACAGGATTGCCCATCACGTAACGCAACGTGTTACACGTGTGGGAAAAAAGGCCATGTCCAAGCAGTTTGTTTGTAACGGCACTAAAACGCCAATTTTGGCTGCTCCCAGAAACAACAGTCTCGTGCACATGCAGTGAACGCCGTGTTTTCAAAGCCAACAACCGGTTCTGACAAAAGCAAGATTAAGGGTGTGCCTCATTTTTGCCCAAATGCTGTGCAACGACGTTGAAACAAATTATTTGTCTTATTTTGTATTGCTGGCCGTCGTTGATCTTTCAGTTAGACACAGGTGCTTCAGTAACTCTTCTTAATCGTGCCAGTTACCAACAGTTACGCTCACTACTACTTCTTAAATCTAGCAAGCACCTCACTGCTTACAACGGACAGGAAACATTCAATGCTTGGACAGTGTCGTTTGCCTGCCACTTAAAAATCTCACACTAGGACACTGAACTTTACTGTTTTGAAATCAAGAAACAATGAGAACATTATCGGTTTAGATGCCTTTGACTTGTTTGGGCTTAGCACCCACAACAACGTACTTTCCATATCCGCTTGTGGTCCAAACGACAATGAAGCTAGAATGGTTAAAGATTTTCCTAGACTATTTTCAGGAGGAATGGGAAAAGTTAATAACTTTGTAGCTCATGTTAATTTGAAAGACAGTGCACAGCCTAACTTTTCCCCGGCCCGCCCCACTCCAACTGTTTTAAGAGACAAAGTAGTCAGTGAATTGAAAGAATTGCAAGATAATGGTGTAATTGCACCCATTCAAGCTAGTCAATGGGCAGGTCCTCTCATTTCGTTGCCTAAGCATTCTGGCCACATCCGCATTTGTGTTGACTTCAAGCCTACAGTCAACCAACAAAAAAAAAAAAATGGTTCAAATGGCTCTGAGCACTATGGGACTCAACTTCTGAGGTCATGAGTCCCCTAGAACTTAGAACTACTTAAACCTAACTAACCTAAGGACATCACAAACATCCATGCCCGAGGCAGGATTCGAACCTGCGACCGTAGCGGTCTTGCGGTTCCAGACTGCAGCGCCTTTAACCGCACGGCCACTTCGGCCGGCCAGTCAACCAACAGACAGTAGTTGACACTCGTCCGTTCAAATGGCTCTGAGCACTATGCGACTTAACTTCTGAGATCATCAGCCGCCTAGAACTTAGAACGAATTAAACCTAACTAACCTAAGGACATCACACACATCCATGCCCGAGTAGGATTCGAACCTGCGACCGTAGCGGTCGCTCGGCTCCAGACTGTATCGCCTAGAACCGCACGGCCACTCGGGTTGGCACTCGTCCGTTACCTCGCCCTGAGGAACTCATAGACAGGCTTGGTGGAGGACGTTACTTTTCTGAGATACATTTGTGTGATGCCTATTTGCGAATTCCAATGGATGAGGAATCACGGAAATTGTATGCTGTAAATACACATTTAGGACTGCTCAAGTATTTGCATTTTCCCTTCGGCAATTCTTCAGAACCCGCCATTTTTAAACGTTACTTGGAACAGCTGACTGCAGATGTGCCATTTTGTCCAAACTGCCTTGACGATATTGTTGTCTCAGGTCGTACACCAGAGGAACACATTGCCAATTCACGTCCTCTTTTTGATGTGTTTTCAGAAGCAGGATTCAAGTGTCGGCTTGATAAGTGTGAATTTTTTCAAACTTAACTACAGTACTTAGGTCATGTGATAAACAGACAGAATGTGCACCCCCTCGGATCTCATTTGCCTGCAATCCGTGACCTGTCTGCTCCTCGCAATGTCAGTACTGGGCAAGATGACTAAATACATTCAGTTCTTACCAAATTCCGCTTAGATCGCGGCCCCGTTGCATCGCTTGCGTCGGAAAAACGTGCCTTTCGTGTGGACTAAAGACTGTTAAGAAGCATTTCAGAAACTCAAAAATTCCTTGCTCAGTGATTGATGTTTAGTACATTTTGACCCTGTCAAGCCAGCAGTTTGGCAAGTCGACGCTTCTTCCTACGGAATCGGCGCTATGCTTTCTCACAGAATTGGTGCACAGCGTCAAAGTTGTTAACTCAAACTCAGTGCAATTATTCAGAGATTGGTAAAGAAGCTCTCGCTACTGCATATGGTGTAACAAAATTCCAACACTATTTGTAAGATCACAAGTTCTATTTAGTGACAGATCACAAGCATTTGCAGTCCTTTGTTTCATCCGTCAAAGCCGGTTCGTATACGCACTGTTCGCAGTATCAGTATGAAATTGTGTACAGACCTTCGGCAAAGCATGGCAAAGCAGACGCCCTATCTCGCCTTCCGATTGGCCCAGACTCTGATTTTGATGCATCTGCCACGTTTTGTTTCCAGATCGATGCGCAGGAGTCTGAATAGCTGGAATCTGTTCCCTTGCGCTACAGAACAATTGCACAGGCCACGGAAGCAGACCCATATCTCAAGATTTTGTTGCATCGCATTAGCACGTCTTGGCCTGGTTCATTGAGCAGTATCCAGAACGGAGTTGTACGACGATGTTTTGCACGTCGGGATAACCTTTCGGTACAACCGTGCGTGATTCTAGTTCAAAATGACACTGGGCAATCGCGTGTACCTGATTCTAAAGTGTTGCAAAAGGCTGTGTTGCGATTGCTCCACCGAGGACATCGGGGAATTGTTCGCTCTAAATAGCTGTCGCGACGGCACTGTACTTGGCAGTGCATGGCCGTCCATATTCAACAAGTGACATGTGCGGAAAACCAGTCCGCTCCACCACAGGCGTTCCAGCATGGCCTAAGACTCACTCGCCATGGAAACGAGTGCACATTGGCTTTGCAAGACCATTTTGGAACAGTTGCTGGCTCTTAGTAATTGACTCTTTTAGCAAACTTGCGATGCCTATGAACTCTACCACGTCAAGTAGCACCATTCAAGCGCTACACTCCACATGTTGCATAGAAGGTTTGGCAGAAGTACTTGTATCAGACAACGGACCACAGTTCACCTCACTTGATTTTGAGCAGCTGTGTGAACGAAATGGCATTCGTCGTCTAACAAGTGCTCCGTTTCACCCCAGGCCGATGGGGAAGCAGAAGGCTTCGTACGCACTTTTAAACAAGAGATGGTAAAACTTCGCACCAGCCACACACGGGAACAGGCGTTCCAATTCTTTCTCGCCTCCTGTTGCTATCACCCACGAGACAGACAATCACTGGAAGAACTTCAGCATGGCCACCGCCATCAGACGCTGCCACACTTGCTACTTCCACCATAGCATCCGGTGCCGCAAAAGGACCACAAGTATCACTTTGGGCAACGCAATCCTTTTCTTTTCGGGGTTTATGGAAACTGTGGGCGCTGGGAAAGATGCGAACTCCAGGAACTCATTAGTTCTTGCATGTACTTGATTGCAGGTCCCGATGGTTTGCTGCGCCGCCACCAAACAAAATTCGTGTGTATCATTAGCCCCGTGATTCACAGCCTCACTGGACCGCGCGGCCTTCGCAGCCGCCAGCTGGTGCCACCAGGGCACCCTAACAGGAGCGGATACACGATGCGCCCTCGCCCCCGCGTGTCTCCACTCGCCGACCCGATGGACGTGCACCCGTCGTCGCCATCGCTGTCATCGCCCCAGGACACGCCCTGAGGCCTGGACGTGCGCCCTCACAGCAGTTTGCCAGAAGATGTTTCTGTTGCCTTGCAAGCCACATGGTGGGGTACAGTCTGGAGTACTCCGTCGTCCACTGTCACGGGTCCTGGTTCATCTCTACGTCCAGCTTCCTGCATTCCTCCCGGTATCTTTCGCATCCTCTCTGCACGCCAACTGTGCGGCATTTCGGGAGGGAGGGAGCGGGGGGGGGGGGGGGATGTCGACGACGAATGTGCTATCGTAAGCTGTCGGCAGCACGCCGGTCAGCAAAGATCTAGCGCGAAGATCGATAGTAGACGCTGGACCAAGCGCGCCTATCACGAGAGAGGCCAGAGACCAGACAAGCAACAGGCCGCCAGAGCCCTCTCGACAGCACCTATTTAGGCCACCGCCACTGACCGGAGGACCTCACTAAGTGACACTCCAGTTTGGCGTCTGTCAGTTATTCGCAGAGCGGGTCACAGTCTACGACAGTACAAAGCGACCAAATTAGTGTACATAGCGGGACTATAGTGAGACTTAAGTTTGTAATAGCAAGATTACCGTTACTGTCTTCAAGTGGACTATTACTACTTGGACCGCAACATGGACTCTATTAAGGTTGAGTATCAGCTTTATGTAAATAAAGAACCATGCTAAATCATACGTGCATTTGTATTGTAGAAAGAGGTTACTGGCCACCTACAATAACATCCTCTCCCTTGGTTCCTTACGGTACAATACAGTTGCGATGAAGTTTCTACACCTATCATATTTCCCTGGGGCACTCCTGACCATACCATTGTCACTGATTACACTCACCGTCATGAGCAACATACTGGGTTTTATAACTTAAGAAGTCTTCCAGCCAGTCAAATATCTGAGAATTTATTGTTTATGCTAGTACTTTCTTTAACAGTCTGCAGTGGGATACTGTGTCAAATTCTTCACAGAAATCTAGCAGTATGAAATCTGTCTGTTGGCCTTTGTCCACAGTTCGCAGCATATAATGTAAGGAAAGGGCAGTCTGAGCTTGCACGAGCGAGGCTTTCTAAATCCGTGCTGGTCCGTGAAGATTAGGTTCTGTCCCAGGAAAATCTGTAATATTCGAATTGAGAATATGTTCAAGGACTCTGCAGCAAGCTTCAAGCTGATTGTCTGTAATTTTGTGGGTCCATTGCTTTACTCTTCTCATATGCAGGAATCACCTGCGTTTACTACCAGTGCTTACGACTTTACAGTGGGGGAGAGATTGGCGATAAATGCAAGCTAAGGGCGAATGCTGTCGAGTACTCTGCAAAACCAAATTGGAATTTCAACCGAACTTGGCGACTCATTTTTTCTGTTCTTTGAGTTGTTTCTCTACGTCGTATGTCATCCATACAGGAGTCTGTTCGAGGGTCAATGGACGGTATGCTCTCCCGCTTGAGCGATTCCTTCAACGCGAAATTTAAAATTTAGCTTTCTATCTTCAGCTGCCGCACCAGGGCAACAAGTGACTGAGCGGACGCCGTAGATCCGCTTAGGGAATTTTCGAAGGCCAGAATATTCTCGGCTTCTCGGCCAGATCTTTTGCTAAGTTCTGGCGGTGGTTGTTGTATTCTTCGCGCATAGAACTTTCCACAGACGCACGAATCTCTACTAACCTTTGCCTGTCGTCATTTATGCGTTCTGTTTTTGACGAGAATGTAAGAGCCTTTGCTTTCTCAGAATCTTCGAATTTCGTTGTTAAACCATGCTGGGTCTTTTCCGCCCTTAATCCACGTACTAGACATATTACTATCTAGAACACGATTTAGAATCCGCTTAAACTTTGCCCATAATTTCTCTACGTCCGTACTACTGTAATTAAGTGGTGTCAATTCATAATGCAAGTAAGACGCTAACGACTGCTTTCCTACTCTTTCTAGCCGAAACACTCTCCTAGCCACCTTGGCTGATCTATTGACCTTCGTAACCGTAGTACTAAAAGACATCATAACCACTAATCCCTGTCTCTAAACTGACACTGTCGATAAGTCCCGGCCTGTTTGTAGCCACGAGGCGTAAGATATTTCCGTTGCGTGTGGCCTGCCGAACTAACCGCTCAACAAAGTTTTCAGAAAAAGTGTTCAGAATTACTTCGCAAGAATGTCTGTCTGTACCCTCTGCACTGAATGCAGAGACGTCCACGTCTATACTCGGTAGGTTAAAATCGTCTCCAACTAGTGTTGCATAGCTGATCGTAGACTTTCTTCAAATGGCTGTACAAGCGTCACAGCAGAGTCAGATGGCCAGCAAAAGCACGCAACAGTTTACTTGGTTTCACCTACGCCCGTTATACGCGACCAGATGAGTTCACTGTCACACTCAACTTCGACCTTAATAGAGACAATATTTTTGTCAGCCGCACTATGGCCACTAATCTGTCTTTCCTATACAGGTTCCACGACTCGCTAAATATTTCAGAGCTTTCTACTTTTGGTTTCACCCAGCTCTCGGTCTCAAGAATAATGTGAGCGCAGGAAATTCTCTGGAGGCAGTAATTGAGGCTGCTGTGGAGGCACAACGCCACCTCACAGACCTCCTACGTCCTCGTGTGTTACCTGTCGTGCGACGGTATCATGTTGCCATTTCTCATCAGGGCAAGGCTGTCTGCGCCTGTCTGTATGGACTGTCTGCGTGCTACTGAGGTAACTAACTCCGTCCAAGAAGGCTAGTATCAAGGATCAATTACAGCAGCAGCTGTGGGCCAGCTTTCCACAAGAGGGTGCGACTGACGACTGTTGTGTGAGGCGTTTCCCAACCGAACCATAAGATGCAGCCAGGTAAGAGGGGATGCGACGTGGAGTGTCGTACTGGTAATAGGACTCATACTACCAAGTTATTTGTAGATTTTGCTCGATACTGCAATTACTGGAATACCATCACGCAGCCTCTTAATTCGTGATATTTTGTTTCCTCTTCCCTTTCTGCATGCTTCGTGTTTTTTGCCACGCACTCTGCTTTCGGTAACTTGTATTGTATTGTATGTTAACCGAGGGCCTAGAAACGACGGTGAGGCTTCATCCCCATCGCAGCCGCAGTGGTCCACAACCCCACGACGACTACCGCAGTCCACTTCGCCCCTCCGCCTCCCCCACACCGAACCACTCGTTCACAGTTATTGTGTGTTCGGACTCCGGTGCCCCCCCCCCCCCCCCGCCCCCCGGTGTCCGGACAGTTGCCACGCCGGACATTTGCCACGCCGGACATTTGCCACGGTTTTACCTGCTCCGAAAGGTTGGGTCCCTTGTCTCCCCCTCTCCTCCACCTCCTCCTCACCCGCCCGCCTAGTTTGCTTTCGAAGTTCCTAACGTGACCATCAGTATGAAAGTTATTACAATGAACAAGGACAGGCCTCCTGCTCATTAGAAAGGTTACGCGTATCTTAAACAGAGGGAATCTAAAGAACGTGTTGTTACATGGATGTGCTTACACCGAAAAGCAGATCATTGCAAGGAAAAGCTGCTTTCGAGGAACGGAGAAGTGTTGAGCGTATTAGAATATCTCTGTGGACCACCTGACGATGCAGCTCTGAAAGTGAGAAACCAAGTGGAAAGAGCGAAGAGAACGTCTCGAGAAGAAACTACAGTTATCGGAGATATACGCGGATGAAATGGGAAATCTACATAATAAAGTTTATGACTTTGTTACAGTGATGCCTAATTCAGAATCTATGAAGAAAACCATGCGTCGTCGATGGAGTCAAGAGTGGGGGAACCAACAAGAGCCTAAGAACTCTTATGAAATTGATCTTCATGAAGATCTATTAAAAATGGGCGATGGCAGTAGTTTTCTTCTGGAAGACGATAGATTAGAGGTGAGAATAATGATTTTTAGTGGAAGCAAAGGAAAAGAAAGTTTAAAAACATGTTCTCATATTTTTATGGATGGAACATTTAAGAGATGCAGCAAGCATTTTGCACAGATCTACACCATACACGTAGACTTAGGAGGCACGATTAAAGAAACAAACATTCTTCCTACTATATTTGCACTGCTCCCTATTAAGAAGAAAGACGCATATGTTCGTCTGTTTCGTCTGATAAAACAGGCAGTTTCTGAGTGGTGTCCTAAACAAGTAAAGGTGAACTTTGATGCAGCTGCGATATCGGCCATTCGTCAAGTTTTTCCCACAACTGAAATAAATGTATTCTATTTCCATATGAAGAAGAGTTTATGGAAAAGAATTCGAGTTCTCGGTCTAACTGAGGAGTACCGCTAGAACTACGATTTAAGACTTCACGTCAGCATCTGTGCAGCGCTCGCAGTTGTAAAACCGGAGGACGTAAGCAATGGATGGATTGAGATTCATGCAGAAGCTCCTGATAATGGAATGTTCTCTCAATTTTTGACTACTTTGTGGATAACTGGATAGAGAATGAGGATATAGCAGTAGAAATGTGGGACTGTTACGGAAAAAGGCACCGAACGACGAATGCTGTTGGAGGGGGCGCAACAAAATAAATAGTATGATTGGAAACCCTCACCCTATAATCGACTATTTGGTGGAGTGCTTGAAAAAGGAATCACAGCTCACAAACTGCATGTACATGAAATTGGAAATGAATCTTGAAGGTAAGAAGAGGAAGAAGAAGTACTTGAAGCTGGACGACAGGATAGAGACAATCGTAAATAATTATGAAGAGACTGACAAAATTAGGCCTTGCTTGAAAGCCATTGCCCATATTCAGTAACTGGACTAAAACACGTTAAAAATAATGTATTAAAAACTATGAAGACCAGTAAGTCCTCGCAGATTACTGAGCTAAAATTATTAAAACATTGAAGCAGCATTATCGGAGCTAATATTAAGTTGTAATTCTAAATAGAATGTACATCAGTTCAGCGTGTTTAGGCTAATTTTACACTCGCCAGAATGGTAGATGGTAATTTATCATTTTCACGGTCCAAAGCCTGTGCAAAGTGTGATGCGAATCAGCCTTTAATGTAAAAATTAAAAAGTGTTTCAAGCCTCACAAAAGTATCCCTATTGTTGTCACGTTAAGATAACTTTTTTCTACCTTCCAATATTATGGCCATACTAGTAAATAATTGTGAGTTCTAAAATAATTTTCTGAAGCTTCAGAATCGCAACTATCACCTAAAATATCATGGTTTGTTAAAGTGATAGTATACGCTTTTGTAAAAGAAAATGGGAACTGAACCTTTGAATTGCACCTAAAATTGACATCCCAAAACTGATCTGATCCTAAGGTTGACAATTTTGGCACCTCAAATACTTTTTATTTAAGCTTAGCTGCAAACATTTATAGTGGATTTAAATCTACTTCAGTACATTTAGATATAGTCCTTTAAAAATTAAACTTTCTTACTAAGTTGTTGATTATCTTTAAACAGGTCAGTAAAAGCAAGGAGATTTCTACTGAAAATTAATTGTTACTAAAGGACATCAGAAACAAATGTATTAGACCTACTTTTCTTATACATTAGAGACTTTTTGAAAAGATATTTGATCATTTCCTCTGTCACTGACAGTGTAATTTCAGTTGCTTTGCAACATCAGGGATATCTACTTCTAAATTATGTTTGCAGATGTAATCATTTCGAATTCTGGAATATTTACTTCGTCTTCTTTGGTGAAGGAATTTCCGAAAATGCATTTACTAACTCCACATTAGTGGCAACGTCGTCGGTAACATTACCGTCGCTGTCGCGCAGTAAAGGTACTTACTGCGCCTTTCCGCTTGTTTACTTAACGTGGGACCAGTATGTCTTTGGATTTTCCGCCACATTTCTAGAGCGAGTTCCGTTGTGGAAATTATTAAATGCACCTCGCATTGAAATCCGCACCAAATTTCGAGACTCAGTAAAACTTCACCAATCTTGGAGATTTTGTGTTCGTCTAAATTATACGTGCCTTTTACGGTGCTCCTGCAACAGCTTTCTGTCGTGTTTTGTGTACCATGGGGGATCAGTGCCGTCTCTTATTAATTTATTTGGTATGATTATTTCGAGTGCTTTTGATACTATTTCTTTGAACTTAAGCCACATATGGTCTTCATTTACATAGTTTGCAAGGATTGGAGACTATCTCTTAGAAAGACATCACCCGAATTTTTAGCTGCTTCTATAAATAGATATATTTCGCGTTTAGTTTTGGTGAATTTCTTTGTTACGGAAGTGAGCCTCGCTACGACTGCGTGTTCACTAATCCCTTTATCCGTCGTGATGCTCAGGATTATTTGTGGGTAAGTGGTGAGGTGTGTTTTCGTAACCATTTACAATTTGAATGGCCTCGTCAACTAATTGTTAAAAGTAATTTTAAAAAAAGCATTTAGAACAATTACGGAAGTTGTTTTCTATTTACAATAGGGTATGAAAATGTATTTTTGTCAACATGCGGAAAGTAGATTGAAATAACTGCTAACTATAATTGTATGAGTAGGGTACCTATTTGTGATGAGACTCAAGTTTTCTTTTCTTTGAACTGTTCAGCAACTGTTTCACCTGAGACAGGGGGTCGGTAAAAGGAGCCAGTCATTCATTTATTACGATTGTCGAATATAACCTCTGCCCATACTAAGTCACAGGAACTATCTGCTTCAAAGTCGATTGTGAGCTTACAATATTTTTCCTTAAGTTGTCCTTCTTGTTTCTGTTGTAGTGCAGATAATTACAATTACGGCTTTCCCTTCCAGAACCTAAGATGCTTTCTCTGTGACCCTGTAAATACCAGAGCTAAACAATGTAGAACAACAACGTACGTTACAAGCGTAACATTTTAAAATTGTAAGTCGACTTTAGATGACATGTCAATCATAGATGTTCTTATCTCTATTTAGTGAACGTGTTTTCAGTTATGTTTTGAACATTGTCCTGCTACACTTTATTAACTAATGTTTTTAGAGAGTAAATTAATATGGAGTATGTCGTTCTTCTTTTCAAACATTCATAAACCCATTTATTCTTTCCCTATTGTCTTTTGAGTATGCACGTGTAGTAATTAAAGTAGGTACAAATGCAGTGATCAAAAAAAAATGATTAGCGTACATACACATTCTCGTTTCATCGTTCCTTTCTTGTTGCTCCCATGCCGATGGACTGTTTCTATCGCAATCAGTAAGCGTGAAATGAAGCTACCATACAGACAGAGGAATCTATATTTATTTATATATTATATTTATTTATATATTGCTTTCGTTCCCCAAAAGTTATAAATATTTCTATTTCGGAAAAGAAGCTCTGTATTTGGCCAAGATGTCGAACAAGAAGGTCCCTTACGTACTGGTTGTATCGAGTAAGATGTGGAGACGGCAGTTTGAAAGCGGACAGAGGTGGTGCGCGGAAGGGCGTCCCTTACCTGAGGGATCGCTACTCAAGCTACCTGGCGGAGGGGCAAGTGTGGCAAATGTCCGGCGTGGCAAATTTCCGGCGTGGCAAATGTCCGGCATTCGCCCCCCATCCACCAGGGAACGTCTCACACCAGAAGAGTGTAAGCCCTATGTTTGCTTGGTAGAGTAATGGTGGCGTACGCGTACGTGGAGAACTTGTTTGCGCAGCAATCGCCGGCATAGTGTAGCTGAGTCGGAATAAGGGGAACCAGACCGCATTCGCCGAGGCAGATGGAAAACCGCTCACCGGACCTCGATACACGTCCTCTGGGCGGATTCGTGCCGGGGACCAGGCGCTCCGCCCGCATCTCGTGGTCGTGCGGTAGCGTTCTCGCTTCCCACGCCCGGGTTCCCGGGTTCGATTCCCGGCGGGGTCAGGGATTTTCTCTGCCTCGTGATGGCTGGGTGTTGTGTGCTGTCCTTAGGTTAGTTAGGTTTAAGTAGTTCTAAGTTCTAGGGGACTGATGACCATAGATGTTAAGTCCCATAGTGCTCAGAGCCAACCAGGCGCTCCTTCTCAATCCGGAAAGCCGTGCGTTAGACCGCACGGCTAACCGGGCGGGCACAGACCTCTGACGTATTCGTTTCCAGCTAGCGTATGTAGCAGCACAGCGGAGACGATGAAAGGTGGCACGGCTGGTAAAATGAAATTTGAAATTTGTGGTAAGGTGTTACGGGACCAAACTGCTGACGTCATCGGTCCCTAAGGTTAATCTAACGTCAGCTGAAGTATGATAACGACAACACGCACACATCCATGCCTGAGGGAGGACTCGAACCTCTGCCGGGGGGAGCTGTGCGGGCCGTAACAAGACGCCCTAGACCGCGTGGCTACCCCGCGCGGCTGTAGGACTGATAATTTACTTGTATATGTAAGAAGTTGTCATTTTATGACGTGTCATCAGATACGAAGATAAAGGATGTAAAAATTGTCATGAGCTGCTTTCAAGACGATAAAGATTACTCATTCAAATCAAAAGGTGTTTATTTCCGATTCAGAAGGGGGAGCTTGACTCTGAGGTTGGAGACTAAACGGCGTTGTCGACGATCCGTTTCCAAAAATAGGAATCATCTGCGATATAAAATGGTGTGTAAACGTTTCTATCATTTCAACTCATTTTCAAGCGCCGTTGGGATACTTCAAATGTAGACACGGCTGATAAGTCGCAGTAGCGGCGAGCTGCGCTCTAGGGAAATGCGCCGGTAACAGTATCACGGCAACCGCCGCTCAGGCGTGCTTTTCCCGTGTTTACCGATATGCACGGCGCATTTTAACAGGTGTCGACCGAACGCAGTAATGGCGCGAGCGATGAAATACGCGAGTGCCGAGCGGCTCGTCAATTACCGCTGTGGCCGTCCGCTCGGCAAACGGCCCTCCGACACCTGGCTCTGTTCGGACGCCCACACACCCGCGCGCGCACACACACGCATGTATACGCACACACGCACGCGGACAGCTCGGCTTTTAGCCACTGGCGGTCGCTCGCCATCACCGCGCCCAGATGCGAAGCACTTATTTGTCCCGCGTCAACCAAATGTGTTAATGACGCAAATGAAGAGTTTTTAATTGCGTTGCTTTGTTGTCGCGACTCGCGATCTGGCCCGGCCGCCGGAAATCATTTATTATGCCCCGGCGAGAGCCGTTTCATTAAACACCAGCCACTGGCCGGGCTATCTGCCTGTTTGCGCTGCCCGCCGGCGCCCGTTGTCAATTGCTGGGCCTCGCGTTCCGAAACCTCGTTTCGGGCAAATTTGAATGCCGTAATGTCGTCTCCCGATTGTTTCGATTCGAAAATCTCTCTGAATATTGACACCATATCTGCGATTCAAATTCGTTGGGGAAAGGCGATGACGAAAGGGCTGAAAAAGCTGAAAATTTAATATTCGTTAAAGCTCCTGTGGGCCAAATGCATTAGTCCGACACAAGAGAATGGAAAGTCATCTAGAGACGTGTACCTACTGACTTAATACGTCACGAATTGGAAAACTTTTCAGTTTTAAAATGAATGTGCATTGAAAGTCAATCAAATGAGCACGATATCTTATACACCTTCAATTGAAAATATTGTCAGTGGCGATTCATACCCTTACTAGTGCGGAGTAACACAAGAGAAATTAATTTCATTCAATTAAAAATTTGTGTGTCACAGATAGTTATGATGTTCCCAGGGGGTGTCACAAAATCGCTAATTTACTGAAAAAGAAAGCGCTTTCAGTAAACAGCAGCTGCAGTGCGGAGCTTACTTTAAAGCCAGAAATCAGCTTTATATGAATAGCTGCTACGCCAGAATACCATACGCTTCCTGTACAAACATTCTCTCCAACATATATGAGAGCTAACGATCTGTGGTCAGTTGTACTTCCGATGACATCCGTCGATGTCAATTATTCAAGCCACGACTCGATAATTCTGCTGCGTTGTCTACAGCAGTCGAGTGATCCTACGTGTTGGCTTTTGAAAGATAAGATACTTTTAGCGCACTTAGAATTGTTGACTACTTACTACAAGCGCGCTGGGGGAATGTTTCCGAGGGTGTATTAGCAGGCGTCCGCCCCTCCTGGAATCTCATTGTATAGACTTTATACATGTTACAAAATTTTAGCCCGTCTGTAGCAACGATTGTCTGTGATTCCAGTAAAAGGACATTCACTATTACTGAGCTCGGTGGCAAATAAAGTGATTAAGAAATTTAATTCCATTTCTCTACGTTGGTGGCATTTTCCCCTATCTATTTTTTTCTGCTATCGAACAGGGTTTTGTCAGCTGAATTGACCTTTTCTCTGTTTCAGATTTTTAATTGTCAGTGGGATTTAACATTATTGGTATATGAAGAAAATTTTACTCGTTAATAACTACTCGTAGTTGGTTTAATCATAAGGAGGATGTAGTTTTAGGCCACTGAATCAATACTGTAGAATATAAATAGATTTTGATAACACGAAAATAAGTACTTAAACTATACTACCGATATATGTTTACCATTTTTCTGTCAAAGCAACGTACCAAAAAGTTGAGTAAATACCTGTCAGCCGTTTGTAACTTTAGCTCTGGGGTCACTGTACATTGTCAAACTCACAGAGTCAGTTACATCGAAACTGGCAATTTTAGAACTTTCCTTCCTCTTGAAAAATTTCTGTGGACGCCAATGGCTGCACTGATTCTACAGGAAAGACAAAAGTAGAGTGGTTCGTTACTCAGACATGTTTTCGGTATGGGAGACTGGACTTCCTAACGTAATAGGATGGAAATGAACTTAGTATGAGGTTCTGTTACAGAAAACCTAAAGGACCTGGAGGTTCCATGTCTACCTCCTTGAAGGCTCCATTGAACCACGGAATGGAGGTTCACAAGTCATCATCAACATAGTGAGAGGAATTGATCTCGCTATACACAGATCTCTAATTCAAAATTTGTGTTCTACTCAGTCATTATTATATTGATAGTAACGAAGTATAGCGCTGCATGCTGTTGCTGCACCGTGGTACCACCTGGCACAGCAGATGTCTCTTGTGACAACTCACCAAAATGGCGCCATAGGAGGAAAACTAGGTGTACTGGCAAAATAACATACGTTCAGTACGCAAGAAGCAATATTCAGCAAGCTGACAGTGTTGAATTTGCCGGCCTGCGTTTCTGGAAGAAGAGGTTGCGGCACCTTGACACTACAGCCAAGGCAGCGAAGTTGCTGATATCACAGAGGAACTGGAACAAGGTGCCGTGCTTGCTCAAGGGCCATGCCTACTGTTGCAGAAACAACAGCAGATCTGGCTAGTACAACTACCACCCCTATAAGCGTTCTGTCTCAATCATTAGCCAGTAGCTGAGGGGAGGTCCATGCCAGTCTACTTACCAACATGGATGATCGTCTGCGACCTGCCACTCCTACGAAGATGGTAATAATCTTCGAAAGCTTGAGTTTTAACTCATATTTGAAATGTTCTGAACGCAAAGAAAATTTAGTACAAGGATGCCGCCAAAAAACTTTCTATGTAATAGCGAGCATCATAGTATCTGGAGAATCTTCCTATATCCCTCCAAAATTTTTTAAGTAGATCAAGAACAGGAGCGCGCCAAGAACGAAACTTTTCGCTATACCATCTTTGAGTTAAGTTCTAATCACTTGCGAGTATCTTCTTTCCTTAAGATCCTCGTGTTTGATCCGAAGACGTTGAAGTAGAATATTAGTTTTTTTGCCCGCATCTCGTGGTCGTGCGGTAGCGTTCTCGCTTCCCACGCGCGGGTTCCCGGGTTCGATTCCCGGCGGGGTCAGGGATTTTCTCTGCCTCGTGATGGCTGAGTGTTGTGTGCTGTCCATAGGTTAGTTAGGTTTAAGTAGTTCTAAGTTCTAGGGGACTGATGACCATAGATGTTAAGTCCCATAGTGCTCAGAGCCATTTGAACCATCTTATTAGTTTTTTGTCCATTAGAGGAATGTCACACGAGTAAAGTACTTTATTTATTCATACTTGGAATTACTAATTAGTTGTTATATCAGTGCCAAACTGATAAATTTAGCTGACGAAAAACATACAGAGTAAGGAGTTTAGTAACGAGAAAGCATATAACAAACGCTTTCTCAAAATTATACGTCCGTGTAGGTGTCGAGACTGGTGATGTAGTGCTAAAGCACACATCTAAAAAGCAAGTTGTCTCGGGATCGACTCCTGGCTCGGCTATGGACATTTTCAGATTCATTTGATCTAGCTTTCACTTACAACCGACGTAAAGAACCGCCAGCAACAACCCTTGGTTGAGATGCCACGTTAAACTGTAGATGCGCTTCCCCCGATTCCATAACAGGGGGTAGGTTCGGGCTTAAGACGCTTAAGTTGTTTCCAGTTGAAAGACTTGTTTTCAGCCATTGAACCTCTTGCAGATATTGTTGTTATGATCGTTGGTGATGGTACTGACAACTGAGCAGGTTGTCCATTCTAGCTAGGACTGCTGTCCGCTAGGGAAAGTTTCCTTTCCCAGTTCTCAGACACCAATGTAATTCTGTGTTTGTGTGCTTATCTGTCGGTGTCTTCCGTCAGTCAAGCTTTTTATGCGTATTTAAGTGCTGATTTTCACATTCACAATATCTGACACGGATTCCAGAAAGTTGTTCCACGCTCCAGTACCGGTCAGGTCAGAGTTAAGTAGGCCAATCGCTGTGTACCACCGCAGTTGAATTTAGACGTTAATGTGCAGTAGGGGCCGCCCCTGGCGGGCTAGAAACCCCTACTAATTCGTCAGGCAGCTGACCAAGAAAATGTGTTGCATCGTTAGAAGCAACAAAACGATATTCAAAATTATTCCATTTCTTACTGAAAATGTAAGTCGGTACTGCTTCTTCTGCGCCTGCTGGCAACCACCCAGCCGGCTGATGTGGCCGAGCGGTTCGAGGCGCTACAGTCTGGAACCGTGCGACCGCTACGTTCGCAGGTTCGAATTCTGCCTCTTGCATGGATGTGTGTGATGTCCTTAGGTTAGTTAGGTTTAAGTAGTTCTACGTTCTAGGGGACTGATGACTTCCGAAGTTAAGTCCCATAGTGCTCAGAGCTATTTGAACCATTTGATTTTTGCAACCACCTGATCCGGAGAAGAACCCGCTGACTGAGCGAGGTGAAGCAATGGTTAGCCCACTGGACTCGCATTCGGGAGGATGACGGTTCAAACCTGAATCTGGCCATTCTTTAGGTTTTCCCTGATTTCCCTAAATCGCTTCAGGCAAATACCAGGATGGTTCCTTTGAAAGGGCACCGTCGACTTCTTTCCCCATCCTTCCCTAATCGATGGGACTGATCACTTCGCTGTTTGTTCCCTTCCCCCAGTTCAACCAACCAACCAAGAACCCGCTAGACCCAATAGTGGACTCACGGCTACCGAGGACGCTACATCAGCTCGGATTGGAAGTCGATGACACCCTGATGCAGAGGTTCTGCCGTCTCGCTGGCGAGGTAGGCACGCCCCGTCAATACCTCTGCTTGGAGGCAGCTGTGACCACTACTTGTGTGTTTTGTTTCACACGCCGTTTCGGGGAGTACTCCTCCCACATCACTGTCAACGTTGCCCCTCAAATGGACCACGATGTCCGATGCCGTGTGGTAGAGCTGAATGCTGAACCTGTCTCACCAGTATGGTGGGCATTCAGACCCGTGACACGGTGACTGAAGTTTAGGGCAGCTGTTGTCCTGGACTGGTGTTGGTAGATTCTTGGACTACCCATCACCGCTGGCTGACGTCAATACTGGACTCTACCGGACTCCATCATCCATTCCTCTTGATCGCTGATCGTCTCGTAGGGCACCAAGTGCAAGACCAATACAAAAACAGCCTAACACACAATGTTAACGTAGCAAAATCATAAAATCTTGAGCAAATGACATGAATGCCATCTATCTTACTGAGTGCTAAGAGCTAGTGAGAAGTGGATCATTTACGTCACCGAGGAGAGATTCTACTTTAAAACGTCATTTGTAATAGCCGAATTGATTCTGCTCCTCCCGAGTTGTCAGCGGGCTGCAGTTCCACTACATTTGCTTGTAGAATTTGTTAAAGGGTCTTCAATGCTTAGCCAACCTCTTACTAAACATTGTTGCATTCTACCCAGTGTCTCTTACGTAATGTTAAGGCGGTAACGTAGGTGATTGGGTCTGCACTGTTTTAACCATTTTCTGTGGCCATTTTCCTGACACAGAAACAGTGGTCAAAGGCTTATGCTTCCTGGCTGGCAGCGGACGACACTTTTGCGTGACTGAATTACGCCGGCTGTTAGAAAAAAATTTTACTCTCACATTACCTTAATAACTTTGTCATGTAATACACCCTTCCACTTTAATAAAATTCATCCCAAATTTTACTCTTTTCGTTTTGGTTAACTACCTTACATATTTACATTTATTGTCACCCATTTGTTCCTATGATTTCCTTCTGACATAAGAACACGTGTACACATTTCTTGTGGCACAAGTAACAGTTCATTTGTTTGCAGTTTCACCCATTTATCGATAATTTTCCATTTGACCGGATAGGGATGGATCTTAAAAGTATGTTAATACACATCCTACTTCTATCAGAATAAACCCGAATTGTAGAAGCGTGAAGAAGAGTGATGCGTTACTTCTCAGTAGTGGTACAACGTGCCGTGAGAACAAGATTCCATTTTCCAGCGCTTGGGCTTTAATCACCGCTGCTTCACCAATGTGCGAAATATTGGTAGTTAGGAAATTAAGACATAGGGGCTGCTGGAGTAGAAACACTGAGCCAATTGAGGAAGCACGTTTTAATTACTTCATTCTAAAACACATAAAACTAGCATCACTGGTATTGGCAGAAACATTGACTGACTAACATCCAACATGATGAAATTACAGCAGTTAAATCACCATTAAATAAAGCAAGGTGACAACCTTACAAGAGTTCCACTCTTAAAAAATTCTTTCCTTGCTTAAAAAAATAACAGCCGTTAAACATCAATATTATTGTTTCTCCCTTATCTTTCCCCCACTAGCTCCTAGCAACGATTGTTGCTCAGTTTTATAAAAGTAATTTCAGACAATGATTAGCACCAAATAATCAGGTAATAGCAATAAAGATTGCTGTTGATGACTCAAGTGGGCCATTCGTTCTGAAAGATTTGTGCTCGACATCTAATAACAAAGGAAAATACTCACACCAACACCGCTTATATCTCAATGCCAAATTAAGGTCAAATTAAGAAGCTGGGAAGCAATCATTTTACAACCAGGAACAAACACTTCTATAAGCTTTCCTCCTTATCATACATTAAACAAATCGGCATTAAACAAGTTACAGGTGAACAGCGAATGCTGATTACCACCACTTGCCGTTTATTACAACAATAAATCCTTTCCCCATTTACAAATTCTCTTCTTATGGACAAAATACAGTTACTAATACTACTAGCAAGAGCAAAAATCTTCCTTTTTTGAGAAGAAAGAAATGAATAGCTCACAGTCTGGTTGTGCTTGGCCAGTTATGGCAACAGAAGCCGCTTAGGCAATTTGGCCAACCAATGAAAAATTGTGCCCTAGGCAGGACACTTAGACTACGAACAGCTAGATCTAATACATAAGAAAACACTACTAACACACAGCCGTTCCTTCAGCAACTAAAGCTTTCTACATCAGCCAGAGGGCAATTTACCAGCTTGGGCACTGACGTGAACAAGGGAACTAGCGGTTAGGTTACCTGCACGATTATAGCTAGTGCCCCAATTTATTTATCAAAAGGAATAGAGAGGCGTGATCCTTAAACATACCACAGAATAAAAATTTTGCACCTGTTTGTCAGGCAGGGTAATCTCTTAACAGCACCTTGTATACGTTGCTTAAACAAATACTAGAAATATTAACTCACCGGACAGTTTTGTACTCTGTTTCAACAGCATTTGTTTATCACGCTAATTGTGACACTCCCGCAGTAACAATTAGCAAAATAAAATTCCACCTTTCCACAGAGATCTCATAGAAAGAAATACGTTCCTTTAACACAACAACATAACACAGTCCGTTTCCTGTCTATATTACTATATTCCTAACGCCACGTTCAGAACGGCCAGGTCACAGTCAAAACCAAGAGCTTGGATGAGGCACCTTGTCAATAGAACTAGTAATGCTGGATGCAACGGCGTTAACACTCTAACGTCTAGCACGAGCCTACTGGATCGACAGCTGTGGAAGAGCGAACATGGCTCACTGTTTAAATTCAATTCGAGCAGCGCAGTAATGCAGCATGTCCACCTCTTCCGTGGGCCGACTACGGCGGGAGCAGACAAACACGGCCAGTCCTCGGCGGCAACCACGTCTGCTTCACGCCTCTAGACAAACAACAGCTCCGCTATCAGGAAGGCGCCCCACGCCACGTTGAGTCACAGGGCCGTTCTGACAAACTAACCGCCGTACTACTCACTACCCGATGCTCCTTACTAACGGCCTCCCTCGCGAGCCACCACGCCCTCTCTTTAACCAGCCACCAAACAACCGTGGCGGTTGTCAGAAACATCTAGACTCTCGCAGATAAACCAGCGCAAACCGAGTACATCGGCGGAAGTACAGCTCAACTTTCACCCCCGTCCCTCCCCCCAACTTAAATCGTCGGAACTTGGTGGTGGTGGTGGTTGGGGGGGGGGATTGGGGGAGGGGGGAAGAACCAGATCTTCTGCCCTGTGCTAGCGCTCAGGTCTCCAAGATTTAGGTGCATTTCCCATACAGGTTTTCTTAATGTGGGTCAGGTGTCCCTTGGTGCTCTACCCAGACTGGGTACGGCAGAGTGGGAAATTCACCAGTGAGACCCTCTTAACCACTATTTAAGGTCCCACGAATCTGGACAACAACTTCTCAGTAACTCCCTGGCTGTCCTGACTGTACCTCCTACAGTTTTTCAGTACAGCAATAGGGCCGATCCATCTGCCCTTGTATCTAACTCTCTCCTGGTAATGTGCTAGCTTGATATTATTCTTGGCTGCCTGCAATTTTTGCTTGATCTCCTACGGATCCAACTGTTCAGGCAGGACAGCATTAAGTGACCAAAGGTTGGCTAACGGGGAGTTCAAGGGAAATGCAAACATCAAGTTGGCAGGTGTACTTTTATGGGCTTCAGAGGTATTGAAGGCAAGTGGTAACCAATTCAAAGATCTACCCCATCGCTTTTGTGACGCCACATGACATGCGATGATAGCAGAGTTACAAATTTGGTTAATCCTTTCAGCAAACGAGGTCTGGGGGTACTAAGGTGCAGTGGTGATATGTGTGATCAAAACAAAATTTCCGACACTCGTTAGAGGTAAAGGCCAAGGTGTTGTCACTTACTACCGCCTTGGGAGGAGCGAAGCTGGCGGACATCCGCTCAAGGTGCTGTACTCGAATAGCCGCCGTGGTGCTACTGCTATAAATCAACTATAAGAATCCGGTGAATGTAGCGATTACCTCTCTGCATACGGTGGAGCGGGCCTAGATAATAGATAAACAATTTGAGCATGGGTCATTTCTTGCGGATGGACTGCAGTAAACCTCGATAAGGGCCGGTATCAGGTTTAGGCACCTTACATGGCTCACATTCTGTTACCAAACTGCTAATGTCGTAGTCCATACCCCTCCAAGTCAGATGTCCCCTCACCTTGAGCCGTATTATGTGATACCCAAGTGGTCCTGCACACGGACTGATGTAAGTGCTTGAATTTGCCGGGGATTAAACCACTGGTTACATACAGCTTAGGTGCAAGCCTTCCTAGTCGGACTAGCATCCCATGGTTTTCCCCTCATCTAACTTGTTACGGTTGGATTGCTCCTCCTAAGGATTGGCAAACAACAATGGTATTTCTGTTAAAAGCGCTATCGTGCCCTTTGCTTGCCCTGGAGTCTCCGGCTCTTGCTCGGCGTCAACCTCTAGCAACCTACGGCTTATGGCATCGGCAACTTGGTTTTGCCCACCTCTAACATGGAAGACATGAAACTGAAATGCAACTCCTCATCACGCACTGCGCCATCCGTCCAGTCTCATACCCAATTCAAGGCCAGGTTGTCTGCTGCGAGGCCAAACCTGCGATGTTCCAAATAAAACTCGTACATCTTCAGGACAGCCAAGGCTTCTACCTCATATACAGAAGATTTAGACTCCGCCCCCAATAACGCCCTCGGTGCATGTCCAGGAGGCCGTCTCTCGCCATTCAGTTCTTGTAACAGCGCGGCTGCCACCCCTACGTTGGACGCAACAGTCTGTACAAATTGAAAGGAAGGTTGAAACCGAGAATCCCTTACACCGGAGCCTCAGTTAAGGTCTGCTTCAATCCTCTGAACGCTGCCTCTTGTGACTCCCCACAGACAAACTTGACGCCCTTTCTTTGCAGCTGGTCAATCGGTGCCGCAAACTCGGTGAGACAGAGTATACATTTTCGAAAAAAATTCGCCATGCCGATATAATGAGCGATGGGATTTTCATCCGATGGCGCCGAAAACTGTTGGATAGCCATAGTCCGGCTTTGATCAATGGCGAATCTTGTGGGGCAGTTTGTCCTAAGAAAGATATTTCTCTCTGAGAGACCGGTGGTCACCCCAAAGACGACACTATTAAATTCCGCGAGATTTAAATCCAGGTCTGAAAAAATTTTGGTTCCCGAAAACCAGGTAAGACAATTCTGTAATTCCACCATCGGAACAGACTCCAAGACAATCGTCTGGTTTAAGGCACGGTCATCAATGACGGCCTAACTCCTTCACCATGAAGTCCAGGTACTGGGATTAATGAGTCGCATAGGTCGAATCACACTGTCTGGCAACAATTGATTAATAATCTCGTGTAATTTTTCCATTCTAGACGGAGAAAAGCTATACGGGATTTGGCGCATGGGATTATGATCAGTAAGTCTTATGTGATACTTAATTTTATTGGTCACCCCTAAGCGATCGGTAAATACTTCTGGAATCTCGCTCAACAAATCCATCAGCTGGGAGGCTTGGGCTTCTGGTAAATAACAATTGTCGGTCTGCACGGCCACTTTCGATGCCTTGATTGCTGCCCCATGGGAACACATTTTAGAACTTTCCCCTGGCCTGAAACTGAAAGGAAAGTGAAAACTAGCATAGTCCGCCAAACAGTCATCTGCAGAAAACACAATCTAGAACAAATTTAGCTAACAAAGTTCCACTAGTTGCCAAACTTCTTCAAACTGGAATGAGATTTTCACTCTGCAGCGGAGTATGCGCTGATATGGAACTTCCTGGCAGATTAAAACTGTGTGCCGGACCAAGACTCGAACTCAGGGCCTTTGCCTTTCGCGGGCAAGTGCTCTACCATCTGAGCTACCCAAGCACGACTCACGCATCGTCTTCACAGATTTACTTCTGCCCGCAAAAGGCAAAGGTCCCGAGTTCGAGTCTGCGTCCAGCACACAGTTTTAATCTGCCAGGTAGTTTCATATCAGCGCACACTCCACTGCAGAGTTAAAATCTCATTCTGGAAACATCCCCCAGGCTGTGGCTAAGCCATGTCTTCGCAATATCCTTTCTTTCAGGAGTGCTACTTCTGCAAGGTTCGCAGGAGAGCTTCTGTAAAGTTTGGAAGGTATGGGACAATGTACTGGTAGAAGTAAAGCTGTGAGGACAGGGCGTGAGTCGTGCGTGGGTAGCTCAGATGGTAGAGCACTTGCCCGCGAAAGGCAAAGGTCCCGAGTTCGAGTCTCGGTCCGGCACACACTTTTAATCTGCCAGGAAATTTCTTCAAACTGTTTCGCGGACTGCTCTAAATATTCGCCCTGTATGGTATGGTGGACTCACTCCGTACAACCGTTTGCTTGTGGATGGAATGGACTGGTTCTCAATTTCTTCCATTTCAATAGGTGGCAGAAGTGGTTCGTCAGGTAACACACGAAATTAGTTCCTTGGTCAGTGACTATAGTTTCTGATACACCAAACTTAAGTAACCAACCGTTATCCGTGGCTTGAGCTACAGTACTCACTTTCTCATTAGTGTTGCTATCATTACAATGAATCTTGAAAAATAGTCGATCTTCGTCACTACATACTTGTTACACACTTACGTCCTATTAAACGGTCCTAACAAGCCAATTCCTCCAATCTGAAACAGGTTTTTACTAATTTGGTAATCTTTCAAATCGTATCTTTTGGTGACTCAAACCCGTTCGTTGAGCATGTGGAATGCAATCTTTAGCATACTCCTCCACATAACCACATAATGCTCTCAACCAAAATATCTCTGGGACCCGTCTGTTAGTAACTCTCCTACCTCCTTGTCCTCGTAACATATGGACATGTGCTTGTAATAATACTTCAGTTCGCAGTGCTGTAGGAACGACGACGTGTCGTCCGCATTTAGTTGACTTACAGCGTTAGAAATTGTGGTTGTTTACTGTACACTTGGCTTTTACACCCACTGCTAGTGCCTTTTTCAAATCTCCTAGATTTATTCCCGATACTAGCAACACTCCAATTTCTCTACTGAATGTATCCGGTTTTTCAGAGCCGCGAAGTACATCATATTTAAACTCACTCAATGTTGGTGCTCATCTTGCCAATCGACTTGGAGGCTCTTTTAGTCGTAACAACCACTTCAAGGATGCATGGTCTGTAACTATTTTAAAATTATGACCATATAGGTAGCAATAGGAATACAAAATACCGTCTATCAAATGCAACATCTTTTTTGTAGCACAACAATTGCACTCAGTCTTATTCATCTGGTGAGATGCATAAGCTACTGGATGCTCTTGTCCAGCTACAGTTCAAATTTTGGAATGTTGCTTGACTTTCTGATGTCCAATGAAATGTAATCTCTTGTTTTAATAATATAGTACATGACCGACCAATTTCTGCAAGGTTATGAAGAATTTTCGGAAATAATTTGCCAGTCTAAGAAAAGATTGTAATTGCTTAAATGTTTGTGGAACTGAAAAATCACATAGGCCTGAACTTGTGGTTGTGCAAAATGACATTTATCAATGCTTTACTGTTTGCTGTCTATTGAATACTTGACTTAGTTGCTTTGCGTGTTCAGCTAGATCTTTTGAAAAACCGATGACAGAAGACTTTCTGTGATACTGACAGTGACTGATGTAAAAGCCGTTTTCGGCATGTCTTCTGGACACTCGTCAATTTGGTGATAATTACTCCTTAAATCTATCGCAGAAAAGACTTTATATTGTCCCAGGCTATCCAAAGTATCAGTTATATTTGGAATCGGATAAGGATCAGTTGCTATACGTTCGCTTAAAAAGTCATAATCGCAACAGAATCTATATCTTTTTAGGTACGATTACTATTCTTGCTGATCAGGGACTATCACTGTGTTCTGTTATGCCTTCTTTACGCTGTTGATCTATGAAGTGTTCTGTTAATGACTGGAGATGTTTTGGTAACCTATACTGTTTACGCTGCACTGGCGTTTGTCTAACTGTTGGAATATGATGCAGTGCTGTGTGTGGGGATCTTCCCCACTCGTCTCGAATAGCGTGCCTAAAGGATGCTGCGTTCTCGGAATGCTACACAACAATTCAAGCCAAATCGTGTTAGTAGTTTCTATCACAAATAAGAAGACTGACAATATTTAACTTTGAATTTACAAAGGTATCGCAAGCAATGGGTGGTATTTGCATACCACAAGTATAGCACAGCCTCCGGTAAAAAAGGAGTATCAATAGGTTATCGATACACAACTATAAAAAAGCGTGATCTGCGCTCTCCGAATCGAAATAATTATGATCTTTGTCCGTTTTTATAAAGAGAATCAGCGTTTTTTTTTTCATTGTCTCCTTCATTGCCGCGCGGAGTGGCCGCGCGGTTTGCGGCGTCTTGTCACGGACTGCGTGGCCCCTTCCGCCGGAGATTCCTCTCTCGGGCATGGTTGTGCGTGTTGTTCTTAGAATAAGTTAGTTTAAGTAGTGTGTAAGTCTAGGGACCGATGACCTAAGCAGTTCGGTGCCTTAGGAATTCACACACATTTGAACACTTCTTCTCGATTCTGATGTTCTAGCTGACGGACGCTTAGTGTTCACGGTCTGTAATTCATACTATTACCTGTAGCAATATAAGAATTTGTCTTAATATATACGAAACTACTGGTTATAAAATCTGTTTTTGTCAGTAGCGAGTACCTTTCCCGAATATGATGTAGTTACGTAATAATTAAATGTTTCCCTGGCCATTTTTGTGTAGGCTCATTTTTGTAGCGACACCATTAATGATAAAAATGATATAAGCTCTTTTAATAGTCATTTCATGCTGAAAGTATTTAAGAGAATAATCTCAATAAATGGTAAACGGCGTCTTGTAGTGTTTTCCAACTCAAATTAGGCCACAGGTACAGTTTATTTTATTAACAGGAATTTCTTTAAATACTTACGCTGCCACTGCACATAGGCAACTATCCTACAGCATCAAGCCTCACAGGAAATAAAAAAAGCATTGTGTTTAATGGATTACCGCGTGATATTAAAGAAAGATTTTTACTCTATAGTCAGTAAGACGGATGTCTTCACGTTGGGATACGTATGATATTTCTGGCGATAGCGCCCTGAGAAAATTTAGCCGTGGCTTTTAACAAACGTAAAAGAGTACTTTCAAAACCTTTTAACACAACAGGAATAACGGCATAGTTATCGTTGTATGAATTAACAGTGTTTTCAAAAAGTTACGTGATACAAGTCAGCGTCCTTTCCTATATACAGTGTTCATGCACGTTTGTCACACAGTATGTGGATCACTAATAACGGCTCTCGTAGTGTGCTCTTCTAGGGCCGGGCTAGTACTGTGTCAATACTGTGCGACCGAGTCTGGCAGGAGCGGCGCTTACGTTCTCTTCGGCTAGAGGGCCCTCCTGTCGCGGTGCGGTCCCAATCAGCGCACCACTGGCCGACGTCGTCTCACAGCCTTCTCTGCTCTTGTGTTCTTCACCTTCGTTCCGGCGCTTGTGGTTACGCCAGAACACTAAGGATATGGCAGATAAAGGACCTACCAAATTAAGCAATGGCTATACCAAACTAACAGTGATTCCGTGACTGATCGATCTTTAAACCTTCAGTGACTAATCTTGTTACTTAATGCAGACATGCTGACGGTTTCCTTGGCATTCTTCTCTCTAATGACCTCGTTGTCGACGGGCCATTAAACTAGACAGTGTGCTATATTCCTGGACCATCAATGTCTTCTTCATTGAGTACCTGTAGTGTAACTTCTAAGAATACCTTCGGAAAACATACGTAGTTCATCCCTAAACTATTGGCACTATCACATGGCCATTTACTTTCCTAGCCTGTGCTATACTTCTTCATCTAAAACAATACTGTTCATCCAAAATTTCATTATTTGGCAGAGGTTCTGTTAAACATAAAGCTTGTTGTGGAAATCGGTATCTATCACCAGCCAAGTCAGCTTTCCTATACCTGCTATCACTTTTAATGTACTTGTACACCGTTTAGTTGGTACCACCTTAGCAATGAATGTACCCTTCCACATAGAAACATTTGCAACTGTCGAACGCCGGCCGGAGTGGCCAAGCGGTTCTAGGCGCTACAGTCCGGAACCGCGCGACCGCTACGGTAGCAGGATCGAATCCTGCTTCGGGCAGGGATGTGTGTGATTTCCTTAGGTTATTTAGGTTTAAGTAGTTCTTAGTTCTAGGGGACTGATGACCACAGCAGTTAAGTCCCATAGTGCTCAGAGCCATTTGAACCATTTTTTGAACTGTCGTACCCATCGCAAATGGATCCCTGTTGAATTTCACTGTTTGTTGCCAAAGGCCTATTTTAGCATGATGCCTAATCATAAATTCAAATCCTGGTGCTGCAGAAAATCCCTGCGCCACATTGGCAACAGTTCCATTTGCTCTTGAAGCCATGTGTTTCATATTCTAAACGTGAGCTGTGTTGTTTCCACTGAATCTATTTTGTTATCTCCCATTGTGCGCAATCAGTATCTTGGTGTTTTCAGTCTCCTCTTGTCCATGAGGTCCAGACTGACAACCGATACGTGTGCCGCAGTATCTATTAAAACGTGTACTTCTTGTTCATCCAAACTATCAAGGAGAAATCCATTTCTGCGTACTTTTATAAAGTACTGCGATCTACTGGGAACGCTTCCCGACGGAAGGAACATTCCCTTAACTGTTTATTTTCACAATGTACTTGTACTTTCCTGTTTCCTAGATTCACAATCCCGTCTCTCATGTCAGTACTGTTGGCAATCTAAATGCTTTGGCTGGCAACTCTGTGCCTCTAATAACCATGCTGACCACTATGGTAACATTCTTTACCAGATCTGAATATTTTCATTTCAGTTCACGTCCCAGTTGCACTAACTATTTGTTGTAAATGCGTAGCAATGCCGAGCGTAGTGACTAAATACCCAAGGTATCCTATTCGCACCCGTTGGTGGATCCCCCTGAGAAACAGGTCCAACGCTCTGCTTTCAGTTGATTTGAGCGAGACAGTCCGCTTCTGGATTGTGCGTCAGCTCGTAAGTCTATGCACTGATTTTGCGTACTCTGTCAGAAAATGATTCCACTGTTTCATTCGCCTACGATGTTGAACTCCCTGAAAAATCATATACTGTTCTGTTTTCTATACCTCCGACGCAAATCCTCCGCTAAGTCACTGAATGTCGATACTTTATTAAGCACTTTATCATACGAGTCATAGGTTTTATCCTCGCCCCTGATACGTAACTTGGCCATCAAGAAGTGTGTGTCACCTGACCAGCTACTTAACTTCTCAGACCACACAAATCCGATTGAGGCTGTTGTTCTGCAAATAAAGGTTGTACTTGTTGCGTTAGCCGATTGTAAAGTGTCCCCCGCTATTCATTATCCTCCAAAAGTTTAGAAGCTTGCTGCCGGCCGCAGTGGCCGAGCGGTTCTAGGTGCGACAGTCCTGAACCTCGCGACTGCTACGGTCGCAGGTTCGAATCCTGCCTCGGGCATGGATGTATGTGATGTCCTTAGGTTGGTTAGGTTTAAGTAGTTATAAGTTCTATGGGACTGCTGACCTCAGATGTTAAGTCCGGTAGTGCTCAGAGCCATTTGAACAATTTTTTTTTCCTTTTGTGCTAAGTCGGTAATGTCGCTAGCGATGGTTACCAGTGGTCTCTAATTACATAGGGGCTGGGCTTTTACCTGAGGACGACAAGGCCGCGCGACTACTACGGTCGCAGGTTCGAATCCTGCCTCGGGCATGGATGTGTGTGATGTCCTTAGGTTAGTTAGGTTTAAGTAGCTCTAAGTTCTAGCGGACTGATGACCTCTGATGTTAAGTCCCCTGGTGCTCAGATCCATTTGAACCATTTATAAGCTTGCTCTATAAGAACGTCTAACGCCTCGACAGTAATAGCTGCCCATGTTTGTGCCGTGTTTCTGTAGTTTACCTCTCTCTCTTTTCCGCACATCATGTAGTATTACTTCCGGCGATAGCTCAGTAGCCACAATAAAAAATTACATTTAATTCCTATGCCTAAACATTAACTAACGACAGTCTGAAGAATCGACTCACTGTGTTTCATAGAAGTAGTTCATGTTTCTGGTGTAGCTGTGTCATACACTGCACTATGTCGCATTAAATCACAGATTTGCAATGTCTCGCAACAAGATACGCTTGCTGAACTGCGATAATCTACGGGTTCTCTTGGTCTATAAAAGTCCTGAAGGTATAGTCTGGACATAGAAAAGAATAAAATTTTTCTTTTTAGAACAAACAGTAGTGTCCTCTCTTTCAGTCACCCTGTGTGACTGTTGATGATGTCGATGTTCCGGACCATTGGAGTACATCCAGCTCTTACTGGCACTGGGCTGGAGCACTTCTGTGGGCCAGTTTAGAGTTTGTAGTGGATCTTCTTTGGCGGGCTATAAACCTCAGCTAATTCTTCAGGATACAAACTGGGGACCTTTGCGCCGTCGTTACATGCAATAAAGCAATATTCAAAATTATTCCATTTATTATCGAAAATACAAGTCGTTGCTGCTTGTCCTGGATTTACTGGTGGCCACATAGTCTGGACAAGAACCCTCTGAATTCGTTAGCGGACTCACGGCTACCTAGGACGGTACATCAACTGGGAGTGGGTGTCAATGTCACGCTGATTCAGTGGTTCTGCCACGCGATGCTGAGGTAGCTACGCCTTGTCGGTAGCTCTGCTTGGAGGTACCAGTAACCGCGATGTACGTGTGTTGGTTCACATGCCATTTCTAGGAGTAGTAAGTTTTATTTAATCCCTCTTATATCACCACCCACATTGTCCCTTCAGGTGGACCACTATGTCAGACGCCGTGTAGTCGTGCTGAATGTCAAACTTGCCACGCCGCCGGTACGCTAGTCCTTCAGACCCATGCGTCACTGGAGTTTAGGCCAGCTTCTGCTCTGCACAGGAGTCATGCCAGTAGACTCTCAAGCCGCGTACACACTGCCACTGGAAACATGTTTCTGCCGGAAACATTGTTTTCTGCGATGTTTCGCAAATGTTTCCGACTTTGTTTCTGGTCTCTGTTTCCGTCCACACTGGCGGCAAACATTTCTCGTGTGTTCACGCCGTCTGCAGTGCCCCTTGTGTTATTCTGCTCGTATCGTCTGCTGCTGCGTTATGTCTGGTGTCGAAGAAACAATAATGATATGTGGAGCTGCATTATTAGTGCTAGAAGGTTTACACAAACAAAATGAAAGGCGTCCTCGTCGTTGGTGGAGAAAAATATTCTATAGAAGAACTGGCGGAAATAACCTGCTACGTGAGCTGAGTATGGAAGACGGCTCTGGCTTCCGCAACTTCACTCGGATCTCACCTACCGATTTTGAATATCTGGCAAATATTATATCACCATTTGTTTCAGAAAAAAACATGAATTTCAGGAAAGCTATTTCAGTCAACCAAAGGCTTGCAGTTACTCTTCGTTTCCTGGCAACGGGAGATTCATTTAAGAGCCTTGCGTATTTATTTCGCATTTCGAAACAAGCAATATCTAAAATAGTACCTGAAGTATGTGGAGCTCTGGTGGAAGTACTGAAGGATTATGTAAAGGTAAGTAAATGAAAAACATCGTTAAATAAGCACATTTTCTAAGTGTTATTATTTCTCAATTACGTTACATAATTCGTCAAACACAACTTCTTCAACTGCGTTGTCACTGTCCTCATAGCTTGTAAATGTAACAGGGGAATTGTTACTTGATGATGATGATGATGATGATGATGGCCCTGCTACATTCATACCCCTTTTCGACTGCTCACTTTCTAAATATGCTACATGTTGTTTCATTAATACATTATTAAGCAAAGCCATTGTTTTTGCTCGTTCTAACTCGGGCAATTTTCTTAAAACTGAGGCCACATACTGCCCATACGCACTGCATTCATCGTCCTTGTCTTCTTGTTTTTGCAGCACTTTAGTTAGCAATTGAGACGCAATCTTGAAGGGTTGCTGCATGTCTTTTTTCTCGCCCATCATCCTTCTGATTTTTGGTGGTGGAGGACTGGAAGGTCCAGCTGCAACCTCTTCATCCTCATTTGTGCCCTCTGGCGAATGTACGAAAACCTGAAAATCAAATTTCTTTCTTTCAGATACCTGCGACTGAAAACGACTGGAGTGAAACAGCATGTTTATTCTCACAGATTCTTCAGTTCCCCCATTGTGTCGGAGCAATTGACGGGAAACATATCGTGCTACAGTGCCCTGTTGGTAGTGGAAGTGAATATTATAATTATAAAGGTTCATTCAGCATTGTGCTGCTTGCTGTCGTCGATGCCAGCTACAACTTTTTGTACGCAGATATCGGCTGCCAAGGCAGAATATCAGATGGTGGTGTGTTCAAAAACGCGAGCATAAATGAGTTAATTAACAAAAAGAAACTTAACTTGCCACATGCTGAATGCTTACCAGGTGGCACCAAGGCCCTACCATATGTTTTTGTAGCAGACGATGCTTTTCCCTTACAGGAAAACATTATGAAACCCTACCCGGGAAAACATGTTAAAGGTTAAAAAGAGAGAGTTTTTAATTACAGACTTTCAAGGGCCAGAATGGTTGTTGAGAACACTTTCGGCATTATGGCTTCAGTTTTTCGTGTGTTTAGAAAACCTATGTTGCTACAACCGGAAAAGGCAAAAACTGTCACACTTACAGCTGTATGTCTCCACAATTTTTTAAGGCGAAATGCTGCGGCAAGGAACCAGTACACCCCACATGGAAGCTTCGATTCCTACGATTTACAAACAGGTGAAATGATTCCAGGCACATGGAGACGAGATGACACTGCATCAGTTTTCATTTCAGCACAGAATATACCAAGGAAAGCTGCTTCCACGAATAAACAAATTCGAGACGAATTTGCTAACTATTTTTTAAGCCCACAAGGAAGTGTACCGTGGCAAAATAACTATGGGTGAATGTGACTGTGTACTATAAATTACAAATAAAGACAAACAAGCAAAATTTTCGTACCTCATTTTCCACAGTATCTGTTGTCTCCTTTGGCTCATGTACATCGTCCAAGAACTGCAGCAGCCGATAGCCGAACCAGTTCGAGTCATATGCAGTGTCTGCACCACTACCAGATGGTCAGCTGGCAATAATTTTTCTTTTCTCGCGCCTGTACGCAACCACGAGCGATCGTATATTTTTCTCAACACTTCCCTTGTCCGTGCCAAAAGCTGCTGCAATTTTTGCAAGTGCATCGTGTTTTTAACGGTGTTTTTGTATTCCTTGCTCCGGACGTTCCATAAACAATCCTCCCCCTGGTACATTGCAATTAAATCGACAATTTGTTGCCTTGACCACTCCATTATTCTACAAACACAAAGCGAAAACGAAAACGAAAACGACAGTAAACAGAACACCACTAAACAGTTGACGACACACACACACACATACGCTAGCGCCGTGCAGCGGTGACAAGTGGTAGCTAGCCTGAAACATTGTTTCCTTTGATCTGTACCGACACTGCTACGGATAGATGTTTCTGTGTTTCCAAACATGTTTCGAAACATGTTTCCAAATGGTGTCCACATCAAGCTACCGGAAACATGTTTTGAAAACATGTTTCAGTCTCAGTGTGTACGCGGCTTCACACACGATTCGTCTGCTGCAGTCACCACAGACGCCTACCTCAGCGGCAACACTGCAGACACGCCAGCAACGCGGGCTGCCGACCCAGCTGCGTAGTCTGGCCGACGCAAGTGTGTTTACTAGCAAGTACCACAGTTGACAACAAACACGTAGGTACGGCCAAAGTCCGTCAGTGGGCATCAAGCGGCAGCAGAGGAAGGGGGTGCGACGACCAATGAACTATTTCCTGGCGATTATGTGTGTGCAAATAGTCCCGCAAATATTCTTCCACCGGAGGCTAGATAAGCCGGCGCCCGGCTGTTCAGCAGGCAGTTCTCTCGACTCCCCGAGTGCGAAGAAGATCGGCCGGTCTAGCGGTGTGTCACCTCGACCATCCTCTCTTCCGCAACGGTTGTGATACGTCGCTTCGGTTTTGTTAAGTTGGCTGTCAGCTGCTAACAGCCGACTTCGACGTGTAACAGTTCTACAGGTACAGAATCGAAGGGAACTCTGATTATAGGAATTCGTTGTTATTTGCTTGATCCGCAGTAGGGATCCTTATTGTTTTGTTGGTTCTGATGAGTGTTTCACTGTTTGTGGTTTATTGCAGTTCCTTAATAAAAAATGTTGGCAAAACGAGTTGGTTCATGTTCCGTAGATTTGGCACCATCAGTCGTAGCTGCTGTGCTGACGTCGGTACTGGATGCTAGAGTCCATCAGCCGTTGTTTTGGATTGCTGATCGTCTCTTATGACAGCAAGAGAAAATCTAATCCTAAAACAATCTCAGCCGCGCGGGATTAGCCGAGCGGTCTCGGGCACTCCAGTCATGGACTGTACGGCTGGTCCCAGCGGAGGTTCGAGTCCTCTTTCGGGCAGGGGGTGTTCGTTTGTTCTTAGGATAATTTAGGTTAAGTAGTGTGTAAGCTTAGGGACTGATGACCTTAGCAGTTATGTCCCATAAGATTTCACACACATTTGAACATTTTTTTTAAACAGTCTCACACACAAGATGTTACCATACCACAACAAGAGAATCGAATCTGATGAGCGCTATCGATCCTACTGATCGAGTTCCAGAAGCGAGTGGGGGTCATGTATTGATGTTGCCGGGAAGATGTTCTGCTTTAGACGCCATACCTAATGTCCGAATTGATTCTACTCTTTCCAAGTCGCGAGCTGCCTTTCCGCTACATTTGCCTAATGAATATGTCACAGGGTCTTTTCTGCTTAGTCAAACGCCTGTTAGATGTTGTTGCATCCTATCTACTCTTATACAATGTCAAAGTCAGTCAGTCAAATTTTGTTGCATAGCAGTGTTAAGAAGAGGCTAATGTTGCAAAGATACTATGTCAGTGGTTCCTGCACAACGTGAAGCGAACGGAGTACAGTTTTAAATGACCATACAGGAATCATAAGTTTGTCCCAAGGGTACCAATGGTCAAAAGACCTGTATCCGTAATGTAGTTTACAGGTAGAAAGTATAAATTTGAATTATTCAGGTGCAGAAGCGAGTCCGAAGACAGCTATCTTCTTTCCCCCTAGTATCTATGTGGCGGGTTGAAAGAGAAACGAGCAATTCTAGGCGCTTCAGTCTGGAACCGCGCGATCGCTCCCGTCGCAGGTTCGAATCGTGCCTCGGGCATGGATGTGTGGGATGTCCTTAGGTTAGTTACGTTTAAGTAGTTCTACCAGTAGGGGACTAATGACCTCAGATGTTAATTCCCATAGTGCTCAGAGCCATTTTGAAAGAGAAACAATACGCTCTCCACAAATTTCATGAAATGCGTTCAGATTTAAATTTAATTGCAAGTTCAGCGTTACGCAGGCCAGAAATCTACAGAAAAGTACGTGGATACCAGTTTTAACAGAAAGGACCTGGCTAGCACACTCTTCATCTTCATTGTGTACGGATGTTGTACTAACACTCCTACAACATAGGTTATATTTTCTTTACTTATGAAGAACGACGAAAGGCTACGTTGCTGTTTGGAAAGGGAAGTCAGAGTTGGCCCAGCGTAAACGTAATGTGATTCTCCGTTTCTAAATTGATTACATCCACTTTCATTGTAAACCCAAATCCAATACTCGTAACGTCAGAAATTAAGTTACCATTGAATGCTGTAAACAATTTGTTTCAAAATAGCAGGCTGCAATTAATAGATACATACTGCAAGCCTCGAAAAGAAAAATACAAAAACAAAATACAATTCCCATATCTACACTACTAGCAATTAAAATTGCTACACCATGAAGAAGACGTGCTGCAGACGCGAAATTTAACCGACAGGAAGAAGATGCTGTGATATGCAAATGATCAGCTTTTCAGAGCATTCACACAAGGTTGGCGCCGGTGGCGACACCTACAACGTGCTGACATGAGGAAAGTTTACAACCGATTTCTCATACACATCAGCAGTTGACCGGTGTTTCCTGGTGAAACGTTGTTGTGATGCCTCGTGTAAGGAGGAGGAATGCGTACCATCACCTTTCCGAATTAATAAAGGTCGGATTGTAGCCTATCGCGATTGCGGTTTATCGTATCGCGACATTGCTGCTCGCGTTGGTCGAGATCCAATGACTGTAAGCATAATATGGAATCGGTGGGTTCAGGAGGGTAATACGGAACGCCGTGCTGGATCCCAACGGCCTCGTATCACTAGCAGTCGAGATGACAGGCATCTTATCCGCCTGGCTGTAACGGATCGTGCAGCCACGTCTCGATCCCTGAGTCAACAGATGGGGACGTTTGCAAGACAACAACCATCTGCACGGACAGTTCGACGACGTTTCCAGCAGCATCAACTATCAGCTCGGAGACCACGGCTGCGGTTTACCTTGACACTGTATCACAGACAGGAGCGCCTGCGATGGTGTACTCAACGACGAACGTCTCGGTCACCTCTTGTTCACATTGACGGCACTTTCAACAGCGGACATTACATTTAAGATGTGTTACGACCCGTGGCTCTACTCTTCTTTCGATCCCAGCGAAACCCAATATTTCAGCAGGATAATGTACGACTGCATGTTGCAGGTCCTGTATGGGTCTTTCTGGATACAGAAAATGTTCGTCTGCTGCGCTGGTCAGCACATTCTCCAGATCCCTCACCAATTGAAAACGTCTGGTCAATGATGGTCGCGCAACTGGCTCGTCTCAATACGCCAGTCACTACTCTTGATGAACTGTGGTATCATGTTGAAGCTGCATGGTCAGTTGTACCTGTACAAGCCATCCAAGCTCTGTTTGACTCAATGCCCAGGCGTATCAAGGCCGTTATTACGGCCAGAGGTGGTTGTTCTGGGTACTGATTTCTCATGATCTTTGCACCCAAATTGCGTGCAAATGTAATCACATGACGGTTCTAGTATAAAATATTTGTCCAATGAATACCCGTTTATCATCTGCATTTCTTCTTGGTGTAGCAATTTTAATGGCCAATAGTGTACTTACAAACTGAAATTTCATGATGCACATCTTTCTTATACAACCGTAGGAAATTCTGTACCATTGTTATACTTCAAAATAAAAGAACATGATTCAGTCTTATAACTTCGCCGATTTCGATAATTATATTGCCGCTGCTTTACTTCTCCCTTTCTCAAGTTTCCATCGCTCAGGACCGGATGTCAATCGAGTCTTTTTGTTGGATCGTCCCTCTCTCAACAGCGTGCAACAGCAGTTTTTCGTTGCATGAAAACAAAATAAAACGTAAAAAGCAATAATTATCTTCTAGTCTCTTAATTCCTACCTATTTCATAAAATAGAATATTTACCTTAAATTTTAATTTCTTATGTGTGATGAGAGAGTATCTGCATCTCTGAAGCAAAAATACACTCATATTACCATTTGTATCGCAAATCTCTCACGAAAAATATTCTTATTCGTAAAAATGTTACGTTAAAGTGTTACCGTCATTGAAACACGTAGATATTTGCATGATTCCATGGAGAGGCTGTTTACATCACCGATGGAGTACAGTTGTCCTGCTACGTCTCACTTCCGTGTGTATTATATGAATGAGGGAGGTTTGATTCTTTACTGAGAGGGACCGACATTCTTTCTCCACGTGCAGAAGTCATTAAGGCACTCGGAAAGAGTCCGTGGCAACCAAGCTGAACTTTAGAAAAACTTTGAAGCCGACCAACAAGTCGTTCACGAAATGTCAGTGGAAAAAAGGAAGGTCAGGGCTTCCGATCCTGTCGAGGGCGAAGTCCATGTGGAAAGAGGTGTGCTGTGTCTTTTTCACTCGAATCATCCCGTAGTTTCATCCAAATGATTTTCTGAAGTCACGGAGACGCTAGATCCGGATGACGGACGAAGATCTTGACCTCTGTCCTCTACAGTGCGAACACAGTTAGCGGAACATGGAATGCCTCGCTAAGTCAGACGAACATGTCGGAACCTGCGCTCTGCAGTGTACAGGGAACAAGGTGTTTCTAGTATGCGATTAGAAACTAATTTCAAAATACTTCCTGCAACTGCCTGAGGATTACGTTACTCTTTTATCATGTAACTTTATCATGTTAGCCCACGTACACATTATCACATATATTCACACAACCACACATTTCACATATATTTAATGTAATTCACACGTATTTGTAGACATATTTCATTTTTATCTGTAAGACAATTTCTTGCCGTTGTTTGTGAATCCTGCGAAAACTTCTAATTTTTTCCGGGCGAGAAGCCGTGGGCAATGGTTAATCTTGTTAGGTGCGAAAATCGAAAAATGACCTTCTACATTTGTAAAAGGCTAAGTACTTCATCTCTTTTCTAAATATTCCTTATTTAATTTGTTTATTGCAAAGAGAAAGGTTCAAAACTGGTTCAAATGGCTCTGAGCACTATGGGACTTAACATCTATGGTCATCAGTCCTCTAGAACTTAGAACTACTTAAACCAAACTAACCTAAGGACATCACACAACACCCAGTCATCACGAGGCAGAGAAAATCCCTGTCCCCGCCGGGAATCGACCCGGGAACCCGGACGCGGGGAGCGAGAACGCTACCGTACGACCACGAGCTGCGGACAAAGAGAAAGGGTTTAACTGTAAAGTCGTGGAGACTTACGCAGTATTTATTTCAACTTTCGCACAATAGTCCTAAAACGAATGAAAAGGAAACATAGAAGACAGTACATTTATCATCTGAGCACATTTGTTTGTATTAAAGGTTAAACATTACGTGTTTACGTTATTCTAAACAAAAGAGAGCCCAACATACTATACGTATAGAATAGTACTGATTCATTACAAGAGCTTCTCGATGTGGCGCTCACCACGTTGTACGTAGAGAAGCATGTTCTGGTAGACACACACTATCTACCTGCTCTCGCTTCAGTTTTTTCTGCAGCGGCGAGAACTCATACCAGCAGATCTTCCTCAGTCTCTGCAGGAGTCTCGTAGCGAGGAAGACGCCAGGTCGCATCAGCTGACCCTTTGACGTAGTATACGTGTCTGCCGTATTCCATACCGGGGCACGCGACTCTGAGACATTTCTCTGTCCCTCAGCAGATGTGGGTACGTTACACATCTGAACTGAAATTGTCACAGAACGGAAACGGTACGTTTCTGGACATCGGTTCCTATTCGAAATACTATGTACTCACTCCCCTCTACATGTACTAGAAACTTTTGACGGGAATTTCATACACCCTGTACAGTACTTCAGTCGATCTTCAGCACGAGATCACACTTGTATGTTTTTCTTCTCTATATCGCACTGCACACACTGAATCACTTGTTGCCACTTCAGAAACACATCGTAGACTCCTCGTAACCTATATTAACAGTTCGGCGCCTGCCCGCTCTGGGCACACTCGTAGTTATTCAAATTATTGTTATCAGCACGGATAACATCTGGAGCATGGTTGGAGAAGGATATTAACATCTAAACAGTATATCTTAGTGACAAGAATACGCTTCTTGCCACCAGGCTTCGTATATGAATCGCGCTGTCCCTATAGGTTTCAACTCACGCCACCGTTCTCACACTCAGAGACCATTTGTCGCGTCGGGCGACGGGTATTTCGTAAGATCCTACCTTCTTGCAAGATTACAGTGACTTGTATCATTCAATACTGTGCGTTAAAGCGTGACAACAAAATATAATAAAGTCTAGGTGAGGCGTATAAACCACATAAACATATACGTGTGTTTTATGTTGTTACGTTACAGACGTATATCGTTTTAAGTCGGGAGGATACAATTCGTAGGCGCAACACGCTCGCTTCAGTAAAATCGTCAGCGCCCTCGAAACAATCAACAGTACTGTAGTAGGGTCGCAGGAGCTGGCTCAACTTTCACCTTCACGGAGGTACTTCAGTATTTAACCGAAAAGAACGCGGAATCGGAAGCAGCAAATCTTCTGTAAAAAGCCAAATAAAGGCGAGAGACTGCAGTAGTGAGACCGTTCCGGTCGGGAATACAAAGCAATCACAGAGATCTAAGGCGGGAGCAGCTTTGCAATTCATGGAGGAGCGCTCCGACGCAGCTACTTGCTGCCTGAGGAGAGGAGAGCAGGCAAGGCGGGGCCGCTATAAGAAGAGGCGACGCTGCACCAGCCGCTGTCTTTCGCACAGACACGCAGCGCCGTGCCGTCCTGTGTTTGCGAAACGAGCGTCAAAGACGAGCCGGCAACTTCCCGAAACAGCCCCGAGAACGTTTTTCGAGTACCGGCATCTGCTTTGAGCAGGTATGTTCTAATTAGTAATTTATAAGCTGGGTCCAGACTGCGTCGCTAACTTCATTACTGTTTAATTACCTTAAAAGTTTAATGTTGCTTCTGACAAATACTTGGTGCCGCGAAGGGTAAATTGGTTTTGCGAATTTCACCGCGTAGCGGCGGCGTTGGTGGGATGCCGAACATGTCGCAAGCTCTGGCAAGGAGAAAGGACTTCGCCTGTCGAGACGAAGCGCCGCCATCCTTCGAAAATAAGGTGAAAAGCACTATGCCGACAGCCAACGGCAGGTGACTAGGTGTTGGGAGGAAACTCTGTCAATTCAAATAGATGATTGAAATTCCTCATGATGGAAAATGAGCAGGAGCAATCTGTTTTATCGATAAAGACTTTCTAAAGCCAAGCCAATATATATAAATGATCTAGTAGAAAGTGTGGGATGCTCTCCGAGGCTGCTCACTGATGATGCGGTTGTCTATAACTAAGTAGCAACACTAGAAGGTAGTGAGGATTTGCATAACGACCTCCAGGTTCTATCAGTCGACCACGAACTTTACGTTAATGTAACATACTCCGCATATATAGAAGAAGAAATGCACTACTGTATAGCTATAATATTGGTGACAAACCGCTGCAAACAGTATCCGCCGTAAAACATATAGGAGTAAGTATCCGGAGGGACCTTAAGTGGTATAAACATACAGTGGGGAAAGCAGATGCGAGACTGAGAGTCATAAGTGACTTATAAGGCGCTTGTTCGACCGATTCTTGAGTATTGTTCATCTATCTGGGATCCCTACCAGATAAGACTGATAGAAGAGGTAGAGAATATTCAACGAAGAGTGGCACGTTTCGTCAAGGGATCGTTTATCAGATGGTTCAAATGGCTCTGAGCACTATGGCACTTACGTCTGAGGTCATCAGTCCCCTAGACTTAGAACTACTTAAACCTAACTAACCTAAGGACATCACACACATCCATGCCCGAGGCAGGATTCGAACCTGAGACCATAGCGGTCGCATGGTTCGAGACTGAAGCGCCTAGATCCTCTCGGTCACAACGGCCGCAAGGAATCGTTTAGACGGCTCGAGAGCGTTAGGGAGATGCTCAACAAACTCCATTGGCAGACGTTACAAGGGAGACGTTTTGCATCACGGAGAGATTTACTATTAAAATTTCGAGAGAGCACATTCCGTAAAGAGTCGGATAACACGTTACTTCCCCTTATATACATCTCGTGCTCTGACTATGAGGAGAAAATTTGGGAAATTAGAACCAATGCAGAGGCTTATCGACAAGCATCCTTTGCACGCGCAATTCGCGACTGGAACAGTGTTGGAGGGCTCATTTAGTGACACAAAATATAACCTCGCAACACACCATTAGGTTGCTTGCGGAGTATGATGTAGATATAGGTATAGATAGATCGCGTGAATATTTATTTATTTTCAACAATAGGTTTCGACAGACATTGTTGTCATCTTCACATCTTCAAAATTTTGCTTATAAAACATGTTCATTGTGAGGTGGAAACACACGACAACATGACAATTTGGCACTAGGTTCCAACAAAAATTTTGATGAAGATGACAGGCAAGTCTGTCGAAATCGGTTGTTAAAAATAAAGAAGTATTTATTCAAGCTTAAATTTAGAAAGGTTTTAGTACCAATTTAGGAGCCAATCCCTACTGGATGAGAGCTACAGCTGGTGCATCAACTTTCGTTTCCACTTCACAGAGGTGTTCTCGTTTTCTTCGGATTCCTTACCCATACTTACCTAAAATATGCCATCCCTTCACGTCCGCTACGTTACCTACGGAGCCTATTTTTGTTTCAACCTCTGTTCGGTTGCGGAATTAAATCAAACTTCGGTGCAGCTTTTTTCAGATGTGTTGCGTAGTGGCTCTAGTGCGCCAGTCTGTCCGTCATTGAGCTGTCAGCATGTTGAAGGTTATCAAAAATTTGTTGTTTTCAACAGCGAAATGTGTGTAAGTGAACTAGGGAAGCGATGGTTTCAATGGCGCTATTTATTCTACCTCCTGAGGCCTTTCCGTGTCTTTTCTGTGGTGCGTTGTAGCAACTAGGTTAGTTCAGGAGGAGATGGAGCGAATACTACAACACACATGCAAATTAATGTTAATTTATTAAAACTTGAGCATGCTAAATACTCATCTTTGGACACAAATAGTGCCGACAATGATGACATAAGTTTCATACTCTCGCTGGCACTTTTAACACTGCAGAACCATCGTTTCGCATCACAACTCTTTATAAACAGATACAAAGCTCAGAAATAGTTCTACTAGCACGTGCTAAGACGGTAATCACGCCGTTACCGATGGTTACCAGTGGTCTCTAATTATATAGAGACTGGGCTGTTACGTGGGTACTAACGGCAGCTCCGCAAGGAAACAAGGAGGACGAGACTGATCGCTAGGAAGTCAGGATGCATGTCGTGTTTACTTTACTCGTCCATACGGTGCCTCTGTTTTGTTGTATTTATATTCTCCCATGACAGAACGTGTGCCATTCAGTGACGTATAGTTCAGTACGACGGAGCCGTACCGGTACAGTTTCGCAGAACTCACTGAGATACACCTTGTGTATGGGAAGTACGTTGGAATGCTCTGCTCTGACGGAACGCTGTACAGGGAACGATTTCGTAACAGGCTTCATCCGTCACGAGGAGTGTTCATTTCTCTCGATCGATGAATGCAGGGGACAGGTTAATAGGAAAGAAGGAACGAGAGACCTGACAACACGGAGACAACTCGCACACCCGTCTTTGAAGCGGTGCTGGAATGTATTGCAGTGGACCCCACTACAGATACTCGCCGTATTAAACGTGAAATCGGCGCTGCACGTACTAGCGTGTGACGAGTACACCACGAACAACAATTTCGCGCCCGTATCACCCGCAACGAGTCCATACAATGCTTGTGACTGACTTTACACCAAGGGACACATTGTGTCCGTGGTTACTCCCACAAAGGATTGAACGACCAGATATCCTCCGAATCGTGCTGTTTACTGACGAGGCCTCATTTGATCGTGATGACGTTTCGGTGAGCAGGAATAGCCATGTGAGGGATCAAGAAATCCTCCTGCTGGAGCAGAGTTCCGTTTTGCTGTGAATATCTGGGCCGGCATTGTAGACGACAATCTCAGTGGGCCATATCTTCTACTCGTATTTGGGCGTCTGAATGACCACCTGTACTTGAGGTTCGTTCAAAGAGTTCTAGCTCAGTTGTTGAAGAACGTACTCTTGGCCGATCGTGAGAGGATGTGGATATAACATGACGGTGTAACACCTCACATCAGTGTGGATTTCCTTAACCATTTGAATACTGTATTTCTTGGCCGCTGAATTGGAACGGGAGGTCCTATTCCAAGGCTTGCGAGATCACCTGTCCTTCGCTTATGTCTGAGACCACAGTGGATACGGAGATTGAATTGGTAGCCAGAATTTTAAAGCCTGTGATGCGATTCGATATTTGTCAGAGAGCGTCAAAATCTTGTTCACCGGTGTCATGCTCGCATTGAGGTCGATGGCCGTCAGCTTCAGCATATTTTATGAGGTACAGTACAAATGGTACGTTCATTATATGAATGATGGTATCTGCAGTTAGCTGTAACTAATGTGAATAAATGAGTACACAGCAATGTGTGTATACTCGTATTCTCTCTTAAAGCTGGCTTCTGCGACTCAGGTTCCGTATCTCGAATTGTTCAGTGGAGCATCCTCTATGTAGTGTTAAACGTTTGTTCGCTCTTACGGATACACGCTGTTTAGTATGTGAATATTGATAGGTTGCAATTTCAGAAATTCAGTTGTCATGGTCGTCGGCGATCAGATGGCGCTCATGTGGCCTGTCTGTGCATCCTCTGTTTTGAGTCAACAGGCATAAGCATGCTTAGCCGACGATTACACATTATTGTTGATCAGCATCAGATGTGAAGAGGGCCCTATTTTGGGCCTACGGCATGCTGCATGTAAATATCGACTGGTGGCTGCACATATGGTCTCATCTACGGACTGTGCAACATCCCCACACCTTTCTGCCTGTTTGTGGGATTCTGGGAGACCGCGTAGTACAGACGTACGTTAGATCGAAGCTTTATGAGAGCAGCGGCGGCCTACGGAACGCCATCCACGGACGAAATCTGGGCTCGTGTTGCATCAGCTGTGTCATCGGAGACCACTGAAAACCGTCCACAGGCAGCAGGATTAAGATAATATGTGCGTGTGGGTAGGCTACAACTAACACAACGACATTACCAAGCATAGCTACTGTGGTGTTGTGAAAGAGTTGACAGGAGAGTGGAATGGCGCTCTTTTGTCTTAAGTGACAGGAGGAGGTTCCGTCTGTAAGCGAGTGATGGACGCACACTTGTACCGCATGGACTTGGTGAGCGGCCTATTCCAGAGCCCATTCGCCACATGCGTTCCATCCCGGGTTTCACGTTGTTGGGGGCCATCAGTTACACCTCGCGGACACATAAGTAAAGTAACCAGTGCTCACTACACTGTACAGGGTGGTATTCCCATATTACAAACACCTCTTGGACTGGAATATGATGTGCTTTTTCAACAGGACAGTGCACCTCCACATATTGCTGCTCTGACGCAACGAGCTCCTCATGGTGCACAGCGACTGCCCTGGCCAACAAAATCACCAGATTTCGCGGCAGTTGTGAAGGTGTTGGACATGATGGGCCGGCAACTTATTCGTTCTGTAGGGCCCGCCTTCTACAGCAACTGTCCTGGCCATAAAAGTCACTAGAAAGTTAGTCATGAGTCTCCTGACTATTTTGATGCAGCCTCCACGAATTCCTCTCCTTTGCCAGCCATCTCATCTCAGATTAACTCTTGCAACCAAAGTCCCCAATTATTTGCTGGATGGATTCCAATCTCTGTCTTCCTCTACAGCTTTCCCTCTGCAGCTCCCTCTAATACCATGGAAGTTATTCCGTGATGTCTTAACAGATGTCCTATCATCCTGTACTTTCTGCTTGTTAGTTTTGGAAAACACTTCTTTCCTCCCCGATTCTGCGGAGAACCTCCTCATTCCTTGTCTTATCAGTACACATTTTCAACATTCTTCTGTAGTATCACATCTCAAATGCTTCTGTTCTGTTCTATTCCTGTTTTCCCACAGTACATGTTTCACTATCATACATTCTCAAAAATTTTTTGCTCACATTTCTCTTGGCCAGGAATGCCCTTATTGCCAGTGTTGGTCTGCTTTTTATGTCCTACTTGTTTCGTACATCATGGCTTATTTTGCTGCTTAGGTAGCAGAGTACCGTAACTTCGTCTATTTCGTGATCAACAATTCTGATGTTAAGTTTCTCGCTGTGCACATTTTTGCTACTTCTCATGACTTTCGTCTTCCTTCTATTTACTCTCAGTCCATATTCTGAACTTATTAGACTGTTCATTCCATTCAACACAATCCACAGTTCCTCTTGACTTTCGCCGAGGACAGCAATGTCATCAGCGCATTCTGTCATTAAAATCCCTTCACCTTGAATTTCTATTCCACTCTTCAAACTACCTGTTATTTCTGTCATTACTTCTTCGGTCTGTACACTGAATAGTAGAGGCAGAAGACTACATCCCTGTCTTAATCCTTGTTTAATCCGAGCACTTCGTTCTTGGTGTTCCAAGCTTTCTGCTCCCTCTTGGTTATTAAACATACTGTGTGTTACCCATCTTTCCCCATAGCTTAACCCTATCTTTCCCAGAATTGCGAACGTTACATAATTTTCCATTACCGAACCCTTTTTCCACGTCGCAAACCCTATTCTTGTATCTTCGTGTTTCTTTAGTCTTGCTTCCATTATCAGCCGCAACGTCAGAACTGCCTGTCTGGTGCCTTTACCTTTCCTACAGCTAAATTTATCGTGATCAACAGATCCTCATTTTTCTTTACCATTTTTATCTGTATATTATTCTTGGCGGAAACTCGGATACACGAGCTGTTAAGCTGACTGTGCAATGATTCTCGCACTTGTCGGCTCTTACAGTCATCGGCATCGTGTGGATAATGTTTTTCTCCGAAACTCTAATGGTATATCGCCAGTCTCATACATTTAACACATCAACGTGAATAGTCGTTTTCGCCATATCTGTTGCCAATTAAACAGGTATGTGGCATGAACAAGAGGGAAGTTACTCTCTGTCCAGGGCCTGAAATAACCATTGCCGAATTGCAGCAAAAGTCGGAAAATGCTTGACATAATGTATCGTATTCGTGCGAGAATACAGGCCTGCGTTCCCGCCAGACGTGGTACACTTGAGTATTGGTGCGTGTGTCCGGGCACCCTTTACTGTGGCATCGGTGTTTCATTTTGGTTTTTGTTACAGGCATTCCCACGATGATGAAATACCTGTCACCTTATTTGCCAATAAAATGACTTTATCTTTGAGGGTATTGCACTTCTTTGTGCCAGTGTATATACGAGGGTCACTCCAAAAGAGACGCACACTGTTTTTTTTTTTTAAATCCATCTTTTATTGTACATGTTTGAAAGTTTTACAGTGGGTAGATACATCCCTTAGGAACAATATTTTCATTTCTCCACATAATTTCCATCCTTCTCAACTGACATACGCCATCTTGTAACCAGCGCCTGTATTATAGCACGGTAAAATTCGGCACCAACCTGTTGGAGCCACTGTTTGGCAGCGTGCTAAAGGGAGTCATCATCTTCAAAGCTTGTTCCACGAAGAGAGTCTTTCAGTTTCCCAAAGAGATGAGTCACATGGAGCCAGGTCAGGACTGTAAGGCGGATGTTTCAGTGTTGTCCATCCGAGTTTTGTGATCGCTTCGATGGTTTTTTGACTGTCATGTGGCCATGCCTTGTCGTGCAACAGAAAAACATCTTGCTTTTGCCGATGCGGTCGAACACGTCGAGCTTGAAGTTCCTTCAGTGGCGTCACATATGCATCGGAATATATGGTTGTTCCACTTGGCATGATGTCCACAAGCAAGAGTCCTTCGGAATCGAAAAACACCGTAGCAATAACTTTTCCAGCAGAAGGTGTGGTTTTGAATTTTTTTTTTCTTTGGTGAATTTGCATGATGCCACTCCATTGATTGCTTCTTCGTCTCTGATGGAAAATGATGGATCCATGTTTCATCACCTGTCACAATTCTTCCAAGAAATTCATCTCCACCGCTCTCCTACTGTTCCAAAAGTTCGCTGCATACCGTTTTTCTTGTTTCTTTGTGAGCCACTGTCAACATCTTGGGAACCTACCTGGCACAAAACTTTTTTAACGCCAACACTTTCAGTATTCTGCAAACACTTCCTTCCCCTATCCCAATGTAGCGTGGCAATTCGCTCACTGTGATTCGTCTGTCAGCAGTCACCAATTCGTTAACTCTCTGCACATTGTCTGGAGTGTGTGTAGGCCTGCCGCTGCCTCAATACTGCCGTGCCCGCTTTCATTACGTAACCTGCTTGCCCACCGACTAACTGTACTGCTATCGACAGAAGCATCTCCATACACCTTTTTCAACCTCTTGTGGATGTTTCCCACTGTCTAGTTTTCACAGCACAGGAATTGTATGACAGCACGTTGCTTCTGACGAACGTCAAGTGTAGCAGCCATCTTGAAGACATGCGGTTGAACTAAGTTTGAAAACAAGTTTGAAGTATGTATCTACACACGTAAAACTTTCACACATGCAGAATGAAAACTGCATTTTTAGAAAAATAGTGTGCATTTCTTTTGCAGTGTCCGTCGTAGTGGTGTATCCCACATGCTAGAAAACAGCTGCGCATAGGGTATGCTAGTTATGTGGTGTTCCCTTCCTTTACATATAGTGTAAATACTTGTCACGGATACAGTGTGAATACTAGTTCGTTTGAGTTCGCTTCCATTCCGTAGAAATAGGGCTTTAACGCACGCTTAGTTGCCCGCCTTAAGGAACGTGTGGAGAGAGTGTTCCTAAACACAAACGCCTCCTGCCTCTTGGTGCGACGCCCTTCCACAGAGGTGGCCCGCGCCCCCTGTCCAGAGGCCTCGGACGCGCGCCGGCTGTGACGTCGCCTCTGGCGTCGCCGGCTGTCGCCTCCAGGCACCGAGTATGGATCACGCGTCCCGCCGCCTCCGCCTCCACCTGGGCGGGGACCCTGTTCGCCTCGCTCGCCCCCGACTGCTTATCGAAACTTCCCCCGTCGCCGCGGCTGTTCGCGAGTTCGCTTAACACCGCATCGGAAATAAATTGGATTCACTTGGCCCCGTAAATCTTCCGGCCCGGACCCGGTCCGGACGCGTGCCGATACCGCACGTAAAACGCTGACGGCTGCTCGGGAGCCGGAGTTCTCGCTAACAAAAACCACCGGGCGGCGGCCTCACGAGGCGGCAACGCCGGCCAACTTAGCAGCCCGCAGCAGAATTCCATTACGGAAAGTCGACCCTCTTTACATATTCCAACGTGACCACATCATCACTTTCAGCAGTTCTCTCGTACAGACCTGTGATTCGTCATTACCCATCGAACAAAAGCGAAGTGAAATTAATACCTTGTATGTATCAACCTTCTCACCGAACATCTCTACTGTATTTCCTGCTCAGTATTTGCGACTGCACCTTTCAATAGCGAATTGGCATTAATGGCAGTCTATACTGATTACTGACGTTGACAAAGTTCTTTAAACTCATATAGGTTAAAGTTTGAGGAAATTGCGGAAATAATAGTCGGAATGAATCAAGACAATGAAGATGTGTCCAGCAGTGTAGAAGCACCAGGTGTTCCAGGTCGCCGAGGCGTGGCATGCGTGGACGTCGAGTGGCGACCACTCACGCCTAACTTGTAAGGTCATCGTCAAGCTGTTGTTGTTATGGTTTTCAGTCCTGAGACTGGTTTGATGCACCTCTCCATGCTACTCTATCCTGTGCAAGCCTCATCATTTCCGAATAACTATTGCAATTTACATCCTCCTGAATCTGCTTAGCGTATTCATCTCTACGATTTTTACCTCCCACCTTCCCTCCAGTACTAAGCTAGTGATCCCTTGATGCCTCAGAACGTGTCCTACCACCCGATCCCTTCTTATTGTCAAGTTGTACCACAAATTCATCTTCTGAACAGTTCTAGTCAGTACCTTATCATTAGTTACGTGATCTACCCATCTAATCTTGAGCATTCTTCTGTAGCACCACATTTCGAAAGCTTCTATTCTGTTGTTGCCTAAACTGTTTATCGTCCATGTTTCACTTCCATACATGACTACACTCCATACAAACACGTTCAGAAAGGACTTTCTGATATTTAAATCTATACTCGATTTTAATAAACTTCTCTTCTTCTGGAATGCTTTTCTTGTCATTGCCAGTCTACATTTTACATCCTCTCTACATCGACCATCATCAGTTATTTTGCTCCTCAAATAGCAAAACTCATTTACTACTTTAAGTGTCTCATTTCATAATCTAATTCCCTCAGCATCACCTGATTTAATTCGCCTTCATTCCATTATCCTCGTTTTGCTTTTGTTGATGTTCATCTTATACCCTCCTTTCAAGACACTGTCCATTCAGTTCACTCCATGGATTTTAGTTCCTACTCCAAATTTTTATTTTGTTTCCTTTACTGCTTCATCACAATACAGATTGAATGACATCGGCGATAGGCTACAACCCTGTCTCACGCTTTTCTCAAACGCTGCTTCCCTTTCATGCCCCTCGACTATTAAGACTCCCTGTATTCTACTCTCACCACCTTCAGAATTTGAGAGTATTCCAATGAACATTTTCAAAATTTTTCTCTAAGTCTACAAATGCTAGATATGTGGGTTTCCCTTTCCTTAACCTATCTTCCAAGGTAAGTTGTAGGGTCAGTATTGCCTCGCGTATCCCAACATTTCTACAGAATCCAAACTGATCTTCCCAAGGGTCGGCTTCTACCATACGACTACCATAAAACCGACTGGCAACTAAAACGCAAGAATCGACACGCTGTGGCGCAATATCAGGACACAAAAAGAGTTCTAACAAGTGAGAATTATCGATTTAGAGAAATGGGTTTATCACACCGTGATATTTCTTTCGCTCGAAGGCATACTCCTGCGAATGAAAGCGGTGTGTTAAATGAATTGACAGAAGAGTGTCAGCCGCAGCGAAGACAAGCGTACTTGATCTCGCAGTAACGCGACAGCCTCGTCCACTCGGTGCACGAGTGTGCTCTTGTCTGCGTCGCCAGTTAGGTGTAGCGTGCTGAAACAATTCACTCCACTGCGGTGGTTTCTTTTGAACCACACACTCTTCAGCGTCCAACTCTTGCGTGGACAAGGTTGCAGATGTGATAGCTGACAAAGGTAGTTGGCTTTCATCAGTACTGAAGTGAAGGGCAAAACTTGGGGAAAGAATTCAAGTTCAGAGAAAAGAAATAGAAACTTTGAGTTTCGTAGATGTTATTGTAACACTGTCAGAGACAGTAAAGAACTTGGAAGAGCATTCGAAGGAAATGGATAGCGTTTTGAGAAGAGGATATAAGCCAGACAAGGATAACCGAAAATAGTCGAATTAAATCAGGCGATGCTGAGGGAATTGGATTACGAAATGTCACTAAAGGCAGTAGATGTGCTTTTCTATTTCGGCAGTAAAATAACTGATGATGGCCGAAGTGGAGAGGATATAAAATATAGGCTGGCAACGGAAAGAAAAACGTTTCTGAAGAACAAAAGTTTCTTATCATAGTATATTGATTTAAGCGTTAGGAAGGGTTTTCTGACGGAATTTATATGGAGCGTGGCAATGTGTGGATGTGAAACATGGGCTGTAAACAGTTTACACAAGAAGAGAATAAAAGCTTTAGTAACATGGTGCTACGGCAGAATACTGAGGCTTAGATGGATAGATCATGTAACTGATCGGAAGGTACTGTATATAATTGGGCAGAAAAGAAATTTCTGACACAGCTTGACTAAAACAAGGGATCGGTTTATGGGACACATTCTGATTGGAATTGTATCGGTAAAAGTTGTAGAGCAAGACCAAAAGATGCATACAATAACCAGATTCAAATGGATATAAGACGCATTGGTTGTTTTGAGATGATGTGGCTCGCACAGGATAAACTTGGAGAGCTGCATCAAACCAGTCTCCAGAATGAAGACCACAGCAACAACAACAACAATAGAACGAGCATATAAAAGACTAAAGAAAATATCTGCAGAACTGTAAAAACATGTTATCTTCTCTATGTATAAAAGAAATTCTCCTGAATGACAGATTCATCATCGCCTGCCGGAAACTGCTACGAATCAAACTTGACAATTGGAAGGGTGTTGATCTTACACATAGGCATCTTTAAAGTACGGATTTTTTGAAATTCCACCCCTAAGTTACTTGATCTAGCCATCTAATCTTCAGCATTATTCTGTAGCACCATATTTCGAAAGCTTCTATTATCTTCTTGTCTACACTGTTTATTGTCAATGTTCCACTTCCATACATGGCTACACTCCATACAAATATTTTCGGAATAGCCGATCTTCAACGTATATCCATAGTCGATGTTAACAAATGCCTCTCCTTCGGAGACGCTCTTCTTGCCAATGCCAGTCTACATTTTATATCCTCTCTACTTTGGGCATTATTAGTTATTTCCTTGCTCTAATAACGAAATTCATCTTCTAATCTAATTTCCTCAGCATCACCTGATTTAATACAACTGCATTCCATTATCCTCGTTTTCTTTTTGTTGATATTCGTCTTATATCCTTCTTTCAAGACGCTGTTTATCCCATTTAGCTGCTCTTCCAAGTCCTTTGCTGACTGACAGAATTACAAGGTCTGCGGCAAACATCAAAGTCTTTATTTCTTCTCCCACAACTTTAATTCATCCTCTAAATTTTTCTTGATATCCTTTACTGCTTGCTTAGTCAAGATTGAATAACGTCGGGAATAGGCTGCAACCCTGTCTCACACCCTTCTGAACCACTGCTTCCCTTTCGTGCCTCTGGACTACTGTAACAGTCGTCTGATTTCTTTACAAGCTGTAAACATGTTTTCGACCCTTGTATTTTACCCCCAACCCCTCCCCCTTCCACTCCTTTCAGAAATTCAAAGAGGGTATTCCAGTAAACACCGTCAAAAGCTTTCTCTAAGGCTACAAATGTTGTAAATATGGGTTTGCCTTTCCTTAACCTTTATTCTAAGATAAGTAGTAGGGTTAATATTAACTCACCTGCTCCTACATTTCTTCGAAATCCGAAATGATCTTCCTTGAGGTCGGGTTCTACCAGTTTTTCAATTCTTCTGTAAAGGATTCGTGTTAGCATTTTGCAACCGTGACTTATTAAACAGGTACTTTGGTAATATTCTCACCTGTCAGCAAATCCTTTCTTTGTAAATGGAATTATGACATTCATGTAGAAGTCTGAGGATATTTTGCCTGACTTATGTCTTGCATACCAGGTGGAATAGTCTTGCAATGGCTGGCTCTCCCATGGGTATCAGAATGTCTGACAGAATATCGTCTGTTACTAGGGACTTGATTCGGCGTAGGTGTTTCAGTGCTGTGTCATATTCTTCACGCAATATCATATTTCTTATCTCATCTTTATCCACGTCCTCTTCCAATTCCACAACATTGCCCTGTAGTGCATCTCCCTTGTGCTGACTCTATATACTTCTTTTCCCCCTTCTGATTTCCCTTCTTTGCTTAGAACTGGTTTTACGTCTTAGTTCTCGATATAAATACACCTGTTTCTCACTTCACCAAAGGCATCTTTAATATTCCCGAAGTCGGTATCTGTTTTTCCCGTATTGAAATATCGTTCCATATCCTTACGTTTGTCCTCTAGCCATTCCTGCTTAGCCATTTTGCACTTCCTGTTAATCACATTTTTTAGACGTTTGTATTCCCTTTCGCCTGCTTCATTTGCTGTTTTTTTTATATTTTCTCCTTCCATCAGTTAAATTCAAAATCTCCTATGTTGTCCAACGATTTCTAATAGGCATTCTGTTTTTATCTATATGATACACTGCTGCCTTCACCATTTCATCTCCCAAAGCTACCCATTCGTCTTCTTCTGTATGCCTTTCCCCTCTCCTAGTCAATCCTTGTCTAATCTTCTCTCTGAAACTCTCAGCAACCTATGTTCTTTCAACTTATCGAGGACCAATCTCCTTAAATTCCTACCTTTTGGCAATTTCTTCAGCTTTAATCTGTAATTCATATCAAGTAAATTGTGGTCAGCGTCCACATCTGCCCTTGGAAATACCTAACAATTTAAAATCTGTTCATCACATCTCTTTCTTGCAATTATACAGGGTGATTCAAATAGAATACCACAACTTTAGGAATTTAAAACTCTGCAACGACAAAAGGCAGAGCTAAGCACTATCTGTCGGCGAATTAAGGGAGCTATAAAGTTTCATTTAGTTGTACATTTGTTCGCTTGAGGCGCTGTTGACTAGGCGTCAGCGTCAGTTGATGCTAAGATGGCGACCGCTCAACAGAAAGCTTTTTGTGTTATTGAGTACGGCAGAAGTGAATCGACGACAGTTGTTCAGCGTGCATTTCGAACGAAGTATGGTGTTAAATCTCCTGATAGGTGGTGTATTAAACGTTGGTATAAACAGTTTACAGAGAATGGGTGTTTGTGCAAACGGAAAAGTTCTGGACGGCCGAGAACGAGTGATGAAAATGTAGCACGCATCCAGCAAGCATTTGTTCGCAGCCCAGGAAAATCCACTCGCAGAGCTAGCAGAGAGCTGCAAATTCCACAATCAACTGTATGGAGAGTCCTACGAAAAAGGTTAGTTATGAAACCTTATCCGTACTACCTGAACGTCAACTACCGGAGACGATGGATCGGCCGCCAGGCAGCCCGTGACAGAGCACTTCATCACTGGCCTCCAAGAAGCCCTGATCTTACCCTCTGCGATTTTTTCTTATGGGGGTATGTTAAGGATATGGTGTTTCGGCCACCTCTCTCAGCCACCATTGATGATTTGAAACGAGAAATAACAGCAGCTATCCAAACTGTTACGCATGATATGCTACAGAGAGTGTGGAACGAGTTGGAGTATCGGGTTGATATTGCTCGAGTGTCTGGAGGGGGCCATATTGAACATCTCTGAACTTGTTTTTGAGTGAAAAAAAACCTTTCTAAATACTCTTTGTAATGATGTATAACAGAAGGTTATATTATGTTTCTTTCATTAAATACACATTTTTAAAGTTGTGGTATTCTTTTTGAATCACCCTATATAATCAATCTGAAACCTTCCAGTGTCTTCAGGTCTGTTTCACGTAGACAACCTTCTGTCATTATTCTTAATCCAAGTGTTAGTGATGATTAAATTATCCTCCGTAGTCAAGTATACGAGGCGGTATCCTCTTTCATTCCTTTTCCTTAGTCCACATTTACCTACTAGTCTTCCTCATATGACTTTTTCCACTATCTAATCCCATTCCCCACAGTTAAATATTCGTCTCCCTTAAACTATCTGAATTATTTCTGTTAGCTCATTATACAATTCTTCAATCTCTTCATCATCTGTGGCATTAGTTGGGACACAAACTACTACCATTGTGGTAGGTGTGGGTTTCGTGGATATCTTAGCTACGATAATGCGTTCACTATGCTGTTCATAGTAGCTTACCCCCTCCTATTATATACATCTACATCTACATCTACATCCATATTCCGCAAGCCACCTGACGGTGTGTGGCGGAGAGTACCTTGAATACCTCTATCGGTTCTCCCTTATATTCCAGTCTCGTATTATTCGTGGTAAGAAGAATTGTCGGTATGCCTCTGTGTGCGCTCTAATCTCTCTGATTTTATCCTCATGGTCTCTTCGCGAGATATACGTAGAGGGAGCAATATACTGCTTGACTCCTCGGTGAAGGTATGTTCTCGAAACTTCAACAAAAGCCCGTACCGAGCTACTGAGCGTCTCTCCTGCAGAGTCTTCCACTGGAGTTTATCTGTCATCTCCGTAACGCTTTCGCGATTACTAAATGATCCTGTAACGAAGCGCGCTGCTCTCCGTTGGATCTTCTCTATCTCTTCTATCAACCCTATCTGGTATGGATCCCACACTGCTGGGCAGTATTCAAGCAGTGGATGAACAAGCGTACTGTAACCTACTTCCTTTGTTTTCGGATTGCATTTCCTTAGGATTCTTCCAATGAATCTATGTCTGGCATCTGCTTTACCGACTCCTAATGCGTACTCTCAGATAATTTATGGAATTAACTGCTTCCATTGCTGACCTGCTATATTGAAGCTGAATGATAAGGGATCTATCTTTCTATGTATTCGCAGCACATTACACTTGTCTACATTGATATTCAATTGCCATTCCCTGCACCATGCGTCAATTCGCTGCAGACCCTCCTGCATTCCAGTACAATTTTCCATTATTACAACCTCTCGATATCATCCGTAAAAAGAGTGAACTTCCGATGTCATCCACAAGGTCATTTATGTATATTGTGAATAGCAACGGTCCTATGACACTCCCCTGCGTCACACCTGAAATCACTCTTACTTCGGAAGACTTCTCTCCATTGAGAATGACGTGCTGCGTTCTGTTATCTAGGAACTCTTCAATCACACAATTGGTCTGATAGTCCATATGCTCCTACTTTGTTCATTAAACAACTGTGGTAAACTGTATCGAACGCCTTGCGGAAGTCAAGAAACACGGCATCTACCTGGGAACCCGTGCCTATGGCCCTCTGAGTCTCGTGAACGAATAGCGCAAGCTGGGTTTCACACGATCGTCTTTTTCGAAACCCATGCTGATTCCTACAGAGTAGATTTCTAGTCTCCAGAAAAGTCATTATACTCGAACATTATACGTGATCCAAAATTCTACAACTGATAGACGTTAGAGATGTATGTCTATAGTTCTGCACATCTGTTCGGCGTCCCTTCTTGAAAACGGGTATGATTAATAAACCCACCTCGGCATGACCCGTGTTGATTTCGTATTTGTAACCTCGTACTCACGTGATCAGAAGTCCCTGTTCCTCTCACCACCAAACTTCACTAATTCCCCCTGTATCCAACTTTAACCTATCCGTTTCCCGTTTTTAAATTTTCTAACGTACCTGCCCGATTAACGGATCTAACAATCCACGCTCCGATCCGTAGAACGCCAGTTTTGTTTCTCCTGATAACGACGTTCTTCTGACTAGTCGGGAGGCTGTTTTACCTCCGGAATATTTTACCCGAGGGTATGGCGTGATTATTTAACCATACAGTAGAAATGCATGCACATGGGAAAACTGCGATTTTAGTTTTCCCTTGCTTTCAGCTGTTCGCAGTATCAGCACAGAAAGGGCGTTTCGCTTGACATTACAAGACCAGATCAGGCATTACCCCTGCAACTTCTGAAAAAGTCGCCCCTGAAACTTTTTCAGGAATCGTATCTTTGCTGGTCTCTCGACAGATACCCCTCCGTCTTGATGGTACACGAAATACGGCTATCAGTAACGCTGAGGCACAGAAAGCACCCAGCCAATTGCAAGATCCATGGCTCATGGGGTAGAAATTGGTATTCGATTTCTCGGTTAGAAACAAAAAAAGTATTTATGTGTTTTTCGTATGAAATTTTTTATAAAAATAGGTCACTACGAAAGCATTTTTGAAGCTAAAGTTCCGAGAATTTGTATTTGGCTTCTGGGTTAGAAATGAAAGGATACTTTGTTTGGAAATTCAACCTCAAAGGGGGTGAAATGCGGGTTGAAAAGCTGTATGAAAATATTTCATTGTGAAAGGGTTTTTAAAGCTAAACCTATAAAAATCGGTATTTGTTTTGTCGGTTAGAAATAATCAAATACGTGTTTCATTGTTTCAGGAAAGCTAGTCCCTAATGGGGTGAAGTAGGGCCTCACTGATTCACTTACTCATAGTCGCCTAACCTGAAGTGCTGAGGACAGAAATTTGAAATTTATACTGTAGGCATCGCTTAACATGAGACTGTTCGAAATGACACTGTCAAGAGGGTGAAATAGAGGATGAAAAGCTATTTAGAAGTATTAAGGGAGTTTTGAAGGTAGAACTACGAAAATTGGTATTTGGTTCTTCAGACAGAAAGAAAAGTAAGTGTTAGGTGCTGTAAGTTTCCATGAAAATACCACCGCAATAACGCAAAAGGCAGGATTAAGAGAAACCTCTGTTTCCAGCTACAAGAATCGCTTTTTGGTTAGAATTACATTTGGAAAAGACCACATTTCTTCGGCCTTTAAGTACGCGAAAAGCTTAGAAGATGTTCCAACAACATAAAAATTAGATTAAAGAAATAACAAAGAAAAAAATTCTTTACAGACCATATAGACTAAAGAAGCAAAGCAGCCCGCGGCTAGCTTGCAACGTATAAGAGAGAGTAGTACTTTCCAGATGTAGAAATAATAAGTGAATCTTCTTTATCCCTCAAACGACTACAGTGAAACTGCAAAACAGTTAATCTACTTCGTTATTGCCCAATGGAATCAAAATATTTTGGGCTTCGTTCTGGACGTAGCTATTATTCTGAGGACAGAAATAATAAGAAAAGAAAACCTTTGGAGACCCAGGAAATAATAAGAAAATAGAATCTTTGGAGATCCATACGTAGCATCGCAGTACAAACCTGGTTCTTCAACTTAACGCTAAGAATTCGCTGTGTGCTTCAATTGCAAGAGTCTTCTACCGCCTACTTTTCTGGGAAGTGCAGCCTGTCAGCTTCACTGCGTAAGGTAAATTGTCATGACATTTCTTGTTTTCCTACCCACATAATCCACATCCACATATGTCAAGTCCAAGACGCCTGCAGTGTATTTGATAACGGGTGTCGTTCACGTTAGGCTTGGCTTATTTGCATTGTTGTTATTCCAGTTTTCTTTTCGAAATTTTTATGATCGTTTCCGTGTTCTTTTTGGAGATCCACGTTCTTTCACCCGCCATGTTTGATGACGTCCAACTGAAAAGGCCTACTTATTTGTAATAGTGAGGTTTTGTTGATTTGGCATTTGGATGTCTTCATTTTTTGAGATTTTTCCCTTCTTTCGTGCCAGTCGTCCGCACGTGTGTACCCCGAGGTCCTTGCCGATGCCATTACTGATGACTCTGACTCTATTCGTCTGAGACTGTTTTTCACTTTCAGATTTCCCGTGGAGCTTCAGGAGATCCACGGGATATTTAATAACTTGCTGTTTGATAACCCTAGTTAGATAGCTTTCACTGGAATCGCCGCTATGAGAAACAGTAGCGGAGACAAGGAGCGGCTTAGAAAATGCCTCCCTTCACTGAGCCATAACTTTTTAATAAATATTTATTGTTCAGGATGTTCAGGAAAGGGATTAAGTTGATGAATATCGTCTATTCCAGGGTACTTCCAACTCCTGAATAACATGCCTGATCACTTAAGAAACTGTACAGAAACATTTTCCCAGTCTTCTGCAACAACTACCTATTTGGTTAGAACTTTGAGACTCGTGTGAAAACACTCACGAACGTGTTTCGTTCCTGATATTAATATCGTGTTCTGTCGACCAACAACGGAGAATTGAGTAGCCTAGTTGCAAAAGTGACTAAGCCAGTTTTAAAAGATTTTTGGGTAAAGCCGGAAAACGTATCATTGTTCTCACAGCAATATTACAACGGTGATTAATGTCTGAAAAAAAAGGAAAACAACATAGCGACCAAATCATAAATGTCTCTATAATTCTACATTAACACCTTATTAGTATTTTTATGTACACATTTGCACTTAGCCCGTTTTCCAACCGAATGGACCGGTCAGCCATTTCCGCAACCGCATCGGCGGCCATGATGGAATGCAATCGGTTTCAAAACCGGCCGAAAAATTAATTCCGGTGTTTATCTGGCTATGTCGGTAAGAATGGCTGACTACAGTAGTACACTAAAATAATGCGAAAGGAAGAAAATTAAATGAACAAACTACTGAAATACTGTTCTATTTTAAATATTTAAAAAGATTGAAACCTTCACATAAAAAACTAAACATGAACTACTACAACGTACAATATTAATATTACTCAGATTTCATCACTGAATTCAGTCTTAACACCTGTCATGAAAGTGGGAAATCTTTGTGAACAGCTCTTGGGAAAATGAATATTGCAAAGAAACCATCACAAGGTAAAATGAAGTACACAGCGTTTAAGCGCCATCCAAGAGCTCAATATCAAGTCCTTCTTCCTCACCGTTTTGACATTCGTCTGTTTCCATGATCTGCTGCTCAAAACCATCAGTGTAGAATTTTAACTTTTCCTCTTCGGGTCATGTCTCTCCCCAGTATAATTCTAAGATCCTCTTGCCGTCCATAATCTTAGCTTTTTTCTGTGGGACGCCTTTTGTAATCTCCTCAGGGAGAGTTTCTTTCGTGATACGTTTGTCTCTCTCAAGAAGAGCCAGTCCTTGGGAGAGCCAGTCTTGACAAATCTCTACCATCTGGTGAGCAAGATGTATGAGACAGGCGAAATACCCACAGACTTCAAGAAGAATATAATAATTCCAATACCAAAGAAAGCAGGTGTTGACAGATGTGAAAATTACCGAGTTACCAGTTTAATAAGTCACTGCTGCAAAATACTAACGCAAATTCTTTACAGACGAATGGAAAAACTGGTAGAAGCCGACCATGGCGAAGATCAGTTTGGATTCCGCAGAAATGTTGGAACACGTGCGGCAATACTGACCCTACGACTTATCTTAGAAGCTAGATTAAGGAAACCCAAACCTACATTTCTAGCATTTGTGGACTTAGAGAAAGCCTTTGACAATGTTGACTGGAATACTCTTTCAAATTCTAAAGGTGGCAGGGGTAAAATACAGGGAGCGAAAGGCTATTTACAATTTGTACAGAAACCAGATGGCAGTTATAAGAGTCGAGGGTCATGAAAGGGAAGCAGCGGTTCGGAAGGGAGTGAGACAGGGTTGTAGCCTGTCCCAGATGTTATTCAATCTGTATATTGAGCAAGCAATAAAGGAAACAAAAGAAAAATTCAGAGTAGGTATTAAAGTCCATGGAGAAGAAATAAAAACGTTGAGGTTCGTCGATGACATTGTAATTCTGTCAGAGACAGCAAAGGACTGGATAGTGTCTTGAAAGGAGGATATAAGATGAATATCAACAAAAGCAAAACGAGGATAATGGAATGTAGTCGAATTAAGTCGGGTGATGCTGAGGGAATTAGATTAGGAATGAGACACTTAAAGTAATAAAGGAGTTTTGCTATTTGGGGAGCAAAATAACTGATGATGGTCGAAGTAGAGAGGATATAAAATGTAGACTGGCAATGGCAAGGAAATCGTTTCTGAAGAAGAGGAATTTGTTAACATCGAGTATAGATTTAAGTGTCAGGAAGTCGTTTCTGAAAGTATTTTCATGGAGTGTAGCCATGTACGGAAGTGAAACATGGACGATAAATAGTTTGGAGAAGAAGAGAATAGAAGCTTTCGAAACGTGCTGCTACAGAAGAATGCTGAAGATTAGATGGGTAGATCACATAACTAATGAGGAGGTATTGAATAGAATTGGGGAGAAGAGGAGTTTGTGGCACAACTTGACAATAAGAAGGGACTGGTTGGTAGGACTTGTTCTGATGCCTCAAGGGATCACAAATTTAGTATTGGAGGTCAGCGTGGAGGGTAAAAATCGTAGAGGGAGACCAAGAGATGAATACACTAAGCAGATTCAGAAGGATGTAGGCTGCAGTAGGTACTGGCAGATGAAGAAGCTTGCACAGGATAGAGTAGCATGGACAGCTGCATCAAACCAATCTCAAGACTGAAGACGACAACAACAACAACAAATCTTAAGAATAGATTTCGGCTCTCCGCTTTCAAAATTGAAGAATGCTTCTCCTTCAACAAGACATAATTTTCTCTTTCTGTCTTCGTGATGTTAATTCTCTTCAACTTTTTAAACTGGAAGTGTCAGGAACCAGGAGCTTTGATGACTTCAGTAGCGATCTTCTTCTAGTCTCTCAATTTGCAGTCGTCCGACCCCAAATGCACCGACTGTGGCGAATTTTTCCATTTTGCCGACTCATATTACAGGGTTTTCGATTGCGCACAGTTTCGAAAATTTTCTCTCCATGCTTCCAAAAACTCTATCAGGGTTAGTAAAGAATGATAGACGATCGGAAACCACACTTCAACGCTCTCTACGTGTACTGGAGCAGTGTACATCAACATCCCAATCATTGTTGTATTCTTGCTTTGCCCCGCGTATCCATCCGAAAAGAGGCGTAGTTTGGCGATACCATGCAAACTGGTGTTAAGCAGTTGGTGATTATGAGGTGTAGCAATCTCAAATTGGTGTTAAGCAGTTGGTGATGATGAGGTGTAGCAATCTCATTCGACTCCTTTGCAAATTTCTTCTCCAGCCGAACATACGAAGCCACACTGTCTTTCGTCTGTCTGATCGTAGAGGAACATCGGCAAACCGTGAAATCATATAAGTACATCTGTCTGGAATAATAAGCCGCCTGATCTGGGACTTTTGGACGGACTAAATTTTTCTGACTGTCATAACAGTTGACTTTCGATGTATTCCTTCAGTCTTTCATAAAAACGTAGCTCCGAACTTTGTGAGCTGTAAGCTCATGTACAACACTTTTCTTTTCCAGGGAAATCATGCTTTGTAGGGACGAGCATGTAGATAATGTGTCAATATAAGATGTTTCGAAGCCAATATTAAAATTATTGCAGAATATTGTCCGGTAGTAGTAATACTTTACGACCAGATCCAGATGTTTCTCACAGAACATTTCCCACATTACTTTTACATTTAATCCACTGGACAAAACTTGGTGATGTAGCATTTTTTCTCTAGAATAGTGACTTTCGATCGGCTTGAACTGTTCAATGTGTCTGACAACAGCATTTTTCCTATCTTCGTACAACTTCGTTCTTCTGTCACCTCCTCTTCTTTCAGCGGTTGCAGATGAGGCATCGTTCATTTTACTCTGACAAATTTGATTGAGTCTCATTTTTTTATATGCAAAATCCCCATGAAAGCCGCTCTGCAAACCCTGAGTTTATAGAAACTCCTTCACGTTTTTTTGGGAGCACAAACTCCATAATTAGTTTCTGTCTTGATACTTTGTCTCCTGTAAGCTAAGATGTTAGAGGAGATGACACAGTTACATGCTGCCGAATGTGGTTGCTCTGCAATTCTCGGTAAATTTGTTCGTAGAATTATTGATGGATCCGTTATAGTATAGCATCCGGAAATAGGAGTACAAAATTAATTTATCGATATTCAACAATAAAGAAGAGCTATATGTGCTCTTAGAATCGTATTAATTGTAATCTTTGTCTCGTGGAATAAATGAAAAGCACGTTTTTTGTTTCATTGTCTTCTGTGTCTTCTTGGTTCTGATGTCCTAGCTGACGGACAGATGTAAATCACGGTCTGTAATTAATACAATTATCTGTTCCGTTATTATAACTTTTGTTAAATATATATCCAAGTAATTACTGTAGAGTGTGTTTTTGTTAGTAGCAAGAAAGTAATTTCCCTATCCATGATCTAGTTACGTAATAATTAAATGTTGCTCTGGCCACTTTGTGTAAGTGCATTGTTGAAGCGACGCCATTAATCATAAAATGATAAAACCCTTTTAATAGTCATTTAATTCTGAAAGTATTGAAGTGATTTATCTCAATAAATGCAAAACGGCGTCTTGTAATATTTTCAAATTCAATTTTTAGGTCAGAGGTACAGTTTTATTAAAATATATTTTCTATACATGTATACGCACATAGGCAGCTATACTGGAGCATCAAGCCTCACAAAACATGAATTAATTATCATTGTGTTTAACTGGATTATCGCGTATCATTAAAGAAAGATTTTTTTTTCATCCATCGTAAGACGGATGTCTTCACGTTGGAATACGTATGATATTTCTGGCGATAGCGCCCTTGAAAAAATTAGTCTTGTCTTTTAACAAACATAAAAGAGAATTTTTAATAAAACATTTCATTCCAAATTTAACAGAATAATTTATTTCATTCACTTGACAAAAAGTTCCGCTATAACTGGCGCCAAACGAGGGGCTCGATGTTCCAGAAAATTTATGTAGTGTAAAGAATATAAGAGAAGAAAATTAATGCTTCTATATGTAATCTGTTTGATGTGTACGAGGCTTATTAATTTCGATGTAAAGAGAAACTGATGACCTGGAACCTACCACATATCTGAATAATAAGAATAATGCCGACAATAAGAACGAAGGTAAGGCCTTCTGAAAATATCTCTTGCCTTCGTGTGTCGTGTTGTGTGCCAATATTCATGGTTCGTACAGCGTGGTAGTGTTTTGCAAACAGTGATTCGAGTAGGCAAGAAAATTTGTATTTGCTGTAGATTTGGTGTAGAATTAAAATTTGTAGATTGTATTATTATTGTTTTTGTTGTGATTGCCGTCTGAAGATAATTGCGATAAAATAATGTCTCGTTCAGGGTCCAAGAGTTTACGTAGTGAGATTAGGAGAGAAGTAGATATAGAAGCAGATTCACGAGAGGGCAGTGATAACGAATTGGAGGAAATCCCCATGGGATCTACCTCGCATAGAAACGTGCAAGAAAATATTCGGGTCATGAAACAGAAACTGCACATCAGCGTGCAGAGAGAGAGCGTAGCGTTGATAGCAGTGTGTTGCAAGTTGTTGCGGGTGAAACGACCGCGCCCGCAACTAAGCAAACTGTTTACGTGCGCCGCGCAGGATTACGACGCCGTAACCGCTATTTTAATGAAATTAGATCAGTTCCAGAAACAGCAGGAAGGGGAGAGATAAAGAGAGGGAAAGAATACAGTTAGAGATGCGGAGACAACAGGAGAGAGATAAAGGAAGGGAAAGAATATGGTTAGAAAGGGAGAGACAGCAGGAGCAGAGAGAAAGAGAGAGAAGAAGGGGAAAAAGACAAGGAAAACAGAATATATGAACAACTTAAAAGTCTTGAAGTCGTGAAAGCAGTCACATCCAGCTAAAAACAAGCGTACCAAGAATTGCCAAATTCGGTAGCTAGTTTAACCACAGATATACAAAATCTCCAGATAGAGCAAAATAGCAGGAAGGAAGATATTCAAAACATAACCGAGAGGGTAGAAAACAGAGATAGGAAATGAGGAAAAAATAGAGACTTGCATCACGGAACACACTAAAAAGGTCGTAGAAAAAGTAAAAAAAATACAGACAGAAGTGACACGCGCAATTCGCGCATTTCACTCGCCTGGTCAGATTAATCGTACAGAACAGGAAAGAGTAAATTACACGAGAATGGAGGACGATGCTTCAGACAAAAACCCACCGTTCGCTGCCACCTATAATACGATTTGTCTGGTACAGGCAGAAACGTGTAGTCCGAACAGTGAAATATCGAATGGTGCGGGTCTGTGCCTACTGTATCTTCAGTAATGATGGAGGATAGTTTAATCGAACAACTCCAGTTTCAAACCTTCTCCACAGATGAAAAATATTCACTTGGTTGTATTTACAAAAATTTTTCGAAACATACTGCCCAGAGCATGGACCGAGAAACAAAAGATACACTTTATTGTTTTCACAAAGTAGGAGATGCTGCTCTATGGCCAACAGATGCAGCTGAAACTAGCTGCACCTGTGAACAGTTTGAGAAAGTATTTCTAAACAAATACTGGTCGTCCTATATTCAGGAAAGACTAAGAAAAGCCGTATACAGTCCAGAGACATATAGTGATAAACAAGGAAGCCCTAGAAAGTATTTCGAAAACTATATTACCAGACGTGGTATTGGGACGAACCGATCTCAAATCGTGATGTGTTCAGACTATTAAAAGCCAGACTTCCGCCCAATATTAGAGATAAACTAATCCATGTACCAGACAATGATTTGGATAACTTCTTGTCTGTCTTGGACTCAATAGATCTAATCCAGGAAGACCCAAAATTGCAAAGTAGCATCGGAAATTGTGCTGAGTATAAAGAAAAGAATAATAGTGGGTAAAATAGTTGGAATAATTGTGGGAATTGTTCTAATGGGCGAAACCACAATGGTAAAGCTATGAATGGAAATCAGTCATTTAACAGTCATCTGAACAATGACAAGGGTAATAACAATAGACAGGCTTGGGGAGATAGTCCATCTCAATAAAGACGAAAACGAAGATATGAGGATACATTTGGCCCGGGAGATAGTAGTCAACGGCAGATGCGAGACGCAAGACCACAGGGGAAGAATAGGTATGCAATGCCATGGTATCCGAGACAGGATAATCAGAATAACACAGAGAGATACTCAAATAATAGCAACAGCAGGAACGAACACGATCAAGCAGGTACTTCAAACGACCCGGCTTGGTAGAACCAAAATCAAAGTGTGAGAGTAGTTGATGTGACGAACGACAATATTCCTACCTCAACCGATTCGACAAACTAAAGACGGCCGAAACTAGCTCTCCGTTGTTGGCCGTGGGACTGAGGGAGAGCTCACAAGAGAGTAAGGAGAAACAGGATATTATCAATATGTTAAGTTATAACGATGCTGTTGGTATGAAGGAGGAACTTTTATCTGAGAATAAGAGATGTACCCAAGTAGATAGTGAGTTGATACAGGCTGTGGTTCAGGCTGCGGTTCTTAGTATATCCGTCAATATCATAATGACACTGGAGCTACAGTTAATGTGATGAGTTATGATTTCTATAGGAAGTTGTGCCAACTGCATAAAGTGCCAGTGTTGCCAGTTCGGAATTGCAGAGTGTCGGGTGCCATTGGTGTCCAAGTACAGGTAGTTAAGAGCCAGGTACAGGTGGACGTATTTATGGGAAATGGGGCATTTAATTGCACGTTCCTAGTTGTAATGAGATTGAGTGACCTGTATTCTGGGTTGGGAGTTTTTGAGGGAAAGGAATGCCTATATGGCCCTGTCTCAACGTATTTGCAGTTAAGAGAATGGGGAAGTGAGAGTGAAACTGGAATTGCTGCGCACTGAATCTATACATGGCAAATATTGTCACAATGTTAAAGTCAGGTGTAACCTGCCAAAAATGCTGCACATGCAGCAGTGTTTTGGGGGGCGAAATTATAACCATCACAGTGGAGAGAATGTTGGTACCACAGAGCCCTGTCAATCAGTAAATGATAAAATAAAGGAAACCACCTATCTGACACCAGAGCAACAATTACAGTTATCTGAGCTATTGACGAAACCTATAGAGGTATACTCTGAGAGACTAGGTTGGTTCAAATGGCTCTGAGCACTATGGGACTTAACTTCTAAGGTCATCAGTCCCCTAGAACTTAGAACTACTTAAACCTAACTAACCTAAGGACATCACACACATCCATGCCCGAAGCAGGATTCGAACCTGCGACCGTAGCGGTCGCGCGGTTCCAGACTGTAGCGCCTAGAACCGCTCGGCCACCCAGGCCGGCTCTGAGAGACTAGGGATCATCAGAGGCTATATGTACAATATTTATGTGATACCACACAAAAAATTTTGTAATGCTACGTACTCCGTTCCATGGTCGAAAAAGAAGGGAGTAAAACTAGAAATACGTGAGATGCTAGAATGGGGAATAATTGAGCCGTCAGTGTCACCTTACAGCAGCCAGTTGCACCAGTTACAAAAGATAGTGGAAAAATACGTCTGGTGTTAGATGCTCGTGACATCAATAAAATTATTGTGCCAGTAAGGACTAGGCCAGAGAATCTGGAGGAACAGTTTCAAAAGTTCTTTGGAGTAAAGTATCTTTCGTCCAATGATTTGCGATTATCATATTGGCAAATCCCTATGACAGAACGGTCAAGAAAATATACAGCTTTTATTTTCGCTGTTCGGAGTTACCAGTTTAAAGCACTCCCATTCGGTTTAAATACGAGTGCTGGAGTACTCATAGCAGCTCTTGATTCGGTGGTAGGCCCAGAGTTACTAGATAGCGTCACCGTATATGTACATAACATTTGAAATGCAAGTACCACATAGGAGGAGCACATAGAAGTGATAAATAAAATATTGAGCAAATTCTAACAGGGTATGAAACTGTCCATCGCCTAGTACAACGAAGCAATTTAAATTGTGATCGGATTTGGAATTTTTCTTTCGCCGTTTTTTTATCTGCTCAAGAAGAATATAGTATGGCAGTGAAATTCCGCCTGCGAAAGTGAGTCCAACAGTATCAAGCAAGCGTTAATCAACGCAGGTATTCCGTATCACCCCGACATGGAGAAAGATTTTTGCATTGTTGCTGATGCATCTTTTACAGGACTAGGAGCTTGTCTGATCCAAATGGACGAAACAGACGGCAAACAATAGATTAAAGTAATCAGTTTTGCTAGTCGTGTCCTAATAGAATGTGAACCATTAATTCATACGCAAACGGACATAACCTGGTGCTGGATTAAGCAATAAAACAGGATGAATAATAATGTGTTTTCCTATCCACAGCAATAAACATCTATTGGTTTATAATGAACTGATGATGTTCTTGAATTTCATGAAATTTTGCTGTGGAGCGGTGGCGGAGAACACCTGGAAGGAGGGTTGAAGACAACGCACGTCCGGTGCCTCGTCGCTGTCGCGCGTCAGCTGACCGCTAGCCCGAGGCAAACGAGAAAGACACGCCGCGGCGTTTATGTCACGAAGGCAGTCCTGCGCTCGCTCAAATCACACAAACTACGTTTCTACACCTGTTAACTCAGTACTAGGCGTGTCCGTACAAACTAAAACTGAATCTTCTACTAGAATCCGGTATTATAGAATCTTACTCTTACTAGTCCTACAGTGATGGGAAGTCCATGGGCGTACGGCTGTAATGGCGTACAATAAAATAAAATCATGCTAAAACAATTGTCAGTTGCATTAGGCACCACTTCCAGCATGTAATGAGTACTGTTAAGTAGAAGAGACTAAATGCTATAAACAGGCCGTTATACCATTTATATCGAGAATTGATCTTCAATTAAATTTTGTTGTAGTACTGTTAATCAGTAAGTCTTCATAATACCGGATCCCAGTGGAAGATGCAATTCTCGTTATCATTTACACGCCTAGCTGTGAGTTAACAGGTTTAGAATGGCATTTTGTCTGCTGAGCTGAGCGTGATCTACGCATCGCGGCCTGTCTTTCTCGTGGGCCTCGCCGCTCGCCTCGGTAACGTCACAAACTGCAGTATGCTCTGTCAGGGGTGCAATCTGACGCCTGCTCCCTCATCTCTTCACCAGCTTTCCACGGAAGAAGATTACCAATGAATATTCTAAATTTTATGAAACATTACCGACAGATTGAATTTTAAACTCTTTGTATCTGTAACTATCGGGATACTTGGGTACTGGAGTAGTGCTAGTTAGTGTAAGAAAAACATGAAACTAACGAAAATTATGATTTATTTTGCAAAAATTCTAAGAAATCACAATGGCACTTTTAGTTATGAACTGAACAAGTTATTTCTGGGTTCTTTTCAGAATGAGAAGTTACCTCTTAAGAACAGGATTCGCTAATGAAATTTCTATACAGAGTTTAGGATTGTTGTTGACTTGGCAGAATGGCTGAGAGTCGCGCCTACTCAACTTGAATAATTATCCATTAGAATGTTGCTAGGTACGGTCGAGACTGTCGTGTGTGAAATGCAGTGAAGTGTACTGTTGTGGAGGATATATGGAGCTAGCAAAAGCTGTAGCACACAATACTATAAGCTGCAATGACTGCTGACTGCACCGCTCGGTGCTGACAAATAAGATAACTCTCGTTCTATCTGGATTGACCTTTGCCAATCAAACTCTCCCTATGCCTTGATGAAGTCAAGGACTCCTGTTCGCCCCTAGTCTAACTATTGGCGTGGTACACTGGTCAGATAGCCAGTCCACCGCGATGCCACTCAAAAATTCGCTCGCAGGATTTTAACTATAACTCTATATTGAGTCCTTGCGATTAAGCGTTGTTCACTGTGTTGGCTGCCACAATTATTGTGCGGTGTGAACAGACAGAGTCGCACTCCAGTTCGCTCTCGACAGAGGTGCTCTCCCAGTGAAGTACTGAGGAGAGACTTGTTCCTCGCTCTTTGAGTACACGTACGAGGGCACACGCTCTCGTTGCGTGTTCTCGTTCCAAGAGCGACAACAAAACAGCCCCTCTCCACACCAGACATGAAGTGGTATATCTTTCGGTCTCTTCCATTACTCCTTCAGCTCAAGGCGTCAGGAATATCGTCTGCCAATCAGCATTGCTCTTCTAAAACGGGAGAATGACGTTTCATTTTAGGTGACCAATCCGGAACTCTGTAGCATCAGTGTTTGGCGTTGCTGTCTCCCTGTGAAAACCTCTGAAACTGCGTGCTATGTTTGTAAAGAATGCGTAGGCTGGACGGTCCCACACCATGTAGCGGAATTTGCTTTTAAGCCGAACACAGGGTCATTCTTCCTTTCACTCGGGCAAACGCTGTCCACTCTCGGGCGGCCGCTGGCCGACATAGACAGGTTGACTTGACTCGTCGTCTGAAGGGACCGGCCTCCTGGCGTGCGGTCTGGCTCTCCCGAACTAAAAGGTCCTGTGACCGTCGTGTCTGGAATGTGTGTGTTTGTGGCAGCCTCGAGTATTTCAATCTCGGTGCGCATTTGCGATTTACTAGTTATTTGCATATCGTTTACATGAATTCATACAACATTGACTTTATCGTATCGAGTTTGGATTCGAATGAAGCGTCTTGATGTGCGGAATGTGATTGTGAGGGCAGAATATGTGAGTAATGAAGGTCAGGAGACCACGACGTCTTACACCTGTTTGGAGGCAGACGAATTCAATCAATCAATAATAATAAAAAGAAATCACATAAATCTGTCGTCACCTGTGTGGGCGCAGAGAAACTTTAAAATATATTGATACCATGATTAAATCAATACGTCCACTGTCACCTGTTTGGACACAGACATAATGAAACGAAATACGCTATCATGGAATGCCATTTACAAGACTGTATGTAACTATGCAAATGGCGTTCCAAGGGGCTTCTATAGCATAGCCTCTGAAAAAAATTACTACAGATTTACTTATCCATATTCAACAATAAAGAAGCGCTATATGCGCTCTTAGAATCATATCAACTGCAATCTTTGTCTTGTGGTATAAAAGAAAAACACGTTTATTGTTCCATTGTCTTTTTGATTCTGATGTCCTAGATCACGGACACATGTAAATTACGGTCTGTAATTAACACAATTATCTATTGCGTTATTATAATTATTGTTAAATATATATCCAAATAATTACTGTAGAGTGTGTTTTTGTTAGTAGCAAGAAAGTAATTTCCCTATCCATGATCTAGTTACGTAATAATTAAATGTTGCTCAGGCCACTTTGTGTAAGTGCATTGTTGAAACAACGCCATTAATCATAAAATGATAAAACCCTTTTAATAGTCATTTAATTCTGAAAGTATTGAAGTGATTAATCTCAATAAATGCAAAACGGCGTCTTGTAATATTTTAAAATTCAATTTTTAACCAAGAGGTACAGTTTCGTTAAAAAATATTTTCTATACATGTATACGCGCATAGGCAGCTATACTGGAGCATCAAGCCTCACAAAACAGGAATTATTTAGCATTGTGTTTGATTGGCTTATTGTGTAACATTAAAGAAAGATTTTTTTTCATCCATCGTAAAACGGATGTCTTCACATTGGAATACGTATGATATTTCCTGGTGATAGCACCCTGAGAAAAATTTTTCGTGTCTTTTCACAAACATAAAAAAGCATTTTTAACAAAATATTTCATTCCAAATTTAACAGAATAATTTATTTCATTCACTTTTCGAAAAGTTACGCGATACCGTCTTACGTCCTGCATAGTGAGTTCTTTACATTTCAGCTTTCTAGCAGGATGTATACAATTTGGCATCTATGGAAACCCAATCGATTTGTACCTACAGATAAATGAGGAAGGAAACTGAACACCAACTGATAGTAGTTTTATGTCAATGCAACCAGAAATTCAGCGTTTCTATTTCCAAGTACGTTGAATTTACAAGAGCTGTGTTCAGGATGAGGTTAGTTAATGGTGCTAGGTCATTAATTCCAACAACATTAAACCTGTAATGTATATTTGAATATTACTATAAGCAGTGGTCTTCCTTACCTCTTCCTTTTCTAGACGTTTCGTTTTTATTGTTGCTCATTCCGTCTTCTCTTTCTAGACGTAGAATTTCTCGTTACATCTTACCTCTCATCAGTATCACTAATGTCAGCCCTACTGTCGTCGGGCTCGTTCAAATGTACTTCAATAGTAGAAATTTCCTCTTCATTATCCTTGTCCATTTCGAACTGTGCTACAATAAAACTTCCTACTAAGACGTTTTAGAATACACAGAGGAACGAGTGAGCTGGTAGGTCTTTCTATCATATAACGATGCCGTCTGGCACTTTCCTTCCTACAGTGTAGCAATAAAAGTAAGAATCTACGTAGTACTGCCAACCCAAACATTTCAGTCACATGTACAGTCTAGGAGTGCCGGCACGGTAGCTCAGCGTGTTCGGTCAGACGGCTAGCTGCCCTCTGTAATAAAAAAAACTGAGTTAACCGATGAAGAACGAACTTAAACGGATGTCTTACGATGTCCGCCCCGAGCAGATGCAACGAAGAAAAGCGAGCAAAATGAGATTTTTTAAAAAAAAAAGGGGGGGGTAGCGTCTTTGATTCATAATCAAAACGTCTTCGGTCCCGGGTTCGATCCCCGCCACTGCCTAAATTTTGATAATAATCAGCATTGGCGGCCGAAGACTTCCGGCATAAGAAGTCAGCCTCATTCTGCCAACGGCCTTGTCAAAGAGGGCGGAGGAGCGGATAGAGGTTCAGGGCACTCTCTTGTCCTAGGGGTGGGAAATTGCCCCTAAAGGCGGAAGAATCAGCAATGATCAACGACATGAGGATGCAGAAGGCAATGGAAACCACTGCATTAAAGACACGTAACGTGTATCCACAGGACATGTGGCCTGTAATTGAAGAAGTGTCATGATGATCTCTCCATTGGCAAAAGATTCCGGAATAGTCCCCCATTCGGATCTCCGGGAGGGGACTGCCAAGGCGGAGGTTACCATGAGAAAAAGATTGAATAATCAACGAAAGGATAACGTTCTACGAGTCGGGGCGTGGAATGTCAGAAGCTTGAACGTGGTAGGGAAACTAGAAAATCTGAAAAGGTAAATGCAAAGGCTCAATCTAAATATAGTAGGGGTCAGTGAAGTGGAAGGAAGACAAGGATTTCTGGTCAGATGAGTATCGGGTAATATCAACAGCAGCAGAAAATGGTATAACAGGTGTAGGATTCGTTATGAATAGGAAGGTAGGGCAGAGGGTGTGTTACTGTGAACAGTTCAGTGACCGGGTTGTTCTAATCAGAATCGACGCAGACCAACACCGACAACGATAGTTCAGGTATACATGCCGACGTCGCAAGCTGAAGATGAACAGATAGAGAAAGTGTATGAGGATATTGAAAGGGTAATGCAGTATGTAAAGGGGGACGAAAATCTAATAGTCATGGGCGACTGGAATGCAGTTGTAGGTGAAGGAAAAGAAGAAAAGGTTGCAGGAGAATATGGGCTTGGGACAAGGAATGAAAGAGGAGAAAGACTAATTGAGTTCTGTAACAAGTTTCAGCTAGTAATAGCGAATACCCTGTTCAAGAATCACAAGAGGACGAGGTATACTTGGAAAAGGCCGGGAGATTTCAAATAGCTTACATCATGGTCAGACAGAGATTCCGATATCAAATACTGGATTGTAAGGCGTACCCAGGAGCAGATATAGACTCAGATCACGATATAGTAGTGATGAAGAGTAGGCTGAAGTTCAAGACATTAGTCAGGAAGAATCAATACGCAAAGAAGTGGGATACGGAAGTACTAAGGAATGACGAGATAGGTTTGAAGTTCTCTAACGCTATAGATACAGCAATAAGGAATAGCGCAGTAGGCAGTACAGTTGAAGAGGAATGGACATCTCTAAAAAGGGCCATCACAGAAGTTGGGAAGGAAAACATAAGTACAAAGAAGGTATCTGCGAAGAAACCATGGGTAACAGAAGAAATACTTCAGTTGATTGATGAAAGGAGGAAGTACAAACATGTTTCGGGAAAATCAGGAATACAGAAATAGAAGTCGCTGAGGAATGAAATAAATAGGAAGTGTAGGGAAGCTAAGACGAAATGGCTGCAGGAAAAATGTGAAGACATCGAAAAAGATATGATTGTCGGAAGGACAGACTCAGCATACAGGAAAGTCAAAACAACCTTTGGTGACATTAAAAGCAACGGTGGTAACATTAAGATTGCAACGGGAATTCCACTGTTAAATGCAGAGGCGAGAGCAAATAGGTGGAAAGAATACATTGAAAGCCTCTATGAGGGTGAAGATTTGTCTGATGTGATAGAAGAAGAAACATGAGTCGATTTAGAAGAGATAGGGGATCCAGTATTAGAATCAGAATTTAAAAGAGCTTTGGAGGACGTACGGTCAAATAAGGCAGAAGGGATACATAACATTCCATCAGAATTTCTAAAATCATTGGGGGAAGTGGCAACAAAACGACTATTCACGTTGGTGTGTAGAATATATGAGTCTGGCGATATACCATCTGACTTTCGGAAAAGCATCATCCACACAATTCCGAAGACGGCAAGAGCTGACAAGCGCGAGAATTATCGTACAATCAGCTTAACAGCTCATGCATCGAAGCTGCTTACAAGAATAATATACAGAAGAATGGAAAAGAAAATTGAGAATGCGCTAGGTGACGATCAGTTTGGCTTTAGGAAAAGTAAAGGGACGAGAGAGGCAATTCTGATGTTACGGCTAATAATGGAAGCAAGGCTAAAGAAAAATAAAGACACTTTCATAGGATTTGTCGACCTGGAAAAAGCGTTCGACAATATAAAATGGTGCAAGACGTTCGAGATTCTGAAAAAAGTAGGAGTAAGCTATAGGGAGAGACGGGTCATATACAATATGTACAACAACCAAGAGGGAATAATAAGAGTGGACGATCAAGAACGAAGTGCTCGTATTAAGAAGGGTGTAAGGCAAGGCTGTAGCCTTTCGCCCCTACTCTTCAATCTGTACATCGAGGAAGCAATGATGGAAATAAAAGAAAGGTTCAGGAGTGGAATTAAAATACAAAGTGAAAGGATGTCAATGATACGATTCGCTGATGACATTCCTCTCCTGAGTGAAAGTGAAGAAGAATTAAATGATCTGCTGAACGGAATGAACAGTCTAATGAGTACACAGTATGGTTTGAGAGTAAATCCGAGAAAGACGAAGGTATTGAGAAGTAGTAGAAATGAGAACAGCGAGAAACTTAACATCAGGATTGATGGTCATGAAGTCAATGAAGTTAAGGAATTCTGCTACCTAGGCAGTAAAATAACCAATGACGGACGGAGCAAGGAGGACATCAAAAGCAGACTCGCTATGGCAAAAAAGGCATTTCTGGCCAACAGAAGTCTACTAATATCAAATACCGGCCTTAATTTGAGGAAGAAATTTCTGAGGATGTACGTCTGGAGTACAGCATTGTATGGTAGTGAAACATGGACTGTGGGAAAACCGGAACAGAAGAGAATCGAAGCATTTGAGATGTGATGCTATAGACGAATATTGAAAATTAGGTGGACTGATAAGGTAGGGAATGAGGAGGTTCTACGCAAAATCGGAGAGGAAAGGAATATGTGGAAAACACTGATAAGGAGAATGGACAGGATGATAGGATGATAGGACATCTGCTAAGACATGAGGGAATGACTTCCATGGTACTAGAGGGAGCTGTGAGGGCAAAAACTGTAGAGCAAGACAGATATTGGAATACGTCAAGCAAAGAATTGAGAACGTAGGTTGCAAGTGCTACTCTGAGATGAAGAGGTTAGCACTGGAATGAATTTCGTGGCAGGCCGCATCAAAACAGGGAGTAGGCTGATGACAAAAAAAAAAAAAAAAAAAAGTCATACTCAAAAGTATCCGAACGACCTGAACCGCTTTTCGCCTGATTCGCATGCAACCGGCATAACGCGGCTGTCTAGCAGTACCTCCTTGGTACAGTCGTTTGACTATTGAAAATGGTTCCAACATCTCACCACTAGAAAACACTGTTCTGTATCGCAGCAACTTAAGATGTTAAGTAATACCACGATGCTACAAATATCATGGAATGCCTTATCACAGGTAAGACTGTCCTTAAGGCTTGTAAGCTCACATTTATTACAATAAATGAAATACCTGAAATGTTACCACTCTTATTATTACGTCAGATAGGTAATGCACGTAGTAAGTTCGTCGTATTCATGATTTACTTTACAAAGTAACATACAATACTTAGTATTTAACACAAAATGACATTAAAAGTTTTAGTTATCCACGAGCAGCTACTTGAAAATATGAATTAACTGCAAATGACACGACAAACCGTCTCGTTCTGCATATGGATTCAAACCCAGGTCAGGCAGACTAAACAAAGAGTTCGTGACTGACGCAAACTGACAGTCATTCCTGATTAGGCATACAGAGAGTGATATACCTCGATTTTAGACAGTATCAGTTAGCAAATATCAACTTTAAATTACATAACGCAAACGTTTTTAGCAGACGCGAATTCCTACCCAGCATCTATTGTCCCTCTGAACGAACTACGAGAGAGGTTAAATATTGCTTCTTCACAAGTAACTTACTTGAAAGGCCGTGAGGCAAAGCTTTGTGTTGGACAGGAATTCGAACCCAGAACCTAATCGGATTGATATCGAAGCACAACCAACTGTGGCATATCGGATTTTCTCGGCAGTAGCTAGATGTTTTAACTGAAATGACGAGACGAAACATTAATTTTTTCCTTCCCAGGACTGGACTCGCATTCGGGAGGAGGACGGTTCAATCCCGTCTCTGGCCATCCGGATTTAGGTTTTCCGTTATTTCCCTAAATCGCTTCAGGCAAATGCCGGGATGGTTCCTTTGAAACGGCACGGCCGATTTCCTTCCCCATCCTTCCTCACCCGAGCTTGCGCTCCGTCTCTAATGACCTCGTTGTCGACGGGACGTTAAACACTAATATCCTCCTCCTTCCCTTCCCAGGACCCCAACCCGGCACCGATCGCTGTTACATTGTAGAGAAAACGAACGTTAAATATGGGTTTGTTGCACCAGCAGCGACATGTGGGCATGTTTGACATAGAAATAATATGACGAAGAGTTCACTGCTCACTGGGAATAGAGCCCCACACACATCGTTGTTGACTACACACAAAGAGACGTCAGCTACCGAATTTTTCCCCACCAGCAGCTCGTAATAACATCTTGAACTTACAGTGATCCCGGAAATAGTTCTGTGTCCCACTGGGAGTCAAAAACGTCAGATATCGTTAGAGTTGACAACGAATGAAAAAACATTAAAAATCAAAATTATTAGCCAACAGCAGATAGGTGCTAGAGCTTGATAATACGTAATGAAATCTTTAGTGCTGGGCCAAGATTCGAACCCATTCACGCATAATATGTGGAGATGTTGAGGAATCTGCAGTTTTGAACAAACAACAAATTGTAGCCAAGCTGTATTGTCATGAAGGGATCAAATTCCGCGTTAAGGGTGGTCTGAGTTGCATTCTCAGTTCAGAACCAATTTTATCGACATACTGAAGCTCAGTTAAAAGATGGAATAAGTGTCCTGTGACCCTACATAGCGTTTGTATCGTCACTAGAAATAAATAACTAGTATAAGAAAGGTTACTGGTGATGGACTTTCTACATGTCGCCATTCCAGACTTTATTGTGGTTCAACCTGACGTCTACTTGGCAGAGAAAGAATATCATCTTTAATGTGAATTTCAGACCACACTGTCATTATATCTTCTTCACTTGGTGTAGCCAGAAGAGAATGGAATCTTTCTCTCCCTATCTAAAATCATTGACAGAAGTGGGAATCGAACCCAGACCATAGGTATAAGAACATATCATCAGTCCAACGGACTACCAAATCCTCTTTTCTGTGACTCATGTTTCTATCATAACACCGTTGCGCCACACTGGATGAGAATTCTGACACACTGGTTCTGTGTACTAAATTGCAGCATTTTCAGTAAATTCATTTACTTGGTCGACCGAATCACCATAACTAGCTCCCTCGGCTACTCAGTGCATATATTCGACTCTATATTGTAATAAAAAAAAAATCGTGTAACTGCCACCTACACAGAACTGCCAAGAGTGTAGGATGCAGAAATTTAAATATGAAGTGTTCCTTTCCACTTGAGCTATTCTATTGGGCTATCTGTTTGTAAAAAACGTGGTGCAGCGCTGTGCTATGCAGAAGTTCTGGAGGAATTGTTGTTCAACTTGCGAGCTATTGTAGCTATGTGTCAGATAGTAGTGTAACGGTAAGTGTCGTGCACCATCGATAAGATGTCGCGAGGTCGAATACACTTACTGCAAAATTTTTTTAAAACTCAGTTCTGCTGTCTGCTGAAGTTACCAATCTAATGGAACTTTGAACATAATTCCCTTCACTTCTCAACCCAAAATAGTCGCATGTGGAAGAAAGGTCTAACTTCTGTGACATTTTGTTCTTTTCAGGTTTAATAGACAGCCAGGCAGCAGATGCATACATGTATTATGTATGGGGAGAGCGCATCATGCCCAATTACGTCACAAAAGTATTTTCTACATTAGCCGTCGTGTGGTAGTGGCATTTTATTCTTCTTGAAACATTGTGTGACAGCTTTAACTCAGAACAAGTTTTCTACATGCATGTAATCAATAAACTGCATGTGCATCATCAGACTGTTATGATAACATCAGAGAATTCGCATATATCGTTGAAGATTAATTTCGCTCTCATGTTTACTATTGTTTCAACAACACTAAAGGAAACCTTACGAAAATTGTGCACTGTATTATAAGAAATGAAATAAAACTACCCACGATAACCTTATGACGAAAGTCTGTTTTAATAAAACTGAGTATCTATACACAAGCATGCCTCTATCGGCACGAATTAGTAAAATACTACTCACTTAGATTTCGATTGGGTCTATGTTTAATTGGTATGCTGTGTCATACTCAAGAGGTATGCAACTCTGGCATTTCATAAATATAGTTATGTATTTCTAGAAACCCAAAATTTGCTTGTCAGCAGCGGAAAGAGGCGTTACCTGTTGTGCAACTGTAAGTTTTTCACCATTGCACTATGAGCTGAAAGTATTTTCTTGCGATTTCCTTATTGATGTTTGATCTGACTGCTTGTAGCTCTTTCACAGAGGGGGTAAAAACGTTGAAGTCAGTTAGACTGGAACTGCGAACCATTACAGACGCTTTTTCACAGGTCAGCACGTTACCACATAGCACGGCGAAGAGGTATGTGTCTTAGCTTCCTCTTACGAGGCTAATGGTGACTAGAACTCATAAACCGCTATTTAAAGGACGAGATTGGTTGCGATTTCCACCTGCAACGACTTTCCTGGGCTGAAAACCGTAAGTTTACAATCTTTTGTTACACCTCAAACGATAATAACTGAGATTATTCAATGGAAATGACAGGTAAAATCAAGTGAACTTTGAGGCTTAATTCCGTGCGCACAAGGAAGTAACTCGTCGATCACAGAGTTGCGAAACATACGTTGCGTTGTTGCCAAACCTCAGTTACAGTAGCAGCAGGAAGAAGACGAACCGATGTGACCCTACAGCGGGCTGGGAGGTGACCATAGCTGGTGTCTCCAAGTCGCAGCTGCTATGGCCTGGAATACGTAATGTGTCTGAATCGCATTTCCGTGTTTAGGGACTGGAGTGTAGTTACTAATAATAGAATTGACTGCAAACTAAGCATCATAAATCAGTAACTCTCATAGTTGTTTTTATATTTCTTTCGTAAGTGAACTCAAAACTAAGAAACTAAAAAACTCATTCACAGGCGTTTTCGTGACTCGCCGATAGTCGAACACAACAAACAAATAAAAAAAAAGAATGTGTAAAAAGGCATTAAATGATCTTCAATCACGTGTGTTCCAGCAGCCGTATGAATAAAATGATAGTAAAATGACGGTAATAATCGAATTATACGGTAACTTCACACTTCGCAGTGGATTTTCTCGAACTAAGAAATTTGTGAAAATTCAAAATGGCTTTACTTCGAGCCCATGATGCCTAGAAGAGTCTTTACATCCTGCTGACATGAGAATAGCATAATCTCCGCGTCATAAGCTTGCGTCTACTTATCCATTTAATACACTCGCATTTTTTCCACCGTGACTAATTTTGTAAGCTAAGCACATCATCCGTTTTGGCACACTTTTGAGGCTGGGAAATGTGGCCACAATGGTCTGGTGGAACGAATTATCACAGGTCCACTGCGTGGGTTCAGGAATTTACTTTTAAGAGGCAGAAACAGATTTATTTTACCTCTGGTAACCTCAAGAGAGAGACGTTATAATCCATAATCCGCATTAAACATCACGTTCCTTCATTACCAACTGGGCAGGGACGGTTTACGTTGTGTAATGACATAGCGGCAGTCATGGCAAACAGAAATACAGTCGCCAGTAAACTTACTTACATTAGAACATTTTATTTTATTTGATGAACCGATAGCCATTTAAAGGAACAAGTCTCTTATTTTACTTGTACTCGATTGAACTAGAGACGTTGAAAAATTTGGTCCTGGAGTATGATTCGAATTCGTATCTCCCTTTTCGAGGATCTGAATCTCTCAGAACAGTATAGTTCAATCATTTCGTTCCTTTTCCCAAGACTGCAATCTTCTCTAGGCCTCCTCCAAAGGACCCAGTACAAAAATATTCATAATTTCAATTCAAGCCCTATCAAGTGCACACCCACCTGCTAGTGAAAATTAACGTGCATTTTTAATTTCTGTTCATATGTTTCCAACAATCGCAATAGGGGTCGTTATTCCTGGTCAAACACGCACACATCTTACTGTTGGTGAGTAAGCAACTCATACTTAAGCTATATTTGTGGATGCACGGTAGGTGTGCAGTTCGACTGTCGCTTAGGCACAAAAGTTTGTATCCTTATTTTGATTCAAACACCTAGCAACTTGTAAGAAAAACCGATACGTAACATTTGATTTTTCTTAGTTAACAATCCGATTACGTGTTAGGTTCGTATCTCCGTCACAGAACTTCACATCATGCACTTCACCTTTAAAGACATGCGCACTTTGTTCCTTCACAATGGAGGTATATCAGGCATCTTTCGTGGTTAGCTAACAGGGACGAAAGGGTCTTGATAGGAGACCCAGTTTATTACAAAAATTGTCGTCTTTTATTTTCAACTTTAGATTTGGTTACTGGTATTGGCAAAAATTTCGGTAATTCATGACTCTTCATGGCTAGTCATCAATATGATGTTATTAGATTGGATTAATTCTTGTTCCACACATCATGAATACGACATTTCGGAATGATGTGGAACATGTCATTTTAAATGAAAGATATGTATACATACCATGACTCAATTTCTTTGCAACACTGTTTTACACACTCTCTCTCACTCATGCTTCTTTATTTCTCTTTCTCTCTCTCCCTCCCTTTCTCTCTCTCTCTCTTTCTCTCTCTCTATCTCTCTGTGTCACACACACACACAACACATACATACACACACAGACATATTCATTTTTTTTTTATTTGTTTGTTGTGTTCGACTATCGGCGAGTCACGAAAACGCCTGTGAATGAGTTTCTTAGTTTCTTAGTTTTGAGTTCACTTACGAAAGAAATATAAAAACAACTATGAGAGTTACTGATTTATGATGCTTAGTTTGCAGTCAATTCTATTATTAGTAACTACACTCCAGTCCCTAAACACGGAAATGCGATTCAGACACATTACGTATTCCAGGCCATAGCAGCTGCGACTTGGAGACACCAGCTATGGTCACTTCCCAGCCCGCTGTAGGGTCACATCGGTTCGTCTTCTTCCTGCTGCTACTGTAACTGAGGTTTGGCAACAACGCAACGTATGTTTCGCAACTCTGTGATCGACGAGTTACTTCCTTGTGCGCACGGAATTAAGCCTCAAAGTTCACTTGATTTTACCTGTCATTTCCATTGAATAATCTCAGTTATTATCGCTTGAGGTGTAACAAAAGATTGTAAACTTACGGTTTTCAGCCCAGGAAAGTCGTTGCAGGTGGAAATCGCAACCAATCTCGTCCTTTAAATAGCGGTTTATGAGTTCTAGTCACCATTAGCCTCGTAAGAGGAAGCTAAGACACATACCTCTTCGCCGTGCTATGTGGTAACGTGCTGACCTGTGAAAAAGCGTCTGTAATGGTTCGCAGTTCCAGTCTAACTGACTTCAACGTTTTTACCCCCTCTGTGAAAGAGCTACAAGCAGTCAGATCAAACATCAATAAGGAAATCGCAAGAAAATACTTTCAGCTCATAGTGCAATGGTGAAAAACTTACAGTTGCACAACAGGTAACGCCTCTTTCCGCTGCTGACAAGCAAATTTTGGGTTTCTAGAAATACATAACTATATTTATGAAATGCCAGAGTTGCATACCTCTTGAGTATGACACAGCATACCAATTAAACATAGACCCAATCGAAATCTAAGTGAGTAGTATTTTACTAATTCGTGCCGATAGAGGCATGCTTGTGTACAGATACTCAGTTTTATTAAAACAGACTTTCGTCATAAGGTTATCGTGGGTAGTTTTACTTAATTTCTTATAATACAGTGCACAATTTTCGTAAGGTTTCCTTTAGTGTTGTTGAAACAATAGTAAACATGAGAGCGAAATTAATCTTCAACGATATATGCGAATTCTCTGATGTTATCATAAGTCTGATGATGCACATGCAGTTTATTGATTACATGCATGTAGAAAACTTGTTCTGAGTTAAAGCTGTCAAACAATGTTTCAAGAAGAATAAAATGCCACTACCACACGACAGCTAATGTAGAAAATACTTTTGTGACGTATTTGGGCATGATGCGCTCTCCCCATAAATAATACATGTATGCATCTGCTGCCTGGCTGTCTATTAAACCTGAAAAGAACAAAATGTCACAGAAGTTAGACCTTTCTTCCACATGCGACTATTTTGGGTTGAGAAGTGAAGGGAATTATGTTCAAAGTTCCATTAGATTGGTAACTTCAGCAGACAGCAGAACTGAGTTTTAAAAAAATTTTGCAGTAAGTGTATTCGACCTCGCGACATCTTATCGATGGTGCGAGACACTTACCGTTACACTACTACCTGACCCATAGCTACAACAGCTCCAGAGTTGAACAACAATTCCTCCAGAACTTCTGCATACCACAGCGCTGCGAGATAATGCAAATGGCTGGGTCTAGACTTCTGAGAGAAACAGTTACAGCTTTTCTTTTGCGCTGCACGACGTTTTTTACAAACAGATAGCCCAATAGAATAGCTCAAGTGGAAAGGAACACTTCATATTTAAATTTCTGCATCCTACACTCTTGGCAGTTCTGTGTAGGTGGCAGTTACACGATTTTTTTTTGATTACAATATAGAGTCGAATATATGCACTGAGTAGCCGAGGAAGCTAGTTATGGTGATTCGGTCGACCAAGTAAATGAATTTACTGAAAATGCTGCAATTTAGTACACAGAACCAGTGTGTCAGAATTCTCATCCAGTGTGGCGCAACGGTGTTATGATAGAAACATGAGTCACAGAAAAGAGGATTTGGTAGTCCGTTGGACTGATGATATGTTCTTATACCTATGGTCTGGGTTCGATTCCCACTTCTGTCAATGATTTTAGATAGGGAGAGAAAGATTCCATTCTCTTCTGGCTACACCAAGTGAAGAAGATATAATGACAGTGTGGTCTGAAATTCACATTAAAGATGATATTCTTTCTCTGCCAAGTAGACGTCAGGTTGAACCACAATAAAGTCTGGAATGGCGACATGTAGAAAGTCCATCACCAGTAACCTTTCTTATACTAGTTATTTATTTCTAGTGACGATACAAACGCTATGTAGGGTCACAGGACACTTATTCCATCTTTTATCCGAGCTTCTGTATGTCGATAAAATTGGTTCTGAACTGAGAATGTAACTCAGACCGCCCTTAACGCGGAATTTGATCCCTTCATGACAATACAGCTTGGCTACAATTTGTTGTTTGTTCAAAACTGCAGATTCCGCAACATCTCCACATATTATGCGTGAATGGGTTCGAATCTTGGCCCAGCACTAAAGATTTCATTACGTATTATCAAGCTCTGGCACCTATCTGCTGTTGGCTAATAATTTTGATTTTTAATGTTTTTTCATTCGTTGTCAACACTAACGATATCTGACGTTTTTGACTCCCAGTGGGACACAGAACTATTTCCGGGATCACTGTAAGTTCAAGATGTTATTACGAGCTGCTGGTGGGGAAAAATTCGGTAGCTGACGTCTCTTTGTGTGTAGTCAACAACGATGTGTGTGGGGCTCTATTCCCAGTGAGCAGTGAACTCTTCGTCATATTATTTCTATGTCAAACATGCCCACATGTCGCTGCTGGTGCAACAAACCCATATTTAACGTTCGTTTTCTCTACAATGTAACAGCGATCGGTGCCGGGTTGGGGTCCTGGGAAGGAAAGGAGGAGGATATTAGTGTTTAACCTCCCGTCGACAACGAGGTCATTAGAGACGGAGCGCAAGCTCGGGTGAGGAAGGATGGGGAAGGAAATCGGCCGTGCCGTTTCAAAGGAACCATCCCGGCATTTGCCTGAAGCGATTTAGGGAAATAACGGAAAACCTAAATCCGGATGGCCAGAGACGGGATTGAACCGTCCTCCTCCCGAATGCGAGTCCAGTCCTGGGAAGGAAAAAATTAATGTTTCGTCTCGTCATTTCAGTTAAAACATCTAGCTACTGCCGAGAAAATCCGATATGCCACAGTTGGTTGTGCTTCGATATCAATCCGATTAGGTTCTGGGTTCGAATTCCTGTCCAACACAAAGCTTTGCCTCACGGCCTTTCAAGTAAGTTACTTGTGAAGAAGCAATATTTAACCTCTCTCGTAGTTCGTTCAGAGGGACAATAGATGCTGGGTAGGAATACGCGTCTGCTAAAAACGTTTGCGTTATGTAATTTAAAGTTGATATTTGCTAACTGATACTGTCTAAAATCGAGGTATATCACTCTCTGTATGCCTAATCAGGAATGACTGTCAGTTTGCGTCAGTCACGAACTCTTTGTTTAGTCTGCCTGACCTTGGTTTGAATCCATATGCAGAACGAGACGGTTTGTCGTATCATTTGCAGTTAATTCATATTTTCAAGTAGCTGCTCGTGGATAACTAAAATTTTTAATGTCATTTTGTGTTAAATATTAAGTATTGTATGTTACTTTGAAGAGTAAATCATGAATACGACGAACTTACTACATGCATTACCTATCTGACGTAATAATGAGAGTGGTAACATTTCAGGTATGTCATTTATTGTAATAAATGTGAGCTTACAAGCCTTAAGGACAGTCTTACCTGTGATAAGGCATTCCCTGATATTTGTAGCATCGTGGTATTACTTAACATCTTAAGTTGCTGCGATACAGAACAGTGTTTTCTAGTGGTGACAAAAATGGTTCGAATGGCTCTTTGCACTATGGGGCTCAACATCTGTGGTCATAAGTCCCCTAGAACTTAGAACTACTTAAACCTAACTAACCTATGGACATCACACACATCCATGCCCGAGGCAGGATTCGAACCTGCGACCGTAGCAGTCGCGCGGTTTCGGACTGAGCGCCTAGAACCGCTAGACCACCGCGTATGGCAGTGATGACATGTTGGAACCGTTTTCAATAGTCAACCGACTGTAGCAAGGAGCGATTAGAGGACCTGCTAGACAGCCGCGTTATGCCGGTTGCATGCGAGTCAGGCGAAAAGCAGTTCAAGTCGTTCGGATACTTTTGAGCTTGATTGTACCTAAAAATCGGAACTTTTAAGAAGTGTTACGTGTGACAAGACGATATGTCCGGTTCTGCAACTGTGCCCTTTGTCGGCGGGCATCCCCTTTAGGCTCTGCCTCTTTCGCAACCGAATAGGATTTGGCGGCTTTTGCAACCTAACGCGTAGAAAACATAGCCGCCTTTCCACCTGCACGCCATTTTCGCACTCATTTTAAAATACTTAGAACCGTTCTTGAAGCCTGATCGATACATTATTACATTGGCCGTGAAAACGTGTACAAGAAAGTCTCTCTAACTCAATTTCCGATTTTTGGTCACATAGCAGCTTTTCAACTGGGCTACTCAATTCTTATTATAGATTTTATAGTAATTTTTGGAAAATATGTGGTGTTGCGTATAATACTATAGCTTGTATTTCACTGTATTAGCTACGTTCTGGGATTCTAGACAGGGCATTCCTCAGGTTATGTGGTATTATGTGAACCCAAGGCACTCATTGATGACGGCACTGACATCAGGACTCACATTCCACATTCGACTGCCCTCTATGTTCAAGTAATTTAATTTCCTTGTCTTCTGGTCTGCCGGCCAGCGGTGGCCGTGCGGTTCTGGCGCTGCAGTCCGGAACCGCGGGACTGCTACGGTCGCAGGTTCGAATCCTGCCTCGGGCATGGGTGTGTGTGATGTCCTTAGGTTGGTTAGGTTTAAGTAGTTCTAAGTTCTAGGGGACTTATGACCTTAGATGTTGAGTCCCATAGTGCTCAGAGCCATTTGAACCATTTTTTTCTTCTGGTCTGTAACATCATTAACGTTTCCATCACACATGACTAAGAGATCGGTTAGGAGGTATTACCATTTATCTAGCTGGCATAAAACGAAGTCAGCCTTGTTAGTTTCTCCCGGTTTGTCGGTATGTATGTGTCGATCCCGCAGGATATAATAATTATGACGTGCAGCCAACACTTGTATAATGTCCTCAATACTTTGTGACACTTGTGGTCACAAAAGTGTTCTGTTTAGCTGTACGATTGTTTGACTAAGATGGCCGCTTGGTGAGCCACAGAGTGATTTGGCTCCGCAAATCGGACACAGTTTTTCTAGGTTAAAGTTGATTATTTACATCTACATTTTCATAAATACTCAGGAAGCTACCACACCGTGCGTGGTGGAGGGTATCCCGTGCCGCGATGAGACATTTTCTTTCCTGTTCCATACGAAAATAGAGCGAGTGAGAAACGGCCCTCTATATACCTCAGTATGAGCCCTAATTTCTCGTATCTTACCTTTGTTGTCGTTACTCGCCATGTATATTGGCGTCAGTAGAATCTTCCGGCTGTCAACTTCAAATCCCGGTTCTCTAAATTTTCTCAATAGTTTTTCTCGAAAAGAGCATCGCCTTCCCTCCAGGCATTCCCATTTGAGTTCCTGGAGCATCTCGGTAACACCTGCGTACTGTTCATACCTACCGGTAACAAATATAGCAGCCCGCCTCTGAACTGGTTGGATGTCTTCCTTCAAATCAACTTGGTACGGATAACAAACACTCGAGCAGTACTCAAGAACAGGTCGCACCAGCGTCCTATATGCGGTCTCCTGTACAGGTGAACCACTCTTTCCTAACATTCTCCCTACAAACCGAAGTCGACCGTTCGCCTCCCTCCCACAGTTCTCACATGCACGGTCCATCTCGTATCACTTTGCAACGTTACGTCCAGACACTGCAACGACTTGACTGTGCCAAGCAGGTGCTAGTAATACTGTATCCGAACGTTACAGGTTTGTTCTTACTTCCAATCCGCATTAACTTACATTTTTCCACATTTAGGGATAGCTGCCATATAGACAGTAGTACATAGGATGTTTTCGTAGGAGCGTTCAAAAATGTAGCAGTATATAGAGAATGTACCATTGAATAATCTGAGGTAGTGAATCTGGGGTCGGAGAGACCAGCTTAAGGAGATATACACTCCTGGAAATGGAAAAAAGAACACATTGACACCGGTGTGTCAGACCCACCATACTTGCTCCGGACACTGCGAGAGGGCTGTACAAGCAATGATCACACGCACGGCACAGCGGACACACCAGGACCCGCGGTGTTGGCCGTCGAATGGCGCTAGCTGCACAGCATTTGTGCACCGCCGCCATGTCAGCCAGTTTGCCGTGGCATACGGAGCTCCATCGCAGTGTTTAACACTGGTAGCATGCCGCGACAGCGTGGACGTGAACCGTATGTGCAGTAGACGGACTTTGAGCGAGGGCGTATAGTGGGCATGCGGGAGGCCAGGTGGACGTACAGCCGAATTGCTCAACACGTGGGGCGTGAGGTCTCCACAGTACATCGATGTTGTCGCCAGTGGTCGGCGGAAGGTGCACGTGCCCGTCGACCCGGGACCGGACCGCAGCGACGCACGGATGCACGCCAAGACCGTAGGATCCTACGCAGTGCCGTAGGGGACCGCACCGCCACTTCCCAGCAAATTAGGGACACTGTTGCTCCTGGGGTATCGGCGAGGACCATTCGCAACCGTCTCCATGAAGCTGGGCTACGGTCCCGCACACCGTTAGGCCGTCTTCCGCTCACGCCCCAACATCGTGCAGCCCGCCTCCAGTGGTGTCGCGACAGGCGTGAATGGAGGGACGAATGGAGACGTGTCGTCTTCAGCGATGAGAGTCGCTTCTGCCTTGGTGCCAATGATGGTCGTATGCGTGTTTGGCGCCGTGCAGGTGAGCGCCACAATCAGGACTGCATACGACCGAGGCACACAGGGCCAACACCCGGCATCATGGTGTGGCGAGCGATCTCCTACACTGGCCGTACACCACTGGTGATCGTCGAGGGGACACTGAATAGTGCACGGTACATCCAAACCGTCATCGAACCCATCGTTCTACCATTCCTAGACCGGCAAGGGAACTTGCTGTTCCAACAGGACAATGCACGTCCGCATGTATCCCGTGCCACCCAACGTGCTCTAGAAGGTGTAAGTCAACTACCCTGGCCAGCAAGATCTCCGGATCTGTCCCCCATTGAGCATGTTTGGGACTGGATGAAGCGTCGTCTCACGCGGTCTGCACGTCCAGCACGAACGCTGGTCCAACTGAGGCGCCAGGTGGAAATGGCATGGCAAGCCGTTCCACAGGACTACATCCAGCATCTCTACGATCGTCTCCATGGGAGAATAGCAGCCTGCATTGCTGCGAAAGGTGGATATACACTGTACTAGTGCCGACATTGTGCATGCTCTGTTGCCTGTGTCTATGTGCCTGTGGTTCTGTCAATGTGATCATGTGATGTATCTGACCCCAGGAATGTGTCAATAAAGTTTCCCCTTCCTGGGACAATGAATTCACGGTGTTCTTATTTCAATTTCCAGGAGTGTAGAAGCAAACTTGGCTACTTCTTTGTCTAGCATTACTGTTTTCCAGCTTATTTACAACTAACACGCGTACAGGTTTACAAGTACTGTGCTGTTTATTTACATGTACATTCTTTAATTCCTGCAAGGAAACAAGGTGGACGAGCCAGATTATACGAAGTCATGATGCAGATTTGGTTTTAGTTACTTGTCCATAAGGTGCCTCAATTGTACCTTCATTGTGGGCTTGTCTGTTCGTGAGAGAAAGTGGATACAACATGACGGTGCACCGCCTCACTTCAGTGTGGATGACCGAAACCATCTCAATGCTGGTCGCTGGATTGGAAGGGGAGATCCTATTTTTCGTCTTCTGCTGCTGTTGTCCACTAATGGATGTTTGGCTCACATTTGCCCATTCTTCTCTGCATCTCCCTGCAGAGAAAAAATTACCGGCGTTTCTTATTGCGGAGCCATGACATTTTTCTCATTCAAATTCCTCTTTTGCCTTCAATCTTCCCCTCGATTATCACTTTAAGAATGTGACACATTTCATTTAGTATCGCATGGCGTAAGTAAGCTGTTTTCTTACGTTTGATTGTGGTTAGCATTTCGCTGTCTCTTTTTACTATTCTCAAGATCTCTCTTCATTTGTTTTCATTGCTGTCCATGGAATTTGAAGCATTTTTCGACATAACCACATCTCGAAAGCTTCCAACTTGTTTACGATGTTCATTTTCAACGTCCACCTTTCCATGCCATACAAAATCACTGACCACACATAGCTCTTCATAAATCTAACTCTGAGATTAAGGTCAAGGTCAGTGCTAGTGAACACTTTGTCAAATTTCATTATTGAACTACGGGACTTTTCTATTTTGCATCTGATTTGCATTTCCGAAGGCCAATTTTCGAACAACCACGTCCCCAATCTTTCTGTGGGTTGATTATTATGCATTAATTCTGCATTTTGATGCTCATCTGAACTACGAGTGACTATCATAAATATGGCCTTTTGGTGTTGATATTGAGACCCACGTTCCTGCTGTGTTCTCCCACTGTAGTCAGAGAATCTTGCAGATCGTTCACGTTATCTGCAGTTAAGACTGTCATCTGCGTATCTTAGGTTGTTAATCCATGCTAAATTTTCTTTTGTACGTATCTTACAATCTTGAAGCGCTTCCTGGAATATATGTTCTGAGTATAGAGGAGTGGTGAGAGTACACAGCCTTTTCTAACTCTTCTACAGATTTTTTGTGCTTCTGTCAACTCGCCGCCAGTTCTGACCTCAGCAGTTTGATTCCAGTACAGATTTTCTGTACAACGAATATCTTTTCCGTCTTTGTTCAGTTTTCTCAAAATTTGTACAAGTTTATGATGTTCCACTCTGTCAAACGCTTATTCATGGTCTGTGAAGCACAGCTTTACGTTCTTCCTCTGGTCGTAGCACTTTTGAACAAATACCTTAATCGCAACCAATGCTTTCCTCGAAGCTAGACCTCACCTAAATACAAACTATAAATATCCCATACCCCTTTCACACTAGGCTGTGATTCTATATTGAACGATCTTGAGAAATTTCTTTAGGGTATGGCTTATCAGGCTAATTAGCCTGTAGTCTCAGCTTTTCTTGCAGTGTTCTTCTTGGGAAAACGGTAGAAGTTTAGCGCTAGGAAATTTTGCCCATATTATAAATCTCATTAAATATTTTTGGGAGAATTTGGATACCATTATCATCTATTCCATGACCTGAATCCCCCTGATTATTTCCTCTTGTGACATCTAAAGTCACTTGAGTATGAGACCGTAGTGGATACGGAGATGGAATTAGTTCCCTGTGATGTAATTCGAAACCCATCAGGGATATTTGTCAGGGTGCTTAAGAATCTTGTTCGCCGATGTGATTCTTGCATTGAGGTTGATGGCCGTCAGTTTAGGCACATTTTGTAAGATACAGTGCAAATGGTATGTTCGTTGTGTCAATGATGCCCTGCAGTTACTGCAAATAATGTACATAAAAATGTACACAGTAATGTGATTTTGTTATTATTATCTCCTTAAACTGGTTTCCCCTACCCCAGAGTGTTCTCTGAGCTAGTAGGCTTCTCGGTTAATCATTGGACACAGGACTTCAAACAGAAAGTCATTACCTGTAGCGCTTTCGTCCATCGGGAATTGTCCGCCTCGTGAGTGGAGGGAGGCCATCTCTCTTCCGATGGCCGAGTGTGTGCATGTTACGCGAGTCAGCTTCGTCGGTTCTTGCTTGTCAGCACGCCACATCCAGTCGCGCAACTCGCCAGCGGCAGCGGAACCCAACGGGGCTGCAGCGGCCAGCACCAGCTGTCGTCTCTCTTTTGTCAGCCCGCCGCATCGCGCTGGGCCGCACAACACCTCGCTGTTGCAGCAGCCGCCCCCAGCTGCTCTCCCTCCTGTCGCTGAGGAGTGACGTTTCGCTCTCAATAACTTGTCATGTGAGGTAGCTGAGACGCGTACATTACGTACTCATTACAACGCTGGAACCATGCTCACTTAAAACTGGGGACACTGGAGGAAACTATGGTCTATTCAGGCTGCAACCGCCGCTCGTCCAGTTAGTGAAAGGGGGACTTCAAAACTACACGGTGACATCTGAAGGCAAAAGAAATTACATACCAACCGACAGGAAGACAGGAGTAATCACGCTTAGTACTTCTGCCGGGATGGCGACAAATATGGGTACGTCGGCTGAAGGTAAAATTGAGGTATGCTACGAAATCTGCATAGTGACCCAAAGCAGGAGAAGGTATTTGCATCACAGCCTGCCTCAGTAACAAATAACATATGGGCGCTTGTACTATCAAAAGCTAAGCTACAAAACTTTCGCGATAATATCTTTGGGTACACTGTTGGCTCTCGGACTGACCGTGGTGTCGAGTGTGCCTTCGTCGTTGGTACCGACGATTTCCGGTATCGGCTTCCGGAACACTGCTCAGTATTAACAGCGGAGCTCTTCGCTCTGTATCACGCAACGCAGTTCAGCCGGCGATACAGGATTTTCAATCGTGTTATTTGCTCCGACTCTCTAAGTGCCCATCAGAGCCTCTGTGTGCTGTACACAGTCCATCCCTTAGTGCTGCAAGTCCAGGAAAGCTTCCACTTGCTCAATGTTGATGGAGTCAACAACAGCCAACCGAAGGACTAAGGAAAGAAAATTAGCTTTTGGCTGCTGCCAATACCCTGGACGCACAGGACATGATTCTATGCCTTGAAGCGGTAACTGCCGACCTCAGAGCTGAGAATCAAAAGATGAGATCCAAAAGTTGGTTCGTTGCGCTATCTTCTGCAGCAGTGGCAGTCGCCGGATCAGCTGGAAAGACGTAAAAGAAGATGGACGCTTTCGATGCTAGAAATCACTTATTCAATCTCACTTTTTTACAGAGGCTGCAGTCTAACGCTCGCTGTACCATGCAGCCTCAGTCACTGTATGCATGGTTTCCTCCTAGAGGGTAGTACTGCTCCAGGCAACTTCCCTAACTCGTGGAATAAGGCAATTTCGATACCTTTCCTCAAACCAGGAAAGGACCACACATCTCCCAGTACTTATTGGAGTTTTGCCTTAACGTGCTGTGTATGATGGACGCTGGATAGAACGCTTAACCCTCAAAGGGGTTTTCGTGACCACCGCCCCATCTTCATACGCACTTTCGTGCCTCAGCAGCTTTTTAGAACCCGTATTGGTGACACGCTGTTTGATCGTTTTGAACACGAGAATGATGTCATTCAGGGGAGTGTTTTACCTGTTACACTCTTCGCCATAGCCATAGACGGTATTACGTCTACGGTAAGAAGCCCTGTACAGCGCTCCTTATTTGTGGACAATTTTTCTGTCTTCTGTTCCTCCTCCAGTGTTGCAACAGCGAGCCCTAAGTTGCAATCTATATTGCGAAGTTTAGAGAAGTGGGCTGCAAAGACGGGTGTGTGTGTGTTCTTCCTATCATTCTCATCGTATTTTTAATTTACCTGCCTCACATATGAAAGGCACTGTTCCATATTTTAGTAGCTCGACTCGGCAAGGTTCCTGGGCCTCACGATTTACTCTAAATTGTCGTGGTTGATACACCTGAGAGACTTGAAAGCCAGATCTATCAAGGCATTAAACATCATCAGGTGCCTTAGCCACAGGTCTTGGCGAGCGGACCGGACGAGTCTGTTCCAGTTTTATAGGGCTTTCGTGCGTTTGCTGCTGGAGTATGGAGGCACAGTGTATGGATCAGAGATGCCTTCTTATTTGAACATTGCTGCCGCAGTCCACCACGAGGGGATTCGGCGGGCCACGGGTGCTTATAGGACCCGTCCCATTGCCAGTCTCTGTTTCTAGGTGGGCAACCCCCACTTACCTTCCCGCGGCAGCCCCTCATGGTGCGTAAGGCATGCAAGTTTCTGAAAGCTCAGATTTCGCCGCATACCATACTGTTGCTTGTCCACCTCTGGAACTCCTTTTCTTCAACTGCCTGTGACCCACAATGCCGTATGGAATGCGAATACAGCGTGTGCTGGAGTCACGCGGTGTGACGCAAGTGCGACCCCAAATCCAGAGTTGTAACCGTCTGCCACCCTGGCTACAGAAGAGATTGCGCTCCTGCTTTTGTTTCCCACACGAAATTTTCCGACATTAAATGCGAGCAGCACAACATTGTAACTGTCTTTATGGTTGGGCCTAAAAACAGGGACTCTGTTGGTTGCTCTGTTGTTTTCCTGGATCGTGTCCTCAAGGTCTGACTGCCTTGAGAATTTGCTATCTTCGACGAAGAATTATGTGCGATCTCGAGTGCACTGAAATAGAATGAGACGTTCTTCCAGTATTAAATTTCTTGTCTGTTCCGATTCTCTCAGTGCCCTTCACTCTCTACAACGTTTATACCCAGTAGATGAAGAAGTACAGAATATCCAGGCTGCTCTCCTCCAACTATAACGACTGCGGAAGGAGATGTCGTTCTGGTGGGTACCAGGGCTCATGTTTATTGTGGGGAACGGAAGGGCGAATCTATCAACCAAGTAGGCGTGTCGTGATGCTCAGGTATTTCAGTGTGCCATCCCTCTTCATGCTATCAACTCGCTGTTGAGGTGCAGAGTCATGCACTGATGGGATGACGAGTTGCTGGAAGTGGAAATGGAAATGAGCATTTGGCGTCATTGGCTGGGAGGCCCCTTACGGGAAGGTCCGGCCGCCTTGGTGCAAGTCTTATTACATTCGAAGCCACATTGGGCGGCCTGCGCGCCAGAGCGGAGAAAACCCCCGACCCAGCCGAGAATCGAATCCGGGCCCCTTAAGTCGGCAGGCCGCCACGCTGACCATACAGTTATCGGGGCGGACAGTTCCTGGAAATGACGGAAAACAAGCTCCGTCTAGTGAAGCCCAGTACGCGGCCGATGGGACGATGTCCTTCTTGCTCGTCTTCGCATAGGCCACAGCCCTATGGCGCATGGCTTCTTACTACGGCGAGCGGACCTCCAATATGTGGTGCTTGTGCCGTACTGATCACTGTGCACCACATTTTATTGAACTATGTTTTATTTTTTGACCAGCTGCCCGTAGCGGATTTGCCGATGGATCTACGCTCTGTTTTAGGTAACTTTCAAACGAAAGTGATTCGAATTTTAAAGTTTTATGAATTGTCCAACACTTTTGCCAAGATTTTAAGGAGATGTTTAATATGTTAAGGCGGTGGCTGGCTCGCCCATTTTGTTTGTATGTTGTCAGCCAGTATCATTTGTCTGTGACTTTCTTTTACCTCCTTTGTCGCTTTACCTACGTTTTCATCTCGAGTAAGCTACTACTTTCACTCTTCCTGCGTTGTTATAGAACATGTGAAACAGTGATTGTGCACTCGAATAGAGAGTACGAGAGTGGAACAATTTTCGAGTTTTTAGCCACATTTGTTTGTTTTTAATGAGCCAAAGGACGCTGATAACCTCGCCATTGAGCGCCCATAATCTCCCAACACACACACACACACACACACACACACACACACACACACACACACACACATATATATATATATATATATATATATATATATATATATATATATATATATATATATATATATATATATATAACAAACCACAAACACACAAACACACACACGCACACGCACGCACTTGTGCGCTAGGACACGCTTGCTATTCATAATAAGGCGACCTGGAAGATACCATGATAGAGAAACGGAAGATTCTAAAAACGTCCTTGGTCGCAAAGAGCAGGAGAATCATACAGACTACAATCCCGATAATCAACCGGAAAAGCTTGGGATCCGGCGTCAGACATAAGGAAAACAAAACTGAAATTTTTATGGCGTATCCCAGATAGCCAACAACAAGACTCAAAAAAATGCGACGTACACAGGACAGTTCACAAGGGAAACTCCCCGTCGCAACCCCCTCCGATTTATTGGGAGGATGGCCTAGTGGATACCCCATGAGAAACTGAACATAGATGACGCATGAAAACATGAAGAAAGTGTATTCAATGTGAAAAAAAAGCAAAATAGTAACAGTCAACAGTTCAAGAACAAGAAGTGCAATAAAGAGCAGCCTGAAACTTCAACGACGGCGTGGGTAAGTGGTCATGGTGTTGGTGCGCCATGTGGGCGAGGCGTCTACAAAACTCTTTCGTGCCAATTTTCTTTTACAGAACGTTATACACTGTCCGTCCGGTCATTGAAATGTTTGTTCTCTTTCTGTGGTCTTGGCAGTAGTCATACTATACGTCAGCTATACAATATGAGTCATGTGGTAAGAATATGTTACCATCGCAAGTAAATGAGATGAATACTGGGAGCAGGCGAGATACCACATAGACGTCTCACAGACATGAAAACCACGAGTAAATGGGTGTGAACTATGTTACAACAAAGGAATTCAAGAGCCAATACTCCAAGAACGTTAAAAAAAATGACAGAGCACAGAGAAACTGTGTGCTTGTGAATGTACTACGTTGATTTGTTGCAGCTTATGTGACAAACTAATATGTTTTCATCATTTCCTTGGGAGTGATCAAAAAATGGTTCAAATGGCTCTGAGCACTATGGGACTTAACTTCTGAGGTCATCGGTCCCCTAGCACGTAGAACTACTTAAACCTAACCTAAGGACGTCACACACAACCATGCCCGAGGCAGGATTCTAACCTGCGGTCGTAGCAGCAGCGCGGTTCCAGACTGAAGCGCCTAGAACCGCTCTGCCACCCCGGCCGGCTGGGAGTGATCACATTCACATTCAAACGAACATATATAATGAGCAAGGAGGCATATCTCACTGACTAACCAGTCGTACAAATTAGATGCGTCGATAAGAGATCCCATCGTATGACACACGCACTGTCACTAATACCGTGTATGACACACTAAATGTGTTTTCCGGAGGAGGATTCGGTCGGCTTGTCGGCTTTCAGCAAATGTTTGCGCTTCCCATTCGAAAGCCACTTCCTTTCGGCTGCTAATAGAGTAGTTGCGCAGAATCAACTGTTATTATAGGTTCCTAACTTACACGTCACTGTTGCAAACGGACATTACACCACGACATAGATACAAATTTGAATAAAGCGAACAGTGGGAAAAAATGACAAAAGAGAAGTTTGCACACGGCTCGCCCCCTTGGCATAGTAACATCTAGTTCGGGGCGGACGTCCCATCAAACCCACGTCCTACGAAAGCCGTTCAAGTTCGTCGTTTATCCATTCAATCAGTTTTTTTTTCTTTTTTATTATTACAGGGGGCAACTATCCCTCTTACCGAACACGCTGAGCTACCATGTCAGCTGTTTTGGAAGGGAAAGGATCGGGCGGGAGTGTCTGCTGTGGCCATCTACAGCGTACAGCCCCGGCATTTTCCTGGAGTGACGAAGGAAACCACGGATACCTGAGTCAAGACTGCCTGACTCGGAACTGAACCCAGGTCCTCCCGAATGCCAGGCCCGAACGTTGCCGCTCACCCTCCAGGCTCGGTGTATCTTCCCACTTATCTCGCCGGTTAGGCTGTTTGTAAACCGCCAAGATTGTAACGTAATAGCGTAATCAGATATGGCCCAATAGCACATAATAAGCCACAAAATAAAATAATCAACAGTTCTTGTTCCTGAGATGATCGTGCCGGTAGAACGGCTTCCTACAAATGTCGGAAGAGCAGGGCCGCTCTACATGTACGTATTGGAGAAGTGCCGCGACCAGTGGGACATGAGTCCGAGAGGGTCACATCTTGGCCGCTCGACTCCTGGGAGCAGCAGCGTCGAATGATGTATATCGTGGGACGGTGGCAGGTGGCGACAGCGGCGGCGGCTGTGGGGGCGGAAGCGGTGGCTGCGGCGGGTGCGTGGGGGCGGCGGCATCCGCCCAAGAGGGCGGCTTCAGCAGCGCTTTTTCACCGCCTGTGCCATTCTGCGAGTGGCGGCGATGGCGGTTGTTTCCATTGCTGTCGTGCAGAAAGTGCTTGAGTGACGAGTGCTGATACAGAACACAGCTATCATTTCAAGCTGACCGCTGCGTATGTCGGCAGTGAAGATAGTTGTCACTTCAAAGAGCAGCTGTCAGCACGTTCACTGTGTTTGATATGCCGCAGCCAGTACATCTATATCTACATGACTACTGTGTAATGCGCACTTGAGTGCCTGTTAGATGGTTCATCGAACCATTTTAGCTCTATTTCTTTATGGTTCCACTCTCTAACAATCACTAGATTAAAACACCGATCAGAAAACACGTGTTCCTAGGCACACTAAATTACAGGTACAAGATTGTCCCGTACCGCTTCTAACTGCTTGCCTTTGTAGCGCTCACTGAGCGAATACATTGATAAGCCAAAACATTATGACCACGTGAAGCGGTATTTGTGCGCGGTATGTAAGCGGAGCAGACACGGATCGGGGACCACTCTAGCGAAGATATGGGCTGCAAAAGGGGAAATCCACTGAGATAACCGAGTTTGGCAAAGGGCACATCATTATTACGCAGAGCCTGTGAACAGGTATCTCGAAAATTGCGAAGTTGGTCGAATGTTCATGTGATACTGTCGTGAGCATCTACTGAAAGAGGTAGGACAGTGGAACTACCACTCGGCTCTAAATGGTTGGACGTCCACGATTCGTCACAGAGCTTTGGTTCAAAATGGTACAAATGGCTCTGAGCACTATGGGACTTAACATCTGAGGTCATCAGTCCCCTAGAACTTAGAACTACTTAAACCTAACTAACCTAAGGACATCACACACATGCATGCCCGAGGCAGGATTCGAACCTGCGACCGTAGCGGTCGCGCGGTTCCTGACTGTAGCGCCTAGAACCGCTCGGCCACTCCGGCCGGCTCAGAGCTTTGGGACCGGAGGCTTGTTTGCTGTGTAAAGTAAGATAGATGGTGATCGGTGGCATCTCTGCCGGAATGGCACAATGCTGGAGCACGCACAAGTATTTCGGAACACCCCGTTCATCGTACATTGTTCAACATGACAACCCCTATGTATTCATATTTTGAGCCAACGTCATTGTGAACTATGACTGCAGTGGGCTCGGGACCATCGGGATTCGAGCGCTGATCAACGGAAACGTGTCAGATCTTCTGGTGAATCTCATTTTTGCTACACTAGGTCGATGGTAGTCTCCACAAACGTCGTCATCGAGGTGAATGGCATGCTGGTGAGAGCAGTATTATGCTGTGGGAGACATTCTCCTGCGTTTGCAAGGTACAAGTTCTAGTAATGTAAGACACGCTGACGACATCGAACCACTTGCTTCCCATCATGCTTGATGTCTTCCCAAATGCCGATGTCATCTTTCTGCCGTATAACTGGCCGTGTCTTGGATCCAGGACCGTGCTGCAGCGGTTTGAGGCGCATTGAACTCAAATCGATTACTTGGCTACCAGATTCACGTACTGTAAGTCCTATGGAACTCATCTGGGTCACTATCGAGTCCCATCATGGCGTACGCAAATCAGCGGCCCATTATTATGCGAATTACTCGACCTATGCGTAGAGATCTAATGAATACACCTGCACAAACATACCAACAAACTTGCTGATCCTTGATACGCAAGATCAGCGATGTATTTGTTCCCCAAGGCGGACATACAAGCTATTAAGCAGGGGGTCATAATGTTTTGGCTAATCAACGTATCTCTGCGAGCGGGCCGTTATTTCTCTGATTTTATTGCAGTAATCGTTTCTCCCGCGTGTAATCGGGTGTCAATATTTTTCGATTAGATTAGATTAGATTAGATTAATACTAGTTCCATGGATCATGAATACGATATTTCGTAATGATGTGGAACGAGTCGAATTTTCCGATACATGGCATAATTAGGTTAATTTAACAACATACTTAAGTTAATATAACAACTTTATTTTATTGTGTTTTTTTTTCTTTATTTTTTTTATTTTATTTTTTCTCTTGATTTATATCTAAAAATTCCTCTATGGAGTAGAAGGAGTTGTCATTCAGAAATTCTTTTAATTTCTTCTTAAATACTTGTTGGTTATCTGTCAGACTTTTGATACTATTTGGTAAGTGACCAAAGACTTTAGTGCCAGTATAATTCACCCCTTTCTGTGCCAAAGTTAGATTTAATCTTGAATAGTGAAGATCATCCTTTCTCCTAGTATTGTAGTTATGCACACTGCTATTACTTTTGAATTGGGTTTGGTTGTTAATAACAAATTTCATAAGGGAGTATATATACTGAGAAGCTACTGTGAATATCCCTAGATCCTTAAATAAATGTCTGCAGGATGATCTTGGGTGGACTCCAGCTATTATTCTGATTACACGCTTTTGTGCGATAAATACTTTATTCCTCAATGATGAATTACCCCAAAATATGATGCCATATGAAAGCAATGAGTGAAAATAGGCGTAGTAAGCTAATTTACTAAGATGTTTATCACCAAAATTTGCAATGACCCTTATTGCATAAGTAGCTGAACTCAAACGTTTCGCTTTTTTATCTGGAAAAGATGCCACACTTCATAGCAGTACTCTAGCATAGGACAGGCGAACATAGTCCAGACAGTCTCTTTGGTACACGTGCTGCATCTTCTAACTGTTCTGCCAATAAATAGCAGTCTTTGCTTTGTCTTCCCGACTACATTATCAACATTATGTATGTGATCGTTCCAACAGAAGCTGTTTTTAATTGTTATCCATAGGTATATAGCTGAATCTACAGCATTTAGAGAAGGAAGAGGAGATTAGTGTTCAACGTCTCGTCGAGAACGAGGTCATTAGAGACGGAGCACAAGCTCGTCTTATGGAAGGATGAGGAAGGAAATCGGCCGTGCCATTTCAAAGGAACCATCCAGGCATTTTTTTGAAAGGATTTAGGGAAACCACGGAAACCCTAAATCTGGATGGCCGAAGACGGGATTGAACCGTCATCCTCCCGAATGCGAGTCCAGTGTGCTAAACACTGCACCACTTCGCTCGGTAGCCTTTAGACTTGTACGATTTATGGTGTCAGCGAATTCCTTTCAGTACTCTTGTGGATGACCTCTCATTTTTCATTCTTTAAGGTGAATTGCCACTTTTCGTAATAGTGAATATCTCGTCTAAATCATTTTGCAATTTTTTTTCTGTGGGTTCTTGCCCACTCGTCTAGTATAGGGTGCCTCTACATCTACATCTACGTGATTACTCTGCTATTCACCCTGGCAGAGGATTCAATGAAACACCTTCAAGCTGTCTCTCTACCTTTCCGCTCTCGAAAGGCACGCGGGAAAAACGAGCACTTAAATTTTTATGTGCGAGCCCAGATTTCTCTCATTTTATCGTGATGATCAGTTCTCCATATATAGGAGGGTGTCAACAGAATCGGAGGAGAAAACTGGTGATTAAAAGTTCATGAGAAGATCACGTCGCAACAAAAAACGCCTTTGTTTTAAGGATTGCCACTCCAATTCACTTATCATGTCTGTGACACTATCTCCCCTATTTCACGTTAATACAAAACGAGCTGCCCTTATTTGTACATTTCAATGTCGTCCGTCAGTCCCTTCTGATGCGGATCCCAAACCGCACAGCAATACTCCAGAATAGGGCGGACAAGCGTAGTGTAAGAAGTCTCTTTGGTAGACCTGTTGCGCCTTCTAAGTGTTCTGCCAATGAATCGAAGTCTTTGGTTTCCTCTACCCACATTATTATCTGTGTGATCGTTCCAATTTAGGTTGTTTGTAATTGTGATCCCTAAGTATTTAGCTGAATTTACAGCCTTTAGATTTGTGTGACTTATCGCGTAATCGAAATTTAGCTGATTTCTCTGTGTACTCTAACTATACACTTTTCTTTATTCAGGGTCAAATGCCACTTTTCATACCATACAGATATTTTATCTAAACCATTTTGCAAGTCGTTTTGATCATCTGATGACTTTACGAGATGGTAAATGACAGCACCATCTGGGAACAATCTAAGACGGCTACTCAGATTGTCTCCTATGTCGTTAACATAGATCAGGAACAATAGAGCGCCTATAACACTTCCTTGAGGAACGCCGGGTATTATTTCTGTTTTACTCGGTGACTTTTCGTCTATTACTACGAACTGTGACCTTTTTGACAGGAAAACAAGAATCCAGTCGCACAACTGAGGCGATACTCCGTAGGCACGCAGTTTGATTAGAAGACGCTTGTGAGGAACGGTGTCGAAAGCCTTCTGGAAATCTAAAAATGTGGGATCAATTTGAAATCCCCTGTCGATAGCACTTATTACTTAATGAGTATAAAGAGCTAGTTGTGCTTCACAAGAACGATATTTTCTGAATCCGAGCTGACTATATGTCAATAAATCGTTTTCTTCGAGGTACTTCGTAATGTTCGAATAGAGTATATGTCCTAAAACCCTACTGCAAATCGACGTTAGTGATATAGGCCTGTGATGTAGCGGATTACTCCTACTTCCCTTTTTTGGTATTGGTGAGACTTGACCAATTTTCCAGTCTTTACGTACGGATCTTTCTGTAAGCTACTGGTTGTATATAATTGCTAAATTTTGAGCTCTTTTATCAGCATACTCTGAGAGAAAGCTGACTGGTATACAGTCTGGACCGGAGGCCTTGCCTTTATTAAGTGATTTAAGCTGCTTCGTTACACCGAGGATATCTAGTTCTATGTTTGTCATCTTGGCAGTTGTTCTTGATTGGAATTCAGAAATATTTACTTCGTCTTCTTTGGTGAAGAGGTTTCGGAAAACTGTGTGTAATAATTCTGCTTTAGTGGTACTGTCATCAGGGAATTCACCGTTGTTATTGCGCATTGAAGGCATTGATTGCGTCTTGCCACTGGTGTGCTTTAAGTATAACCAGAATCTCTTTTGGTTTTCTGGCAGATTTCGAGACAGAAAACCAACCAAATCATATTAATGAAGAATATTACAGTACGTTGAACTGACAATACTTAACTTTGCCTTTTCTCAATGAAGTGTTGCAAGCAATTGGAAACAAGCAAATAATCAATGTTTTTCGATATATATAAAATTTCAATGCAAGCAAGTCACACAAGTTCACATGTCACTGCTATAGAGTTTATAACACAGCTCGTCTTCCAGTGCAGCTCTTCTAGTGCTGCCGAGGCTGGCTGGAGGTTCGCTTATATTCTTTTCGTGTCGGTGCCGCTCCTGTCGTGGTGTCGTCCTAGTCAGCATTCTGTTGGCTGACGTCGTCTCACAGCCTTGTCTGGTGTTTCGCTCAGGCCTACGTGCCGGCGCTTGAGGTTACGCCGGGACAGTTTCGATCTTCTGATGACTTCACTAAACGGTGAAAGGCAGTATAAACCACAAAAAATCTAAGACGGCTTCTCAGTCTGTCTCCTGCCTCATTTAGTTAGATAAGGAGCAGCACAGGGCCTATAAAACTTCCTTGGGAAACGTCAGATATCACTTGTTTTAGTAGGTGACTTTCAGTTATTGCGAGCTGCGAGTATTCTGGCAGAAAATCACGAACCCACTCGAGCAACTAAGACGATAGTCCATAGACACGCAATTTGATTAGATGTCACTTTATAGGAAGCCTATCAAAAGCCACATAGATGTCTAGAAACACGAAACCAGTTTGAGACACCATGTGGATAGCATACATTATTTCCTGAGAATAAAGAGCTCGTTGTGTTTGACAAGAGCGATATTTTCTGAACCCGTGCTGACTGCGTGTCAACAGATCGTTTCCTTCGAGGAGCGACTGTCGTGAGACAGGGGGCGGCTCTTCCAATGCTGGCGTGCAGCTGTATTGAAATCCCTTCTTCCGTAAATGATTTAATGCGTACAAAACGTAAGGAGCCTGCGGCAAGATGATTTTGACCAGGATTACATGTACTTCTGACAGATTCACTGGGCGGAGTAAAGGAGCTGCGGCAGCCATAGAGGGTGCTCCATTGATCGTGACAGAGCCGAATATCTCACGAAATAAGCGTCAAACGAAAAAACTGCAAAGAACGAAACTTGTCTAGCTTGAAGGGGAAAACCAGATGGCTCTATGGTTGGCCCGCTAGATGGCGCTGCCATAGGTCAGACGGATATCAACTGCGTTTTTTTTTAAATAGGAACCCACATTTTTATTACATATTCGGGAAGTAAGTAAAGAAATATGAATGTTTTAGTTGGACCACTTTTTCGCTTTGTGACAGATGGCGCTGTAATAGTCGCAAACATATGGCTCACAATTTTAGACGAACGGTTGGTAACATGTAGGTTTTTTAAACTAAAATACGGAACGTAGGTACGTTTGAACATTTCATTTCTGTTGTTCCAATGTGATACATGTACCTCTGTCAACTTATCATTTCTGAGAACGCATGCTGTTACAGCGTGATTACCTGTAAATACCACATTAATGCAATAAATGCTCAAAATTATGTCCGTCAACCTCAATGCATTTGGCAACATGTGTAACGATATTCGTATCAACAGCGAGTAGTTCGCCTTCCGTAATGTTCGCACATGCATTGACAATGAGCTGACGCATGTTGCCAGGCGTTGTCGGTGGATCACGATAGCAAATATCCTTCAACTTTCCCGACCTAAAGAAATCCGGGAACGTCATATCCGGTGAACGTGCGGGCCATGGTATGGTGCTTCGACGACCAATCCAACTGTCATGAAATATGCTATTCAATACCGCTTCAACCACACGCGAGCTATGTGCCAGACTTCCGTCTTGTTGGAAGTACATCGCTATTCTGTAAAGCAGTGAAACATCTTGTAGTAACATCGGTAGAACATTACGTAGTAAATCAGCATACATTGCACTATTTAGATTGCCATCATTAAATGGGGGCCAATTATCCTTCCTCCCATAATGCCGCACCATATATTAACCCGCCAAGGTCGCTGATGTTCCACTTGTCGCAGCCATCGTGGATTTTCCGTTGCCCAATAGTGCATATTATGCCGGTTTACGTTACCGCTGTTGGTGAATGACGCTTCGTCGCTAAACAGAACGCGTGCGAAAAACCTGTAATCGTCCCGTAATTTCACTAGTTCCCAGTGGCAGAACTGTACACGACGTTCAAAGTCGTCGGCATGCAATTCCTGGTGCATAGAAATATGGTACAGGTGCAATCGATGTTGATGTAGCATTCTCTACACCGACGTTTTTGAGATTCCCGATTCTCGCTCAATTTGTGTGTTGATGATGTGCGGATTAGCCGCGACAGCAGCTAAAACACCTACTTGGGCATCATCATTTGTTGCAGGTCGTGGCTGACGTTTCACATGTGGCTGAACACTTCCTGTTTCCTTAAATAATGTAACTATCCGGCGAACGGTCCGGACACTTGGATGATGTCGTCCAGGATACCAAGCAGCATACATAGCACTCGTCCACTGGGCATTTTGTTCACAGTTGCCATACATCAACACGATATCGACCTTTTCCGAAATTGGTAACCGGTGCATTTTAACACTGGTAATGTATCACGAAGCAAATACCGTCCGCACTGGCGGAATGTTACGTGATACCACGTACTTATACGTTTGTGACTATTACAGCGCCATCTATCACAAAGCGAAAAAAGTGGTCCAACTAAGACATTCATATTTCTTTACTTACTACACGAATATGAAATAAAAATGAGGGTTCTTATTAATAAAAAACGCAGTTGATATCCGTATGACCTATGGCAGCGCCATCTAGCGGGCCAACCGTAGCGCCATCTGGTTTCCCCCTTCAAGCTAGACGAGTTTCGTTCTTTGTAGTTTTCTTGTTTGATGCTTATTTCGTGAGATATTTGGCGCGGTCGCTATCAATGGACCACCCTGTATATCTATTGGCTTGATCGCGCGTCTGCTGTGCCATTATCCTAGATACCCGAATTCTGCGTAAAAGAACCTGTGCTTCTCTAAACGGTTCCACAAGCGTCTTAACTGCAAGCTTGTAAACAGGGTACTGGCATGCTCTTTTTGTAAGGCTCATCTGACAATTAGATGATCTAAATACACGCCTCAACAAAAATTTGGAATACTTACGCTGAATACAGTATACGATGCTAGAGATCTCATTGACGTAGGCACCTCATACATTATTGAGTTACAGCCCTATATTGGACCATGTCTGGTACTGGCATGCTTTGTGACCGTTTCCCAGTCAAGCAAACATACGGCTGCATCAGCGGCACACCGCCAGCGGCCCAGCATCAACAACAGCTTCGTTGAGTTTGTGTTCAGCACTGCAGTAACATGCCACGCAGAGGCATACAACACCTTGATAGAGTCAGCATAGTGGCTTTACTTTCAGGAGGTCATACACAGATCTATGTTACTGATTGGTTACATGTCACTCAAAAATTGCGTCTAAGACATGCAGAAAGTAGAGAGAGATGTGAAATGTGGACGATAAACCTCGCACTGTTCGTCGTATAACAACAACAATGCAGGATCATTTCCTCAAACTGTCTGCTTACAGGCGCCCAACATCAACGGCCGGAAGTATTGAACATGACTTCTCCTGGGCAATACGGATTCGTATCTCAGACCAAACAAGTTGTCAGTGAACCAGCGGAACCCACGCAATCGAAGGACCTGGGCGCTTACAAGCAAACATTGGATCATTGCACAATGGAGTAATGTCATGTTTGCTGACGGGTCCAAGATTGGTTTGCTACCGGACGCTAGACGTATTACAGTTTGGAGAAGCGATAGACGACACCAGCAACGCCAATACGTTCAGGAAGTCCACCCGTTTGCACTTGTAGGTATACCGTTCTGGGCTACAATAATGATGCGATATCAGACCCCCTGTTATTTCCGTGTACCGCATTTGAGTGGTCCCGATACTCCGAAGAAGTCCTACAAATGATTGTAAGGCCCTACAGACGTGAAGTCTGTGACAGCTTCATCCAAATCGTTGACGATGCCAGATCGCACCATACTCTAGCAGTGTCTCGGTGTCTTCAAAGATGCAACATCAACCGAATGCACTGGCCAGCACACTTTCCAGACATGAATACGACTGAGCATGCCTGGGACCCGTTGAAGGTGGTCATTCCACACCTTCCGAATCCATCTCACGATCTTCAGAACCTCACTGAAGCTGTCGTTGAGGCGTGGGATCTCATACTCCAAGATAAACTTTTCATCGAGAGCATCCCTCGCAGATTGGAAGAATATCCGTGTGCGGAGAGGACACACTCACTAATACAGCCTGATGATGCTCATGATGAAATAAAGATTTTCACAGCTTTTTCCTATCAATTTTGTACACTTAGGAGAGAGCCTGTAATGTTTTTTCGTAACTAATCAAAATCTTTCTTTTTTTCAGTAGCAATGATGTTTATTTTTTTAATAAGGTGTTACACATACCTCAATGGGTGTATAAGAAGTCATCACAGTAAATTCTGATATTACAAACTTTTGTTGAGGTGTGTAATTCGTGCGTGCTGGAAGACGCCATGTTGGCTACTCCAAGTGCTTTTGGAAGACATCTAAGATAGGCACTGAGGCGACGATCGAAAACAAAGTGGAACGTGGCAACTGTAAGCAACGTCAAGTCAGCTGAAACCAGTACGCAAGAGAAAAACTCGATTTTAGCTGTAACCCACAGTCACGCAGAATCCAAAAGCGAGGTAACAGTAGTATTAGAGAATCTTCGTACGGGGAATTGAGTAACGACGTACGAACTGCCGGCCTACCCGCTAGGCTCACCCCTCGTTTCCAATAGAGTGATGACGGATGTCCTCATCTGACGTGTTTGCCGACTAATTCGGCGACCGAGAAGGAGCTACGTACAACACAAATAAAAGCACACGAAATCCGCTATCTAAATATCTCTGGAACAGTGGGATATTATTGCAAGGAGTCTTAAGCTCTTAAGGCAGGATCCGTTATTATTGGAAGGGGTCCTAAATGAAATGCGGGCCTGGTCGTTGAATAGGCAGAAACGGGGATTAATTTGAATTATTGCCTCTCCTACTGCATCAAACGTGATTCTAATAACCGAAGGGAACGGAAAGTGAAATAATTTATTGGCTGGACGTAACAAATGAGTCGTGGTTTGCTCGTATGTTTGTTGTTAGTGGACAAAAGTGAACCATTATCATCGAAGAGCTGTAACATTAAAGAGGTAGCTTTCAATAGGAATTTATTTTAATACGATTGGCAAGTTGACTGCCAGTCGCCTACTATACGTAGTACAAGTAAGAAACATTATGACAGCAATTACTAGATTGAACAAATAAATATATTCGGTGTTGGAATTGGATTGTGGACTGGTGACCACTACACGAAGAATATCAAACATTCAAAACACGATCACTCAGTGAGACTTATGGTTACCGCAAGCTTTACTGTAATGCAACTCATGTGGAAAGTAAGTGGATAAATGTACAGAGCTACGCCAGCTTTTATTTAGTTCCCTGAAATCAGAAGTTAAACGAGCCTAATGAATGAAGAAAACATTCCAGGCAGAGCGGTCAGGACATCGAACTCTTTCCATTGATTATCGAACAGAGATGCCATGCCTCGAGGCAGTCCTTAGTGGGGCCACGATAAGTTGACGTCCAAGTACGTCAGAATAGCAACCTAGAATTACAGTTGCTACCAGGCGAAAATCAGAATCGAAGTTGGTAATCGTAGAACGGAATGCTGAAACCTGAAATCTCACATCCCGTCACGGCTGGCGGCCAGCATCAAAACAATGGCTCTGAGCACTATGGGACTTAACATCTATGGTCATCAGTCCCCTAGAACTTAGAACTACTTAAACCTAACCAACCTAAGGACATCACACCAACACCCAGTCATCACGAGGCAGAGAAAATGCCTGACCCCGCCGGGAGCGGCCAGCACCGGAATCGACGCCAGAATGCTACCGACGCTCTCTCTGACAAAAAGTTAAGTCGCTTTTCGTCTAATAAGGTAATTGTTATTAACCTACGACTCCTCTTCAGTATTACGGAACCGGCCAATGTACGGAAAGCAGCTGGCCTGCTCTTCCACCAGACAACATTTTAATATCGCCGGCGAATCGCTGATGAGCTCTCGGTCTCCCACAAACTTAAGTAAACTTTCCCATACTTGACGACAGCCAGGCGCGTCGGGAATCATTAAACACCTAACTGACCTGCTTATGTAGCATTCGCACGATATGGCTGAAATGTTGTAATTTGTAAAGTTTAAGTGTGTCTGTCTTGCGCTGTGTCCGACTGCTTTACGCAAAACTGTAGACTGCGCTCCTAAGCGAGACACTTGGGACTCTTGCTGTGCCATTCACTAGGCTACACAAGTATCCGGAAAACAGAGTCATGCTTCCTCCTCGGCGACCGCCCTATACATTGCAAGAGGAAGCCACCGTGAAGACACAACTATGGGGTATTTAAAAAAAAAAGAAAAACAGAAACTAGGTGGGTACGCCTCCAGACGCGCCATCAATTGGGGGCTGAGGGTGGACAGTCGGTCTCTCGCGTCCGAATTCCAGTGGCTTTAGTCTTCAGCCTTGCTCTGTCTTTCTTCCTCAGTGTCCAAACTTCAGTGTCAAACACTCGCCTGAAGATGGCTGTAAGGTTGGCAGCCGAAATATCGTGGAAAGAAGTCGATGAGATCCGGCTGCAATCCCGAAATCTTATGGTATATTCGATACGCCGGGAAAATTTCAAGAGTCACATCAAATACCTCTTCGGGGAGGAGATGGCATCTAACATCCAGAAGTTGGATAAGTTACGAAACAAACGTGTGAGATTGTTAAGTGCTTTATATTTCTTACTGAAATGCCGGGATAATGGCCTTATTCCAAAGTTCGCCAGAGTGACACATTTTCTGAAGACCGCCGCTGCGAAGTTCATCACTCGTAAAGCAAGTTTAGCCCTTGTGAAGGAGAGGATACGCTTTACTCGCCGGGAACTGGACATGGTTTCGAAAGAGCTGTTTTATTTGCATGTGGAGATTGCATCTAATCTTCCTTCCCTCTCCTGGGAATGGGTCGATGGTGTAACATGGGCCAAATCAGACTGGGTCCGTCAGGAGTATTCTTTAAGGCAATCATCGAAGTTCGACCGACTCTCAGCAACGTCACGACAAGAAGATGTTTTTCGACGGTCTGTGGTAAATTTCACGGATAAGGATTTAGACAACGTGACACTGTCGGTACTTGGGAAAGGTCTGAACTTCGCACCGACACCTAGGACCTTACCTTTAACAGATTTTATTAGTGCTGTTGAAGAAGCTGTCAGGCCTCTATCCAGTGAAGCAGCAGAAGAAATCAGGCGGGAAACATGTCGCGCCCTTAGGAGAACTCGTCCTCAGAAGAGCAATATTTCTTCAATGGAAAGGGCTGCGTTGCGCAAGTTACGGGAAGATCCTCAGACGGTGGTCCTTCCGGCGGATCAGGGGAATGCTACTGTTCTGTTGCCACGTGATATGTATGATCAGAAGATATATAGTTTGCTGAGTGAGACAACGTATAGGAAGCTTGATAAAGACCCTACTCGGAAAGTAGAAAGGAAAACGTCAGAGTTGCTAAACTCCTCTTCTCTGCCGCAAGAAGTTGTGAAAAGATTGAGACCTCACAGTTCTATTCCACCTAGGTTATATGGTCTTCCAAAGATCCATAAGGATAATGTGCCCTTACACCCCATAGTTAGCAATATCGGTGCTCCAACATATGATTTATCTAGTCATTTGGCATCGCTACTGAGACCTTTCGTTGGCAAATGTACGCACCATATTCGTAACTCTGCGGACTTTATCAATAGACTGAGAACACTACAGCTGAAGGATTCGGACTTGTTAGCAAGTTTCGATGTTGTTTCACTCTTCACGAGGGTCCCTCTTTTGGATTCATTGTCACTTATCAGCAATAAGTTTACGGCCGATATAACGGCGCTGTTTCACCATGCCCTGTCCTCTACTTACTTTCTATTTAATAATGAACATTTTGAGCAACTTGACGGTGTTGCCATGGGCAGTCCTCTGTCCCCTCTGGTAGCCAACTTTTATATGGAAGACTTTGAGGAGAGGGCTCTCGATTCGGCGATGTTGAAACCAACAGTCTTTTGGCGGTACGTGGACGATACCTTTGTAGTGTGGCCTCACGGTGAAGAAGAGCTTTCACGGTTTTTACAACATCTGAATTCCATCCACACAAACATCCAGTTTACGATGGAAGTTGAAAAGGATGGTTGCCTACCATTTCTGGACGTCATGGTTAAACTCAGGGTGGATGGGTCATTGGGGCATTCTGTCTATCGGAAACCCACGCATACGGATCTGTACCTACAGGCGTCAAGCTGTCATCACCCGTCACAAACTATGGGTGTTCTTCGAACGTTGGTGCATAGGGCACATGTCGTGTCTGATAAAGACAGCCTTGCAGACGAATTAGAGCACTTGAAATCGGTATTTCAACATAATGGATATTCTGCACATCAGGTCAGTACTGCTCTAAGGAGGAAAAATCGTGACCACCCACAAGATCAAGAGGATAAGGAAGTGTTTAAGTCCAGAGCATTTCTCCCATATGTCGGGAACATTTCATCGAAAGTAGGCAGAATTTTAAAGAAACATCGTGTGAAAGCAATCTTCCGGCCACCTACAAAGACTCGTGCTCTTCTGGGCTCAGCCAAGGATGATCTGGGATTACGGAAGGCTGGAATTTATAAAATACCTTGCGAGTGTGGGAAAGCCTACATTGGTCAAACCACACGCACAGTACACGACCGCTGCGTTGAACATGAGCGCCACACTCGCCTTTTACAGCCCAGTAAGTCGGCCATAGCCGAACATTGTATTTCCACAGGACATACTATGGATTATTCGGCCACGAAAATCTTGGCCCCATCGAGATCCTTCTGGGATTCAGTTGTGAAGGAATCCGTCGAAATACGTTTAGCGGAAAATCTCATCAATCGTGATGGCGGCTTTTTATTGAATAAGGCCTGGGACCCGTTGATTTCTTTAATTTCAACCAAAAGAAAACTTTTTATGGCTTCTGACATGTCGAGCGACAAGTAATTTTAAATTTAATATTGAAATTTTCCTTTTATTGTTTTGGACACATCTGTGTGCATGTTGTACTTTTTTCATGCCTTCGTTGGCGCTCCATAGATGCAGTAATATTGTAGAGGGCCTTGGAATCGACAGGTGGCGCGCATGCTACAGTAGCTTGCGCATGCGCGCCTGCGGCAATTTTAAGTATAAATAGAGCGACTTGCACTAGCAATCTCACCATCCTCCACACCTACAAATCCATGATCCGCCCCATCCTTTGTTATGCCAGCATCGCTTGGATTTCCGCCCCTCCCCGGTTCTATAACGCCCTCCAAATCCTCGAACGCCATGCGCTCCGCCTCGCCTTCCGCATCCGCCTTCCGTCCCCCACGCGCATCCTCTATGACCTCATCCCCTTCCCCCACCTTCTCCTTTTCCTTGAACACATCCGCACACTCTATGTTGTCCGTCGCCTTGATCCCCCTCACCCCCTGGTGTCTCCCTTCCTCTCCACTCCCGACCAGTTGCCGCGCCTTTACCGTTGTGTCCCTCCCTCTCTCCATCTCCACACCCTCCATCTCCTTTCCCAACACAACTTCCACCGTCTACCGCTCCCGGATGATGAGCTTCGCCCTGACATCTACCCTTCCTACCAACTCTAACCCCCTCTTCCTGCCTCCTCCTCAGGGCTCCCTCTCCTCCCCCTCCCTCCTTCTGAGCGGATTTCCCCTCCCCCTCCATCTCTTGTGCCTTCTTTCAGTGTCTCTGCGCTCCCTCCTGCCCTGTCTTCCCTTTTCCTCTCCCGCCCCATGTGTCTCCTGCCTCTTCGTGAACCCACGGTTACCCCTCCTCCCTTCCTCCCGCCGCTTCCCCAGCTGCCCCATGCTCTCCCCTCCTTTTCCATCCTCTCTGCCCTTTCCCTCGGCAGGTCCCACCTGGTAGTTTTATTCTTCGTCGTGTGTGCTCCGAGTGGGTTTTAAGTGTGTTGTTTCGGAGTGTTTTTAATACTGTGGCCGACTTTTAACCTGTGCCTGTGCATCTAGTGACTTCCATGTGTTTTAAGAATCACCAATTGTGTTTTTTAACTTTCTGGTGACTTTTTTAACTGTCCCCAATGAACGTCTACATATCAGTGTATTTTTACCTCCATTTTCTCCCCTTACTCTGTTTTATGTTCCCCCTTTTTACCTCCTTATGTATGTATTATTTTATTCTTGTTTTAATTGTCATATCACTCGGCTGAAGAGCGGCGGATTGTGCTGCTGACAGCCCTCCCCTGCCCGTATGGGGCAGGGGAATGAAATCACAATAAAGAAAAAAAAAAAAACTAGCAATCTCCAGTGTCAAACACTCGCCTGAAGATGGCTGTAAGGTTGGCAGCCGAAATATCGTGGAAAGAAGTCGATGAGATCCGGCTGCAATCCCGAAATATTATGGAATATTCGATGCGCCGGGAAAATTTCAAGAGTATACAATCATTATTTGCCAGTATTCCAAGAAGAATGGGGGTCCAGCCCCTTATTAATAAACGGTTCACAAGTAAGGACATGTGTTCACATTATTTTGCTGCCCCCTGTATGTGTGACGCTGCAGCGCAATGTCACCTCGCAGGAGGTGAGAATAGTAAACACGGGACATGTCGATACCAAGGCGTAATGTCTTTGCAAAATTTTGTTCCTTGTACTGAGTCTACCGGTAATTATGCCTCACAGACACGAACGTGTACAGTATACTGAGATGTCAGCATTTGAGAGAGAACGTGTACTTGGCCTCAAAAAATCCCGTGGGAGTAATTATCGAATCAGTGGACATTTGAATAGGAGCGATGGAACTGGGTGAACCATGCTCGAACACACCGTCAAGAAAGACACGGTCGACCTACAGAGACGACAGAACGTGAGGACCGAGTAATCGTCATAGTGGAATTCAGAGCCTAGGATTCAATACTATCATCGATCCGACGTGCAAATGGTGCTTCAGTGATCATAAGGACCATTAAAAGGCTGCTCACAGAAAGGGAGCTGAGCTCATGTCGCCGCTTGCACCGACAACCACTGACCTCTGTACGCCAACAAACACGTCTGCAGTGCAGTGGACTCTTCCGGCCTGGTATCTCATTAACTGGAGGACAGTCCTCTTCAGTGGTGAGTCTCGCTTCGATCTGAGCCTCGACGACGAGCGAAGACGTGGCTGGAAATGCCCCAGAGAATGGCAGGTTAGCAGCCTGGCTGTCTTCTTCCATGTGGCCCGCCAACCAGCAGTGACGGTCTGTGGTGCTGCTTTCTTCCATAACAGGACTCCTTTGGTTGTCATCGGGGGCACCCTTGCAGCACAGAGGTACGTCGACGATATTCTGCACCTCGTTTTGTTGCCCTTTAGGCAAGCTATCCTGGGTTTACATTTCAGCAAGATATTGCAAGCCCGCATACGACGAGAGTTTCTAATGCTTGTGTTCGCTCTTGAGAAATCCTGTTTTGGGCGGGAAGTCGCGGGGTCTCTCCCCAGTTCAAAACGTTTCCAGCATCATGGGCAGAGTACTTCGACCAGCTCGTGGTTTTAACGATCTCCCACAGAACATCCATCAACTCTCTGAGTCAATGCCAAGCCCAGTAACTGCTTGCACAAGCTCCACAGGTAGACCACTGCGTTATTGACTTGCTAAATTTCTGAAGCTCTTTCTCTTGAAACAATCATCCATTTTTTCTGAAACTGTAATCATTTGTCTGTCTGTACATTTACCGATATCCGTCCCATTTGGATAATTTATTCGTGGTGCATATATTTTTTTAATCAGTGTATGAGCAAATTATGAGGTAGGTGCACAGAACCATTAACTTGGAAATATAGAGAAGTTAATAAAATCGTATAGGAGCAATAAATAATATGGTAAGTTTCATAATGTGGACGTCGGAGTGGAATTTTTGTTTAGAGAGATCATGTGAACAGTATAGTTATACGGTTAACGTCTCAGATTAGGAAATTAGGTAAGGGAGTCGTTGAGTTTTGTCGGTGTAAAGTCTTATATAAAGCCTTTCTTTGTCGGTAATGAGAGAAATGACAAACTTTTCATGTGGAAGTGAGAAGCTATGCGGAATGTGTCGAGACAATAAATTTGTACGGAGCGACGGAAACAAGAGGGATATGATATCCAGGCGATACTGAGAAGTCGAGTGCCGTCATTGGTAAGTGTATGTTAAGAGTGGCGAAGGGAAGGAGTGATATCCACCTATTTGGCCATTTGGTGATTCAGTAGTTTCAGTCCCTTGCGAGCGTTCTGTTAAACTAAAGCGGGGTTTCCGTGTGAAAGGCTTCTCTGAGGTATGTTACTGTGTAACTGTTTGGTTGCTATGTAAATAGCCTGTTTGTATGTTGGCAGAGCTATAGACTGTCTTAATATCGCTGACAGTGCTCTGTGCCCCCAGCAAGAGATTCTGTGGTTGAACGGACTAGTAGTTAGCGAGTGGATGGGGAAGTGTATGGACATGATATTCTTAGTGGAGACTCTATGTTGGTAGAATATGCATCGTAAAGTGTGATGAAATGTTGTGTTTATAAGATAATACACAAGGAAAAGTATGAGGATGTATGTATGGTTGACAATGTTTGGGCAGTGGAATTATTGACAACTATAATTTTTGGAACTTGATGACATATAAATAAGTTAAAATATTCTAAACACATTGTTTGCGCTTCAACAAAATCTCTCTTTTGCTAACCGTATAGCTCCATAGCTCCTAGCGGTTGGAGTCTGTGGTAGTTAGAATCTTTTTTTTTTAGCTGGCTGTTGTTGTTATTTGCTGTAATTGCTGTAGTTCGTCTTATGAAGACTTTCTGTGAGCTAAGTGACTAATGAAAGGAATGGGGTTTCCACTATCGGAATTCGTCATTGAAATGAGTTTAGGCAATTAATAGAGTGGGAGGTAGTTTGAAATTTCTTTAATTTCATACTTTTTGGATTTGTATTGTTTTTAGGTTTTCTTGCAATTCAGGGCCATTTTTTTTGTGTTAATTTTTGGAAGTCATGTTGTCAATGTGCAGCAGTCAGATTGCGTTGGGCTTGTATGTTTCGAGTAATAAATGAAGGTCAAATTTGAGTTGTCTTTGTCAGGGAAAATTCTGTAGGTCAGTGTTTAATAAAAAAAGTAATTAATGAGGTAGTTTCAGCAAGCCATTTGCCACGTTGTTACTCATCCAGCACCTTTAGTAGGCCGGTAAAGGAATGAAATTCCGTAACACGTCACTTATAGGCTGCGCTTGTGTTCTACTCATCTACGATATTTTCCTCTACAGGTGCAATTTCTTGTTGAAGTTTGTTTTTGATCCAGAGATGGCGGGTCAGTCTTCCCTTAACCCTTATAAATGGGTGGTGGTCGGAGCCAACAACGCTGATTTCAAGGGCGGCGTGTGCTTCCTGGCAGCCGTCGCAGAGAAATTTTCGAACTCCCGACAGGAAGAACCATCTTGCAGAAGCGCTGTAAGCGGCAGTAGGGAATGGCCAGTGGGAATGCCTATATCCTGTTCCTCATTATGATTGGCTGAAAGGGCTAAATTTGAAAGAGGTACAGATGGTATCGTGTGACCCCTGAGGCAGAGGTAGTGGTCTAATGCGTGTTTTTGAAGTCAGAAAGTCAGTGATTGTGTGTCTTCGCCGAAGCTATTCCCCTGTACGAAAAGAATAAAAGAATCAAAAAGTGGACGGTGGTATTTTAATGAACGATATGCATTTCACGAAATTTCGAGGAAGCCAGTGAATTACGTTTGTTTCCGCGGAAATTTGAGAGTGATTTTTCTGTATGGCCTTTTCCCTTAATGACATTGAAGTTCGTTACGAGCTATTTGGCGGCGGTGTAGGATCTGTAATTGGTGCCCACATCCGACTCCATCGACTGGATATCGGAATCTTTCTCCTAGTAATTCGATTGCTGCAGCGCTTCCATTATCGACATTCGTAGCAGCGAGAAGTTTAACCTCGTCTCGGGGGCCAACGCGAGGATGGTGACTCTTACAAAGACTGATTTGATAGTGTAACAGAGCAGAAAATTAATCTGGGTACGCCAATTAACGGCTCCGATTAAATCAACGGACCAGTACGTCGTGTAATTTGTCTCGCGCGTCGCACATCGGCAAGGACACGTGGCATGGATTCTGGTGGGTTTCCGCGGCGGCCGCGGAATCTCTTCTCGCGACGTCAGAGAACCACCGAGAAAGGACAGAAGGAACATTTTATCACCTTAACAGTGAAAACGAAACATAGTAGTTTACGTATTTTTATAAATTTAACACAATGTTTTAGTTATTAATAATATTTCCTGATTCATTTTAATATTCATTTCACACAAAAATGAGTTGTATTCAATGGCTTCGGTCTTTCCAGCAGCAGAAAAAAACATGCCGATGATACAAGCAACCTACTGAATACACCGTTGTGTTTCAATAGTAAGTTTCTTACTCGTCAATTGGTTTCAAACCCCACCTTACAGTCACTGAGATAAAACATCATTGAGACTCTCATCATTCACTCAAGCAACATCGGAAACTATGCGTTCTGCGCTAATATCGATCGCTCTCCCGACCTCTCTCACCACCATCCTCACTCCTAATAATACTAAGGGAACCATAATCCCACAGTGGTGTATGGTTGGTAATAATTCCCGTACAGAGTAAATTTGGTTGAAACATCTCGACGCGTTCCTCATCGTTTTTACATATCATCCTTATTCCCCCACTACTTGCATTCACATCTACAACATGGTTAGGGCTGTTCTAGTGCCGTAACATTTGTTCAATTAGCAAGTTTGCTTGGGCTTAGGTCTGGGGTTACTGAGACGTGCTCACATAGTTTCTCTGTCTCACTCCCACCCCAACCCCATAAACGGGGCGCTACAAGTGTATCAAACAATTAGTAACTGTTTATCGCCACTGAGTCATATACGCTGAGGTCACCGCCTTTTTAAATAAAATGAGCATTGAATATCTAACACTAAAGCTCAGAAAAATCTCGAATTATTACAGACGCCAACGAACAATTTTTATTGAAAACCTTTTTTTCTTTGATTACTGATCTCTATAGATATTTATGAGCTGAATCCAAATCTAGCCTTAGGTTTTTTTGTATCACCCACAGTTTTCCAGCAATACGCTTTTTACTATATAGTATGAAAATCCTATGCTATACAGTAAATGGGTAAATTAATGAAACGCTTTGTTACAACATTAGCACGGTTTGTATTTACAGTAAACTACTTAAAACAGTGATATGAGTAAATAGAGGTTTCACCTGTCAGCTGGAATTGGTTAATATTATCTTTCTCTTTTTTCTTTGAAGCTTTTTTTGTAGCTTTTTCTACGGTGAGACGTTTGCTGACTTTTCGGTGAAGTGACCAACAGTAGTCCCCCATCATGTTGGTGTTCCAGCGGCCTTGGTAGCGTTTTCCCATCACTTTAATGTCCTGGTGAAAACGCTCTCCTTGCTCCTCACTGACATCTCCCATATAGTCCGGGAAGTAATCAAGGTGACTGTTCAAAAAGTGAACTTTCAGGCTCAGTAAACATCCTAAAGTTCTAAACTTCTTTTACACTGTAACTATAGTAGAAACAAATTCTGGGTCTTTTTCATGTCCTAAGAACTTTGTAACGACTTGCTTGAATGATACCCAGGCATCTTTCTCATTTAAGGCCATTGTGGATTCAAAGTCAACATCAAGCATCAATTTTCTAATGTCATGTTCGACAAAGATGCCTTCTTTTAGTTTGGCTTCTGAAATGTGTGGACACTTTTGGCAGAGGTACTTAAAACATGGTCCATCTTTAGGCAAAGCCTTTACAAACTGTTTCATTAGGCCTAAATTTACATGTAGAGGTGGTAGGAGTACGTTTTTTGGATCTACAAGGTTTTTGCGTAGAATTTTCTTCTCATCTGTTTTTAAAGATTCCCTCACAGGCCAGTTCTTTCTGCACCAGTATTGATCCCTAACCCTGCTGTCCCATTCGCACAAAAAACAAGGAAATTTGGTAAAGCCACCATGCTGACCAAGGAGCATCACGTTACTTTTAGATCGCCACGTATCATCCAACCATGAGCAGAATAGCCTATTTTATTAAGAACTATTTCTAGGTTTTCATAGCTTTCTTTAATATGTACAGAATGTCCAACAGATATAGATGCTTGCATGTTACCATTGTGTAATAAAACAGCCTTTAAACTAGTTGTAGATGAATGAATAAACAGCCGCTGGTCTTCCTTTTTGTATTTAATATCAAACTCATTCATCTGACTGGGAATGTCTGAGCAGTTCACTAAATCACCTTCTTGTTCGAAAAACTTGTAAAATTGCTGCTCTGTCTTTCTGTACACGTGTATGCTGGTTCCAACTGCCAATAAGTTCTTTTCCTTCAATCTAGAGCCAAGCAATTCAGTTTTTTCTTCGTTAAGCCCAGATCTCTAACCAAATCGTTAAGCTCTGTCTGAGTAAATAATTTGGGCTCTAGACTTTCTGTATTACTATGGATTTCATCAGCATCTGGTTCATCTAAATCAGATCGTACACCAGAACATACTTCTGTTCGAACAGAATTTAAATCATCTTGTGTTTCTGGAACCAGAAAATCTACACCATGCCATACTGGTCGGATGGCGGACAGAAGGTTGGGGTAGCCTATTACTTTCTTGCTTTTCGAATTATGACCAGTAACATCAAAACTGCAAACGTATCAATCGTCGGAATGATTTATTGGGTCCCTCCATATCACAGGAACAGCAAATCTAAAGGCTTTTTTCTCGTTTGTGGACCATTTTCTCAGATCTTCAACAGACACATAACATACCTTATGCGGCGCCCAAGATTTATCTTGATCACCCAGTTTAGATTCAAAGTATGATAGATAAATGTTTTTCACAAATTCTGTAATGTTTCTTTGGTGCTTTTAATCACAAATTCGCCACAAATATAACAAAAACTGTCAGCAGAGTTTTTACAACCACGATTAGACATTGTACTGACCACATGTACAGGAAACTGGAAAGTGAGGTTACGTTGGCAGTAAACAAAACACCATCCGTTAATATAAAAATAGAATCGACCGTTTTTGCTGGCTAATGTTTTTCAGCAGTGCTACAAACGTCATCTACACTCATTACAGCTCCTTTTTAAATTATTTTAACTATTTAAAACTGTTAAATTCCTCAGAAATAGCTTAATTTAACAAATTTAACCGTAAAATGTGAAGAAATGGTCGGTGATACTGTTTTTTACGTATCATATTTGGATTTGCCACCTTAAAAGACATAAGAATAAGGTATTTTCAGCAAAACGTTTTTCCATCGTTTGCCTGTGTTACTGTTAGATGAACAGTCACTATAAGGGGTCTAAAACGCAAGTTTAAGTTTCCAGTACAAGAGTCATAACTAGGAATCTTTAACAACCACCTGCCTGCTTACAATAACGTTCTGGTTCTCCGACCTCCAACAACACCAAAGACTACCAAACGCTAAAAGAACCAATTCTGTCTCAGTTTCAAGCAACACTTAAAACTACACGCTCCGCAGCATTACCAAAAATAAATTGCTCACATTGAAAAATCATGTTCACTCAGTAAATTACCACACTGTAGCAACATATTCACTCAGTTAAGTAAACGATTTATGCTGTACTAAATTCCTAGTATATTCTGCAAATATGTTAACAGTAGCCGGCCGGAGTGGCCGCGCGGTTAAAGGCGCTACAGTCTGGAACCGCACGACTGCTACGGTCGCAGGTTCGAATCCTGCCTCGGGCATGGATGTGTGTGATGTCCTTAGGTTAGTTAGGTTTAAGTAGTTCTAAGTTCTAGGGGACTTATGACCACAGCAGTTGAGTCCCATAGTGCTCAGAGCCATTTGAACCGTTTTGTTAACAGTACACGTTCTGCAATTAGTAATAATACTTTGCAGACAGTGTATGAAAAATACAGATAACTGTAATAGTTTCGGCACAAAGCCACTTAGGCTACACCAGAAAGATTACAAAGCAAAGACTGTCCAAATCATTTCATTGTATTTTTTTAGTTTCTGCAATACATTGGTGGGTTGCTGATTCCACTGCATAGTACACGTCATTTCTCCAGACACTGTATTCCCAGACGTCGAAGAGAATTTGTGCCTCGGATATTCTTTTGCAGAATAAATGAATCAAATTTTACCTAAAATTATTAATAATTTTTTTTATCCTCTCTTCACCCATTCCCCATCACTCAGCAACAGTTTGAAATCAGTATCTTCCTACCTTGTAAGGACACTTGATAATCCTTACGAAGTCATTGTAAAGCGGGTAAGAAAATATCTCTATTGACAGTCGTTGTCGTGGCAACTAACTTATTAATGTGCCAACATGCTGTGACAATGATATTTGTAGTTGACTCATAATTACGATGCTGTGTAGGAGATGGAGATTAGTGTTTAACGGCCCATCGACATCGAGGTCATTAGAGACGGAGCTCAAGCTCGGATTAGGGAAGGAAACCGACAGTGCCCTTTCAAAGGAACCAACCCGCCATTTGCGTGAAACGATTTAGGGAAATCACGTAGACCCTAAATCAGGATAGCCGGAGACGGGTTTGAACCGTCGTCATCGCGAATGCGAGTCCAGTGTACAATGCAATGGTGGGTTGCAGATTCTCTTTATTGCGGAACATATTCACAGGGTCTTGGTTGGAAGTCAGCAGATCTTACTGGTAAGATGGTGAAAAGAAAAACAAAGCTCTCAGCTTATTTCTTGTCTTCAGACGATATAGCGGCGGTTTAGTTTCTGCTGACCTTGTTTTCAGGCGATGTAACGCCGGTTTACTGTTTATTGAAATGTTCGTAAAAGTAAAAGAAAACAAGAAGAAAAAGTTTTCGTCACACTGTCTAAAACAATTTTTTCCTCTGTCAGCACATCCACTGAAATCATAAGTGCATAGTCGTAACTCAGAGTCGAGCTAACTCCCCAGTGATTAATTTCAACTGGGTTAATGATGCCAGAAATAAAATTCTACCTGAACTAAGACAAAAATTAATTTTTAGTTGTAGCCTATTAATTACAATGAAATTGCTCATTACAAAGAAAATTTGTTGTAAATAATCCTTGACCCTTTTTTCTCTTACATTTTTATTTTTATAGCGTTATATTATATGAGGTCATTCACAAAATAAATACAAATGATTTGGCCTTAACAAGTACACAGATATCTAAAATTAAATCTACAAACACACTCGACAAGCGAACGTACAGTGAATGACGGAGTGTACAATTGGTCATTTACTTTACTGTTCCACTCGCAAATAGAACGAGGCATAAACGATTCTGTGTAGACACCCGTACGAGTCCTTCCTCTGATCTATGTTCTTATTCCTTTCCTAACTGTACTTCGGTGGCAGTAGAAGCCTTTTGCAGTCAGCTTCATATTTCGGCTCTCGACAGTTCCGCAACAGTGCCTTTCGAAAATAGAGTCCTCTTCCCTCCAAGAATTTGCATTTCAATTGAAGAAACATCTCCGCAATACTTGCGTGCTGTTCGAACCTATCAGTAACAAAAGTAGCAGCACACTACTCAATTGTTTCGATGTCTTCTTTACATCCGACCTGATGGGAGTCCCAAAAACTCGAGTAGTGTACAAGAATGGCTCGCATTGGCATTCTATAGTCAGGCCGCTTTCTGTTTTATTTCTTTTACTTACGCGCCTAGTTCCGTAGAAGCACAGTGAGGTGCAAATCTCCAAGGTCATGTAACGTGTCAGTACATGAAATTACAATATAAAAGTAATAACATATAAATATAAAATGATTATGAAACCAAAAAATGTCAAGCCATAAGTTTCAGTAAACTCAATCAACAACATACCATAAGAATCAGTTTAATTTTTGAAGGAACTCCACAACAGAATAGAAGGAGTGACCCATGAGGAAACTCTTCAGTTTCGATTTGAAACCGCATGGATTACTGCTAAAATTTTTGAATTATTATGGTAGCTTATTGAACGTGGATGGAGCAGTATACTGCACACCTTTCTGCACAAGAGTTAAGGAAGTACGATCCAAATGCAGATTGGATTTCTGCCTAGTATTAACTGAGTGAAAGCTGCTAATTCTTGAGACTAAGTTGATTTTGTTAACAAGAAACGACAGTAAAGAAAATATATATGTTGAGAAGGCAATGTCAGAATACCCAGACTCGTAAACAGAGGTCGACAAGAGGTTCGCGAACTTAACACACATGTTGCTCGAACTGCCCGTTTCTGAGCCAAAAATATCCTTTTAAAAAGGAAAGAGTTACTCAAAGATTCAATTCCATATGACATAAGCGAATGAAAATAAGCAAAGTCGATTAATTTTCGAGTCGAACGGTCACTTACTTCACATACCGCTCTAATAGTAAAATTGGCAAAATTAAGTCTTTGGACAAGATCCTCAACATGAGATTGGCACGACAGTTTACTGTCTCTCTGAACATGCTGAAATTTGAGCTTTACAGTTTTACTAATCATATAACCATTCTGTGAAATCAAAACGTCGGGCTTTGCAGAATTGTGTGCTATATACTGTAGATACTAAGTCTTACTGTGATTTAACGTTAGTTTATTTTCTACAAGCCATGAACTTATGTCATGAACTGCACTATTTGAAACATAGCAAGAGTTGCACACAACATTCTTTACTAGCAAGCTAGTATCGTCAACAAACATAAATATTTTAGAGGTACCTACAATACTAGAGGGCATATCATTTATATGAATAGGGAACATGAGTGGCTCTAACACTGATCCCTGGGCTACCCCCAAATTTGACCATCCGCCAATCACACACAACATCACAGCTATTCTCGACATTGTGAATAATGACATTTTGCTGTCTGCTGTTAAAGTAAGAGGTGTACCAATTGTGAGCTATTCCCTGTATTCCATAAAGGTCAACTTCTGGAGCATTATTTTGTGATAAACCCTGTAGTGGACTCACAAGGCAGCCAGTCCACAGTGACGGGTAGCCGAAAGGGCACACGTACACACTCGCCGACTGGCGCGAAGTCTGGAACAGGATTCGTAATGAATGTGATAAAGAAAAGAACGTAGCTACTAGAACATTTAACTTTTATATCGTCCTTTGGTATACAGCATTCTTGATGATACAAGTGAGACTATCTTGAGATACATGCAATGGTACAAATGGCGCCTTGCTAGGTCGTAGCCATGGACTTAGCTGAAGGCTATTCTAGCTGTCTCTCGGCAAATGAGAGAAAGGCTTCGTCAGTGTAGTCGCTAGCAACGTCGTCGTACAACTGGGGTGAGTGCTAGTAAGTCTCTCGAGACCTGCCGTGTGGTGGCGCTCGGTCTGCAATCACTGACAGTGGCGACACGCGTGTCCGACGTATACTAACGGACCGCGGCCGATTTAAGCTACCACCTAGCAAGTGTGGTGTCTGGCGGTGACACCACATTCCTCCCCCGCAAATCGGCGAACTGTCGTGTGATAAGGCTTCCGCCCGCCGTGGGGAGGACCCCATGTTGACGTATGCGATGGGGTGGGGAGCCTAACAACAGGCGAGGCTGTGCCACACGCACCCTGCCATTCGGTCCGAGGGGAGCTAGGAAACGCCTGAAAACCTAGTCCAGGGTGCACGTCAACAGGCGGTGTATGTGCCTGTAATGAGACAGGAGGGGCCGAAGGGTCGACCTCCATCGCGTCGGGGGATCCGACGCGCGATGACGACATCTGGGCCGGAGCGGGCAAGAGTTCCATGGCGGAGGACAGCTGGTCACGGGAAGCGATCGGCGGCGCGTGACCCAGGGAGGCGCTGGGCGGCTGCAGCGAAGCGTCCACTGCGGGCGGCGCCGGCGGGAGAACAGGCGGCGGCGGAGGCGGCATGTCGCCATGAGGCAATAGGGAAGGCAGCGTCGGTAACACCTGGGGATGAGGCGAGCCAGTAGATGGGTCCCCAGGGCGCTGACCGGACGGCACCATCGCTGAAAGCAGACGGGGAGCGGCAGAACCCGGGCGACGACAGAGGCGCAGCTGATTGAGATGCCGACGCACCTCACCAGAGGCAGCGAAGAATGCGCCCTGCGAGCCAACGCCGTGAACCGCGATAGTTGCGAGAGAAGACAACGTCGCCTGGAGCAAAAGCAGAAGTCTGCCGCTGCACAGGAACCTGATGCGGCGGATGCAGCAAAGACATCAAAGTTCGATGAGGACGACCATGGAGCAACTCAGCCGGCGAGCGACCATCTCGGGGCTGAGAGCGATACTAGGACAAAAAGATCAACAACGCGTCCTCCCGCGAATGCGACTCTTTCAATTTCAACATCTGTGACTTGAAAGTCCGGACCAATCGTTCAGCGGCACCGTTTGACTGCGGCGAAAACGGCGCGGATGTCAGATGTTGAATACCATTGGCCTTGCAGAATGACTGAAATTCTGCAGACATGAATTGTGGGCCATTGTCGGAAACAATAGTCTGTGGAAGACCTTCAATGCAAAATATAGCGGATAACGCTTGGATGGTGGCAGATGACGTCGCGGAAGACATCCGGACAACAAAAGGAAAATTACTGAAAGAATCGACCACAACCAACCATCGAGCATTCCAGAATGGGCCAGCAAAATCTATGTGCAAGCGTTGCCAAGGGGAAGTGGCTTTCGGCCATGCAAAGAATTTCCGCGGCGGTGCGGACTGTTGTTCGGCACACGCCATGCAAGAAGAGCACATATTCGTAATCGCAGAATCGATTCCGAACCAAGTACAGTGCTGACGAGCAAGTTGTTTCGTGCGCACTATACCTCAATGTCCCTGGTGAAGAAGCCGTAAGACAGAGGACTGTAACGAACGTGGGACCACGACTCGGGACTGATCATTATCAGAACGCAACAACAAAACACCACGTCGTACAAAAAGTCTCTCCTTGTGAGCAAAAAATCGGCGAACCAGCGGATCCTCGATCCGCGACTTTCACAAGGGCCATTGCGTAGCAACAAAACGCAAAACAGTAGCAAGGAGAGGGTCAGCAGCTGTGGCTGTAGCTACACGACGAAAATCAATCGGAAACGATTCGACCACGTCATCGGTTTCCGAATCAATGAACATGCAAGCAAGTTCGGAAGAATCGAATGCTTTATCCTCAGCAACAGGCAAACGGGACAACACAGCAGCGTCGCCGTGCTTAGCAGCGGACCGATACAAGATATCGTAGCGATTGGCGACCTCATAACGCAATGCGTGGGGAACATTGCGCGCTCTGAAATATTTCGGTTGCGCGTTTACTTTCAGTTCCACATGTGCTGCATAGTTCGTAGCGCAACCAAGGCCCGATGCAAAAAGTCTGGAAAGTCTTCACATAGACGAGAAACACTGGCGGAAGGCACAGTCTCGTTCACTGAAAGTACCTGATTTACTATAGACATGTTAAACAACGGAAATAAATCCAAACCAAACAAGTTCACCGCCGAAGAAGAACGAAGAACATAAAAAGACACCAGTTTTGTTTGTCCCTTGTATGTTGCAAGAAGGCTGCACTGTCCTAACACAGGGAGATTCTGTCCTGAATAACTCTTGAGCTGAACATTTGCGGAACGCAACGGAGGTGCGCCCAGTTGTCTGTACGTGGCGTGATTGAGCAATGAAACTGCAGCTCCGGTATCGAGCTGGAACGGTATCACTTGCCCGGCAAAGTCCAAATCTACAAAAAGTTTATTGTCCTGCTGACGACAAGAGCGACCGTTTTGTGCAACTGGGACACTGAAACAGAATCACGCGCGACGTGACGGGACTTCCGTCGACGTCGACGCATACTTTTTGTGGGACGAACACAGTCACTGTTAGCGAGAGGAACACTGGGCGGAGTGGCAGTAACTACATGAATGTTCATGGGCGAAGGTTCCTGAGCCCGAGTGTCCTTGGTTCGATTCCGGCGCGAAGCAAAGGGCCTGGAATGGTTGCGATTGTCTGATCTGAGCTTTTTCTGGCAAACACTTTGAACATGTCCTTTCTTATGACAGTAAAAGCAAATAGCTTGGCGTGACGGGCAATTCTCACGCGAATGTCTAGTTGCACACCGCGGGCACGATTTCACTGCAGTTGCTTGCTTGCGCGGGACACGTGGCTGCGCGGACGTGCGCGAGGGCAGGTTAGCGTTCCGTGCAGCGGGCCCGGCGGGCCGGTTAATGTGACACACGGCCGGCGAAGTTGCAAATGATTCCTGAGCAAAGTGTGTCTTGCCTATTCAATATGTCCATCACTTGTTGAAGGGAGTGATTAACTAGTTTCAAAATCTGTTTCCGTATGCGATTATCAGAAACGTTCTGTGCTATTGCATCACGCACCATAGTATCTGAATAAGGGAGTCCACAGTCACATTCAAACGCACACTCCCTAGTAAGTCCTTGCAAAGTTGCAACCCACTCCCGATTAGTTTGACCGGCCGTACGTTTTGTACGAAAGAACGTATACCGTTTTGCAACGACATTGACAGTTTCCTTGAAATAGGCATCTAAAGCTGACAAAATTTCTTCGTAGGACAGAGTTGCTACGTCGCGTCGGGGAAACAATTTCACTATCACACGGTAGGTGGACACACCTACAAACGAAAGCAAAAACGGCTGCCGCTCATTACCTTGAATTCTGTAGGCGGAGAGATGAAATCCAAATTGTCGGGACCATTCTGTCCAGGTTTCGTTGGCTGCCACAAAGCTACGAAACGGGGGTGCAACTGCATGATGTGGTTGCGGTAGCGATGAAGCGGCCGCATCGGTTGCCAGCGCACGTTGACCCTGGACGAGCTGTCCAAGGGCATCCAATAACGCCTGCGTCTGCTGATTCTGCAAGCGATAAAATTCGGACAGTACATCTGGAGAATGTGGTGAAGCCATGACACAAGCAAATTAATACAATACGAATGCTAAAGTCCCTTTGGAGACTCGTCGCCAAAGTAGTGGACTGACAAGGCAGCCAGTCCACAGTGACGGGTAGCCGAAAGGGCACACGTACACACACGCCGACTGGCGCGAAGTCTGGAACAGGATTCGTAATGAATGTGATAAAGAAAAGAACGTAGCTACTAGAACACTTAAATTTTATATCGTCCTTTGGCATACAGCATTCTTGATGATACAAGTGAGACTATCTTGAGATACATGCAATGGTACAAATGGCGCCTTGCTAGGTCGTAGCCATGGACTTAGCTGAAGGCTATTCTAACTGTCTCTCGGCAAATGAGAGAAAGGCTTCGTCAGTGTAGTCGCTAGCAACGTCGTCGTACAACTGGGGCGAGTGCTAGTCCGTCTCTCGAGACCTGCCGTGTGGTGGCGCTCGGTCTGCGATCCTGACAGTGGCGACACGCGGGTCCGACATGTACTAATGGACCGCGGCCGATTTAAGCTACCACCTAGCAAGTGTGGTGTCTGGCGGTGACACCACAAACCCAATCAAGCGTCTTACTTAAATCAAACAATATGCCTAGCGTTCGAAAACTTTTGCTTAATCCATACAGTGCCTCACAGAGAAAAGAGAATATAGCATTTTCAGTTGTTAAAGCACTTCTAAAGCCGAAATATACATTTGATAGCAAATTATGTGATATAAAATGATCAATTATACATACGTAGATAGCCTTTTTAATAACTTTAGCAAACACTGATGACATACAAGCAGGTCTGAAATTGTACAAATAATCCCTTTCTCCCTCTTTATAATGCAGGTTTGTTTACTGAGTGCTTTAATCATTCAGGAAACTGTCCATTCTTAAAGGAAAAGTTACAAATTTGGCTAAGTACCTGGTTAACGTGTACAGCACAGTACTTTAAAATTCTGTTAGCCACTCCATCATATCCATGAGAGTCCTTCGTCTCCAGTGATTATTGACTCAAACTCCCTCTGATCTGTATCACAGAGGAGTGTTTCAGACATCAATCTCGGAAAGGCATTTGGCAAGAGAATTATATGATTCCCTGCAGAAACAAAATTTTTATTTAATTCACCAGCAATGCTCAGAAAATGATTGTTAAAAACTGTACATAGATCTGACTTATCAGTAACAGAAATATTTTTACTACGAAATGACTTTATAGCGTCGACTTTGTGCTACTGACCAGACACTTCCCTCACAGTTGACCATATGGTTTTAATTTTATCGTGCGAATTAGCTATTCTATTTGCGTAGCACATACTCTTTGCCTTCCTAATAACATTTTTAGCACCTTACAATACTGTTTGTAATGGGCTACTGCAGATTGATTGAGATTACTTGTAGCATTTTGATATAATTCTCGCTTTGTTCTACATGAGATGCTTATCCCTCTAGTCATCCACACAGGTTGCCTTTTACTGCTAGCACCGCACTTAGAACAGTCTAGTGGAAAGCAACTCCCGAAGAGCATGAGAAATGTGTTAAGGGAAGCATTATGTTTTTCATCTGGGTTATCGGCACATTAAGCATCCTGCCTCTCTTGTTCCTTGACAAGGTTTTAAAAACTCGGTTGCCGTTGGATTAGCTCTCCTACTTAGTTTGTAATTGTATGTCACATTTGTTTGAGTACAAAAGTATTTTAGTATTAAAGCTTTTCATCCTGGTCCGAAAGGCAGTTCACCCTTTTACTAACAGAATGCCGATCTAGTAATAAAGGATGAATAAAAACATTGTCTACGGCTGTGCTACTGTTCCCCTGCGCTCTGGTTGGAAATAACCAGAGCGCAGAGGAAGAGTAGCACAGCCACTAAGTAGAAAGCTAATCCAACGGCAACAGAAAGGTTTTTAAACCTTGTCAAGGAACTAGAGTGGCATGATGATTAAAGTGCCAAGGTCTCTAGTGTTTCTCCTAGGAATCCTTCCGCAGTTCAGGTAACCTCTATGAAACCTCCCAACGGCAGGGAAATCTTTAGCCTCGTGATATTCCAGTGATCCATGAGCAGCAAACAGAGGCGCCCATAAAGATAACCTGTTTCCTTCACGTCAGACAGTCAACTGTTTTCAGTCCAGTGGAGATGATTGGTGATCGGGAAATCTTACTTGACGACGCAGACGTTATGATGCCTGACCTGTCTCTTGTGCGTCGTATCAGAACTGCAGGCATCGCACTCTGCGGAATGCGTCTCTGCGGCTGCTTGTATGTCACCTAATTTGGTTACTATTCAAGAACCTCCTACTTCCTCGACTGCCGATGCTGTATTGCCTTATAGTCGTTGCAAACAACGCGTCCGACCTGTGCGCGCAGTGGCTCGTAAAAAGAAGTAGCATAAAGATTCGACAGGCGTGGTTGCAAGTCCCCACCCTCTGACTCGTCATTGGACTCAGCAATACCCCATGACACACACTGATGACGTAATTCAATTGGTCAGAAAATCGAATTTCTTTTGTTGTTAAAGTATGCAGGCTTATGTGTTCCTTCCTTTGAATGTTAATAGGTGTAACCGGACCTGCAGCTCACTTCGTTGGGTCAGTTTATCTACGTTACCCGTGCCGTCCCTTTTCTCTCCATGATTTTTAAACTGTGGCCCCCGAATGTTCCACGGGGACTGCCTTGTTTTTCAGGGAGGGCAATCCCATTCAAGGAAGTGAAGCTCCTGAGAATAGTAGGGGAATAGGATGTACACTCCTGGAAATGGAAAAAAGAACACATTGACACCGGTGTGTCAGACCCACCATACTTGCTCCGGACACTGCGAGAGGGCTGTACAAGCAATGATCACACGCACGGCACAGCGGACACACCAGGAACCGCGGTGTTGGCCGTCGAATGGCGCTAGCTGCGCAGCATTTGTGCACCGCCGCCGTCAGTGTCAGCCACTTTGCCGTGGCATACGGAGCTCCATCGCAATCTTTAACACTGGTAGCATGCCGCGACATCGTGGACGTGAACCGTATGTGCAGTTGACGGACTTTGAGCGAGGGCGTATAGTGGGCATGCGGGAGGCCGGGTGGACGTACCGCCGAATTACTCAACACGTGGGGCGTGAGGTCTCCACAGTACATCGATGTTGTCGCCAATGGTCGGCGGAAGGTGCACGTGCCCGTCGACCTGGGACCGGACCGCAGCGACGCACGGATGCACGCCAAGACCGTAGGATCCTACGCAGTGCCGTAGGGGACCGCACCGCCACTTCCCAGCAAATTAGGGACACTGTTGCTCCTGGGGTATCGGCGAGGACCATTCGCAACCGTCTCCATGAAGCTGGGCTACGGTCCCGCACACCGTTAGGCCGTCTTCCGCTCACGCCCCAACATCATGCAGCCCGCCTCCAGTGGTGTCGCGACAGGCGGGAATGGAGGGACGAATGGAGACGTGTCGTCTTCAGCGATGAGAGTCGCTTCTGCCTTGGTGCCAATGATGGTCGTATGCGTGTTTGGCGCCGTGCAGGTGAGCGCCACAATCAGGACTGCATACGACCGAGGCACACAGGGCCAACACCCGGCATCATGGTGTGGGCAGCGATCTCCTACACTGGCCGTACACCACTGGTGATCGTCGAGGGGACACTGAATAGTGCACGGTACATCCAAACCGTCATCGAACCCATCGTTCTACCATTCCTAGACCGGCAAGGGAACTTGCTGTTCCAACAGGACAATGCACGTCCGCATGTATCCCGTGCCACCCAACGTGCTCTAGAAGGTGTAAGTCAACTACCCTGGCCAGCAAGATCTCCGGATCTGTCCCCCATTGAGCATTTTTGGGACTGGATGAAGCGTCGTCTCACGCGGTCTGCACGTCCAGCACGAACGCTGGTCCAACTGAGGCGCCAGGTGGAAATGGCATGGCAAGCCGTTCCACAGGACTACATCCAGCATCTCTACGATCGTCTCCATGGGAGAATAGCAGCCTGCATTGCTGCGAAAGGTGGATATACACTGTACTAGTGCCGACATTGTGCATGCTCTGTTGCCTGTGTCTATGTGCCTGTGGTTTTGTCAGTGTGATCATGTGATGTATCTGACCCCAGGAATGTGTCAATAAAGTTTCCCCTTCCTGGGACAATGAATTCACGGTGTTCTTATTTCAATTTCCAGGAGTGTATTTTCATTACCAACCTTGACTCTCCTTTATGCACCATACCGTACCAGATACGCTGTGGACCATTCCTGGTTTTACAAGGAAGATTTGATTTGTTAGATGCGTAAATGTTCTCTGAGTATTTTGTTGGCAGATTATTTAAACTGAGAGATGCTTTCTGTAAATCAGCCCGCAGTTTTCTGTTGTGAACTGCAAGATTCAGTTCGTTCCTTGGAACCGCCAGATGTTTGGATCCGTAAATATCCGACTCTTATCAGATTTACGTATTTTACTCTCACATATAGCAGTAGGCTTTATCTGATTGGATGCGTGTTAGAATTTAGGCTGTCGGTGCATTCCGCAACTTCATGGACCACTGTGCAGTAATTCTTGCTTTAAATCACTTGCGACAGTTAGCGAAGTTGTTTCGATCGCCTTCGACGCCGAATGTGACACACCCGGACGATCCTTCTCTCAATGAGGTGATCCCGGAAGCGTGTGACCGTAGCCTCTGTTCAACTAGTCTGTTCAAATGGTTCAAATAGCTCTGAGCACTATGGGACTTAACATCTGAGGTCATCAGTCCCCTAGAACTAAGAACTACTTAAACCTAACTAACCTAAGGACATCCATCCCCGAGGCAGGATTTGAACCTGCGACCGTAGCAGCCGCGCGGTTCCGAACTGAAGCGCCTAGGAGCGCTCGGTCAACGCGGCCGGCAACTAGGATGTACTCCTCCATTTTGGAGCGGTGTGTTCAATTGCAAAGCCGAGGCTCCGTCAAATGTCGATGCCATTCTGCCATAAGAGAGCATGGGAATTTCTAAGGACCCATGAATTTTACTACTCTCTTTTATAGGACCTTAAAAAGTCCTGAACATGGTTCGCTACTGATTCCAGATGTCAGACGTGTAAAAGGCGCATCTGTTGCGATTGAAGCAGCGTGAAATGGAAGAGTGAAGAATGCGATCCAAATCACATTCCAAGGTAGCAGATGACTGACTTCTCTATGTCATCTGATTCGACAAGATTCGTCCTTGATGTGTGTGCATCATTTCTCTTAAGACAGAGAACAGCAATTTCATGATGGTACAAAAGGACATCTTGCAAATTCTACATACGTTCTACCTTGGACTGTGTGAGGTACCCGTTCCTTTCGATATGTTCATCCGATTTGTTGCTCGGGCTCTGCATTCTAGATTTACTCCTTTTCATAGTGCTGCGTTTCTAGGTGCATTTCAACGCGACGATGTCTATGGCCTTATTGTCAGATCGCCTTCTCGTAACTCGTCGGGGTCGGATGATCCGCCTAAGCAGTTTCATGAGCGCTTTTGGCCTTCGTTGAGTACTACTATTCCATTGGTTTTCAACGAAGCGTTGAGAGGGGGTTTGTATCCGACTCTTTTAGAGTTGGCAAAGTTGTTTTAATACCCAAGAGTTCTGGCCAGGCGATGTCGTCATGTCATATTGATAGCCTCCGTTACTTCTCTTCCTGTTACTGGCGTATTTGTGGATTTTCATAGTCCGTTCGAACGGGTTAGCCATGGCTTCCTGCTGCAGTTACTGGGAGTCGTTGCGTTCACAGCTGAGGAGAGGAGGCTCTCGTCTAATTCGTTTACTGATATCCAAGCTTCGGTGGTTGTCAATGTCCAACTGACACCACCGATAACGATCAGTTGCGGTTTACCTCAGGCAAATTCACTTTAGACGTCATCGTTTGATCTATTATTTGAGTCGATTTTTCGAAGAATCGTCTCTGAGTTGCAAGGGTGGATATTCTTGGGAGAGGCTAGCTCAGTGCACACATGCGCGGACGGTGTGATGGTGTTACTCCATGCTATCGCTGAGATTCCATTGTTCAAGTCTGGTGTCCGCATCAACGAAGGCAAATGTCGATTAACGAAATGACAGGGTTTTGATAATGCTGTCATTTCGTGGGCGACGGTGGTCGATAGACATAAGTCTTTAGGAGTCATCATTGATTGTTCTCGACTCCAAATTGCTCCACTTAGTTGGAAGTCGTTTTCGGAGAAGATACAACGAGCAGTTCTGGCAAATGAAAGACGTTCTCTTACCTGCTTCACATAAGTCGGATTCTGGGTACCTACGTCCTGTGCACAACATATTAAATCGCTCAGATCTATTCCCTTACCAGGACTATGGCGTGCGCGTTCTCTCGGGGGTTTGTGACTTTCCGATATTCAAAGGAAAGCGTCTGTGTTATTTGTTCGGCGCACCGTGCTGACTTCGGCTCACGCAATCCACACATTCACGTCTCGGTTGTTTTACTGTCTGCGGTTGCGTAGTCCTGATCCACCTGTCGATGCTGGTCGCATAAATTTTCAGTTAAAATGTGAATGAATTTTTACATCACTGTCAACTATTTGGGAGCTGATACTCTACAGAGGCAGCATCTCGCTACCAAATTTATCTTAACGTGTGTGACAGGGATTGACCTATGGCGCCTGTTGAATGGGTATCGTTGAAAACATCTTGGAAGACCGTGTGGTCGCATTTCATTCTTCCTGTTCTACCGTCGGTGGCGGCGTTCTCGTGGTATGAAGCGGTACACAGCCTATTATCCATCAATGAGCGCCTATTTCGTGTTGTGCTTAGTGCTACGAAACAGTGTAATCGCTGTCCCACCACGGACACGCTATAACATAGCTACACCTGTCATGGTCACGAAGCGAACTGCCTCTGGCATAAAAACCAATTAGCCTTTCTAACTCTGTCGGTGGTGACTGCGTTTTCGGCTGATATCCTACTGCGTCCAGACTCCTCCTCCTTTCCAAGGGCAAAGTCGAATGCAACTGCATGGATGTTGGGCCACTATGTTCATTACACAGTAGGCGGCGGGGACGATATGGTGCCATTCACGTTCCACCAATATATGCCCACTGCACAATGGAAGTGCTTTCATCTGTCACGGTATCACACTTATACTTTTAAAATAATTTTTAAAGTGGCGAAAAAGAAAACAAAGGGGTCAAGGCGTTGGACTGCCAAGCTCCTGGTTCTAATTCGATTCTCGATAATGGCTATTTTTATATTCGATACTTTTCGGTGTGTTTGATGATACTGTGACGATGGGAAACCTTTCTTTCATATCGTCTTTGACTACTAATAAAAACTTTGCTAGTTTCGGATTGAGCCCCACCACTGCTTAAATTCCGAATAAAAATCATCAGCAATCTCGGCCGAAAGCTCACTCTGGCAACGGCCTTGTCATACAGGGCGGAGTAGTGATTAGAGGTTCACGGAACTCTCCTGCCCTCGGGGTGGGATATTGCGCCTAAAAGGTGGAACAATCAGCAATGGTCAACGTTATGATGTTTCAGAACGCAAAGGAAACCACGGCATTAAAGAAGCATAGCGTAATGTGTATCCACACGATATGAGGCTAGTAATTCAATAAGTGTCATGATGATCCCTTCATTGCCCATAACATTCCGGATTATTCCCTCGTTCGCATCTCTGGAGGAGACTGCCAATGGGGATGTAACGGTGACAGAGATGGAATAATGAACGAAAGGATAACATTCTGCGAGTCGGGGCGTGGGATGTCAGAAGTTTGAACATTCTAGTAGGGAAGCTGGAAACACCGAAAAGGGAAATGCTACGTCTTGATAAAGTGGGCGGTTAGTGAAGTGAAACGGAAAGAAGACTAGGTCTTCCCATCATTGCGTATACGGTAATAAATATAGCAGCAGAAAATGGTATAACGAGAGTAGGATCAGTTATGAATGGGAAGATAGGGCAGATAGCGTGTTACTGTGAACTGTTCAGTGAAATTGTTCTTCTCATCAGAATCGACAGCAAATCAACGCTGAACACAACAGTTCAGGTATGCAAGCCGATGTCGCAAGCCAAAGACCAAGAGGTAGGGAAAATATATGGGGATATGTTGTTGTTGCCGTCAGTCCAGAGACTGGTTTGATGCAGCTCTCCATGCTACTCTATCCTGTGCAAGCTTCTTCATCTCCCAGTACCAACTGCAACCTACATCCTTCTGGATCTGCTTAGTGTATTCATCTCTTGGTCTCCCTCTACGATTTTGACCCTCCACGCTGCCCTCCAATGCTAAATTTGTGATCTCTTGATGCCTCAGAACATGTCCTACCAACCGGTCGCTTCTTCTTGTCAAGTTGTGCCACCAACTCCTCTTCTCACCAATTCTATTCAGTACCTCCTCATTAGTTACGTGATCTACCCATCTAATCTTCAGCATTCTTCTGTAGCACCACATTTCGAAAGCTTCTATTCTCTTCTTGTCCAAACTATTTATCGTCCATGTGTCACTTCCACACATGGCTACACTCCATACGAATACTTTCAGAAGCGACTTCCTGACACTTAAATCTATACTCGATGTTAACAAATTTCTCTTCTTCAGAAACGCTTTCCTTGCCATTGCCAGTCTATATTTTATATCCTCTTTACTTCGACCATCATCAGTTATTTTGCTCCCCAAATAGCAAAACTCCTTTACCACTTTAAGTGTCTCATTTCCTAATCTAATTCCCTCAGCATCACCAGACTTAATTAGACTACATTCCATTATCGTTGTTTTGCTTTTGTTGATGTTCATCTTATATCCTCCTTTCAAGACACTGTCCATTCCGTTCAACTGCTCGTCCAAGTCCTTTGCTGTCTCTGACAGAATTACAATGTCATCGGCGAACCTCAACGTTTTTATTTCCTCTCCATGGACTTTAATACCTACTCCGAATTTTTCTTTCGTTTCCTTTACTGCTTGCTCAATATAGAGATTGAATAACATCGGGGAGAGGCTACAACCATGTCTCACTCCCTTCCCAACCGCTGCTTCCTTTTCATGCCCCTCAACTCTTATAACTGCCATCTGGTTTCTGTACAAATTGTAAATAGCCTTTCGCTCCCTGTATTTTACCCCTGCCACCTTCAGAATTTGAGAGTATTCCAGTCAACATTGTCAAAAGCTTTCTCTAAGTCTACAAATGCTAGAAATGTAGGTTTGCCTTTCGTTAATCTGTTTTCTAAGATAAGTCGTAGGGTCAATATTGCCTCACGTGATCCAACATTTCTGCGGAATCCAAACTGATCTTCGCCGAGGTCGGCTTTTACCAGTTTTTCCATTCGTCTGTAAAGAATTCGCGTTAGTATTTTGCAGCTGTGACGTATTAAACTGATAGTTCGGTAATTTTCACTTCTGTCAACACCTGCCTTCTTTGGGATTGGAATTATTATATTGTTCTTGAAGTCTGAGGGTATTTCGCCTGTCTCATACATCTTGCTCACCAGATGGTAGAGTTTTGTCAGGACTGGCACTCCCAAGGCCGTCAGTAGTTCCAATGGAATGTTGTCTACTCCCGGGGCCTTGTTTCGACTCAGGTCTTTCAGTGCTGTGTCAAGCTCTTCACGCAGTATCGGATCTCCCTTGTCTTCTTCATCTACATCCTCTTCCATTTCCATAATATTGTCCTCAAGTACATCGCCCTTGTATAGACCCTCTATATACTCCTTCCACCTTTCTGCTTTCCCTTCTTTGCTTAGAACTGGGTTTCCATCTGAGCTCTTGATATTCATACAAGTGGCTCTCTTTTTTCCAAAGGTCTCTGTAGTTTTCCTGTAGGCAGTATCTATCTTACCCCTAGTGAGATAAGCCTCTACATCCTTACATTTGTCCTCCAGCCATCCCTGCTTAGCCAGTTTGCACTTCCTGTCGATCTCATTTTTGAGACGTTTGTATTCCCTTCTGCCTGCTTCATTCACTGCGTTTTTATATTTTCTCCTTTCATCAATTAAATTCAATATTTCTTCTGATACCCAAGGATTTCTACTAGCCCTCGTCTTTTTACCTCCTTGATCCTCTGCTGCCTTCACTACTTCATCCCTCAGAGCTACCCATTCTTCTTCTACTGTATTTCTTTCCCCCATTCCTGTCAATTGTTCCCTTATGCTCTCCCTGAAACTCTGTACAACCTCTGGTTTAGTCAGTTTATCCAGGTCCCATCTCCTTAATTTTCCCACCTTTTTGCAGTTTCTTCAGTTTTAATCTACAGTTCATAACCAATAGCTTGTGATCAGAGTCCACATCTGCCTCTGGAAATGTCTTACAATTTAAAACCTCGTTCCTAAATCTCTGTCTTACCATTATGTAATCTATCTGATACCTTCTAGTATCTCCAGAGTTCTTCCATGTATACAACCTTCTTTTATGATTCTTGGACCAAGTGTTAGATATGATTATAGTCTGGGAGACGAGTCTTTGGTATTGACAGCTCGGTAGCGTCTTTACGTTGCCTAGCGACCGCAGGCAGGCAGCCAATGACGGCCTGACTTTGAGCGGGTAGCAAGGGCCACGTTGCCGCTCTGAAACCCGGTCGCGCGCGCTTATGAAACTTACCAGTGTCTCGCGTGCAGGCGGTGCGGTCGTTCGTCGTTTGTCTGAAGTTGAATTCACAGTTTATTTCGTTTTTGTTGTTTTTAGTGTTTCTTTGTTTATGTTTCGTTGTAAACAATGTCTAGTGCGGCGGGTAGTACCAGTCCAACACAAGAAGTGAAACGGAGGAAGAAAAGTGTGCTACACACCCAGGCCCGTGAATTCGTGTGCTCTGTGAGGGATTACTTTGAGAAGGAAAAGGACAAAGGTGGGCCCTTAATTCCTGTTGTTCAGGTTGTGAAGAGAACTGCAGCAGCATTGAAAATAAGTAAGAACACTGTTGTAAAGATAGGGAAAGAACAGTATAGTGTAGATTGTGACGAGAGTGGCACAACAAAGCTGCACACACCAGGAAAGAAGCGACCGAGAAATAAGCAGGTGACAGCTTTGGACGATTTTCAGAAAGACGCTATTCGTCGTCATATATATAGCTATTATAAGAGAAGGGAACATCCCACTCTATCTAAAATACAGGTGTCGCTTCAGAAAGACGATCTTTTTAAAGGGAGCAAATTTTCATTGCGTACAGTGTTGAAAGACATAGGCTTCAGGTATTCACTGTTTAACGGACGCAAAATATTAATGGAAAGGACAGATGTAGTTGGATGGCGGTGCAGATTTCTGCGCAGGATCATGGGTGTGGAATTCGAAAGTATAGTGTGGTTAGATGAAACTTGGGTCAATGCCAGCCATTCTTTACGTAGAGGCTGGAATGATGGAACGCCCGAGGGGACAATGGCAGTGCCTGTTGGCAAAGGAGGGCGTATTATTGTCTTACATGCAGGAACATCGAAAGGTTTTGTGCCAAACTGCTTGAAAATGTTTCGGTCAAAAAAGACGGGAGATTACCATGAAGAAATGAACAGTGTAGTATTTCAAGAATGGTTCGAGACATCGCTTATGACGAATCTGACAAGTCCATCAGTGATTGTTATGGACAATGTGCCTGATCATTCCGTTGTTCACGATAAGGCACCAACCTTGGCAACAAAAAAAGACGATATCATTCAGTGGTTGAAACGGCGAAAAGTAGATTTCAGAGAAGATTTAAGGAAGGCGGAACTGCTCGAAATTGTGGCACAAAAGAAACCCAATTTCCAACATATGTAATTGACTAGATTGCTAAAAGGCACGGGCATGAAATCGTTCGGCTTCCTCCATACCACTGTCACTTCAATGCAATTGAAGGAGTGTGGGCGCAGATAAAAAATTACATTCCTGCTAACAATAAAAAATTCACGATCTCTGAAGTGGAAACTCTCCTTCCAGCAGCTATCAATAAAGTGACAAGCGAGACGTGGGCTAAAATTGTAAACAGCACTGCAAGTGCCATCAGAGAGGCGGCCAAAACCGAAGGGGTTGTCGAAGAATGCATCGAAAATTTAATTATACATCTGGGAGAGAGCAGTGATAGTTCGAGTAGTGCTGAGGAAGACAATGTCAAATCAGATTCTGACAGTGATGTGAGTGGTGTTTTTCCATTACAGAAACTACAACGTATTCAGGAATGTAAGGAGGGAGTTTGCTATCGATCTACAATCAGATCATCATATTGTGAGTACTTTCTTCATATTATAACTCTTAATACACTGACCAATTATTCTGTAGCTTGTAGTAGAACAAATTAATAATGCTAATACTTAACAATGGAAACCAAAACTGCTAATGTTCAACAACTTGCGAAAATAGTTTTCATTTCAGTTGTGAAGTTTAACAAATAACTTGATTATGTTTCAGCATCTTAGATACTTGTCCTAAATAGCTCTTATCAGTTTTCGAGTTAATATATTTCAAGCATCAACTTTAAATAAATTCACGCGTACCAATACGACTTGTATTTTGTCTCGCTTTTATTTCTGCTGCTAGAGAATGCGTGTAGCAGACAGGGCGCCGCGTGCTGTGAGCCACGTTCGGCAACAGCGCCGTCTGCCCGCCGGAACTGTCAGTACCAATCACTCGTCTCACGGACTATAAGTTATGCTCTGTGCAAAATTCCACCAGACGGCTTCCTCTTTCATTTCTCTCCCCCAATCCATATTCATCCACTATATTTCCTTCTCTCCCTTCTCCTACTCTCGAATTCCAGTCACCCATGACTATTAAATTTTCGTCTCCCTTCACTACCTGAATAATTTCTTTTATCTCATCATACATTTCTTAAATTTCTTCATCATCTGCAGAGCTAGTTGGCATATAAACTTGTACTAGGCATGGGCTTCGTTTCTATCTTGGCGACAATAATGCGTTCACTATGCTGTTGGTAGTAGCTTACCAGCACTCCTATTTTTTTATTTATTATTAAACCTACTCCTGCATTACCCCTCTTTGGTTCAAATGGCTCTGAGCACTATGGGACTCAACTGCTGTGGTCATAAGTCCCCTAGAACTTAGAACTACTTAAACCTAACTAACCTAAGGAGAGCACACAACACCCAGCCATCACGAGGCAGAGAAAATCCCTGACCCCGCCGGGAATCGAACCCGGGAACCCGGGCGTGGGAAGCGAGAACGCTACCGCACGACCACGAGATGCGGGCATTACCCCTCTTTGATTTTGTATTTATAACCCTGTATTCACCTGACCAGAAGTCTTGTTCCTCCTGCCACCAAACTTCACTAATTCCCACTATATCTAATTTAAACCTATCCATTTCCATTTTTAAATTTTCTAACCTACCTGCCCGATTAAGGGAACTGACGTTCCACGCTCCGATCCGTAGAATGCCAGTTTTATTTCTCTTGATAACGACGTCCTCTTGAGTAGTCCCCGCCCGGAGATCCGAATGGGGGACTATTTTACCTCCGGAATATTTTACCCAAGAGGACGCCATCATCATTTAACCATACAGTAAAGATGCATGCCCTCGGGAAAAATTATGGCTGTAGTTTCCCCTTGCTTTCAGCCGTTCGCAGTACCAGCACAGCAAGGCCGTTTTGGTTAGTGTTGCTAGGCCATATTAGTCAATCATCCAGACTGTTGCCCCTGCAACTAGTGAAAAGGCTGCTGCCCCTCTTCAGGAACCACACGTTTGTCTGTCCTCTCAACAGGTACCCCTCCGTTGTGGTTGCACCTACGGTACGGCCATCTGTATCGCTGAGGCACGCTAGCCTCCCCACTAACGGCAAGGTCTATGGTTCATGGGGGGATGTAGGACCGTCAATTCAGTACATAAAGGAAGATGGAAATCTAATAGTCATGGGGGACTAGAATACGGGATAGGGGATGGATTAGACGAAAGGGTATTGGGAGAAATGGGCTTGGTAGTAGGAATCAAAGAGGAGAAAAAGAAGTAGGGATGTGCAATAAATTTCAGCTAGCAAGAGCGTATACTACATTCAAGAATTGCAAGAGGGGGAATTAGATTTCTAAATCGCCGGAAGATACCGGAAGACTTCAGGTAGATTACATGCATGGTCGGGCAGGGACTCTGAAATCAGATATAGGATTGTAAGGCGTACCCAGCAGCAGACATAGACTCATACCATAAATTAGTTGTGATGAAGGATAGCATAAAGTTTGAGAGACTACTCAGGAAGAACAAACGTGGAAAAAGTGAAGTTCTCCTAGGCTATAGATATGCAATAAGGAGTAGTTCAGCAGGCAGTTCACAAGAAGAGGAATGGATATCTCTAAATAGAGCAATCACAGAAGTTGGAAACAAAATCAAAGGTACAAGGAAAGTAACCGCAAGGAAGCCATGGGTAACGAAATAAATATCTCAGCTGATCGATGGCGAAAGGAAGTACAAAAATGTTCAGGGAAATTCATGAATAGAGAAATACAAGTCACGGAGGAATGATATAAATAGGAACTGCAGAGAAGCTAAGGCGAAACGGCTGCATGAACAATGTGAATTAATCGAAATTGACTCAGCATACACAAAAGCGAAAACAGCCGTCGTTGAAATTAAAAGTAGGAGCGGCAGCATTAAGAGTGCAATGGGCATTACATTGTTAAAATGTAAATGCCGTGTGGCTAGGACCTCGCGTCGGGTAGACCAGTCGCCTGGTGCAAGTCTTTTGAGTTGACGCCACTTCGGCGACTTGCGCGTCGATGGGGATGAGATGATAATGAGATAAGGACAACACAACACCCAGTCCCTGAGCGGAAAAAATCTCCGACCCAGCCGGGAATCGAACCGGGCCCGTTGGTGCCACATTCCGTCGCGCTGATCACTTTTTTTTCTTTTTTTTGATCAGCAGCTTGGCAGTCTAATGCCTCGACCGCTCTTTTTTTAATTATTATTTTCTATTTTGTTCAGTATTGTCCGTTGCGTTTGGTCTGTGCAGGCGTCACATGGCGCCCGTTCAAGATGACCGTTGCTTCCTTTACTCAGTTTTTTTATTACAGAGGACAATCGGCCCTGTGACCGAACACGCTGAGCTGCCGTGCGGGCACTACTCAGCTACAGGGGGCGGATTCCATTGTTAAATGCACAGGTGAGAGCAGATAGATGAAAAGAGAATACTGAAGGTCTCTATTAAGGGTAACGACTGGTCCGATGACGTGATAGGAGAAGGAAGAAGAGGCGGTAGGGAACATGTTGGAGATCGAGTGTTAGAATCAAAATTTAACAGAGCTTTTGAAGACTTAAGATCAAATAAGGCAGGAGAGATGGTTAACAGTCCATTGGAATTCTTAATATCACTTAGACAAATGACAACAAAATGGCTACTCACATTGGTGAGTAGGATGTATGACACTGCCGATAAACCATCACTTCCAGAAAAAAACCATTATCCACACAATTCCGCGCCATCAGCTTAACAGCTCGTGCATCGAAGTTGCTGACAAGAGTAATAAACAGAAATATGGAAATGAAAATTAAGAATCTATTACACTACTGGCCATTAAAATTGCTACACCAAGAAGAAAAACAGATGATAAATGGGTATTCATTGGACAAATATATTATACTAGAACTGACATGTGATTACATTTTCACGCAATTTGGGTGCATAGATACTGAGAAATCAGTACCCAGAAAAACTACCTCTGGCCGTAATAACGGCCTTGATACGCCTGGGCATTGCGTCAAACAGAGCCTGGATGGCGTGTACAGGTACAGCTGCCCATGCAGCTTCCACATGATACCACAGTTCATCAAGAGTAGTGACTAGCGTATTGTGACGAGCCAGTTGCTCGGCCACCATTGACCAGACGTTTTCAATAGATGAGAGATCTGGAGAATGTGCTGGCCAGGGCAGCAGTCGAACATATTCTGTATCCAGAAACGCCCGTACAGGACCTGCAACATGCGGTCGTGCATTATCCTGATGAAATGTAGGGTTTCGCAGTGATCGAATGAAGGGTAGAGCCACGGGTCGTAACACATCTGAAATTTAACGTCCACTGTTCAAAGTGCCGTCAATTCGAACAAGAGGTGACCAGAGACGTCTAACCAGTGGCACCCCATAAAATCACGGCGGGTGATACGCCAGTATGGCGATGACGAATACACGCTTCCAATGTGCATTCACCGCGATGTCGCCAAACACGGATGCGACCATCGTGATGCTGTAAACAGAACCTGGACTCATCCGAGAAAATGACGTTTTGCCATTCGTGCACCCAGGTTCGTCGTTGAGTATACCATCGCAGGCGCTCCTGTCTGTGATGCAGCGTCAAGGGTAAGCGCAGCCATGGTCTCCGAGCTGATAGTCCATGCTGCTGCAAACGTCGTCGAGCTGTTCTTGCAAATGGTTGTTGTCTTGCAAACATCCCTTTCTGTTGACTCAGGGATCGAGACGTGGTTGCATGATCGGTTACAGCCATGCGGATAAGATGCCTGTCATCTCGACTGCTAGTGATACGAGGCTGTTGGGATCCAGCACGGCGTTCCGTATTACCCTCCTGAACACACCGATTCCATATTCTGCTAACTGTCATTGGATCTCGACCAACGCGAGCAGCAATGTCGCGATACGATAAACCGCAATCGCGATAGGCTACAATCCAACCTTTGTCAAAGTCGGAATCGTGATGGTAGGCATTTCTCCTCCTTACACGAGGCATCACAACAACGCTTCACCAGGCAACGCCGTTCAACTGCTGTTTGTGTATGAGAAATCGGTTGGAAACTTTCGTTATGACAGCAAGTTGTGGGTGTCGCCATCGGCGTCAACCTTGTGTGAACTCTCTGAAAAGCTAATCATTTGCATATCACAGCATCTTGTTCCTGTCGGTTAAATTTCGCGTCTGTAGCACGTCATCTACATGGTGTAGCAATTTTAATGGCCAGTAGTGTATATGACGATCAGTTAGGCTTAAGAAAAAGTAAATGCACCAGAGAGATTGTTCTGACGTTGCGGCTCATGATGGATGCTAGACCAAAAAAAAAAATTCAAGACACATTGATAGGACTTGTCGACCTGGAAAATGTTCGACAAAGTAAAATGTTAGTGTTCTGACGTAACCACAAGCGCCGGAACGAAGATGTGGAATGAAAGACCAGAGAAGGCGGTGCGGAAACGTCTGCAATGATGCGCGGAATTGGACCGCACTTGGAAGAAGGGAATATAAACGCTGCTCCTGCTAGCCTCGGCCGCTAAGATCGGCACCGGATCACGGACGTTAGTTATCAGTGACGTGTGTCTCAAAGTTAAGTATTGCCAATTGCTTTATAGAAATAAAACTACTGATGTTATTTGTTTGAATTGTTGTTTAGCATTCCAAGTATGCTGCATCCCTTAGGCACCCTATTAGTGGTGAGTGGACAAGACCACACAGTTAGAAGCTGTAGAAATGAATTAAAATTTCTGCCACAGTCAGAACTTGAACCCAGATTTCCTGCTTAGTAGGCAGATGTAGTAAATACATCACTATAGCAGCATAGATAACATAGCTGCACGCACCACGCTAAGCAATGCCTTCCTTAACACGAACTTCAATTCACGCTTTAAGCCTATTTCCTCTTCTTAAAGTTTAATTCATTTCTTCAGCTTCTATCATTATCGTAGATAAAGCTAAGACTCACATGTCGCAGGACCTCTCTTTGTCGTTCGTAAGGGCCGCTTTTCGCTTTTGCCCTGCCCTTCACCGACCTACTCTGCTGTCACACAGAGTCAGGAAAGTTTTATAGAATGGAGCAAGTCCTCTGTACCATTCTCTCGCCCTAGTATTGAGAATGTTCTTTGAATAGTAGATTTTGACTAGGAGCGATGGTTACGTCTATGATCTTTTTACGCTGATGCTATAGTTGTATGTTAATGGACAATAATTTTACAGGCTGTAAGCAGAATTCTTCCTAACATCATGCCAGTGGAATGTGATAATTGCAGTGCTTCATATGGAGCTGTTCTGTCGGCTGTCCCATGGAGGTCAGAGAGAGAGAGAGAGAGAGAGAGACAGAGAGAGAGAGAGAGAGTATTTCTCCGAAAGGTCCCAAATAATAGCACAGCCCTGGCACCGAGATGGCGGATCCCTGACCAAAACAAGAGGCTTTCGCGAGGAAACGGCCACCAGTCGTTCTACAAATAGCGAGCGTCCGTCGATTTGGCCCCCGAGACCTGACATCAACAGAGAAACCAACCAGCCACATGACGGGACCCATCTGCAAGTGCCTGTGACCTGGTGCTCCCTTCGTGTTGACCGTTCGCTGCTACTGTGAACGGTTGGCCTTCTCTCTGCAGAAGATTTCCGTTCACGTCTTTCTGCTGCTGCAGCTGGTCTCCAACATGAAATGAACAGAATTCTGATGAGCTTGAACCCCACAACCAATGACGTCCATGTCGGTACATAGCGTGCGATTGCCTACATTGCACAGCAGTGTAATACTGCTTGGAACGATATTAATTTGCATGTATGCAAGTTCTGATTTCAGAGATAGCCCCTTAATATGTGTATGGATAGGACAGAGGTCCCGCCGTTTTGCAAAGGAATATGTGGAGAACTCTGAGCGAAATAAGGGACAGGATGAAAGGAAATCCATCGAAACATCAGGGAATAACTTCCATAGTAGTAGTTGGGGTGAGAGCTGTAAGGGAAGACACAGACTGGAACACATTTCATAAATAATTGAAGACGTAAGTTGCAGCTGCTACTCTGAAATTAAAAAGTTGGTACAAGGAGAAGGATTCGTGGTGGACTGCACCAAGCAAGTCAGAAGACTGACGACGCAAAAGAAAAAAAAAGTCCAAACAGCTTCTGCAGCGAAAAAGAGCAGTAACTATCCGGAAAGGGTTCGAACACCGGGAAACATTGCTCGAGTGACAGAAAGCCTGGAAGAAAGTCCGGTGAAATCGCAACGCCATTCATCTGTTCAAGTGGGAATTAACAAATTGGTGTGTCAGAACATTATGTAAAAGTACTTAAACCTGTATTTTACAAAATTAGAGTTATGAAGGAGTTAATAGCTTCGACACGAATTTTCGTGTATTGAGTTATGCCGGTGATTTGTGATTGAAGCATGATCACGACTTTTGGTTCCTTAATTTTTCATTAACTCTGATCACGCCTGGTTCAGCCAGTCAGCACATGTGAGCTCATAAAACATGGACCAATATGAAGGAGAAAATCCTCATCCATACTTTGAAGAACCATTGCAGAATCTCAAGATGGGTGTTTCCTTCGCACTATCTGGTACACGCATTTTAACATGAATCTCTCATCAAACTTTTAACCCTAGCAATACCAATACCAAATCGGTTTCGGTAAATCATACCACATGGGGAGAGGGGATACCTTATGCCCACCACAAAAGAAAGTTATCTTGACTCTTCTTAACTTTTATCAATAACTAAAAATGGCTCAAATGGCTCTGAGCACTATGGGACTTAACATCTATGGTCATCAGTCCCCTAGAACTTAGAACTACTTAAACCTAACTAACCTAAGGACAGCACACAACACCCAGCCATCACGAGGCAGAGAAAATCCCTGACCCCGCCGGGAATCGAACCCGGGAACCCAGGCGTGGGAAGCGAGAACGCTACCGCACGACCACGAGACGCGGGCTTTATCAATGACTGTTATTCATAACATACTTTTTTTAAAAAATATATAAATGTGTAAGAATGGCCCTGAATATGAAAAGATGAATATGAAATATGTTGTTTAAATTCCCAGTCACTCCTAAGACTTAAAGTTTGGTATTAAATATACTGCAGAATCTAAAACAACTACAGAATTTGGTATACGAAATCATTAAACTATTGTTTTCAAAATTTTGAAATATAAAGTGTATAACTAGATTATGATGATATCTGAAGGTGGACATAGATTCCCCTTCACCCTTGGTGTTGCGAGGATTAATGCAAACTAGTGTACCTAGAAACTTTTTAGTTCTTATGTGGATGTACGACTGCATGGCAAATTTCAGCAAGAAGGACCAACAGTACACACTGCGTTGACAACAGCACAGAAGAGGACAATCAGCACACACGCCGGCCGAAGTGGCCGCGCGGTTCTGGCGCTGCAGTCTGGAACCGCGAGACCGCTACGGTCGCAGGTTCGAATCCTGCCTCGGGCATGGATGTGTGTGATGTCCTTAGGTTAGTTAGGTTTAACTAGTTCTAAGTTCTAGGGGACTAATGACCTCAGCAGTTGAGTCCCATAGTGCTCAGAGCCATTTGAACCATTTTTTTGACAATCAGCACACACAATGTTCACCTCGTCGCTCCCTGAGGTTTTTACCTCTGGTACAAAATGAACGATCATGATTACTCACACACTGGAAAAAGTGCAGAAAACTAAAAGTTGTACTACTGCTGCTCCTCAGATGTAGCAGACTGATAATCCTAGGACAGCACAGTGCATAGGCATGGCCATTAGGAGTAGGTCACTGCGGTCTCTGGACAGGAATTTGCCGACATCAGCATCAGCACTTTCTTATCTGTGGTGTCTTATGACAGCAGAGACAATGGCGAATACCATATACTGCTGACAGCAGCATCAGCACTTACTTATCTCCAAGGCAATTCCAGCAACCGCGACATCTTGCTTCATGCCAGGCCAAGGAGGTGAGGAGATGATGGCCATCACCCCCCTCCCGTCGCCCATGCAACAGCAATTTCCGTGAAGCTTTCTCCACACTGAATATCCCAGTTCTACAGCCAGTGGCGTACAAGTATAATTTTCATACTGTGCACCCCCGTGCCCCATGTCACCACATGTCACCACATGTTCCTGCTTGGCAGCAAAATCTGGAAAAGTATTTGGACTGACGAAAATTTCGTCGCCTATGTCTGCATTACTGACTTCCATAAATTCGTATAAAGAAAGGCTCACTAGACAGATTGGTAAATTTCATTTGAAGCTGTAAATCATTTGTCGTGAAATATTGGAACGAGTAGACAAAATATTTCTCAATATGTAATTAAAGACCAACATTTGCTTGTACAGTGTAAATAACGAATTAGTAATTCGTAATTCCAGAATGAGATTTTCACTCTGCAGCGGAGTGTGCGCTGATATGAAACTTCCTGGCAGATTAAAACTGTGTGCCCGACCGAGACTCGAACTCGGGACCTTTGCCTTTCGCGGGCAAGTGCTCCACCATATGAGCTACCGAAGCACGACTCACGCCCGGTACTCACAGCTTTACTTCTGCCAGTATCTCGTCTCCTACCTTCCAAACTTTACAGAAGCTCTCCTGCGAACCATGCAGAACTAGCACTCCTGAAAGAAAGGATATTGCGGAGACATGGCTTAGCCACAGCCTGGGGGATGTTTCCAGAATGAGATTTTCACTCTGCAGCGGAGTGTGCGCTGATATGAAGTTTTATCTAAAATAATACTGCAGAAAGCCTGAAAATGCGAAGTAGGAGCAAGTCCTGTTTCACATCGTAGCTGCTCCTGTAAACAGCAGATGGCTGCACTGTAGAAAACAAGTGCATTTGTCACCAGCTGATGGCCGGACTGTAGAAAACAAGCAATGTCTGATCTATGAACCATGATTTCTTTGAGGGTATTACTATCACCAACAAATGGCTGCACTGTAAGAATGTTGATAGTTCTCCTTCGAACCATACGTATTAGTACTCACTCTCATCGCCAGGTGACTCAGTTGTTAAAAAACGCAGCAGAGTCATGAATTATTTTCCCCATCCAACATGTTGAAAAATTCTAAAATTTCCGCAAAATACTTAAGCAGCACGAAAAGTACAATGTTTACCCTGATTAGCCAGAACCTTGTTTAGGTTAATATATGAAAAGACGCTGTAAGACTAAAATCGGTTATTGTGATGCGATCTCACAATATGTCAAAAAAATGTCTGTAGTATGAAATGGAGTGGAAGTTACACACATACACATATTCGCCACATTACTGCTAAAAATTCCAAATTATGTATCCCAATTTAGACACTTAATGGCAGTTGATATTTGAGAATATAGGCCAAGTAATTCGATGCTGTAAAACTAACCTTACCAGCCTTATAATCGCAGATCTGCAGCACTTCAAATCGATCTTCCTGCCACAGTCAAATCGCTTACAGCACATCAAAACCGGGTAACATATGGTGAATGTTGGTGCTTTCGTTTGTTGGCAGTTTACTATCACTCAGTTATAGCAGTTTCCACTCATTGCATTCAGACACTCAGTCTGGTAGTTTTCTTTTGTACTTGTATGTTGTCTCCCTGTCAGCTCTGCTAGAGACCGCTTGGGCTGTAATGGTTCAGGCAACACTGTGTTCCTGCTTTTTAAGGGCTCTTCTTCACGTGGAGTACAGACTGTTGCATTAAATACTTCCCTGGTTAAGTCTCAAAGCGGAAAATAAGAATTGACTAAATAAATAGAAAATTGTGTTAAAAATAACTTATTTTTGGACTACATGATAGTATTTTGTGGACGCAACCAGCCTCGTGTATATGCCAATGCCACAGCTGGTTATGTGCATTTTCTTGTGATAGCGGCTCCAAACAGCTCTTAGCCTGACTCCTGACATTCCCTGTAAGCACGCCACTGTTTGATCACCTTCCATTGCTATATATGCTAACACATATTGAAATTATGTATATCATAAGAATGTCACCACTTTTTTCCGTAAGCACAGCCACGTCTCAGTGCTGTTCTCATGATTCCTGGATGACCTTGGAGATAAGGAAGTTCTGGTGTTGGTGTCAGAGAAATATGACATTCACAGTTGTCTCATCTGTCATGTGGCATCACAAATAAAGAACTGGTGCTGACGTCATCGGATTTCTGGCCAGAAACCGCGGTGTCCTACCACTGACATTTACAGCATCCTCTGTTTCGTTCATTCACATCTGTAAATAAATTCACTGCAGGCGTTTTATTTTCTCAATCTCTACATGTTTGTCACTTGTGATGGGATCGTCACACAGAAGTGAGATGATATGATACGTAAATAACACACACAATCTGGTGAAAATCATTTGGACACCTATCGATGGACATCAATACGTGTTGTAACACCTTTCGCCCTTACGACAGCTTCAACTGTGTTGAGGACACTTTTGATGCGGTGTCTATTTAGAAAAGACTGCCCATTTTTCCACAAGGCTCGATGGCAGTGATGCTGGACTCTTGGATCTGGAGCGAAGTCAACGTTCTGACTCATCCAAAAGGTGTTCCACTGGGTCCAAGTTACGACTCTGCACAGGACAATCCATTTCAGAAAAGTCACTCTCCACGAACCATTGTGCGTCGCAGAAGCTGTATTATGAAAGGGTACATTGTAATGCTGATACAATCTTCAGTTCCGAACGCTTCGTCTGGTGTATACAGTACAGAATGCCGTAAAATGTGCTCATATCTTCCCGCATTTAGGGTTTTCTTAAGTGGAATAAGCTTACCAACCCTAGCCACGAAAAATATCCTCATACTGTGACACCACCTCTTCCTCCTTACTTTGCTGTTGTGATTATGCATAATAACAAGTAACAGTCTGCAGATATTCAGCAAATTAAGTCCTTCTAACAGACTTTTACTAGGTAACAAAGTGATTCATCACTCCAAATTCCTTGTTTCCACTCATCCACTGTCCAGTGGAGCGGCTGTGCACACGCCTGAAGCGTTGCTTAGCAGTGACTGAGAAACGTTGTGGCTGATGAGAAGCTGCTCGACCATTAGTACCCCACTCCTTTCAACGGCCAACACGCGGTAATCGTGTCAGCTTGACTGCTTGTAACACTTTGAAAATTGCGAGTGACTGTTTTTGCTGATTTCATTCAGTCCGGAACCGTGCTGCTGCTGCGGTGGCAGGTTCGAATGCAACCAAGGGAATGGATGTGTGTGATGTCCTTAGGTTACTTACGTTTAAGTAGTTCTAAGTCTAGGGGACTGACGACCTCAGATGTTGAGTCCCTTAGTGCTTAGAGCCATTTGAACCATTTGAACTGATTTCATGCGCGATTTTTAACAAGCACCCTCCACAATGCTTGGAGGTCCCTGTTCGTCAGTAGATGAGGTCTGTCTGCATAAGCCACGCATTTATGTAGTCAATGCTGAGCAACATTTCAGGGTGTGAAGAGCGACGAAACTGGACAGTGGATTATGAAAGAAAGTGATTTTGAGCGCTGAATCAAGTTGTACCGTGTAAAATTCCGATAGAAAGGCGGTTCCCGTTTCCACTTCGCTGTCATAGCACTAACACTCTACTGGGACTGCTTTATAATGGTCTAAATGTCCCTGATGCAGGGTTACTCAAGCGGTATCCATTTCCTAGTCCACTTTGGAAATCACTGAGCTCTCCTGACAAAGCCACTATTCTTTTACTGCTTCTCTGCTGACAACATTGCAGTTCGCAGAATTTCGTTCTGGAAACGTACTCTAGGCTTTGACTAAGCCAAGTTTCTGCAATACCTTTGGAGTCCTGGCCACTCGTCTCTTTCTGGGTGCTTAAAGGATGCTGCTTTCTCGGATAAGCAAAGCTCTTCGTCTTCAGGTCACAAGTGGCCCATCGGGACCATCCGACCGCCGTGTCATCCTCAGTGGAGGATGCGGATAGGAGGGGCATGTGGTTAGCACACCGCTTTCCCGGTCGTTATGATGGTTTTCTGTGACCGGAGCCGCTACTATTCGGTCGAGTAGCTCCTCAATTGGCATCACGAGGCTGAGTGCACCCCGAAAAATGTCAACAGCGCATGGCGGATGGATGGTCACCCATCCAAGTGCCGGTCACGCCCGACAGCGCTTAACATCGGTGATCTCACGGGAACCGGTGTATCCACTGCGGCAAGGCCGTTGCCGCTTTCTCGGATAGCTATATAATAATTCAACCAAGTCACATTAATCGTTTTTATTACAATAAAGTGGATTGACAATGTATGCATGTATGTATGTATTAAACCGGGGAGCTAGAAAAGATGGAGAGGCTTCGTCCCGCCGTAGCCCACAGTGGTTCAGGACCCCACAACAGGCCACAGCAGTTCACCCACCCCACCGCCACCCCACACCGAACCCAGGATTATTGTGCGGTTCAGCCCACAGTGGACCCCTCTGGGAATGTCTCATACCAAACGAGTGTAATCCCAAATATTTGCGTGGTACAATAATTATGGTGTACGTGTACCTGGAAACGGTGTTTGCGCAGCAATCGCGGAAACAGCGTAACTGATGCGGAATAAGGGGAACCAGCCCTCATTCGCCGAGTTAGATGTGAAACCGCCTTAAAAACCATCCACATGCTGGCCGAGACTGACAATACTAAACTTTGGTTTACAGTGGTATCGCAAGCGATGGCTGAGGTGCAAATGTCCGTGCAAATAATGGCTATGGATCACAAGATCCAGCTATCGTAGTGCTCTGTTATAAAATTGAACTCCGCCCGTACAGGCCATGAAGGCCAATCGGTACCGTCCGGCCGCCGTGTCATCCTCACTCAGCCCACAGGCGTCATCGGATGCGGATATGCAGGGGCATGTGGTCAGCACACTGCTCTCCCGGCCGTGCGTCACATTCCGAGACCGGAGCCGCTATTTCTGAATCAAGTAGCTCCTCAGTTTGCCTCACAAGGGCTGAGTGCACCCCGCTTGCCAACAGCACTCGGCAGACCGGATGGTCACCCATCCAGTGCTCTCTTCTAGTCGGGGTTTACTAGTGTCTGTTTCCTACCTCTGTGCTCTTGCGTTCTTCATCTTCGTGTCGTCGCTTTTCGTTACGTCGGAACAATACGCTTCCTTCCAAGAGTGTTAGTCCAGTAAGTTTTGCAGGAGAACTTCTGTGAAGTTTGGAAGGTAGTAGACGAGGTACTGAGAGCAGTAAATCTGTGGGGAGGAGTCGTGAGTTGTGCATGGGTAGCTCTGTTGGTAGAGCATTTGCCTGCAAAAGGCGAAGGTCCCGAGTTCGGACCTCGGTCCGGAACGCAGCTTTAATCTGGAGGAATTTTCAGTACATCAGAGTTCGCCTCCTCTTATGGTGGGTCCACTGCTTGTGACATTTGGTGATCGATACATACGGTGGTCCAGGTGCTTTTGAGCAGATAGTGTATGAACTTTCGTGCTGTGATGATGGTTATTAGCCAAAAACGATGGTGAAAGTAAAGTGAATACAAACATCTGCGTGCCATGTATTTCATAAAGCACATAACAGCTGTTTACTGTCGCCTTCGGAATATGTTAAAGGTGATTAAAGGCAGTCAGCCAGGGAGCGAGTGCAGGTGGCGAGTGGGCTGGCGCCAGTGCTAATTGCTGGCGTGACGAGCGGCCGTCGCCAGCCGAGTCCCGCCCCTCCGCTTATCGGCCTCGCAGACCGCCGGCCGGCGCGCAACTACTCTCGCCAGCGCTCGTAATAACGAGACTGGCGCCACTTCCGCCCGGCCCACGACATCCCGTAGCATGCACGGAAGTCCTTGTCGTTCAGCTCAGGAAACTGCGCCCAAGATTCTGTTTCCGTAGTCACAAAAACGGGAACGAATCGTGTAATGGGGTGCTGCAGTCATAAATATGCAGGGCATTGATATATTTCACCATTGCATGTCTAACGACACTTAGCAGCCTACGGCACTTGCCTGACACATTGCTGCAAACAAAAAGGTTGGACTCCAGTTCCGCCCTACTGCGTAACCGCTTATTATTATTCGAAAAAATCGAATGTTAATGAAGTCTACGTGGCAGCAGTAGAAAGGGCGAATCAAAAGTGAAGCAGCTATGGTGTTGGGGCGTCATTCTAGGCCGGTGGCTTAAAAGTCCCGGTTTCTCTGCCGCAGGGAAAACGCTTGATGATACCTTTTTTTTGGGTAATAATGCATCAGTAACAAGTTCGATAATTTTGACTGCGATATCATCAAGTCTGATGCTACTCGTGCAAATCGCATTATGGATATTTTGACGGTAATGCCAGTAACACGGTTAGTTGAATCCTTCACCATCGCTTACAGCCGAGCCGGCCGTGTGGCCGAGTGGCTCTATGCGCTTCAGTCCGGAACCGCGCTTCTGCTACGGTTGCAGGTTCGAATCCTGCCTCGGGCATGGATGTGTGTGATACCCTTAGGTTCGTTAGGTTTAGGTAGTTCTAAGTCTAGGGGACTGATGACCTCACAAGGGAACATCCCCATCGCACCCCCCTCAGATTTAGTTATAAGTTGGCACAGTGGACAGGCCTTGAAAAACTAAACACAAATCAATCGAGAAAACAGGAATAAGTTGTGTGGAACTATGAAAAAAAGGCAAAATATACAAACTGAGTAGTCCATGCACAATATAGGCAACATCTAGGAAAGCGTAAGCAAAGGAGCGCCGTGGTCACATGGTTAGCGTGAGCAGCTGCGGGGACGAGAGGTCGTGGGTTCAAGCCTCTCCTCGAATGAAAATTTTAATTTTTTATTTTCAGTTTACGTGACAAACTCTTATGTTTTTATCACTTTTTTTGGAAGTGTTTATCACATCCACAAGAAAACCTAAATCGGGCTAGGTAGAAGAATCCTTTTACCCATTCGCCAAGTGTACAAATTAGGTGGGTCGACAACATATTCCTGTCATGTGACGCACATGCAGTCACCAGTGTCGTATAGGCGTATCAGACGTGTTTTCCTGTGGAGGAATCGGTTGATCCATGACCTTGCGATCAAACGTTTTCGGTTCCCATTGGAGAGGCACGTCCTTTCGTCTACTAATCGCACGGTTTTGCGGTACGGTCGCAAAACACAGACACTAAACTTATTACAGTGAACAGAGACGTCAACGAACGAACGGACGGATCATAACTTTGCGAAAATAAAGAAAGTAAAATTTTCACTCGAGGGAAGACTTGAACCAAGGACCCCTCGAGCCGCAGCTACTCACGCTAACCACGGGACTACGGCGCTCCTTTGTTCAGTGTATCCTATATGTTGATTATCTTACACATAGACTACTCAGTTTGTATATTTTGCTTTTTTTTCATAGTTTCACACAACTTCTTCCTGTTTTCTCGATTGATCTGTGTTCAGTTTTTCAAGGCCTACCCACTGTGCCAACTTATTACTAAATCTGAGGGGGGTGCGATGGGGAGGTTCCCTTGTCAGATGTTAAATCCCATAGTGCTTGGAGCCATTTGAACCATTTGAACTTATAGCCGTCAAATAATGTAAGACTTTTCTTTTGTTAGTTAAGTTTTCTCGGCGGATGGTACATTGCAACATTCCAGCATTTCTCGGACGTGCATACGGGATGACAATATTTCTTCTTCAATATTTGGGATGATAACCGTTGAAATATCTCCGGTGAACCCGTGACTGAATTAAAATCACTTGACCAAATGATATAGTATGGAATAAATTAGCGTGCGCCAGAGATAAGACATTTGGTATAAAACCTTCAGTAAGAGATTGAACTCCATGCGTCTAACAAGGAGACCACACGGAGAAAAACGACTTTGAAATTTTCCGAACATATGTAATACGCGAGTACAAGGATTATTTTTCGAAATGCAGTGTGGTTCTGTGTTACACTGTCCTCTCCTCTTGGAGGTGGGGATGGGGGGCGGGGGGGAGGAGTTTCGATCGCAGCAGCTGCAAAGTTTTTAACACTGAATATTTCCAGGCCACTTAAAATTCATAAAAATATCGATAACGCTCGTGACTTGTCCGAATCACTGGTTCGAATCTCATTTAGATTATTATTTTTTTACCTTCAGTTGGAATGCCTAAGTCATTTAAATAGAAAATTCATCAAGTATATTCTAATCAACACATATCTAATTGATATTTTTATTAAAAATACTTGTCCTCATATTTATAATCACATACTGTACACAAAAATCCTCATTTCATTCGAAATATAAGGTCCTAATTAGTGATACTTTATAAAATGATGTTCACAAAGATGGTTGACATTTTTATTAAAAATACTTGTCCTCATATTTATAATCACATACTGTACACAAAAATCCTCATTTCATTCGAAATATAAGGTCCTAATTAGTGATATTTTATAAAATGCTGTTAACAAAGATGGTTGAATTAAAGAACAACAAAATTCAATTATTTTTCGTCTACAGTGTTTTACGCTTCACAGAAACGCTTGTTTGAAAATTTTACGTCAGCCACGAACCGAATGGAAGCCACCGCGCTGGAAAGGTGGGCATTCTACATCAGGAAAATCCTACTTGCCGAATTATTGGACTTACTTTCGTGTGTTAAGTACGATCGTAAAACTTCAAACACGATTTTCTCGAAATTCTTTTAGAATTGCGATGAACTACTTTCATGACTGATACTTGATTTCAGGACTCCACGTACCACAAATACACTGACGGAGAAAAAACCGCAACAGCAAAAAGTAATTAATGTAGAGTAATGAAATTATTTGATTAAATTTGACTACCTAACATATTTAAGTGGTTAACATTGTGAGATGGCAGGTTCACGTAAACGCGAGGTTGAAGATGTGAAATGATGGTACTTTATTAATCGATGTGCCTCCAGAATGTTGAATGCAAGCATGCAAACGTGCACGAATTGTGTTGTACTGGTGTCGGATGGCAGTTTGTGGGATGGAGTTCCGTGCCACCTGCGCGTGGTTGGTCAATACAAGGACGGTTAACGCTGCTTCTGGATGACGCTGGAGGTGTGGGTTCGATGATGTCCCCTATCTGTTCGACTCGAAGCAGATCTGGTGATCGAGATGGCCAAAGCAACATGTCGGCACTTTGTAGAGTATGCTAGGTTAAAACAACTCTATCTGATCACAAAGCATCGCCTGGAATGCTGTTCGTGGACGGTAGCGCAACAGGTCGAATCACCAGAGTGACATACAAATTCACCGTTAGGGTGCGTAGAATAAGCAGGAGAGCGCCCGTGCTGTCATGAGGAATCGAATATGTAGCACGCTGACATGGTTGGTTGCAGGCCCTCAACTGAGCTCCTTCTAACCAACACACTGCGATCACTGGCAGCGAGACCGAACCAGCTTTCGTCGGAAAACACAACACACCTTCACCTGACGTCCAGTGAGCTCTCGCCTGACACCACCGAAGTCGCAAATAGCGGTGGTTTGGCGTTAATGGAATGCACGCTACAGGGCGTCTGGCTCGGAGCTGTCCTTGAAGTAACCGATCTCTAGCAATGGTTGTGTCACTGTGGTGCCAATCGTTGCCCAAACTGCTGCTGCTGATGCAGTACGATGCGCGAGAGCCATGCACCGAAGACGACGGCCTTCCCTCTCGGCAGTGCCACGATGCTGTCGAGAGGCTGGTCTTCTTGCGACGGAACATTCTCGTGAGCACCGCCGCCAGAAATCAAGTACAGTGTCTACATTCCTGCCAAGTCTTTCTGCAATATCGCAGAAGGAACGTCCAGCTTCTCGTAGCCCTAATATACGACCTCGTTCAGACAAGTGAGGTGTTGATAAAGGCGTCTTTGTTGCCTTAAAGGCATTCTTGACTGACATAAACTCACCACGGCCAAATGTAACAAATGCTCACCTCACCACCGTTACCGCGTGTATTTGAAGTAAACCTGATTTCTCTCCTCATAGTGGCGCCAGTAGCGACACTCTCAAGCCACTGGTGCGAAATCTGAATATACATTATCTTTCAGATGTAGAAACACGCTTACCAACTATTGTTTGTATCGTCAGAACGTGTGGCTTGTTATTGCGATTATTTTTCCGTCAGTGTACAAAAAATTCCAAAATCCGATTGCTGTGCCGTCTCCTCGTAAGATTAAAAGATAGCAGGTGACTGATCAGCAGATCTACAGTGCTTATGAATTACGTTCTTATTTATTAAACTGGATGGCGTCTGCTGGAATGCCAGACAGCAAAGCCCCCGAACAATAATTCGTCCGAGAACGCAGACGTCAAATGAGTGCTTTACATGATTTGCGGAACTACTCTCTCAGAGGAATTCTTGGATGCCATTCCTCACACTGTACATCGTTTACTGTCAGACACATTCCATGACGTGTATTCATGTGAGCGTCGGTAGAAACGTGGGTGTCTCAAAGAACCTATCGCCATTTACCCGTATGCTGGGAGAGTACAGTACTGGGTGGAAACTGTAAGGCATACCTTAGCTAGCCGCTGAACTTTGACGTGGTCCAACCAAAAGGAAAGCTCGGCGAACGGTATCGGTTAGCGAGGGCCGCGTGGTCGGCAGACAAAGGGTCTCACTCGTCTGCACAAACTGTCCTTCCGTGCTACTGTGAGGACGTGCTCGTGTGTTTAGTGTAGATGGCTTGGGTTGTGATACTAATATGGGCGTGCTGAAGCGACTTCGTTCTCGATTATGGTCACGTTGTTCCTGTGTTTGTTGCTTGCGCTGCATTTATGTGACGGTACATTTCGTGCTCTCACAGATTCTGGAACATTAATTTTGTTTCCACGAAATAAATTTCCATCGTGTTTAACGTACGTGACGTTAAGTATTTGTTCGAGGTCAGGAAGTCGTTAGAACCAAATGGTTCAAATGGCTCTGAGCACTATGGGACTCAACTGCTGTGGTCATTAGTCCCCTAGAACTTAGAACTACGTAAACCTAACTAACCTAAGGACAGCACACAACACCCAGCCATCACGAGGCAGAGAAAATCCCTGACCCCGCCGGGAATCGAACCCGGGAACCCGGGCGTGGGAAGCGAGAACGCTACCGCACGACCACGAGATGCGTCGTTAGAACCATTTGCAATCAATACCGGTAGACAATTTTCATTCAGTCACCAGAATTTCTAGGTTGTTTAGCTCGTTGCTTTTCCACTCCTTCGGACGTTAAAGCTTATATACGATAATTTAGTTTGTTGTATATGGACGGTCATGTAAAGATATGTGGTCCATCGAATGCGATTTCTGTCTGGAACAAAAGATTTTTATTGGGTTTCTGAAAAACATATTGAGTGTGCAGTAATTTGATATTCTTACGACCTTATTTTTCACTCATTCTATCTTTATTCAAGTTAACCCCTCACTTGTTTCAGATCTGTACATGTGCTCCATTAAGAACTACGTTCTAGAACGTACTACGTTCACTTTAACTACATTAAAGGACGAGAGGCAATAAACATCCTTCACCAGTGATGGTATTTTTGTTTTAAATGTACTTTTTAGCTACGCAAGTATGTTCGGTATAATTCTGTTCCCACACTAGACAAAATATTTTCCACTATTCCACTGTGCTATGAGAAAGCTCTTACCACTAATAACTTTAAAATCAAAATTGGTCAGTCTGCGTTTATTCACATACGAGTCAAATTCTGTATAAGGGTGTAGTGTTTCAGGGCATTAAATCCGAGGTCGTAGTCTCTTACGATCCCACTGGTTAAAGTATAAGGTAGTGCGAGGCTTCAAAGACGCCATAAGCCCTACATTCTAATAGATATGAACATAATTCGTACGCACTGTTGATTTTCTGACACGACGCTTGCTATCTTTTATTCTTGCACGCGTATAGAAGGACTTTAATGTGCCTACTGTTTTATCTCTGCCTCTCGCACATTTGTTCCAGACCATATAATCACGTAAGTGGTTTTATTCAGTCGCCAAGTCACTCTGAAGATGATTGCATCGTTGTCAGCAGAGATATCGGCAGCAGAAATTTTGCTAATCCGGATCCACTTCCGAAATATGATGTAACTGTGTTTGTTTTGTTTGCAGTTCTTCATAATTTACAAGTCACAACGGTTAAATAGCTTCAGTTTTTAAGGTGATTGGGTGTGGTCTATTATACCAAACGAATAAAAGACGATGGCACCACCTCATAAATTCGAACATACCATCGTGGGGGAGCCCCTCCCCTCTATACAGCCCAAAAAAGAAATAATAAATAACTCCAAGGAGTAAGCACGTAGCAAACCAACTGCCAGCCTCACTGCTCTGCGACTTAACCACAAAAACTCTTATGTTGTTACGTTCAAGAAAGGTCCCAGATGCTACAATTGTAGTAAGTACGGGTATCTGGAAACAAACTGTCACAGCGAGAGGGAAACCAAAGGAGAAACTACGACCAAGATAGTAAACTGCCGCATGCTTTTCTCGAAAGCAGAGCAGGTAAAGGCATGCGGACGGAGTCATATGTAAACTCAGGCGCATCAAAGTACATGTCCAAATATACAAGGTGACTAAGTCAGAATTAAAACAGCGACAGGCTTGCAAGTAGAAGTGGATAGTTCCTGTGAATTATTATAGGTGGAGGTTACACTCAACAACCGAGCTACGTTAATAATTGGCTCCTTTTACCGACCTCCCGACTTAGCAGCATTAATGGCAGAACAACTCAGAGAAAATCTGGAATACATTTCACATAAATTTTCTCAGCATGTTATAGTCTTAGGTGGAGATTTCAATTTACCAGATATAGACTGAGACACTCAGATGTTTAGGACGGGCGGTAGGGACAGAGGATCGAGTGATATTATACTGAGTGCACTGTCCGAAAACTACCTCGAGCAATTAAACAGAGAACCGACACGTGGAGATAACATCTTGGACCTACTGATAATAAACAGACCCGAACTTTACGACTCTGTAAACGCAGAACAGGGAATCAGTGATCATAAGGCCGTTGCAGCATCCCTGAATATGGAAGTTAATAGGAATATAAAAAAAGGGAGGAAGGTTTATCTGTTTAGCAAGAGTAATAGAAGGCAGATTTCAGACTACCTAACAGATCAAAACGAAAATTTCTGTTCCGACACTGACAATGATGAGTGTTTACGGAAAAAGTTCAAGGCAATCGTAAAATGGGTTTTAGACAGGTACATGCCGAGTAAAACTGTGAGTGACGGGAAAAAAACCACCATGGTTCAACAACAAAGTTAGGAAACTACTGCGAAATCAAAGAGAGCTTCACTCCAAGTTTAAACGCAGCCAAAACCTCTCAGACAAATAGAAGCTAAACGATGTCAAAGTTAGCGTAAGGAGGGCTATGCGTGAAGCGTTCAGTGTATTCGAAAGTAAAATTCTATGTACCGACTTGACAGAAAATCGTAGGAACTTCTGGTATTACGTTAAATCAGTAAGTGGCTCGAAACAGCATATCCAGACACTCTGGGATGATGATGGCATTGAAACAAAGGATGACGCGTGTAAAGCTGAAATACTAAACACCTTTTTCCAAAGCTGTTTCACAGAGGGAGACCGCACTGCAGTTCCTTCTCTAAATCCTCGCACAAACGAAAAAAATGGCTGAGATCGAAATATGTGTCCAAGGAATAGAAAAGCAACTGAAATCACTGAACAGAGGAAAGTCCACTGGACCTGACGGGATACCAGTTCGATTCTACACAGAGTACACGAAAGAACTTGCCCCCCTTCTAACAGCCGTGTATCGCAAGTCTCTAGAGGAACGGAAGGTTCCAAATGATTGGAAAAGAGCAAAACCAGTTCGATTCTACACAGAGTACACGAAAGAACTTGCCCCCCTTCTAACAGCCGTGTATCGCAAGTCTCTAGAGGAACGGAAGGTTCCAAATGATTGGAAAAGAGCACAGGTAGTCCCAGTCTTAAAGATGGGTCGTCGAGCAGATGCGCAAAACTATAGACCTATATCTCTGACGTCGATCTGTTGTAGAATTTTAGAACATGTTTTTTGCTCGCGAATCATGTCATTTCTGGAAACCCAGAATCTACTCTGTAGGAATCAACATGGATTCCGGAAACTGCGATCGTGTGAGACCCAACTCGCTTTATTTTTTCACGATACCCATAAAATTTTATATACAGGCTCCCAGGTAGATGCCATTTTCCTTGACTTCCGGGAGACGTTCGATACAGTTCCGCACTGTCGCTTGATAAACAAAGTAACGGAATATCAGGCCAGATGTGTGGCTGGATTGAAGAGTTTTTAGCAAACAGAACACAGCATGTTGTTCTCAATGGAGAGACGTCTACAGACGTTCAATTAATCTCTGGCGCGCCACAGGGGAGTGTTATGGGACCATTGCTTTTCACAATATATATAAATGACCTAGTAGATGCGGCTTTTCGCGAATGATGCTGTAGTATACAGAGAAGTTGCAGCATTAGAAAATTGCAGCGAAATGCAGGAAGATCTGCAGTGGATAGGCACTTGGTGTAGGGAGTGGCAACTGACCCTTAACATAGACAAATGTAATGTATTGCGAACACATAGAAAGAAGGATCCTTTATTGTATGATTATATGATAGCGGAACAAACACTGGTAGCAGTTACTTCTGTAAAATATCTGGGAGTATGCGAGCGGAACGATTTGAAGTGGAATGATCATATAAAATTAATTGTTTGTAAGGCGGTGCCAGGTTGAGATTCATTGTGTGAGTCCTTAGAAAATGTAGTGCATCAACAAAGCAGGTGGCTTACAAAACACTCGTTCGACTATACTTGAGTATTGCTTATCAGTGTGGGATCCGTACCAGGTCGGGTTGACAGAAGAGATAGATAAGATCCAAAGAAGAGCTGGGCGTTTCGTCACAGGGTTATTTGGTAACCGTGATAGCGTTACGGATATGTTTAGCAAACTCAAGTGGCAGAGGCGCTCTGCATCGCGGTGTAGCTTGCTGTCCAGGTTTCGAGGGGCTGCGTTTCTGGATGAGGTATCGAATACATTGCTTCCCCCTACTTATACCTCCGGAGGAGATTACGAATGTAAAATTAGAGAAATTCGAGCGCGCACGGAGGCTTTCAGACAGTCGTTCTTTCCGCTAACCATACGCAACTGGAACAGGAAAGGCAGGTAATGACAGTGGCACGTAAAGTGCCCTCCGCCACACACCGTTGGGTGGCTTGCTGAGTATAAATGTAGACGTAGATGTAAATGTATTGAGAGATTACATGTAAAAGGAATAGAACCTTCACTTGTAGATGTTTCCAAGAGCCCATTTCTAATGGCCTCGTTGTCGAGAGGAAATTAAACACTAATCTTCCTTCCTTCTTTCTCAGGGGAAACAAGTTAGGCAGAATTCAAGTGGCGAATTGAAGTACGTAAACTGAACATATCTCTACTCTCTGTCAGTAACGTAGTAGAATGAGAACATTAGATTTTATTTGAAAATGAAAGCTGCCGTATTTACGGAATATCCAGAAAAGCGGTAGCCGGCCGCGGTGGTCTCGCGGTTAAGGCGCTCAGTCCGGAACCGCGCGACTGCTGCGGTCGCAGGTTCGAATCCTGCCTCGGGCATGGATGTGTGTGATGTCCTTAGGTTAGTTAGGTTTAAGTAGTTCTAAGTTCTAGGGGACTGATGACCATAGATGCTAAGTCCCATAGTGCTCAGAGCCATTTGAACCATTTGAAAAGCGGTAGCTAATGCGGCACCTGCAAATGTAATTTACCAACTAGACCAATCTCACGATCGGAATTTTGAACCAAATCATTGCAGCGCAAACTTGTGCCTTAAAAGACTTGATCAGTTTGTTTTGAGGCCAAACAAGACTTTCTAGCGCCGGAGGCACGAAAATTCTCGAGCTAGTACGTTTACATTTGTGTGAGCTGATGTAAAATAAGTGAATAGGAAGGTTTAAATACTTCCTGACGCTAATTCACAACCACTCCAGGAAAGAGTTTATATTCTCATAAATAAATATCAAGTACCGCAGCAGATTGGAGACTTTAAAAACCTAGCTGAAAAAGATTAGTTGGGAAAAGGATTTGTACTCTACGCACAGATAATGACAGATAATATTAGAGCGGTCATCTGATTAGCATGGCGAGAAAGAGGGGATACAACAACAGACTATAGAGCCGTATAAGCCAGAACAAAACGGAGCAGCTGAGATTTATAGTCATACAATAGTAAGGAAAGCTAGGTGGCTGCTCTTCAAAGCAAATTTGTCAGGTAGATTCTGCGCATTATCACTCTTCGATGCAGTCTACCTGATCTACAGCTAAGGCACTAAAATCCCAAATCTCCAGAAGAAGCGTGGACAATCGGGAAGCCGAATCTTTGGCACCTTAAACTATACTGTTTAAAGTAATTATTGGAACTCCTGTATTAACGTCCGGTATGTTAAACCTGCTTTGATGCAGGCGGTACCTGTGGTCTTATTACAGGGTTTGAGATTTTCGCTTTCATAGGCGACAATTAAAATAATTCGTCCCCTGTTGGCTTTGTTCTGCATTACAGTGTCAGTTCACCCCTCAGAAGGACGTGTTACACTGACAACAGTTGTCATTTTTGGAGGTTATGTTCATGAGACCTGGTAGTCAAGGAAGGCAGGATTCGGTTACGATAGTGGACGAGGCCCCAATCAGTTACTATTGGTTCCCTTTTGCAATTACACACATTTATTTTAAAACGGTAATTCCAGACTCAGCAGTAATTTAAGATATCACACGTTATTACTGAAAGAATAAACAACTGTGTAATTAATAGTGCTTTCAGTGCGTTACAATTTACCAAATGAGCATAAAATATAGGCACAGCAAATAATGTTTTAAAAACAAGCCAATGTGATCCCAATTAGAGTTTTAAGGCAAGTAACTACTGTCATGGCTGAAGGACTTTAACGCCAAGAACGGCAATTATAAAAAATTTGACAAACATACTGTAAAACAGCAATTCAATAGCAAAGGTTAATTGAAAAAGACAGGCAACTGATCACCAAACGGGTGAGACGAAATGATAGTACACTGTGTAGCACAACCATTTAGATCTGCTGTAACACCAAGAATGGTAATTATGTAAAAACTTTAGAAACATACAATAAAACAGCAAATAGAATAATAAAACACAAGGGCCTGTCACAGACGGGCATGAGGAAACGACCTCTGAGTAGGTCGGGCAAGAAACACTTTCGCGAGCGATGAGACAGGCAGTCAAGAGTTGCATTCACTTCACAAGATGGTAACTCAGACTAGTGGCAGTCTAACGAATCGGTAATGATAGGCTTTCTGAGACTACCTGAGGTCCAATAAAGCAAATGCAAAGATGTAAAAACATACCAAAGCTGGAAGTGGCCGTGTGGACTCCGTCCGCAGCATACTGTGCATAGGGCGCCCGGAACGAGAAAGTATTCACTAGCACCTGAATAGAAGAATCGCCAACGAATATACACAATCAAGAAAGCTGTCAAAACTACACGCCTCACCGGACAGCAACGGCAAGGAGAGGAAACGTACACTGCCGTTACACACACTAACCCCCGGGACAGGTAACTGGGTCGTCAGCGGCCACGAGGCAGGAAGAAATAGCGCTGGTTGAACTTAAAAAATAGTAACAAACTGAAAGCAATAAATGGTAATTAGAAGTCCATGAAAGCTAATCAGATCCGCCTTCCCCAAGCACTCCATTCGCTGCTCTTCGCCTCGGCAGCACTACGAGCAGTAACACGAACCCAAGTCACTGGAGAATCGCAAGATCTCTCAGTGATGGGAGTTTCTCTACTTGAATCCAAATGAACTCAAACCTTGCAGGATCCGGTTTACAAGGAGTCATGCACCCTCGTGACCACAGGCCTTCGATCCGGCAGTCCATACACACCACCAGCGGTCCAGGCGTGTTCCTCGCAGCGCACGGACCTTGCTCCTCCTGAGTCCCGAAGCGACCTGCACACCGACTCGACCCGGATGAGCCACAACGTGGCCCCAAAGGTAGCGCCACAGTTACTATATATCGATAACCGCCGCTTCTGCCACTAGTGGACAGGCAACGCTTGCGAAACCAAGTGGCGCCAGTCAACACAAGAAGAAGACAAACAACCCCAACCATGTCAACTAAACGATACGGTCTGGCCTCCAACAGAACACGGAACCCTACAAACGGCACCAACGCGAGCCGCAGCACGGCTCAGTTCCACCAATCACATACCATTTGACTTCTAATTGCAGCGGAAGTAGCGAGGGCCGTCTGTGTTGCTGCAGATGCCAACGCTTCTATCTGTGTCATCCACAGTTTGTAGACACGCTCTAGGGAGACAGGTGAGCACAAAAGGCGAGTTGGACAAGATCACCGACCCATTACAATTGTACGTGATAACCGATATACGGTCATCTATGCGTTGCGGCATCGTACGGATACCACCAGTGCAATGCAGGACAATCTTAGAAGGGCCACTGGATCCGCTGTGTCCGATTAGACTGTAATGGACAGGTTAGGGGAACAGACCATACGACCCAGCTTGACGAGACAACGTCCTCGTGCTCGCCTTCAGCTTTGCCGTTCCCATTGTAAGTGACGCGCACTTAAGTAGTGTGTATGAAATTAGTGGAGCCCTGAGCTATACCTTGACGGCTAAAAGAGCCAAACGCAAATCTAAATTCTATCTGACACTAAAATCAAAGTAAGGTTTGTCAGAAATTCTAGCCACATGACAAACAAAAGGTTCCACTGAGTTGGAAAATTAATTAATTTATTCATCAGAAAAAACTCATAAAAGAACATTCATTGTAACGTCACTCATAAAAATGGGATGCAATTATTAATTTGATCCAGGAATTGTTCAGATGAATCAAATTCTAAAATAAAGTAAAAATGTGTGAATAGTGTGTGATTAAGAGCAGTTTGCAGCAACATTCCTGAAAACAAGATCTATTCTTAACGAGTGTTAGAAATATACTGAATTTTACATAATATACAGCACTGAGAGTCAAGAGTTGACAAAAGGCTTAAAATAGCCTTAATACATTATACAACAATTAGATATGCAGATAATATTTATGATCGCTGCACAATACAAAATCTCGTGTCTCACAACAAAAAACAGTAGAAGGTCCTGGAAACTGCCGTTTCTAGGGCCCATTCCGTCTCGTGATTCTGAAATCAGTCACTAGATTAAAACACCGACCAAAAAAGATGATGTGTTCCTAGGGATACTATACTGCAGGTGCAACATTCTCTCGTAGCAGTGCTAACCGCTTTCCTGTGCAGCGCTCATGGAGCGAATACACTGATAAGCCAAAACATTGTGACCACTGCGCAACGTGAAGATGGATGCGGGCACGTGGCGCAGTAAACAAAGTATGTAAGCAGACCAGATACTGACGGGGGATCACCATAGAGAAAGTATTGGCTCAAAATGGGTAAAGCCATTGACATAACGGACTTTGACAGATTATTGCGCAGAACCTGTTAACGAGTATCTCGAACGTTCACTTTCTACTTTCGTGATCATCTACGGAAAGAGGTAGAGGGACAGTGAAACTAGCATTAGGCGCTAAATGATTGTACAGCCACGACTCTTTACAGGACGTACAGTTGGAAGGCTTATCTGCTCTTTAAACTAGGATGGGTGGCATCTGGGGCATCTGTTCCGAAAGAGCACAATTCCGGTGCGCGCTCAAGTGTTTCGGAGCTCACACCGTTCATCGTGCATTGTTGAACATGGAGCTCCGCAGCGGACCACCCTTACATGTTCACATGTCGACCAACGACATCGTCAGTTACGATTGCAGTGGGCACGGGACCATCGGGATTCGGTTGACGATCAACGGATATGTGTCGGTCCACCGGGTGAATCACACAAGTCGACGGTCGTCTCCACAAACGCCGTCATCGAAGTGAACGGCGGCTCGAAACGTGCGGCGCGCCACGAACACAGGTTGCTGGAAGCAGTATTATGCTGTGGGAGACATTCTGCTGAGCTTGGTACTAATCAAATACACGCTGACAGCTGCAAACCACCTGCATCCGTTCATGCCTGACGTCACCACCCACGGCGACGTCCTCTTTCAGCCGTATCATTGTCCGGAACTCGGAGACAGAACCGTGCTGCAGTGGCTTGAGGAGTATTATAGTGAACTCACGTTGATGTCTCGGCTACCAAACTCGCCTGATGTAAATCCTGTGGGTCCCATCTGGGTCGCTAGAGGTCGCAGTCACCACGTACGCAGATCAGCAGCCCGTTATTTACGCGAATTACATGACCTTTGCGTAGACGTCAAATACTACATACTTCCAGAATCATACCAACAGACCGTCGGATCCCTTATTGACAGAATCATCGACGTATCTCGTTCCAAAGAAAGGTAAACGAGGTATTAAACAGGCGGTCATAACGTTTTCGCTCATCAGTGTATAGCAGTTCCTCCTGATTGACTTGGAGCTACTTTCCGCACTTGCAGAGGTGAAAAGTGGGCACTGTCATTATTGTTACAGATCCACGGCGCTTTAAGAAGAGTCTGTCCACAGTGAAAACCACAGCATTTAGATTCCACATGAAATCCCTAAAGTGCTATTTCCATTAAGTGCAGAGAGTTCGTTGGTTTGAGTAAATTTATAGTAGAGCCTGCGCACCAAACACACATGTACACGGTCATCGATAACTATCTCCGCGGCTCCAGAAGAGGACTACAAGACATACAGACACATTTCAGTTGATAAAGTATCTCTGCAAGTTTCCACGTCACATTATAAATCCGAAATGGGGTATTAGTCAAAGTTTTGCCATACACTTCCCATCACGCTATTGTCGATATCAGCGACAGCATTAATTATCCTTCCTTGCAATCTTTTAAATTAAATGGCAGTGGAGGCACGAACACTCCATATTTAATGTAACCGCATAAAACGAAATCTGGAGTTAATTCAAGTGAGCATGAGAGCCTCTAAAAAAGAGACGATTCTTGTCTAAGACAACACTGAGGCAGTTAGTAACTGAGACAATCACAAAACTCTAAATGAAAGGGCGCCGGAGCACCATCTTGTTGCAAAATTGTGTCTCGACTGTCTCAGTGAAATTGTGGCGTAAGCTGTTCCTTCAGAATATCAAGTTACACGAAAAGAGTCACAAAGTTCTTCTTGAAAACTAAACCGCGTGTGTGAGGTGGGGTAGTTCTGATTCCGCGTGTACATACACTTGAATGCAATATTAAAAGGACCGTGATCAGAAAATGGAGTTAGGCGCCGTATGCAATTATGCAAATTTCCTTTTAAAAGCTAATTAAATAAGTCACGCAGCGGAAAACGTCTTATGAAAGCTGAATTTAATAAGGTGTAGACCCACATTTAAAAGTTAAGAATCATGCATGGAAGACACTTTTCAACCACCGTACAACGCAACGTTTTAGTTAAGGGAGACATCTAACTATTACATGAAAATGCCAGATTATAAAAGACACGCTGTTTATTTCCCCTAACACCATTTATATAGAAACACTGTAATATCGTAACAACGAATGCAAAGTAGAGACAGTTATGTCCAATTCCGATCTGGTATCAGTCTGAGATCGCGTGAAGAAAGTTACCAATGGTCAAGCGAAGAGCATATGAGGAAGTGCTATTGGAAAGATGACCGTTCAGAGATGCAAAATGCATCCGGGAAACCAATCAACTACCTCTGCAGAGTTAACAAGTATTGCACGCCCTGAACCATAACCCGAAGATTCATTGCTGCCCGAATCTCACCAAATAAACTTCCAATACTTGGCATCGTGCGCGGTGGCTGAGGACGGCTGTTACTGGCGTAATGCTCCATCTGCATGTGTGTCGCTGTGAAAGGCTTCAAGACCGTCACTCGAAGAGTCAGAAGGCAGGGTCCCCCCTTCTACACTACTGGCCATTAAAATTGCTACACCAAGAGGAAATGCAGATGATAAACGAGTATTCATTTGACAAATATATTATACTAGAACTGACATGTGATTACATTTTCACGCAATTTGGATGCCCAGATCCTGAGAAATCAGTACCCAGAACAACCTACTCTGGCCCTAATAACGGTCTTGATACGCCTGGGCATTGAGTCAAACAGAGCTTGGATGGCGTGTACAGGTACAGCTGGCCATGCAGCTTCAACACGATTCCACAGTTCATCAAGAGTATTGACTGGCGTATTGTGACGAGCCAGTTGCTCGGCCACCATTGACCAGAGGTTTGCAATCGGTGAGAGATCTGGAGAATGTGCTGGCCAGGGCAGCAATCGAACATTTTCTGTATCCAGAAAGGCCCGTACAGGACCTGCAACATACGGTCGTGCATTATCCTGATGAAATGTAGGGTTTCGCAGGGATCGAATGAAGGGTAGAGCCACGGGTCGTAACACATCTGAAATGTAACGTCCACTGTTCAAAGTACCGTCAATTAGAACAAGAGGTGACCGAGACGTGTAACCAATGGCACCCCATACCATCACGCCAGGTGATACGCCAGTATGGCGATGACGAATACACGCTTCCAATGTGAGTTCACCGCGATGTCGCCAAACATGGATGCGACAATTAGGATGCTGTAAACAGAACCTGGATTCATCCGAAAAAATGACGTTTTGCCATTCGTGCACCCAGGTTCGTCGTTGAGTACACCCTCGCAGGTGCTCCTGTCTGTGATGCAGCGTCAAGGGTAACCGCAGCCATGGTCTCCGAGCTGATAGTCCATGCTTCTGCAAACGTCGTCGAACTGTTCGTGCAGCTGGTTGCTGTCTTGCAAACGTCCCCACCTTTTGACTCAGGGATCGAGCCGTGGCTGCACGATCCGTTACAGCCATGCAGATAAGATGCCTGTCATCTCGACTGCTAGTGATACGAGGCCGTTGGGATCCAGCACGGCGTTCCGTATTACCCTCCTGAACCCATCGATTCCATATTCTGCTAACAGTCATTGGATCTCGATCAACGCGGGCAGCAATGTCGCGATACGATAAACCGCAATCGCGATAGGCTACAATCCGACATTTATCAAAGTCGCAAACGTGATGGTACGCATTTCTCCTCCTTACATGAGCCATCACAACAACATTTCACCAGGCAACGCCGGTCAACTGTTGTTTGTGTATGAGAAATCTGTTGGAAACTTTCCTCATGTCAGCACGTTGTAGATGTCGCCACCGGCACCAACTTTGTGTGAATGCTTTGAAAAGCTAATCATTTGCATATCACAGCATCTTGTTCCTGTCGGTTAAATTTCGCCTCTGTAGCACGTCATCTTCGTGGTGTAGCAATTTTAATGGCCAGTAGTGTAAAATGAACAGCTAGTTACAGCTCCTGGCTTGACCAAAGGCAACATTGTGGATTTAATACGAATTATGACAAGACCATCTTAGTTACCCTCTCATTAAGTGAATAGACCTATGTTGCACTAATCAGAGCTTATCATATTAAAACATATTTAAGATGGCGCCTCATGGATAATTAAGCTAACTTACGCGTGGAAAACAGTCTTTCTGCTATTGCCGCTACAAGACATTTCAAAAGCCATCCTGAAGTCCATTCTTCGGAGAAGTCAGTTGCTGGTATGATTTTGGACGTAGATCGTTGCGTGGAATGCTCCAGACCGTTGGCTACGGTATCTCAGTTCTCTGCTCGCAGGTGTCGTCGATTTCTTCCGGCTCCTGAAGTTTCATTCCCGCTCACGTTCCACATGTTCCATTCACTCTGCCGGACTGTTTCCTTCGCACCACATAAGCAGCCAGTCCCACAGAATGTACTGTACCACTCATTGACTATTTCATTTGTCGGAGCTTCTGCCTATAATATAGCACGAAATCGGTGGTGAACCGTGACAATTGAGATGCATTTTACGGTTTGAAGGACACAAAACGCACGCATCACACCACTGTACGTCACATTCTGCCTCTTCTGTGCCCTGGTGGTGCGCTCTACGACTACAGCACGGTGCGTGTAACGAATCGGGACTTGGAGAGACGTTTTATTTCCTGATACGACGTCTGTTCAAAATATTCCTAAACTCTGCCCAAAAAAAATTTCTGCGCTTACCTTTTACTTATTGCGCTTGATCTCCTTCGAAATACTCTCCTCCACTGTTGATACACTCCTCCCAACGCCGTTTCCACTCCCGGAAGAAGTCTTGGTACACCTCTTGCTGGTTCGCGTGAAGCACGTCTGTGAATTTTGTTTTATCTCGTTTATCGTTGTAAATCTTCGTTCTTTTAACGGGTATTTTAACGCTGGAAACAAAAAAAAAGTCCGCAGTGGTCAGGTTTGGCAACACAGTGATGAGACAGCACAGTGATTTTGTTTTTTGTGCTGTAGTCACGCACCAACAGGGATGAAAGTGCGGGTGCGCTGAATTGTCTCGCCACATTTCAGGCAGTTTCCACTTCACATTTTCTCGCAGCCGTCGCAACACATCCCTATAGTAGCACCGATTTACGGCTTATCCCTGTGACACGAATATCTGATGAACTAATCCTTAACAGTAAAGGAAAATTTTGAACATGGCTTTTACATTTGACCTGAACTGACGAGCTTTTTCTCGTCTCAGAAAGCCTTTCCCGAACCATTGTGAAGACTGGTCTCAATATCAGAACCGTAGACCTACCGGTCATCGAAAGTTATTATTCTCTTAAGGAACATCTCGTTCTCATTTGCGCGAGCCAAAGCGCTTCACATACTGCAAGGCGAAGGCATTCCTGCTCTTGACTCATGAGCAATGGACGAATGGCAACACGATGCATTCCAAGATGCTTTGTCAGGATTTCATAACATGATCCAACTGAAATGTTACTTTCTTCTGTAATCACTCTGATAGATCGATTTACGCGCACACTTTCGTTGAAGTTCCTGACATGAGCGTAGTCGATAGACGTCGAAGGGCGTACTGAACGAAGGTCACTTTTAACTACCGCCCGGCCATTTTTAAACCGTGTGGACCATTCGTAACACCAAGTATGGCTTAGTCTCTCATCTACGTAGGCTTCCTGCATCATTTGGTGTGTCTCTGTAAAGATTTTCGTGAGTTTCACGCAACATTTAATACAGACGCGTTACTCTAACTCTGCCATCTCAAAATTCGCAAACTGTGCGACACAACGTCTACATCTACATGCATACTCTGCAAAGTCACATTTAAGTGCATGTCAGAGAGTTCATCGAACCACCTTCACAATTCTCTATAGTTCCAATTTTGTATAGCGCGCGGAAAAAAAACGACCGTCTATATCTCTCCGTACGAGGTCAGATTTCCCTTATTTTATCATGGTGATCGTTTCTCCCTATGTATGCTGATGTCAAAAATATATTTTCACATTCGGAGGAGAAAGTTGGTGGTTAGAATTTAGTGATAAGATTCCGCCGCAATGAAAAAAGTCTTTGTTTTAATGATGTCCACCCCAAATCCTGTATCAGTTCAATGACGATCTCTCCCATATTTCGCCATAATACAAAACGTGCTGCCCTTCTTTGAACTTTTTCGATGTACTCCGTCAATTCTATTTAGTAAGGATCCCAAAACGCGCAGCAGTATTCTAAAAGAGGACGGACTAGCGTAGTGTAGGCAGTCTCCTTAGTAGATGTGTTAAATTTTCTAAGTTTCCTGCCAACAAAACGCAGTCTTTGGTTAGCTTTCCCGCAACATTTTCTATGTGTTCCTTCCAATTTTCGTTGTTCGTAATTGTAACTCCCAGGTATTTAGTTGAAATTACGGACTTTAGATTCGACTGAATTATCGCGTAACCGAAGTTTAACGGATTCCTTTTTGCACTCATGTGGATGACTTCACACTTTTCTTTATTTAGGATTAATTGCCAATTTTCGCACCAGACATCTCTTCTTCTCCTCAGCGATCAAAGGCCCTGTAGACCACGCGCTGCATCAACTATGCCTGCCGTTGTGGCCGATTGGTTCTAGGCACTTAAATCCGGAACCGCGCTGCTGCTACGGTCGCAAGTTCGAATCCTCCCTTGGGCATGGATGTGTGTGATGTCCTTAGGTTAGTTAGGTTTAAGTATTTCTAAGTCTAGGGGACAGATGACCTCAGACGATAAGTCCCATAGTGCAAAGAGCCATTTTTTGCATCACCTATCTGCTTCCACCGCCGTCTATCTCTCGCAGTCTCTCTCCACCCTGCGGAAATTCCTAATGCTGCGATGTCCTTCTCTATGTCAACTTTCCACCTTGTACGAGTTCTGTCCAATGATCTTGTTGCCTGGGGAGCGCCTTCAAATGCTTTTTTGGTGATTCTGGTGTTTTCCATTCTATCCACATGTCCAGCCCATTGCAGTCTCCTACTTTTTAGTTTCTGGATCATAGTGGCTTGCTTCAATAGCTGATAAATTTCATTGTTCTTTCGAATTCTCCATACGCCATTCTCCAACACGGATCCCCAGATTTTTCTCATTACTTTTCTTTCGAAAACATTCAGTTTTTCTCTTTAATTCTTTGTAAGCGTCCAGCTTTCTGAACCGTACAGTACTATGGGGCAGATGATAATGTTGTATAATTTCATCTTTGTGGTGATTGACAAAGCTTTACCTTTGAGTGGGTTGCTTAGTGAGTACAGAAATCTTGACCCTGAGGCTATTCTTTCGTTTACATCCATTGTTATTATATTTTTACTGTTGAAACGTGATCAAGGTATTTACACTGAGGAACTTTTCCGAATTTAGAATGCTGGTCAAGTTCAAAGTTGGGGTTTGGGTTTATGTTTATGTTCTAAATGTTCAAATGCGTGTGAAATCTTACGGGACTTAACTGCTAAGGTCACCAGTCCCTAAGCTTACACACTACTTAACGTGAATTATCCTAAGGACAAACACACACACCCATGCCCGAGGGAGGACTCGAACCTCCGCCGGGATCAGCCGCACAGTCCATGACTGCAGCGCCATAGACCGCTCGGCTAATCCCGCGCGGCGTTTATGTTTATGACTCGACCTATTTCCATATATTCTGTTTTCTCTTAGTTAATCAAAAGCCCCATTTTGCTGGCACTGTGCCTGGGCGATCTGTACGTGTCTTTCAGTTCTTCTTCAGTTTCACTCAGCTTTACTATATCATCTGCATAAGGCAGGAGTTTTACGTCACTGTGTTCAAATCGGAGACCACTGTACAGATGTAGATTACTCTCCCGAACCACTTTCTCTAATGCAAGGTTGAAGACGAGACATGAATGAGCGCCTCCTTGTCGTAAGCCTGTTTTAATTGGAAAGGTGGGGGATATGGATCCTCTGAACTTCACTGCTGCCTGGGAGCAATCCATGCACAGTTGCATCATCCTAAGGATTTTACTGGGTATACTAAATTCTCGTAAAGTGTTGTAGAGGCTACTACTCCTGGATGCTGTCATAGGCTCGCTAGAAGTTAATGAAGAGACAGTGGATGTTTTTGTTGAATTCCCAGTTTTTCATCTTACAGATATCTTTTCTAAATCGTTGTACTCAATACAGGCACTGAAGAATAACTAACAGACATACAACAATGAAACTTCGGGCAGTTACGCGTTAAACACAGTCGTGTGTAGGGATGCCACCTGCATTTCGCTCCAACACGCCACTGGCGAGAATTTACGAACGTTCCGGAATGTTTTGAACAGACCTCGTGTCTATTTTCTGTATGTATAGTGATTTTGGCTCAGCCATCTTTTGAAACCCCGGAGGTACTTACGAATAACGTTGTACAATGGAGCCTGACAGTACCCAAATGTTTATCAGATCAGGCACGGTCTGGCGGCAAAGGTTTGGCGCAGCGCCGGATTACCCGGGGCCCCTCCGGACTCAGGGCTGGCTAGCTGCTGCGACCCACCGCCGATACGAATCTCTGCCTCACCTGTGGCGCCTCGGTCCTCCTGTTCTTTCTAATTTAAATGCAAATGCGCATAATTTACAGACGACAACTGAAACTTCCCATTCTGTACGAAATTAAAAACATATAGCGCGCGACTCGCGCCGCCGGACCGGCTCGGTATTTAGCACGGCGCGCACGTGCCTCGCGTTTCGCACGCAGAGCCTCCTCATCAGGCGGCGGCAGCGGACGCAGCGCCCGCTAATGAATTTCGACGGAGACGCCTACTTTCTTTGTCGGGCCGGGAGCAGCGGGCGGAGCGATGAGCTGGCGGCAGATCCGATTATCTGCGGAATATTGCGCTCGGTAAACCTCTTACGGAGCGGCGGGCATAGCTAATAACGGCGCGCGGCCCCGGGCCCCGCCTCGGCGTTAGTTACCCGCCGGGGCTTTAGTCCGCAGTGACGCAAGCGGCCGCTGGCGCCAGTCCGGCGCGCCAGTTCGCGGACTCGCCGAGGCGGAGCAGAGTGGAAATTAAAACTTGCACGCTCTTCCTTCTACAACCACAAAGTCTTTGGCGAATTATTTCTCGCACAATGCATTCTCGGATGAATTGTTGCGCCTATCGTTGCTTTATCGTGAGCGGCATTCCCTTTGTGAGCCTTTGTCTCCTGTATAGGATTATTCTATTATTTCCCACTCTGTGCTTAGTCAAATATGAAACCCACTTTTCTCTATCTCCTAAATGACATCTTCCTACCACATTTGCTCCTCCAAACCTCCCAGTTCTTTCCGACATTTCATTCAATACCGCCTTAATCACTCTGTTCTTAGCTCTCATCACATGTTCTCTCCATTCTAGCATTTCAATCCTTATGTTCCTGACAATGTCTGGTTCGTTATATACGAAATCTGACCAAAAGTATTCAGAAACTTATCAGACGACATTAATACGTTTCGTGTCCACTCTTCGCGCTCATGGCAGCTTGAACTAGGCAGTTGACCAATCCAACGCGGTGCCTCGATGACTGATGAGGAATGGCAGTCCGCCCGATAGCTAAGTGGACAGCGCGACGGAATGCCGTCCTATGGACCCGGGTTCGATTCCCGGCTGGGTCGGGCATTTTCTCCGCTCAGGGGCTTGTGGTTGTGCTGTCTTCATCATCATTTCATCCCCATCCGGCGCACAGGTCGCCCAATGTGGCGTCGGACGTAATAAGACCTGCACCAAGGCGGCCGGACCTGCCCCGCAAGGGGCCTCTCGGCCAATGACGCCAAACGCTCATTTCCATTTCCATGAGGAACGGCAGCCCATACATCCTCAAGGCGAGAAACCAGAGGAGACAGTGATGTTGGACGCAGAGTTCAGGAGGGAAGTTGACTTTCTAACTCATCCCAAGAGTGTTCCACTGAGATCAGGTCGAAACTTTGGGCAGGCCAATCCATTTTGAGACTGTTAGGTGGAGATTTCAATTTACCAGATATAGACTGGGACACTCAGATGTTTAGGACGGGTGGTAGGGACAGAGCATCGAGTGACATTATACTGAGTGCACTATCCGAAAATTACCTCGAGCAATTAAACAGAGAACCGACTCGTGGAGATAACATCTTGGACCTACTGATAATAAACAGACCCGAACTTTACGACTCTGTAAGCGCAGAACAGGGAATCAGTGATCATAAGGCCGTTGCAGCATCCCTGAATATGGAAGTTAATAGGAATATAAAAAAAGGGAGGAAGGTTTATCTGTTTAGCAAGAGTAATAGAAGGCAGATTTCAGACTACCTAACAGATCAAAACGAAAATTTCTGTTCCGACACTGACAATGATGAGTGTTTATGGAAAAAGTTCAAGGCAATCGTATAATGCGTTTTAGACACGTACGTGCCGAGTAAAACTGTGAGGGAGGCGAAAAACCCACCGTGCTTCAACAACAAAGTTAGGAAACTACTGCGAAACCAAAGAGAGCTTCACTGCAAGTTTAAAACGCAGCCAAAACCTGTCAGACAAACAGAAGCTAAACGGTGTCAAAGTTAGCGTAAGGAGGGCTATGCGTGAAGCGTTCACAGAGTTCGAAAGTAAAATTCTGTGTACCAACTTGACAGAAAATCCTAGGAAGTTCTGGTCTTACGTTAAATCAGTAAGTGGCTCGAAGCAGCATATCCTGACACTCCGGGATGATGATGGCATTGAAACAGAGGATGACGCGCGGAAAAGCTGAAATACTAAACACCTTTTTCCAAAGCTGTTTCACAGAGGGAGACCGCACTGCAGTTCATTCTCTAAATCCTCGTACAAACGAAGAAATGGCTGACATCTAAATAAGTGTCCAAGGAATAGAAAAGCAACTGGAATCACTCAACAGAGGAAAGTCCACTGGACCTGACGGGATACCAATTCGATTCTACACAGAGTACGCGAAAGAACTTGCCCCCGTTCTAACAGCCGTGTACCGCAAGTCTCTAGAGGAACGGAAGGTTCCAAATGATTGGAAAAGAGCACAGGTAGTCCCAGTCTGCAAGAAGGGTCGTCGAGCAGATGCGCAAAACTATAGACCTATATCTCTGACGTCCATCTGTTGTAGAATTTTAGAAGATGTTTTTTGCTCGCGTATCATGTCATTTCTGGAAACCCAGAATCTACTCTGTAGGAATCAACATGGATTCCGGAAACTGCGATCGTGTGAGACCCAACTCGCTTTATTTTTTCACGATACCCAGAAAATATTACATACAGGCTCCCAGGTAGATGCCATTTTCCTTGACTTCCGGAAAACGTTCGATACAGTTCCGCACTGTCGCCTGATAAACTAAGTAAGAGCCTACTGAATATCACACCAGTTGTGTGGCTGGATTGAATAACTTTCAGCAAACAGAACACAGCATGTTGTTATCAATGGAGAGACGTCTACAACGTTCAATTAATCTCTGGCGTGCCACAGGGGAGTGTTATGGGACCATTGCTTTTCACGATATATATAAATGACCTAGTAGATAGTGTCGGAAGTTCCATGCGGCTTTTCGCGGATGATGCTGTAGTATACAGAGACGTTGCAGCATTAGAAAATTGTAGCGAAATGCAGGAAGATCTGCAGTGGATAGGCATTTGGTGCAGGGAGTGGCAACTGACCCTTAACATAGAGAAATGTAATGTATTGCGAATACATAGAAAGAAGGATCCTTTATTGTATGATTATATGATAGCGGGACAAACACTGGTAGCAGTTACTTCTGTAAAATATCTGGGAGAATGCGTGCGGAACGATTTGAAGTGGAATGATCACATAAAATTAATTGTTGTAAGGCGGGTACCAGGCTGAGAGTCCTTCGAAAATGTAGTCCATCAGTAAAGGAGGTGGCTTACAAAACACTCGTTCGACCTATACTCGAGTATTGCTTATCAGTGTGGGATCCGTACCAGATCGGGTTGACGGAGGAGATAGAGAAGATCCAAAGAAGAGCGGCGCGTTTCGTCACAGGGTTATTTGGTAAGCGTGATAGCGTTACGGAGATGTTAAGCAAACTCAAGTGGCAGACTCTGCAAGAGAGGCGCTCTGCATCGCGGTGTAGCTTGCTCGCCAGGTTTCGAGAGGGTCCACAAATCATTGCTTAATGTATGCTGCTTTATGCACTGTTATGCTGATACAAACTGTCATAGTCTATGGACTGTTGCTCTAGTGTACGCATTTCTCAATGCTATAAAATAGTCGATTCTCCCGCTGTTATCGTTTTCTCAAGCGCAGTAACAGGACCGCAGCCTAACCACGACAAACTCCCTGATACAGTAACACGACCTCCTCCACATCTCATATTACACTTGTCGACAGGGAACGCTCTTCAGGCAACCGCCAAACCCTGACCTTTCCATCGCATTTCCACAGGTCATAGCGTGATTCATCTCTCTACATCATTCATTTCCAGCCTTCCATTGTCCAGTACGTCGTTCTTTACACCAACTCAAGCGTCACTTTGTAGCAGTACCACCGATTACCTTGAAACAGCAATCGATGCTAACGTTATACCTCTGCAAGGAATTTTTGAAAGCTGTGACCGTGAGATAACCTAATGAAAACAGAAGAATCAAACTGGGATTCGTTTCCGAAACACTCCAGCAGGGTATAACTACCAGTAAACAGGTGAGTCAGGAACAGACGCTCCCCCCGCACAAAATCAACATGTAACATTACATATTAGAACCGGTCGCCAACCTAATAAGGCATTCTTGTGTCACGAAAATTGATAAAGCAGAAGGAAGTGCTAAGGCTAACCCAACTTTCCTTGACACACACACAAAACTCTTTCCTTATATCTGTTCAGTGCAACACAGTAACCTAACCTTGCAGATAAATGTGCTACTAACAAACAGATGGCCAATGCGATAGTAAACAGTAACATATGTCTCTCAACAATACGTACCTTAAATGAGCTAGGAGTAAAAGTTTATAAAACCAATTACCGACGCACATGAACCTAGTAGCAATACTGAACAGTGAAAAGCTTGAAATGATTATGAATTTACATCAGGGGGTCTGCTGATGATCGTAATCAGTAATTTGAATACTTAGTACAGGGTCTTTGTGCCTCTATATTAATCAACTTGCATCAGAATAGATGATACAGTAAATAGTTCGTTCTTAACTCGGTTTGGCCAACTAAACAGAATGCAAATCTAATTACACTGGCTCTGAAGGAGCCTTTGGACAGCTTCATTAAGTAACTAGTATAGTACATGAGGACCTCAAACTTTCATGGTTTTTTAAACCATGCTCACTAATAAAACTACACCAGTATGTATGAGAAATGGTAGGTATTGTTATCAGTAATTATTAATTAAGTAAAGCACAACAGACTATAACTCTTTAAATATTGTGCTTTCATAAGCAGTCTTTTGACATAGAATTATAATTGGTTGTGTAAATGACAACACAACATTAAATTCGTGTTAAAACACTCTCTCATAATATATTAGGACACTCGGAAATTAGTTCACTAGGCTAGGATTCCTATCGAAGTTTGTGACCTGGGATAATCACGAATGTAAGACAGAATTTTTAGCAATTATTGTTATAAAATAAACCAAATTTCACAGATACCTGGTCCATTTACAGAGCGCCAAATATAAACACTCTAGTGGAAGGCTGGTGGTACTGGTGGCGTAATTTGCAGTGGCTTTTAACCTGGTGGCGATGCAGTCATAGCAATACTGTTGGCCCCTCCCCCCCTGTTACTTGTCTTCTTGGAATTGTATTTATAGGGCCAAAAACCATGCCATGATAATGGTGTCACCAAATGCAGCATCCGAGGCCCATAAATAGCTCTTCTGGCCTCAGAACACCAGGAATATGAGGCACAATGATCCGCTACTTCTAGCGAGGTGTTAACCACAGCACTGCTCAGCCCAGATTCCTGACCCATCGCAAAGGACGAGTTGCCACTTGCACGCCAACCACACCTTTTCCACTCCCCCAGGCTAATTCCGTAGCTGCTGGGTTTCCCCACATCTTTTACATTCAACCCTGTGTTTCCTAACTACGGACCAAGGCATTTATAGTACATTGCATAACTACTATCTCATTAATCACTCAAATGCACATGCATAATTTGAACAAGATTCAAAAGTTTGACATACCTGAAACATGTACACACACTCAAAGAATTTCCATGACAGATACAACATTATACATAAGCAATGCTACAAATTGACAAAGAAATATCGATACAGATACAGAATAGGCCAAAAACACATGTTAAAACTTATCGTTAAGTAAACAAATATGTGGCTTATGAGGAACAGATCGATCATTGTACCCCATGTTTCTTAACTCCCTACCCAGTCACGGTGGTGGCTGGACTGCTGGTAGGGCCTTACAATTCACGAGTGACTCGTCTGGCTGATTTCATTCAATTTCTTGCAATCACACACCGCACTGCTCGCCATTACTTGTCCGTCCATGCATCAGGTCTGCCTTGTCTCGGCTTAGCTGCGTTTGGTCACTCGCTTTTCCACTTCGCAATTACATCGTCGGCAGTCGACCTGGGCAGCTTTGGAGGGGCTACTCAGGAGACATCGAGGGTGACCAGGCCACGTTCGAAGACACTCTGCTGACACACCGAGCCTGATGTTACTGCTGCTCTACTGACAACACAGCGCTCCCTGCTTCTTTCCATACTGACAGCGCCTCTAGTGACATTTCGCGGTGATTTCTGTATTACACAGGGACATCCAGATAATTCTGGTCAGATAGTACAGATCATACAACTCTTCCCGAGTCCCTCTGAATTTGTCTGAAGATCTTTCTTCCAAATATGACCAGTCACCTCTCATGGAACTTTGTCGGTGTCCGTGTTTCAGTACCGTATGTCAACACTGTTCTCTCTAAAATTTATGCAGCATTACTTAGATTTCTGATCTTTTACGGGGCCATAGCAGCACTTCTTCCCCGACAACGTTCGTTTTTCGACATCAGAGCTGACATTTTACTTGCGATACAAGGTAGGAGTAAACCTACGCACGACATCAAATTTATATGAATTAATGTCTACGTATTGGTATTCATTTCGATTGTGTCTTGTTTACAGCTACGCTCACACTTTTCCTAGAATTGTCTGTAGGTTAATCTATCTTGTAAAGGCTGCTTTCAATACTCTTCTTATACTTGCAATTACACTACTGGTCATTAAAATTGCTGCACCACGAAGATGACTAGCTACAGACGCGAAATTTATCCGACAGGAAGAAGATGCTGTGATATGCAAATGATAAGCTTCTCAGACCGTTCACACAAGGCTGGCGCCGGAGGCGACACCTACTACGTGCTGACTTGAGGAACGTTTCCAACCGATTTCTCATACACAAACAGCAGATGTCCGGCGTTGCCTGGTGAAACCTTGTTGTTATGCCTCGTATAAGGAGGAGATATGCGTACCATCAAGTTTCCGACTTTGATAAAGGTCGAATTGTAGCCTATCGCCATTGCGGTTTAGCGTATCGCGACATTGCTGCTCGCGTTGGTCGAGATCCAGTGACTGTTAGCAGAATATGGAATCGGTGGGTTCAGGAGGGTAATACAGAACGCAGTGCTGGATCCCAAGAGCATCGTATCACTAGCAGTCGAGATGACAGGCATCTTATCCGCATGGCTGTAACTGATCGTGCAGCCACGTCTCGATCCCTGAGTCAACAGATGGGGACGTTTGCAAAACAACAACCATCTGCACGAACAGTTCGACGACGTTTGCAGCAGCATGGACTATCAGCTCGGAGACCATGGCTGCGGTTACCCTAGACGCTGCATCACAGACAGGAGCGCGTGCGATGGTGTATTCAACGACGAACCTTGGTGCACGAATGTCAAAACGTCATTTTTTCGGATGAATCCAGGTTCTGTATACAGCATCATGTTGGTCGCATCCGTGTTTGGCGACACATTAGAACGCACATTAGAAGCGTGTATTCGTCATCGCCATACTGGCATATCACCCGGAGTGATGGCATGGGGTGCCATTGGTTACACGTCTCGGTCACCTCTTGTTCGCATTGACTGCACTTTGAACAGTGGACGTTACATTTCAGATGTGTTACGACCCTGACTCTACCCTTCATTCGATCCCTGCGAAACCCTACATTTCAGCAGGATAATGCACGACCGCGTGTTGCAGGTCCTGTACGGACCTTTCTGGATACAGAAAATGTTCGACTGCTGCCCTGGCCAGCACATTCTCCAAATCTCTCACCAATTGGAAACGTGTGGTCAATGGTGGCCGAGCAACTGGCTCATCACAATACGTCAGTCACTACTCTTGATGAACTGTGGTATCGTGTTGAAGCTGCATGGGGAGCTGTTTATGTACACTCCATCCAAGTTCTGTTTGACTCAATACCCAGGCCTATCAAGGCCGTTATTATGGACAGAGGTGGTTGCTGTTTGTACTGATTTCTCAGGATCTATGCACCCAAATTGCGTGAAAATGTAATCACATGTCAGTTCTAGTATAATATATTTGTCCAATGAATACCCGTTTATCATCTGCATTTCTTCTTGGTGTAGCAATTTTAATGGCCAGTAGTGTATATCAACATCATCTGCATATTCCAGCACTTAAAATTATTTGTTCAGGACAGTCCCCGCTCGTATCGATGCCCGAATCTGTTATCGCGTTTTCCAAGGCTGCATTAAACAGAACGGAGCGTGATCAATATTCCTATTTTAATACACCTTTTGTGATCGCAACACTGAAAGACATGTCGTGTACCTAATTTTACTCGAGGTCTTTTCTATAAGATCTTTCACTAATGCGATCAGTTTATTAGGAATCTCTAATACTTCCTGCGGTGTACTGAGACATCACACAGAAGGAGTTTGCGACAGTTGTACCATGGACTTCCATCCGCAGCTGGAATATCGCTGCGCGCAAACCAGCCACGCAGTCAGCGAGAATGACTCCCCTGGAGCGGCAGCGCCCCTGGGAGAGAGACGCACGCTTAAGTAACCATGCAGGAGTAGAAGTTGTTAACTGAAAGTTGTAGGTCAGTCAGTGTCTTGCTAGGCAGTTCCTACAGAGAGTTCGTCGTGTCTTCAAATCCTGGAGTTGGATAGAAACAGTGACAGACAGCAGACTTAGTCTTCAGTGGACACAGAACAGTGAATAGAATTATCCTGTATGAACTGTCACCGCCCGCCTAGACATGTAAGTACTGTTAGTTTGGAACTGTTCATCGAATAGCTCATCAAGACAGAAGATTAGTTTTCTTCCGACTATTGTTGATAAAACGTCATTTACTTTGCGTTCATGGAACTGCAGTCAACGGAGGACAGATGGACTAAACTTCCATTCTCCAACTGATGTAATCAGCGTTACCAAAGTTGATGGATAAATTTTTCTTTTCGCTTTTCCGTGTTGCTTTCATTATGTGTGTGCTGCCCTAGAAGCCACCCATCCGTTCTACAAGGACATCTACATTAGTCCTTCTCAGCGGCAGTGAGATTGTCATCAAAGTGGACGCCACCAGTCCTTAACATGTCCTCTGCTACGAGTACATACATTTACCGTTTATCAATATCGTCATAGGGTGATCTGAAGTCTCTGAAGAGATGACGTATAACATTCACAAATTCCTTAGACTTTCCTAGTATTTCCCGTATCATGGAGGACTGATCCTTGATGAAATCCAATCTGACAGTCACCAACAGCGTTTTGACTATATAAGGAGCAAGGATTCTAAGGAAGATGTTGGAGAATCATTTGTATGCAATCCAGCAGGGAGGAAATTCCAAGCCTTTGGCAAAGCAATCGACTCCCACAAGGAGAAGCACAATCAGCGGGCGCGGATGCTACACGAAACGATACAGCGAGCTGCACAACACTGCCCACAAAACTTTTATCTACTTTTAGTCATACTTTCTCTAAAGTCACAAGGTTGAGTATAGTGATGTTCTGACAGTAAGTCGAAAAGTGAATTCACCCGATACCTTTTTGTGGCCAGAGCAACAAGGCATTTTCAGAATTGTGAACTCGTAATTTTTGAATGTGGCTTTGGAGTTTGTGCATGATGGTATTTTTATGATGCGCGTGAGAGACATACGCACTCTGAACTGGAAGAGATATTACAGTGTAAAAGGATCCAGATGGTGTCTGAAGAGATCATCAAGTGTGATGCAAAGCAGAAATTGGTGAATCTACAAAACTGTGTGAGGCTGTAATGCCACAATTTTGGCTCGATTGACGAGCGGGTAGTTGGAATATTGGCCAGTTCGAACAGCATTTAAGTTTCGTACGAAAATGAAATAGTTATACAAAGAGATTCTGAATATTATGAACTGCATGATCCATGCGCAATGTGAGTGAAAAGTTACGCGAAATGAAAAAGCAAGTGCTGTAAGTAAAGTAGCGGCAACATCGATACAACGCAGTATTTAATGAAATAACCATTACAGTTGCGTTATAATCACTTAGTGCTGTCAACCGCAAAGAGTATTACCTTTTGCCGAACGCTGGAAAGCCGCTGGCGATCGCTGGAAAGCCGTTGTGTGTTGATGACAGCGATGGAGCGACGTAATGCACACGGTGCAGGAGCCACGCCAGGAAATCGGGTAACTGGTCGAAGTTGATATCACATCTTATCGACATTATACCCCTTACTTATGGCTGGATTTTGCAACATTCGGAGTCGAGCGTGATTTTTCACTGAGGGAGCATTGTTTTGCCGTATAATGAAAACAGTGCCCCAGCGCTAGCGATCACGCAAGGTCTTGGCGTGGGCAAAAGCGTGGGTGTTGAGTTTCTGTAGGACGCTCGTCACCATGTCGAGGATAAATAATGTGCAGAATTCAGTAGCAAGTGTACTTAGTAGTTAAAAGTCTTAGGTCACTCTGTCGAAGAAATGTATTTCAGTTATTTCGTGGAAAGGGGCCCGGGGTTAAGTAAGAGGATTATGTTTGATGCAATGTCATGTGTGAGAATCAGTACTTCTCGTGGGGAAACCTATCGATATCAGAACGTAAATGAAATGGTTTCCATGATCAATAATCATCTGTTTAATTAATGTCGTAACACAGCGTTGTAGTGGTTTCTTCAATGTGAATGTGGAAGAAACATTACTGAGCCTTGCCGGCTTTCATCCTGTCGATTCTCCTCCAGAGATTTTATCCTTTCGGCGCTCCTGATGCGGTCGCGAAGCGGCGCGCACGGAGAGAGCGAGCGAACGTACAGAGGGGGGGGGGGGATGCAGCTATTAACTGCGTGTAGTCGGTAGTGGACACGAGAGGCAACCTTGACGGCGAATACTGTCGCTATGAAAATGTCTATTCGGGTCGGCGCTGAGTTTGTTGAGCGCATTTTGGGATGGACTGCGTAGCGAAGAAGTTTTATGGTCGTTATCCGATACATGTTCCTGGCCGTGCTCACTCGTGACCTGCCTTTTCGATGCTGTTGGACACGGACTTCAACTGACGTAATAAGGTGTTGTCACAGTATGCACGTCTTTCGCAGGAGACACAAATGGCTCTGAGCACTATGGGACTTAACATCTGTGGTCATCAGTCCCCTAGAACTTAGAATTACTTAAACCTAACTAACCTAAGGACATCACCATCACATCCATGCCCGAGGCAGGATTCGAAGCTGCGACCGTAGCGGTCACGCGGTTCCAGACTGAAGCGCCTAGAACCGCACGGCCACACCGGCCGGCTGCAGGAGACACACTTTTGCTGTCCTTCTACCAAGTGGGATGAACGTGAGACAGTTTACTGGTTGATTTTCAACCATGATACTCTGTGTACTATTTATCTTGAGCTTCGCCGCTAGGAAACTTGTTGTGCTATTGTGACTATAGTAATTCGTGTTGGCGTATGGCTGCCTCGACATTCTGGTTTACGATTTAAACGTAGGGGCTTACTGTGTTTTGTTTCTTAATCTTAGTGTTCTACATCTACAACTCATCTACATCTACATCTACATGGATACTCTGCAAATCAAATTTAAGTGCCTGGCAGAGGGTTCATCAAACCACCTTCACAAATCTCTATTATTCCAATCTCGTATAGCGCGCGGAAAGAACGAACACCTACATCTTTCCTTACGAGCTCTGTCTTGTTTCTTTTATGACACAATGTAAGATCTTTAAATGTCTTACACGTATGAACATACGGGCTTCCTATGTCTTCGTAGCAGCGCAAGAGCGATGACGCCTGTTATGTGGCGCTCTCTGGCAACTGCTGAAACTGATTTCTTAAATCACAGAGCGTTTCACTCTCATTTAAAAATCAACTCTTTGAGGACGAGCCATTTAGAAGAATTTCGAGCCCAGAAGATTACATTTGTGTGACATATCTTAAAGTGTAACACGCGCAGATCAACATTATATGTGAAAGCTTAGTTTCTCTTGGAGCTTCTTAACATATAGGCAGTAGAGAGCGGGCGTGGTCATTACGATGATAAATAATCACTCGCACTCCCGTCACTTACTATGAATACTTTTATTCTTCCAGAATGTACACAATGCTTGTAGCGTAGCGCGCATACTGCAAAGAACTGATCTGGTAAAGATACAGTTGTTCTTGTTGCAGTAGGGTAGCGATATTGTCACGGGGTGAGCCACTGGTTCTACGTCTCCACAAATCTTAGAGACCAATACTATAAGTGAAAACTTTGCTTTCCTGGAGCAACACTGTGTATATTGATTTACACAATTAAGTTATCCTATTTGTGTGTTCGCGCTACTTAACAGTGATGTTGCTGTTGACTGACTACATCACATGTCATATGCTCTGAATATCCACTGTAATCGAGTGGCGAGATCACGTAACATGGTCTGTGACTGGCTTACAAAAGCACTTCGCAATCTCTATTTCGATGCTTTGGAGAGTAACATGTGGTGTTTGGTGGAATTTAGTGGAATTTATACTTTCGTGCTACTAAAATATGTAGTGTACATGTTGCTACACATTAAAGATCTTTCTAAAACGTGTTTTTCCCCCCTCCTGAGTTTGGTTTTCTTAGTACCGAGAAATTTTACGCCACTGTATAGAACCACAGCCATTCAAAGGATTTATGTTACTGTCACTTAACTGTCACTTGGCCGGCCGGTGTGGTCATGCGGTTCTAGGCGCTACAGTCTGGAACCGCGCGGCCGCTACGGTCGCAGGTTCGAATCCTGCCTCGGGCATGGAAGTGTGTGATGTCCTTAGGTTAGTTTGGTTTAAGTAGTTGTAAGTTCTAGGGGACTGATGACCTCAGATGTTGAGTCCCATAGTGCTCAGAGCCATTTGAACCATTTTTGAACTGTCACTTAACAAAAAAACGTTCAAATGGCTCTGAGCACTATGGGACTTAACTTCTGAGGTCATCAGTCCCCTAGAACTTACAACTACTTAAACATAACTAACCTCAGGACATCACACAATCCATGCCCGAGGCAGGATTCGAAGCTGCGACCGTAGCGGTCGTGAGGTTCCAGACTGTAGCGCCTAGAACCGCTCGGCCACCCCGGCCGCAGTCTGTTTCAGAAAGCACTGTGTATCACTGGACGGTCCGATGCACCATGTATGGTCATTCCGCCAGGACTTTTTACGGAGTCTTGAATGTTAGGATCCACCAACGACGCAGAATTATTGTAAGGCAAATTTATCATTTTAACCTTTCCTTGAGTAATTTTATGTTAGTGTGATTTCAATTGCTTGTTTAAAATACCTGGGGTTTGAGTGTCATTTGGTTGTTGCTACGAGGCAGTGACAATTTGTTTAACGTGTTTTGGTACTAATTTGATGTTGTTTTATCTAATATTGTTCTAAGTGCATTGCCTTGGGTTTATTAGGTTAGGATTATTTATTTAAAAAAGTTTAAGTTGTAGCAAGTTCGTTATTGTCTTGGGACGAGCGATTTATTGGATTGTAAATTCTTACTACTTGCTCTATCTCTGAGTCTGGGTTGTATGTTTGACCTACGACTTTTGGCCCTTGTGTGTCTTTCTTATTTAGTATACTCTAGCGTTCCGTGTATGCTGTAGGTACAGGCAGTAACAGTTGCCTGTTTTGAAGTTTATTCTGGTTGAGGGAGTACATGTGAGAAAGAGTCGGTCTGAGACTTTTGGTCGGGCCGGCAATTGGTAGTCGACCGGGATAACTGACAGCTGTCCGCGCTTCCTGCCGTGTACGGCGTTTGCGTACATATCTGACAGGCGCCTAGAGCTCAGATATATTTATAAGTCGAGTGTCGTCCACTGGTGCGTGGTTTACAAACTTGAAAGGAATTTCTGTATATGTAATTCTTGCCTGTCCTTTTTCAGGCGTTAGCTAAGTTATGTTTCGGATGAAAGACTTGCATGTTTAAACTTCCTTATTCTATTCATTCAGTTACGAATGCACTTGCAGAGTGTGTGATTTATTGTGTGTAAGTCAGTTTTCTCACTGTTCAGTTTGTCTTCAGTCTAGTCCTCGAGATGCTTAACATCGAAAGCATTTGATTGTAATCTCATTACTATAATCCCATGAAATTTTCAAAAAAATAAACTGGCTTCTGTCCTCTGATCTGTAACGATTGACCGCTATTTTTCTATTGTTAATCATGGGACAATAATCCAATGAAAGCTACGTAGCGTAAATCGGCTACTGCCGTCTGACGTGCAAATAGTAATCACTGTAAAGAAAAGTTGTGCAGAGAGTTGTTATTGAATCCTAATTTGCTGCTTTTACTGATCTGTATCTGTATTAGAATTATTGTCTCAAGGAAAAACTTGCGCATTTTCAGATATCTGATAAACACTCAACTGGCAACATTTTTTATTGTAATTGTTGTCTGAATTAATCCTCTACGTGTATGAAATTTTGTGTCCAATAAAAGGTGGATGAAGTTCTCCCTGCTCGCAATGTCCAGATCTTCCACTGAGTCATTTATGGGAGTTTTACAAGTCGCTTACGTATCCCCTTATCAATTACTGTTAAATGAGACCGGGAGAGCGTAGGCACTGTTAGGTAAGTGTGTTATGTGCAAAACGAACAATAAACCAATAGTTATTTAACTTGTACTCTTAGTATTTCAAAGTGACATCTTTCATTCTTCAGTCAGATAACATCGATATTTGCAAGCACAAGAGACACGTATTCGTACTTGGCGCATGGTCAGGTCATTTTGGCAACGAAGCGTGAACTGCATGTAAAGCACCGATAGTGTAATCCGATAGCCGCATACTTAAGCTTGAAAAAAAAAATTAACAAAGAGAGGAATGAGGAGCCACACAAAGCGTCAAGGAATTAGTTCTAGTGAGTAGTGAGGGTTTTTCAAGACCTCCCAATGCCGCCGTTGCAATAAGAACTTGACGTTGGCTGCGACATGGAAACGTGCATCGTCATCCTGCACGAAGGTCTCTCAATAGACGTGGACGTTTGCGCCGCATAGCCATGCGCAAATCTCACTCCAGAATTCGGCAATAGCAGTCACTGCTGACGGTTTCTCCCTCAGGCATCCTCGTAGCAGAATGCCACACCCAGCGTAATCTTGAGCAGACTGGCTACCTCTCCATAGTTCTGAGACGTCGCGAACCTAGACGACACCATTCATTCGACTGACGCTTTAATTCAGGCTCGTAGGCTCTCACCGGTGGCGAAAGTTCCCAACAGGAACGCGTCTGTTTTATTGCGGTTTCTGAGACCTGGTACTCAGGGAAAGGCAGGATTCGGTGTGGACGGCACCGTAATCACTTACCGTTGGTTGCTTAGTTTTTTTTTAATCTCGTGCGCTTTATTTGGAAAAAATTGCAAATAAAGTTGACAATAAGGAACAATTATCAAATTTCACTATTAAGAGACAACATCTAATTAAAAATTCTTAAGACAAATTGCATTCACGGCTGAAGGCCTTATTGACAAGAAATTCAAATTATTCGTCAGCTTAAGGCCCCAGTAGCAATAACTCAAAAAACAATCTGACAGCTGAAAGCCTGGATAGCAAATTCTGGAGAAGCAATTAAACTTCTTTGACAGATATATGAAGAACAATCATCAACATTTCAGTGTTAAGATATTATGTCTAGTAAAAATTTCTTAAGACAAGTTACACTCACGGCTGACGGCCTTATTAACAAGAAATTCAAACTCTTTGTCAGCTGAAGGCCCAAACAGTAATAATTCAAATTAAAATATTAAAAAAAAATCAGGCATCACAATCTGACCAAATGAAGAGAGAACTGGCCCTCAGACAATGCTCGAAGGATCGACCTGGGAAGATCGCTCAACTTCGTAACCGATGAGACAGCCAGCCAACAGTTGTGTTTACTTAACCGGATGGCAACACAAACTACTGACAGTTTAAACGCGGACCAAAACTCTTGCAAAATCTACCTAATGTCTGATAACCAATACAACGATGGAATAACCCAGGTAAGGCGGAACCGGCGGACAGCACTGCGTCTTAAGAATCCGCTGTTTAGAACATCCAGAAGCAGAAGGAACCACTACGACCAAAGTACTCCAAAAGAAACAAAATATTCGAAACACAATCGAGGAGGCTGTCGAACTACACGCCTTACCGGACAGCAGCTGCAAGGCGAGGAAAGGTACACTGTCGCGAAAATAAGCTAAACTCCAGGGCAGGTAACTGGGGCGTTAGCTGCCAATAGGCAGAAAAATAACGCTGGTTTAAATGGTTCAATAGGCTCTGAGCATTATGGGACTTAACATCTGAGGTCATCAGTCGCCTAGAACTTAGAACCACTTAAACCTAACTAACCTAAGGACACCACACACATCCATGCCCGAGGCAGGATTCGAACCTACGACCGTCGCGGACGCGCAGTTCCAGACTGAAGCGTCTAGAACCGCTCGGCCACACCGGATGGCCCGCTGGTTCAACTTCACCAATAAAAACACAAGGAATTCAATGATTAATAATAAGAGTTGGAGGACAGCTTATTGATTTCACCAACTCCAAACACTCCACTCGTTGTTCTTCGTCTCAGCAACGCTGTGAGCAGCAGCGCGCGAACAAACGGCGTGATCTCAAAATAGTGGAGGTTTCACTACTGGTTTAATGTTCACTCAACTCAAACGTCCTGGGTCCGGTGGACAACGAGGTTGTGGCCCTCGCAACTACAGCCCCTCGATCCGGCAGTGCCTCCGGGCATATCCTCGTGCTGCCGGACCTCAATGCTGCTCCTTCCCAACCGAACTCTCCTACACACTCCGACCCAGAAAACAGTTGACGTCCATAGATAGTGCCACCGTACTAGATATCACTATTTCGTATTGCCACCTGGAATGTTAGGTCAATGTGTCCAAGGTACATTGACGATGCCCAAGAGGTTGATTTCATCCGTAAGACTGCAGTAATTGACAGAGAGCTCCATCGTTTTAATGTAGACATTGCGGGACTGCAGGAGACGCGGCTTCCAGATGCGGGCTCTATCAGGGAGGATAATTACACGTTCTTCTGGCAAGGGAAGTCTCAAGACGAGCCAAGACTTCATGGCGTAGGATTTGCTGTTAAAAACGCCCTCCTGGACTGTACTGTGCCACCATCCGGTGGAACAGAGCGAATTATTGATTTGGAAATATGCTCCTCAAGTGGCACTGTCTACATCCTAAATGTGTACGCTCCTACCTTATCATCCAGCATCGAAGAGAAGGATCTGTTTTATGACTTACTCAGTGACAGAATAACCAAGGTACCTAGCACCGAGACACTGTATATTCTAGGGGACTTTAATGCTAGAGTTGGATCAGATAACGACATATGGCCGAATTGCCTGGGACATCATGGGGTGGGAGAAATGAATGAAAATGGCCAGAGACTGCTTGAAGTTTGCTGCTTTTATGGACTCTGTATCACAAACACATATTTCCAGCTTAAGGATCAGCACAAGGTGTCTTGGAGACACCCGCGCTCTCATCACTGGCATCAACTTGACTTAGTCATAGCTAGGCGTACTGGTCTCAAAAATGTGCTACTGACACGAAGTTATCATAGTGCTGATTGCAACACAGACCACGCTCTAGTGGCGTGCACATTGAGGCTCACTCCTAAGAAATGTCACCACGCTAAACCGAGAGGTCATCCCCGTATCAACACAGATCATGTTCATGACACACAAAGAAAGCAGGATTTTGCCAGTAATTTTGAAAGTGCTTTCCCAGGAAACGTGCAAGCAGAAAGGAATGTTGATAAGAAATGGGCAAAACTCTCTGGTGCAATCTACAACTCAGCACTATTGGCCTATGGAATAAAAGGAAAAAGAAATAAGGACTGATACGAGCAAAATTTGGAAGAAATGGAACCAGTCACTGAGGCTAAACGGAAAGCCCTGCTTGCTTACAAAAGAAACCCAAATGAAATAACTCGAGATGACCTACGAAAAGCAAAGAACAGGGCACAGCAAACATCCAGGAGATGCGCAAATAACTACTGGCTGAATTTATGTGTAGGTATACAGAAAGCGGCCGACTCTGGGAATGCTAACGCAATGTAGGATGGTATTAAGAAAGCAATTGGACCAACTGTCAGAAAAACAGCTCCTCTGAAGTCCAAGACGGGTAAAGTCATTACTGATGAAGGCAAACAAATGGAACGTTGGGTTGAACACTACCTCGAGTTGTATGCAGTCGAGAATGAAGTTAGCAAGGATGCATGTGACGCCATCAAACAAATGCCAGTTGTGGAAGAACTAGATGCAATGCCTACTATGGAAGAACTTAGTAGAGAAATAGATTCTCTTGCTAACAGAAAGGCCCCAGGTGAAGATGGGATCCCTGCAGAGGTTATTAAGTATAACAAGTCTGTTCTTCTCAAACATTTATATTCACTTATCACAGCCAGCTGGGAAGAAGGTTATGTCCCGATGAGTATGCGGAATTCGAGGATAGTTACTCTATATAAACAGAAAGGGAACAGAAGTGACTGTAACAATTACCGAGGCATTTCACTACTAAGTGTAGCCGGGAAAGCTTATGCAAGAGTCATCCTAATGCGATTACAGATCTTAGCTTCCAGAATCTACCCAGAATCTCAGTGTGGCTTCAGGCCCGGCCGATCAACCGTAGATATGATCTTCTCCTTAAGACAGCTACAAGAGAAATGTCGTGAGCAGCAGAGGCCACTTTATATTGCTTTCATTGACCTTGTTAAAGCGTTTGATTTAGTGAGCAGAAATGGGCTTTTCAAACTGTTGCAGAAGATTGGATGCCCACCTAAACTACTGCAGATAATTGACTCTTTCCATGAGAAAACACAAGCAACAATTTACTTCAACGGTAAAACATCAGAAGCGTTCCCTGTTAATAGCGGTGTGAAACAGGGATGTGTGTTAGCTCCTACATTGTTTGGGATTTTCTTTTCCCTTCTGCTCAGATTTGCCTTTGAAGACTGTGAGGAGGGAGTGTATCTACATACGAGGTCTGATGGAAATCTTTTCAACATTGCTCGCCTCAAGGCCAAGACCAAAGTAAATACAGTTGTTATCCGTGAGTTGTTACATGCGGACGATGCAGCTCTAGTAGCGAACACAGAAGATGAGCTGCAGTATATAATGAACAAATTATCAAATGCCTTTGAAAAGTTTGGTCTACTCATCAGCCTTCAAAAGACTAAGATCATGGCGCAGAGCACTACCAACCTTCCATCCATTAGCATTGATGGCAATCCTCTGCAGATAGTTGATGACTTTACCTACTTGGGATCCACAATATGTAGCAACTTGTCCATGGACACTGAACTTACTAACAGAATCGCAAAGGCATCATCTGTCATGGGTAGATTGAAAAACAGAGTATGGAACAACGGACTGCTTACCACAAAGCTAAATTAAATGTGTACAACGCTTGTGGTATAAGCACCCTCCTCTATAGCTGTGAGACATGGACAACTCTTTCTAGGCATGAATCTCGACTCAACAGCTTCCACCTCCGTTGTCTCCGGAAGATCCTTCAGATCTCTTGGAGAGATAGAGTACCCAACACCGAAGTCTTTCATCGTGCAAGCACAACCAGCATCTTTGCACTCCTGAGTCATCGACGTCTAAGATGGTTGGGACATGTCAGGCGCATGGATCCTGAGCGGATACCGAAACAGCTGCTGTACGGCGAACTTCAGGAAGGTGTGAGGCCAGTGGGATGACTGTATCTTCGTTTCACGGATGTCTGCAAGAGAGACCTGACCAAGACCAGAATCAATCCAAGTCGCTGGGAAAGCATTGCAGATGACCGTGTCAAGTGGCGAGTAACCGTGCCCAACGGCGTCAAGTTCTCAGAGGAAGAACGCACACAGGAACAAATCAGGAAGAGGACAAAGCTAAGAGACAGAGCGGCTTCTGTTCGAAGTCCCTCAAATTTCACATGTCCAAACTGCAGTAGGGACTGCCACTCTCGAGTGGGACTTTTTAGCCACAGCAGACGCTGCAGACTCTGAACCAAGCATGCTACACCATCATCCCTCAAGGATGGACGGATGCCATTCACATTCACTAGATATCGATAACCGCTGCTGCTGCAACTCGTGGACAGACAACGCTAGAAAACGAAGTGGTGCCAGTAAACACAATAAGAAAACGAGACGCCAATATCCCTATTCCACGATGCCAACCTACCAACGGCACCAACGCGAACCGCAACACGGCTGAGTTTCTGCCCAGGTCGATACCAGCTGAAGTATACCGGTGCCATTTCTGTACGTTCGTGAGTCGATGTGGAACTCATCGAGTCACAGCTGCCCTTACGTTAACGCATTTCTTTTATATAAATGCTAGGTGTCTGCTATTTCCTCAATGGGCAATGGATCCACAACTTTCAGTGCGGATGCATATATACGTTCGAACTTGAGCGGGAATCTAAAATTAGCGAGCACGGAACATGGACCAGGACTGCGATTACGTAGTGCTCTGCGGGAATTGAGTCAGCCAGGGTACGTGCCGACATAGTCCGCGCTTGTACGATAAACACTGTGTCCGGGTGGTGCAGTTGTTAACGCAGCTGCCTAGCAAGCAGTTCCGGTCCGGCACACTCTTTCCCTCGTGGCCGCTGAGTCCGCATGAACTCCCGATGCAGCTGACATCACGAGTTCCTTCCCTTTCATTACCTTTCGTCCCCCGGCACCTTCACTTTACATGATTGACACATTTCATCATGTGTCACTCTATTAGATGAGTGAGGCGAACCTCTACGGATAATTCACGGATCGATCGATCGTCCAACGAGAACGAGACCACGTGTCATTCTGTTCTCCGTAATGGATGTCCGGCCTGTGCCGTCTCATTCCAATCTACATGAAGGGTCTTAACCCTACACGCGAGAGGCCTTTAAGGTAATGCGTCCTCTCCACATCCTTCAAGTAACCCTCGATAACTTTCTGATGCATTTTATGTCACGGAAAGCCTCGATTTTGATCCACGAAAGTTGATCACTTTTGAAAACGTGCTTTACACCAGTGAAATCGACACACTTCACTTAAACGCCACAATGCACACCACATCCGCGCCCAGTAGCTGAGTGGTCAGCGCGACAGAATGTCCTAACGGCCGGGGTTCGATTCCCGGCTGGGTCGGAGATTTTCTCCTCTCAGGGATTGAGTGTTATCCTAATCATCATCATTTCATCCCCATCGACGCGCAAGTTGCAGAAGCGGCGTCAAATCGAAAGACCTGCACCCGGCGAACTGTCTACTCGACGGGAGGCCCTAGTCCTACGACATTTATTTAATACACACCACACATCAACAACACCACCTGACCACTCCATATCCTATTCTGCCATCTCCCTCGACTGCCAGCACTGCGTTCCCACTATTTTATTTACAGTCCTCGTACTTCCGCACTTGAATTACGAGGAGCGTTCAATAGGTAATGCAACAAATTTTTTTCTTGGACGGTTTCGTTGAAATATGCGGAACCTGTTGTGGGACATGGTGGAGAAGTCTCACTTCGGTCCATACACTTTCATGAGTTTGCGATACGTGGCGGTTCTATACGCAGCCTCCAGAATGGCGTCCGTAACGGAAGTGTGTTTCAAGCAGAGAGCTGTCATTGATTTTCTTTTGGAGGAAAACCAGAGCATCGCAGATCCTGATAGGCGCTTGCAGAGTGTGTACGGCGACCTAGCAGTGACCAAAAGCACGGTGAATCGTTGGCGAGGTGTCTGTCGTCATCGGAACAAGGTCGCGAAACCAGTCCCATCTGCCTCGTGCCGGCTGGCCGCACGCAGCTGTGACTCCTGCAATGTTTGAACGTGCGGACACTCTCATTCGCTGTGATCGACGGAGCACAATCAGACATACCGTTTCTCATCTGGACGACTCTGCTGCTAGCGCTGACAATTTCGTCCACTAGCTGGGTTGCTGAAAGGTGTCAACATGCTGTGCACCTCACCGCGTAACAGAAGACAATAAAGAGAGAAGCGGGGCCATCTGTGGTGAATTGCTTGCTTGTTACGGGGCTGACAGTGACAATTTTGTGTCCAGTATCGTCATATGCAGTGAAAGATATGTTCTTCACTTCGACCCGGAAAGCAGTGGGTACCATGCGGGCACACAGGACATCTCAATAAGGTGACATGAGACCGTCGCATTGAAGAGGGAGTATGTTGAAAAATACGGTTTTGTAGACAAAAGAGAGGGGAATAATATTGTGAATTGGAATCCTGAACAAAACAAACCTGCTTTGATAAATAAAAGAGTTGCATAACTTATTGAACGATCCTGTTATAAACTTCACTTCCTATGATAATTGCGATGTGAAACTGCTGTGAAGTACTTTACATGCGAAATCTTTCAGTCCAGTGAGTATTCTGTAATTAAACGTGATTTCGAAATCAATTTTGATACTCGGCTAAATTATCTGAACTTCGTCTTCACATGCGAAGAACTTCATTCATTCTTCCCCCCCCCCCCCCCCCCCCCCGGCCACGTCGACCATAAATCTCTTGTCTGAACGACATCTACATGTACATCTACACCGTACTCCGCAAGCCACCTAAAGGTGTGTGGCGGATTGTACTTCTGGTGCCACTAACTGCTAACCCCTTCCGTGTTCCACTTGCGCATAGGAAGAACGATTGTCACCAAGCCTCTGTATTAGCTCAAATGTCTCGACTTTTCTCGTCGTTGTCCTTACGTGAGAGTATGTGGGACGAAGTAATATGTTGTCCGACACATCCCGGAGAGTGCTCACACGACATTTCAACAATAAAATGTTCCATGATGCACGACGCCTGTCTTGTAACGTCTGTCACTGGGGTTTGTTGAGCACCACTGTATGGCTCTCGCGCTACTAAACGATCCCGTGACGAAATACGCCGCTCCTGGTTGCATCTCTGGTGCCTCTTCCGTTGGTCCTACCAGGTAAGGGTCCCATATTGATGAACAGTACTCAATAATAGGTCGAAGAAATGCGTTGTAAGCTACTTCCTTTGTGGATGAGTAAAATTTCCTATGAATCTCAGTCGGGCATCTGCTTTTCCTGCTACTTCTTTTACGTGGTCATTTCATTCACGGTCTCTGTGGATAGTTACTCCTAGACGTTTCACGGTAGATACTGTTTCCAGCAATTTTGAAATATTATTTCTCATGACTGAAAAATTATTTTTGTTCCACAACACCATCAGCCACCTTCTCCCAGCCCTTTTCAGTAGCAGGAACGCGACTCGGTAGTGATATGGTTCAAAAAATGGTTCAAATGGCTCTGAGCACTATGGGACTCAACTGCTGAGGTCATTAGTCCCCGAGAACTTAGAACTAGTTAAACCTAACTAACCTAAGGACATCACAAACATCCATGCCCGAGGCAGGATTCGAACCTGCGACCGTAGCGGTCTTGCGGTTCCAGACTGCAGCGCCTTTAACCGCACGGCCACTTCGGCCGGCTCGGTAGTGATACCTCTCACTATATCGGAGAATTTGTAAACTCGTCCCCTGATATCCTCTAGCTCTGGTCGCCGTCCTAATGTATGGGGTGCATAAGGAGCGACCCCAGAGATCTTAAAGATAGGATCCCGTAGTGCCAGGTTCAGGAAAGGTCCGAGACAGATGCAGGTTAGCACAGAAGTCGTCAAATACAGATCAAAGACTAGATTCATTTCATCAGTCCGTCTCATTTCCACAAAGCATTCTTCGCGAAAGTTATTAATTTCTGATAACGCCATGTGTCACAAAGATACAATCTGCTCTAAACCTAATACCAACACGTTCTACTCAATAATTCTCCAGATCAGTGCAGTATACTATCGAGGACGAGTTACCAGCCAGACACTCATCCACACAGCTGCGCCCTCTCACACATACTGCTTCACAGCACTTGCTGCACAATGGTGCACTTGAAACCAGACCTAGTGTTGAGGCCAAATCCAAATACAACCAGTCATATATAGAGCATCTTTCTGGGATACTTGTGATATATATATATATATATATATATATATATATATATATATATATATATATATATATATATATATATATACGTGTGTGTGTGTGTATATATATGTATATATATGTACAAGTAACTAAGATAAAGAGTTGAAAATGACTCCTCCAAACCCACAGTAAATCTGTAGAAGTGTACGTTAATATAGCACGAAAGGCTAAAATCATCGTAAATAATCGTTGAGCAACCATTCATCATGGGTGTCTATTTAATCATTCAGTGCCATAAGGGTCCAATGAAACTAATCCGCGTATGGTCGACCACGACTGCCAGAAGGACTTAAAGCAGAAAAATACAAAATTATTTTAAAGAAATTTCACCAAAGTGCGAAAGTAAAAACAGTGAAAAAAATCAATGCATATTCTTTATAGCATATAACAGCAACAAGTTACCTGATCTTTATGCATTATAGGAAATGCAGACTCATCAAAGTAGAAAAATCCAGACAATCGAGAAAAAAGCGTTAGCAGACTATTTAAACTTAGCGTTGCATAAATTCATGAAAATGCTGTACACTTCAATTAAAAAATATTTCACTCAGAAAAGATTTCTGATGAAGTTTAGCAAAATCTCAGAAAAAAAGAATATGTTATCGCCTAATCTGCACAAGCGAAAAGGCAAAAATCTCTGTTATCTGCTAGTAAATTATATAAAAATGAGCACACATATAGTGAAAAGACTAACCATCATTATACAATTGTTAAATATGAGAATCGTGTCACAAAACTGTACGCAAGCAGTACAGTATATATATGTAAAGTTGACACAAAAATATTGTGCAAACAAACATGTAAAATGTTACGCATTAGAAGTTATGGTAAATAATATCCATATAATTAGAGAAAGAGCAAAACACATTATTTCAACAGGTAAGCATTTTCAAGCAAACTGATAGTGACAGGAACGTAAGTAAAAATGCAAAATTATACGTAATCATTTATTTCTGTGAAAGGTGCAAACGATTCTGATGAAACTATAAATATGTTTGATCAAATTCTAAAGCGACAATTAGGGCAGGAAATTGCCGAGTGATTCTTACACACAGACATCCACATTTTGAACAATTATCAATGAATTTTCTGTCCACAGAGTTTCACAAAATGTCGCCGTCCTCCTATTTTCGTCTGAGTGAAATCTACCGGTATTTCTCGTTTATTTCTTCTACTTGTTTCTAAAAGTGTGAGATCGATATTAAAAGTGTTCACGCCAGACTAAGGCATGTGAAAAAATTGGCAGCTGTTTACATATCTGCCACCGTTTTCTAAGCCTTTCACCATACTTAAAGCAACCCTCTCAAATTGACCAACTTCACGTGATTCGTTTTATTGACTACCGGTGTAGGCCTGCAGATTGAGAACGTAAAATGTAGCGATATCACATACAGTCAAAACGCCAATCCATATTTTCATTGCCCAAGTGGACATCTGGCACGAAATGTAGCAAGTTGTTCGTCAATTGCTACGTTGCCGACAGGTACATGAGCGTTTTGGAACGTCTTTGTACACATTTCAGATATTTCTCTGATGGGAGCCTACTCCTCAGGGACATGACTGCGGTGTCTCACATGCTTGTCACCAAATCGGATGCATCTTCAAAGTTGCGTAAAAAGATTTCTAGCCATTGCCTAACTAAAAATTAGTCTACCATCCTCTTTATTCGATATATTTTTAATTTCCTTCATTGTGAGCCTAGTCAGCAACTGCTGTGATCAGTACACCGATAAAGCACTCCAGTTCAGCGGTATTTATTGGAGTCCATCTACTGCCGTATTCAAGAATTCCCTCTTTATTAGTCCACTTTAATATTTCATCAGCTATGTTCTTTCTCTGAAATACTTGAAAATCTGATTGTATAGTGTCCACACTTTTTACTGAGAATTTTGCAGGGCTTGGATTTACTCTCACTATCTTGTATCCGTCATCTCATTCAGAAGTTATTCTCAACGCGTGTTTGTATCACGCTTCTTCTTTGTGTTTTTACCTATCTCGAACAGATCGAAAAATTTATCGTGGCACTAGACACTACCTCACATATGTAGTAACTTATAATACAATAAGTACTTGCCTATAAATGTCAGAGGTATGTATCAATCCCTTCCGAGGCTGGCCGTGTAAGACCGGCGGAACACTTTTGTGTTTGCATAGGAAAAGTATCGATGGAACCAAAATAAGTTCACAGATAAACATAACGTTGACATATGGTAATTCAAATGAAATTATCACACGTACTGTGACATTTCCATAGTATTGCTTAGCTCGACTGCACATTTACATCGTTGGAACTAAAAGAAAGAAAACTGTAAGCATCAAAAGGAAAATGAAGAGAAGTGTTATACGCTGGAATGTAAGACGTCTTTCAAGTTACAACTTGTACATTCCTACTCACCTCTTTCCCGAGTACTGTGGGTCTGTAAGCAACGAGGAATTATACACGTCCACCGAGAAATTTTCAGTGCGAATGAAAGACAAAACAAAATTAATATTTGGATACGATTCTGTATGTCTTCCTACATAAGAGAGGGTGAAGAGCGTAGCTCCCTTAATACCACTGATCAGTCTAAGCATTTTTTTTTATTCTGTTGCATCATTCACATTTTAGGAATTATAAATTTAGAATATTACATTCAACAGAAAATGCACTGGTGCCAGGCTGAATTACTGTGCCTTCAGTGGAATTCTTCGAAACAGAAATGTGAAATTGTAAAGTAGCTTAATGAAAGAGCTTAATTTATTTACTCATGACCACATGAGAGTCCATCCATCCGAAAACCACGAATTTTAGCTGTTTGTGGAATCATACATGGGAAAAATTGAATTTAGTCGCGTAGTGTCGGTCGCATGTTTACCACTCATCCATACAGTGGTCTAACGTATACGGACACCCAGAGTGTGACAGTTATTCAACTATATGAAAAAAACGTAAATTAGTTACAAACTACCGTGTGCACACATTTTATTCAACATGTGAACGTCACTACAGATATTCGGATTTAAGTTATGAAATGTTCGATAAGCCTGCCATTGGCGATGATGTGGCGCAGACGAATAGCAAAATACTGCATGACCCGTTGAAGGGTAGGAACATCGATGCTGTTGATGACCTCTTAAATGGCTGTCCTGAGCTCGGCAATAGATTTTGAGGTTATATCTGTACACCTCGTCTTGAGCATAGAACCAAAAAAAAGTTGTCGCAGCTGTCCATATCCGAAGAACACTGCGGCCAATCAAGACTCATGCTAGAATGCGATCCCCAAAGTGGTCCGCCACTCTCCTGCTTCTAATGGGTCAAGCTCCGTCTTGCATGAACCACATCTTGTCGAAATCAGGGCATCTTTCAATAATGGGGATGAAATCATCTTCCAAAACGTTCACATACCCTTCGGTATTCACAGTGCCATAAAGGAATACAGCACCGATTATTCCGTGACTGGACACTGCGCACCACGCAGTCACCCGTTGAGGGTGAAGAGACTTTCCGATCGCGAAATGCGGATTCTCAGTCCCCAAACGCGCCAATTTTGCTTATTGACGAACCCAGCCAAATGAAACTGGGCTTCTTTGCTGAACCAAACCGTACAGCGCATACTTGTTCCCATCAAGCCCCGCGGCCGACCATGCAGGTTGAGCGCTCTAACGCAAACCATCCAGAAGTTACGACGATTTTATTTCATATAGTTTAATAATTGTCACCTTGTATTAGTGGACATTAATACGGAGTGTGTCCACCCTTAACCTTTACGATGGCCAGCGTTCTGTTGGGGACACCTTCAATGAAGTATCTGAATGTCTGTGGAGGAATGGCAAGACATTCTTGCTCAAGAGCCGAAACCAGAGGAAGTAGTGATACAGTCCGCCGTGATCTGCAGCGAAACGTTATAACTCATCCAAAAGGTGTTTAATTGGGATCAGGTTTAGAATCGGGGCAGGACAGTCCATTTCATGAACGTTAATTTACACAAACTACTACCCGACTGATGGTGCTGCACGACTGGCTACTCTGTCATGCTGATCAGTCAGTCATCGCTTCCGAACAGTCCTCTAGTATACGCAGTACACAATGCTCCAAACCGCGTTCGTTTCCTTCCGCATTTCCGTGTTTTCTTAAGCTCGGCAAGGGAATCGAACCGTAATCATGAAAAACACCCTCATACCTTAACAAGAAATCCTTCTTACTTAACTTCTGGTAATACACGTGATGGCAAGCAATGTTCTTCAAGCATTCGACAAATAAAAACTCCTCCATAGAATTTCGGGACGCTATAGCATGAGTCATCATTCCAAAAAGCTCGTTTCCAGTCATCTGCTGCCCAATGGAGCGGCTCTTTTCTCCAAGTCGAACGTCGCTTAGCACTTGACAGCGGAGATTTGTGGCTTATGATTAGCTGCTCGACCATTATACGCCACTCTCTTCAGCTCAACAAGCACAGACAAATGCTAGCTCAACTCAGGGCACGTCACATTGGCTTCACGCGGAATCTGGCGAAACGCCGAGACGTCATTTGGAATACGGGAAGCGAGAACCGGAAAGCAAGAGCTCTTCACGTGCATTGTTAATGCAACAAATTTCCAAACCCATGCGTTGATATAAATAAAATTCAGTTGTTTATCGCCTATTCTTCTTTCTAATCGTTTTGTAGTACTATGAGCAAAATTAGAAATCACTGCACTATTGCTGAATGCAATAATGCCCCATACAAAACTGCGGAAGTCGTTTGCCATCGTTTCCGGCAACACAGGACAACTGTAGCGCAAACTGGTCTCACGATGCAAAAAATCCTGATCATGTTAACGTGAATAATGCAAGGATATGCTGAGATCATTGCCTTCCTGAAGAATATGAGCAGGACGCAAAAAATGTGCTTTTGGGTTTTCCCCAGAAAAAATAGCTAAACGTGACTTTTTCCATCACAAGAAATTCCAAATTAGCTTGGAGATGCATTTAAGGTTTTCGCAAGCATCTGCAAGGGCAATGTTCAGGTGACTGCCAGATATTCATCGTCTTTAGAAACACTTTCTACGTTTTATTGTCTTTGGAAATATTCGCATATTATTTTTTTAGCGTTTACAAACGTTTCGCTTCTACAACGACAATAATGCTATCTGAAAACAGATTTGCCTTTCTAAATAAGAGAAGAGTACCCAGTCTGCCTTAGAAGCTCTACCTCTGTAGAAAATTAAATTAGATCAGTCGATCAGCACAGAGGCAATTTTTGACGTAGACGTTACCATTCAACACGAAACAGACATATTAAATACCGAGGCACAACTGCTGAGGACAGAAAACTACGCTTTGAAAAATAAGAATCAAGGTCCTGCAAACCAAGTATTCCATGAGTGTTGTGGAAGTAAGTAGATGTGCTTCTCCTAGATCTACACGACTACTCTGCATTTCGTAACTAAGTGACCGGCAGACGGTTCAGCGAACCATCTTCAAGTTATTTCTTTACAATTCCAGTCTCAAGAAACTCGATAGAAATACGGACATTTCAGTCGCTCTGTGCGAGCTCTGATTTCTCTTATTTTATTATTATGATCGTTTCTCCCTCTATAGATGCTCGCTTTCGGAGAACAAATAAGATGATTGAAGTTTCATGAGTAGATCGTGCAAAATTCGCATATCATATCTGTGACACTCTCTCCCCTGCTTCGCGATAATACAAAACGAGCTGCTTTTCCTTGAACTTTTTCAGTGCCTTCGGCAAATTCTATCTTATTCAGATCCTACACAGCACAGCAATACTCTAGAACAGGCCGTCTCTTTAGTACACCTGATGCGTTCTGTAATTGTTCTGCCAATAAATCGCAGTCTTTGGTTTGCTTTTCCCCTAACATTATCTACCTGGTCGTCCCAATTTAAGTTATTCGTAATTTTAATACCAAAGTGTTCATTTTAATTCACAGCTTTTAGACTCGTGTGATTTATCGTGTAACCGAAATTTAAGTTGTTTTTTTTTGGGGGGGGGGGAGGAGACCAGACAGCGAGGTCATCGGTCTCATCGGTTTGGGGAAGGAAGGGGAGGGAAGTCGGCTGTGCCCTTTCAAAGGAACCATCCCGGAATTTGCCTGGAGAGATTTAGGGAAATCACGGAAAACCTAAATCAGGATGGCCGGACGTGGGATTGAACCGTCGTCCTCCCGAATGCTAGTCCAGTGTGCTAGCAACCGAAATTTAGGAGATTCCTCTTAGTGCTCATGTGGATGGCCACACACTTTTCATTATTTAGAGTCAATTGGCAGTTTTCTTCTGCAGTAAAACAACACATCAGACAATGTTTTACAGCAGGCCGGATTTGACTCTACATTGGCAGTTACCCAGTCTCAGACAAAACTCGACCGGATTCAGATTTCACCGCCGGTAATGTCCAGATCTCCGTAATACCCAGAAGTGGGCTCACTTCTCGTTCAATTGACGGGTTCAATAAAATAAAGGAGTTTTAAGTAATACTTTGCAGTTTTCATGAGCTACATGTTGCTAATTGTGACGGAACGATGCAAAAGATCATTTTTACAATAACTTCGAAATATCCCGAAATGCGTCACAAAGTGGTTTCTCTCTACATAATGCTGTAAGTAGGCTGTTTAGGTTTTTTTATTGGTAACGCCACCTCTGTATGAAAATCACTGGCTGTGCTGTGTGCAGTCTGTGGTTGCTTTGCATTGTTGTAATACTCGCCATTGTAGTGTTAGGCAGCTGGCTGTGAACAGCGCGTAGCGTTACACAGTTGGAGGTGAGCCGCCAGCAGTGGTGGATGTGGGGAGAGAGATGGCGGAGTTTTGTAATTTGTCATGAACTGATATATATATTATGACTATTATGGTAAATACATTGTTTGTTCTCTATTAATATCTTTCATTTGCTAACTATCCCTATCAGTAGTTAGTGCCTTCAGTACTTTGAATCTTTTATTTAGCTGGCAGTAGTGGCGCTCACTGTATTGCAGTAGCTTGAGTAGCGAAGATTTTTGTGAGGTAAGTGATTTGTGAAAGGTATAGGTTAATGTTAGTCAGGGCCATTCTTTTGTAGGGATTTTTGAAAGTCAGATTGCGTTGCGCTAAAAATATTGTGTGTCAGTTTAAGCACAGTCAAGTATAAATTGTTCTAAGGGGACGTTTCATATGTCGACCCTTAGCCGAGGATACCTCACTGGAATCTTCTGATTTTTTCTTGTAGTTTGTGTAATTAGTGTAGATTTTGTTTATTGCTGGCGCGTATTTGTAGAGAGAATTTCCTTTGTAGTTGTAGTTTTTCATTGTTGTACACAGTTGTGGCATGCATTTAGATTTGCACCAAGTATATCACAGCTGCAATTAACTAGATATTATTTTCAGTGTTATGTTAATGTGTTCTCTTATTTTTGCTCTTCAAATTGTGCTTTTCTGTGTTATCGTGTGAAATATTGTGACAATAATGGCGTGTGAAAAACGTAACGCTAGGCTCCAAAGTAAACTGAGAAATAATAGTGACGACGAGCGTAGCTTATCAGCACCACTGTGTAATGAAGTAACAGACATTCAAAGTAGTAATTTGGTAATTGTGCATAGGGAAATGGAGCGGGTGGCAAACAATGGCGTGGACAGTAAAACAATTAGTGAAGAGGGAAGCATTATTGATCGATCGGTCAGCAAGAGCTCGCCTCAGGAATCGGGAATGACAGGACACAATTTTGCAAATATTGTAGACTCAGGTTTTGGGTTCTCACCGTTTTCTCAAATGAGTCAAGACACATTTTCCGCTTGTCAAAATGTGAATGTTGCCGGTGCAAATTCACTGCCGAGAAGCACTGAGGAACATGTTTCAGACACCAGTGCATTGTTATTACAATTAATGCAACAAATGGGACAAAAGCTTGAAAAGTTAGACACAATGGAACAAAATCAGAGACAAACACAACAAAAGCTTGAAAAGTTAGACACAATGGAACAACACCAGAGACAAACACAGCAACAGTTAGACACAATGGAACAACACCAGAGACAAACACAGCAACAGTTAGACACAGTGGAACAAAATCTCAAAAAGTTAGACACAGTGGAACAAAACCTTAGAAAGTTAGACTCATTGGAACAAACTCTTGAACAAACACGTGAAGATTTAACTACTGAGTTACATAACATTGAATCGAAATGTCAAAAAGTCTGTAATGACGTAAAAACACAAATTTGTGAGCATTTTCAACCTATTTTTTCGCGGCATGAAAATGCATTACAGAATCACGAAGCAGCCATAAAAGAACTGCAGACTATTGTTCATCAAAATCATGAGACCCTGCAAGCTAAAATTGACTCAGTTGCATCTACCGATTCGGTTATGCAACTTGCAAAAACTCAAGAAAACTTAAAGGACACAGTAGATACTCTGAAACTTGGTTCAGAAAAACACACTGAGGAAATAAGTACACTATCGGAGAAAGTAGCCGAACTTTCGGATCAGTTCACTAATTTATCTACGAAGGTAGATGATAATCTGAATGACACAAAACCGGTAGTCTTTAATGACACAGAAGAGAGCGAACAAATTAGGAAACTGAAACAAAATCTGAATCAAATTAATACACAACACCAAAGAGAAATCCGGGAAGTACAAGATCAGCTGACACAGGTAATACAAGAATTACGTATTTCAGAGGACACTCGCGCTCCAACACGGGAAGAGGGACTTAGAAATACGGAAAAGCCGCAAAATAATAACACAGGTCATTTCGGAAATTATGAAAGAAACTGGCAATGTGCACAGAATTTTGAGATGGAACGGCCGACACGACCTAACAATGACCGATATGCGACTCGCCGACATGATGATTTTGACTATAAGCTGTTCATTACTACACGTAAATTCAAAACATTTAAGAATTCTGGCAACGACATTCATCCACAAGCGTGGCTTTATCAATTCTCTCATTGTTTTCCTCCCAACCGGTCATTGCAGCACAGATTAGAATTTATGTGTGGCTACTTGGAGAATGAACCAGTTGTAAGAATGCGATCGGTCATTCACGATTGCCACAGTGAAGGAGAATTTTACCATGCCTTCCTCTCAGCATATTGGTCTCAAGCCACACAAGACCGAGTAAAACATGGCATCATAATGATGAAACATATCGAACAATCTGAATTCTCCAGTCATGTGAAATATTTTGAAGACATGTTGCATAAGAATCAGTATCTTTCAAACCCATACAGCCCCTCAGAACTCATCCGCATTTGCTTAATCAAATTAACTGAACATTTACGACATATTATTTTAGCAGGACGTTGCAAAGACGACATTGAAGCTTTTCAGGGACTGTTACAAGAACTGGAAATTGACACTGACAATCGCGGAACGCGAGAACAGGAGCACAACAATTACAGGTCACATCTGTCACAATTCCACGATGACAGAAATAATACACGACAAGGCTATTCTTACAACGCAAATCGTGACCAAAACAGACACCACCCATATGACAACCACTGGCAGAGTAATAATAGTTACAGAGAAAGATCGCATTTCCGTAGTAATGACTATCACAGAATAACTTCAGACGCAACAGTTCGGCGCACAGTTACGATTCAGGGAGAAATTCTCCACCACGTGACGGACAAGGAAGAAACTACGAAATCTACCGACATGACGACAGACGAGATAATCATAATGACAGACCTGAATTTCATCAGAACTGGCGGGATTCAAACAGAGCAGGGCACTTTCGACAACGTGAATTTGTAGAAGCTAGGTCTCCTAATCCCAAAAACGACGCGCGCCAATAAAGGAACAGACAATGACTCGCACTGCAGGCAGCCACCTGCGCCGGCTGGCTCAGAGAAAAACAACACAGACGCTAACCTTGAGAAAAGATTTAGCATTCCTTACCGACGTATAAAACATGACAATTGCTTTTCAGTTGAAAGTCTGCGTACTAGGAAGAGTAAAGGTTTACACCAAATTTCACATGTAAAACCGTTTATTGAGAGATAATCTGCTTTTTAATTTAGTCCTTACTATAAAATTTTTCACTTCACGTTACTAATACTCTTTGTCACACTTACAAACTGTTAACATGTAACTATGTATTAAAATAAACTATCCAGTCTATAACCTAGGGAACATATTTAGACAGTAATGACGAATGCATTGTTACAGTGAACAGATGACACAGTGTTGTTATTTGTACATTCTTGCTTGTTAGTTGCACGATTACGTAACAACTATCAGGCTCACATACTTAGAACATATACCGGCACTGCTAATGAGATTTTCATGTAACATTTTGGTTTACTTGAAAAGACATTCTTTATTTGAAGTACTTTCTGTGGGATTAAAGATGACTTAGCACTTGGTTTCTTTGACAGCTACATGATTATATCACGACGCTACTAATGTGTGACACAATTTACATTGATGCTTTTGTGCTGTATCTGCTTTATATCTGCACAGTTTTTTTGAATTCTTCTGGAAAGTAAAATATGTTTTAGTAGTAACTTTTGTGGTATAGCTACAATGAGACTGCCTTTTCCGTAGCACAACAATACGTTACAGCACAGTACTTTCTTCATCACGGAAATAAGCATAATAACTAAAATATCTATACTCAAAACATTTCACTTCTGTTTATCATGAGGTAAGTACATTGACTTCTGCAGAACTTAGCTTTTGGAGGACGATAACTACGAGACTTCCACAGAGATTATCTTACAACATGACACACAGTTTAGCGCTACACTACACGTATTTGAGTGATTAATTTCGCACTTAAAACATTTATTTTTTTTAGGATATTTGAAATGCAATGATACAAGGGTTTTCCGTGATACATTTCATTCCATTGCTGTAATCTGTAACACCTGAGAGTATAATTACATTAATCCTCAGGGGGGTACACGCTTACTTTGTGTACCATGTGTTTGGCAAGCACAAGGAGCCCTAGCTAATATGGTATTTGCTTATACAACTTTACACATCGGTACCATATTTCTCTAACACACAAATTACACAGCTATCTGATCATTTAACTGAGAGATAAACTTTTTTACTACATCAGTGACACATGTTTACGCAATTACACAGTTGGGTAACTTCACACTTATGATATTGTATTTTGTCTGTACTTTGTGAACTGTTCATATTTTTTTGGAACCATTGTGATACTATGAGAGCTTTGAATGATGTATTTGGTAAAGGAGCATGATTTTTAAAGTACGTTTGAGGTGGATGACACTACTGAAATGAGCAGAGAATTTTTTTTAGGTTTTGAAATTATTGGAGGAAGCTACGATGATTTTGAGAGTTGACTGAGGTGTTATGATGTTATTATTACGATGACTATGTGTATTATGCTGTTGCGGTATGTTTATGATCAATAAGCTGATGCTATATGAGTTATTTGAGTATTCTACGTATCTGTTATCATAAAATATTGAAGAAGTGTCGACGAATAAGGTAAGGAATAATGAGTAGTGTTTAGGGACTCTGGTTTGTGAAAAAGGTTGTTGGAAACCAAGAATAGTACTTTAAGAGTTATGAAATGTGTGTATATGCGTGAATGTTTCACAATGCTGGCGAAAATTTTTTGGACACTGTTATATTTACAGGATTTTGTTTCTACACATTTGTAACGCAAATTCTTGGCCTGTGAAATTTTTTCTATGAGACTGCCACTGTAGCGGAAACTGCTGTCGTAAATATTTCCGTACGAAATTTAAGTGACCACCTGCACGTAATGCGTCGCGGGCACCCAGCTGTGTCAGACGCCTGGAGAAAAAGCCATTAGTGTGTGCCAGAGGCACAGGTAGAAAAAGAAAAAGGGAGGCATTATCCTCGATATTGACGTTCCTTTGTAGAAAGCATCGCAAAAACGACACAGTCGAACTTGAAAACATATGATTACACTGTGGAGCTCTTAATTTATGATATTTACTGAAATTAAATGATGAGAAACATTTCACATCTATTGTCTTTCTAGTTGAAAGATTGTTTACTGCACTATGAAATGCCATATGGCTAGTGAATGACGTTTCACGCCTTGCTTTGCCTATTTTGTTTAATATCTAGTTTCTAGCTGCACTGCAGCATTGGTTAAAATAAAATTTTATAGATGTACTAATATAAATATTTTCTGTCTACAGATCGAGTAAATAATAATTATTAAAAAACAATGAGGGAGCACAAAAAGACATTTCCCTTCACAGGAACTGCATACATAATTTTCTTTACAATACTTGGTAATTTATTTCATAGAATAAGTTTTTGTGGTGCACCACTTTAATTACATAGACATTAAGATGTGAACAGACATTTCCCTTATCTGCATTGTTGTCTTTAGTGTACTATTTTTTCTGCTTGAGCTTTGTCATGTTTAGATATAAGTTTTTTTTTTATTTTTTTATTTTTTTTTTGCTGCTGCTGTTTGCCATGCATAGTGCTACTAAATTTCACTTTGTATTATTCTTTTAAGCCAGTTTTACTACTGATTTGTTTTTCTTGTTTGCTGCTAATTGCCTTATATTAGTTGTAATTTATGCTGCTTGCTTTGCCTTTTGTATTTTTTTTGTCGTTGCTGTTTGTGTTAATTGTTTTGTGCTGCTGCATTGCCTCATCCCTTAGTTTAGCATCTGATCTCAGTAGATTTAAATTAGCTTAAGAGGGGGTAGACTATATAAGAAACTAACTATGATGAATTGGAAGAAATGCATTGAGAAGATATAAGAAAATGGTTTGGCCAAAAAAAAAAATGGTAGTGTACAGTGGAGAAAAACTATTTTGAAAGAGGATGCGAACAGAATACAGAAAGCTGGCCTAGATAGTACTTTTGGGAATAATGATGAACAAAGGGAGATCTCCATGCAAAATACTGCAGTAAATCAAACCCTGTCCTTTCCTTTTGTGTCATCCCTCTATATGTTTGTGTACCCTTGTGTATTTGTGTTTTTCCTGTCTTTATGTGTTTAGCTGATGAGAGCTATTTTGCAGAATTTTCTTAATACTATGTTATTTACTTTGTAAAGATGTTGAGACATTAATTATTCTGTTTTGTTGCTCGTGTGAAATTAATGTTTCGAAAACTATTCTCATTATTTTATTTATTTGCTTATGTTATAATTCCTGTAACACTGATGTATATGTCCATTTCTATTCTTTTGTAAAGCCTGTACTACAAATGTTATCTGTATTGTTATGTTCTTTAATGATGTATTTTGTACCTTTGTAATTGTATTGTTATGTTATAAAATTGTAATTGACACCAGTTCATCATATTATTAACTTGTAAGTTCCATTTCACTGCACACGTTTCTGTTGGTCATAGTATATAGACAATATGTGACAAGTAGGGACTGTTAGTGTTTGCACGTGTGTTAATAATTCAGCAAGGGACTGGATAACAGCATTGCTGGTTCTAAGGACAATTAAAAAACTTTGTGAGTGCACAAGTGGTGGTTTATGGACTTGCTATATTGTCCGCAAGACTCTTCGATGGTGATTGTGCACCTGCACATTTGCAACAGATGGCTGCTGGCCGTCTCTACAAGGACTACAGTGGGTCTGCACCTTTGATGACCCACCAATACCATTATTTCTACAAGAACTGCAGTGGGTCTGCGCCTCTGGTGGCCCACCAATGCCGTCTCTACAAGGACTACAGTGGGTCTGCATCTTTGATGGCCTACCAATCCCATAATCTCTACCAGGACTACTGTGGGTCTGCTCTGTGATGACCTACGTACCAATATTCTTCAACTTCGACTGACTCTGCTGTGGGTTTGCTCTGTTGTGGCCCATTACCTATCTGCATGTCAAGAATCAGCACCGTCTTTCCGTTGGAAGGACAACACTACTTCTTCAAGACTGCATGGAAAATGTAGGGATTTTTGAAAGTCAGATTGCGTTGCGCTAAAAATATTGTGTGTCAGTTTAAGCACAGTCATGTATAATTTTTCAAAGGGGACGTTTCAATGCCAAGAACCTTCTTTAGAATAAGTCGTCTGAAAACATAAGCTAAATAAAAGAGATAAAAAACAAGGCCTGCCCCGAAGAACAATTTTCAGTGGGCTGCCTCGTGATTTTACTGAGCTATGGTGAATATTTATGAACTTATTAAGGTCGCATAAGAATGTTCTTTTATTTTAATTTTTTATTTACGCGATGCTGAGCAATGTGCATCAGCGCTTAGCAGTATACAATTTCTGACGCTGGTGATAAAAATCTCGCACACCGCGGTGGAACAATATCCCTGCTGATGTCATACGTGTCAGCCAATAGCAGCACGACTAACCGGGATGGCCTACCTGACTGTTTCTAGTTGCCTTGAGCTGGACTGCTGTAGCACCTTGGAGCTCAATGGTGATTCCTTCCACTGATTTCAGCCACCCTCGACAATGCTGGACAGTCCCTGTCCATCAATACCTGAGATCTGTCGGGTTTTCATTTACAAGCGGACTTCATCGCCGATTTGATTCATATTGACAGGTTGTGTAGCGCGCGAGTAGGACTTCAACATAGGTAACTAGCAAGACGCAACTCTCAACCGTTTTCGAGAAAATTTAGTTTGAACATTTTACGCTTTCTTACATACATCGTGTGATCTCTAGTATCCAAGGATTCTGCAGACGAGCAACAAAGTGCTCAGTTTCATAAGCGCGAGCTCTGTGGATTGAATCTCACGTCCCGTACTCTTTTATTTCATTCTTCGTGATTCTAAAAACCTGTCGCGAAATTGTGTGATAACCAAGCTTACGAACGTAAGCGAAGTTTGTTTTGCAATAGACACACTGAAAAACATGTATGTCGCAATAATTATTGTTTCCCATATTTGTGTGATCAGTATGATCCTGATTCGCACAGTGCTCCATAGGTAACACATTATACTTGCTACACACGTAGATAAAATAATATAGACTAAATATAATGACTATACTGATTTGTTTGAAAGTTCTCGTGTATCCCCTTTTTTTCAAATGTAAGGTGTCAAACAAATAACAAATCTTACATTGAATTCCTGAAAGAGTTCTAGTTAAATCGAAATCACGGAATATAGTTATGTGAAACTGTACGAGTTTTATTGATAGGCAAATCAAATAAACAAGCCGACACTAGTAATTCCACACAAGTTATTTCCTAAAACCGAGCTACGAGACTCAGTTCTGAACAAAGGAGAATTTCACTATGGCAACGTCCGTCCCTTGTTAGACCGAAACCTTTACAGTAGGACATTAAGCGAACACTATGTGACCACTGCGCAGGCCACCGGAAAAGAAATCCTCGTCCCTGCTTTTAACGACGACACTTTGGAAAGCCTTTCTTGAGAAACACGGCTGGTGATGGCAGATAAACGTCGAGGGAAATCCAGCTCAAAACACTGGTAACTCACTGTGGCCACCTGCCTAAAAAGGTGTGTGGAGAAAACCTGTTTGTTTCAGTATTACGTAGCAGAAGTTAAACTCTGCCCTACTAAAGAAACGATGCCTGTGGTAGGCTGCAGTTCTAGTTGGTGTATTTATAACAATTACGAACGCTCTGATTGGCCAGAAAGAAAACGCTTGGCCACCAACTGTGATATAGGCAAATGCAGACAGAAAAATTCGCTCTTCTCTTGCAGAAAATCGTCGAGTGTTTGAACAAGGCGACTCGCGCCGTGCTGAGACGATTACGAGAGAAATTATGTGAACATTTGTTCACCGGCTAGTCTTAACTCTTAAAGAGTTAAACTGCAATGTCTCGTATTATGGAGAATTGCACGGAGCTCTGACAGTTAACGCTTGCGACTGATTTGAGGGCAACGATATACGCGCTACTCCAACCACCTAGCGTGTACCATGCCAGTTAACATAGGTAAGGAATGATTAGGAGTCTCAGCTTCACCGAAGGCGTAGGAAATATATCAGACTGGTGTTTAACAGTCGAGAGAGATTTGGAATAGGTTCTCAGGTTCACATCTCGCGCCGACAGCTGCCGCCGCCAACGAAAGGTAAATACGCGCGCTCGGGCTATGCCAGCAAGTGATATTCAACTGACAGAACTGCGCTCGCCTCTGTCTCTCCTATTTTTTTCGTACATTCAACCATGACCTGTAGTTAAACATATTCACGATTGTCGGGTTTAATTGAAGCAGAAACGTGAGATATCCAATCCAACGAAAAGGACTGACCAGTCACTCCGGAATGCTTTATACTCTGAAGTTACTGAATTGTTTTAATTGTGAAATTATATTCGCAGTGATATTTCCGTAACCAAGACAGACCCATTCAATTTTGGGTATTTTCATTGTGCATTTTTACCTTAATAGGTATCTCTAGCCACAGTTGTGTTTAATTTGTTTGTATTTCATCGACCCCCAAACATGGTCATTAACCACATTAGTATTAAGGAACCTTGGAATATTTAGAAAATTCGCTTCGCAGTTGTGAACACCAAATATCAATATTTTACCACCCTGTACGTATTACAATTATGATAGATACGTCATAAAGTCATACTTAGAGCAAAAAATAAACCTTGATAACGAAAATCTAAGGTTATCATCTTTGCCAACATATAGTTACACCTGAACTCGTACTCTATTAGCAATAACGTTTCCCTTACAGGGAGTGTAGTGGAACCGACACTGAGATCATTATCTGATTACATCACTTTCAGTACTGCTGCACTCTTCTGATCTCTGCATGGTGAGCTGGTGTCTTCCTGCCTTGCAGGCCGTAGGTTCAACACAAATTCCTAAAACACTCACAGAGCGTCCTTGCGCAACTGTGGTAGGACGACAAATCAGAACCAGTCTCACACATGTTAGACAATCTCAGTACTAAAAGCTTTTTTCTGCATTTTACAGGATAAAGATAATGGAAACAACAAACGAATCATTCAATAATGATAGTTTCCACAGTCATAATAACTACGTGGGCAAAGAAAAAAAGAGGTGCAGGTGGTGGTATATGATCCACGCATCTCGCGCTCTCGAAACTAAATGCTTAACTCCCTTAATTTCCATTGTGTTTTCGTAATCTGGTCTCTCGGATGCCACAGGTCACCCCATCCAGTTCATCGTTGAATACTTTACTTTTATTATTATTATTATCACAGTGGGAAGCCGGCCTTCTGCCGAAGACGCTGAGCTAACGTGCCAGCGATACTCGGCTGCGGACTTATTGAGTACTAGCCTAAAATTTTCAAACTCGATTTTCTCGAAAACGGTTGAGAGTTGCGTCTTCCTTTTTACATATGTGGAAGTCGTAGTCGTGCTTACACATCCTGTCACCATGAAGCAAATCGGTGAGGGGTAGTTTGTACGGTTCCATCGTTAAGTGTGGTTGGTCCTCCACTTCATAATTACGTCACCTACAGATCACTCAGACAGCTTTAGGGAGGTTGAAACGTCCTTGATGGATTTTTACCCAGGCGACGTCTGATGAGCCGACCACGTTCCAAATCACTGTACTCTCCTGACCGAGTAAGTCTGCTGTTACTGATTCTCTGCTGGCAAGACACTGCCTCACGTAGCCTTCTATACTGGCGGTTCTCCCTGTCGTGACGTGTTGTGGTCAACTGCGCATTACACGGGGTGTCTGGATCTATTGTCTTTGCTGCGATTGCGTTGCATGATGAATGTACTTAGGTTCGAACTTATGTAGTGGCAACACTGCTGTGGAGACACTATGCAATGTGAATCTACTGTTGTCGCTGATAACACACGTTGTTGGCATACCTACCTTACCTCCGAGCAAATGGACTCGCCCGTCCTACGTCACCGGCGTGCGCACAATCGAGGGAAACAGTCACTTGTGAGCGAGTGGTGTAACGTAACGGTGTCACAATGTTTTCGAAAAAGGAATAGCGGAGTTGGATCAAGATTGAATGTGCCAGAGGTCGTACAGCACGACAGTGTCATCAAGGTCTTCAAGAGGCGTGTGGGGAACCGGCATTGCCGAACAGAACAGTGGCACGTTGGGTAAAAGCCGTCAACGAAGGTAGGAAAACTATGGCATACATGCATCTGGCAGGTCGTCCTAGCGTCTCTGAAGAAGAACTGCATGCTCTTGCCGCGTTAGTGGACAGTGATCGACGCCACACGATTCGTAAGCTCGCCCATGAAAATGGATTTGGGGATACGACTGTGTTTCGCATCCTGAAGGAACGCCTGGGCATGCGAAAAATAGCATCACGGTGGGTTGCGCATGACTTTACGGAAATTCAGAAATGAATGCTTTTCGACGCTGCTCAGACGCACTTGGAGCTCTATGAGCTCGAAGGAGAGGCTTTCTTGTGCCGTATCGTAACACTGGATGACTCATGGGCCACATCGTACGAGCCAAAACTGAAACTGCAGTTGAAATTGCGTCAGAGCCCCAGTACGGTGAAAGTTATGGTGATTCTCGTTACGACTGTGATGGTATTATCCTATCGCATTACGTTACTCCAAGTCAGACTGTCAATGCATAGCACTACTGTTCGTTTTTGGAGCATCACCTGCGACCAGTTTTGCGAAAGAAGCAGCGACGCTTTCTCCGCAAGCCATCCATCATTTTGCACGACAATGCGCGGGCGCATACAGCGAAAGCTATCGCTACTCTGAAACTTCCTGGCAGATTAAAATTGTGTGCCGGATCGATACTCGAACTCGGGACCTTTGCCTTTCGCGGCCAAGTGCTCTACCATCTGAGCTACCCAAGCACGACTCACGCCCCTCTTCACAGATTTACTTCTGCCAATATCTCGTCCCCTACCTTCCGAACAGAAGCTCTCCTGCGGTCTCGGTCCGGCACACAGTTTTAATCTTCCAGGAAGTTTCATATCAGCGCACACTCCGCTGCAGAGTGTAATCTCATTAAGGCTGCCGTGTTCGGTCGATGGGACAGGGAAGTACTGTATCATCCACCGTACTCCCCAAGCTTAAGTCCTTATGACTTTGATTTGATTCCGAAGATGAAGGAAACACTTCGAGGCATTCGCTTCAGAACTGTTCCTGAGATTCGACTGGCAGTAGACCGCTCCATTCACACCATCAACAGAACATGCTCTGCTAACGGTATATTACGTGTTCCACATCGCTGGCAACGGGTTCTGCACAATGCCTGTGACTATTTTGTAAGTCAGTAACAGGTGCAAACATGTAACTCTTTTGTATGAATAAATAGTTTCCGCTATTTAAGTTCCAACCCTCGTATTTGCAAGACGCGTAAGTGAGGCTGTCGGTCAGTCCGGCCCGCTGGGCTGCGATCGACGTGCGTCAGCGGCGAACAGCGGCGACAGGGGGGGGGGGGGGGGGGCAGCTCAGCGATGACAGCAGGTGACAAAGTCGCGGCGCGTCACATGTCACCGAATTACGGCCGCCAGTCTGTGGCGAGCGGTGAGCGATCGCTTAATCCGACACCGTTTAACAGCGCCGGCCCGCCGGCCCTATTATGCTGCCGCGACAGCAGGGCGCCGGGTCGCGACGATGGCGCCTCCACGCCGACAGCGCCTGCCTTTTTTAGTCACCTTCTGCACCTGTCCTGAGGTGAAAAGCTGGGACAGTCAAACTGGTGGATAAAAATTGCAGCACCAAAAAATAATTAATGTGCGGCAATGAAATTTCAGGAAACGTTCGTCTGGGTAAAATATTCAACTAACTGTAAGATCACAGGTCACTGTAAGCGCGTGGTAAACCTTGGCAAATGTGAAATGATCGTATATTAATAACCAGCGTAGCCGCCAAATTGTTGAATGCAAGCATGCAAACTTTCTTGCATTATGTTGAACAAGTATCGGATGTCACCTTGAAGGTTTATGTTCCATGACTTCCACATCTTCGGTAAACACGGTTAATGCTAGTTGTGGATGACGCTGGAATTTTGGTCCGATGATGTACACTTGACAGCAAAAAAAGTGGGTCACTGCCGAATGCAACCAACATAACGTAGCTGTGTTGCAGGTCCCCTAAACACCAAAACCCCGTGGGGTACAGTCGTTTGACTACACACAATGGGTGCCGCAAGAGACTACTAAGAGACCAAAGGTCTTTGTGGCAGTCAGTCTAAGCGTCAACTAATATCGTCATACAAAACATATTAGAAAACACGTTCTTAGCGATGAGACACCCCATAACACTCATAAACTAACCTTAATTACAACAAGTGACATTCCAAAAGTACTGAGAAAACGGATTATTTTACATATATCGTACAGTAATCCTTAGTCAAAATTAAATACTTGAGACAATATATGGAGTTAAAAAGCTGTACGGCAATTGGAAAATAGTTTTTCGCTCTCTAAAGGATTTTCCATCCACGTGCTGAAGGTCGCTCAATGGCGAGTGGTTCTGGAAACTGGATATTGGACGATCCAGTAGAAAAACACGATTAGCGGCAACATTAAAAGCAAATCACCAGTAATATCATTGTTCTCGTAACACATCAACAGCTACGTGTACACTAATTTGAACTTAAAATGCCATGACCAACGTCGTCGTTCTGGACCTGGATTCAAACCCAGCACCTATAGCCATTGCTAACTAAGCTAAGCTTTGTTTGTGCCTTACTGACACCGGATCACTAGGCATAAAGATACGTGAAGTATAGACGTTTGCACCAGTATCAGTTATCAATTCAGATCCTGAAAATAAGTGATGAAAATATTTGTACTGATCTGGGAATCCTGTCATAACAGTTACCGTCCTGGGAAATACCCCCAACGACGTTTAATATGGTGTCATTCACAAGGAACAACGTTTAAAATTGAAATGCCACCATATAAAGCTTGTGACAGGGATGCGAACCCAGCACCTAATCGGATTGTTAACGAAGTACAGTATCCCAACGACGTGGATTGAATTTCGCCTGATTTCCAACCAACCCACAAAACGCAGCTGTCTAGCAGGTCCTGTAATCGCTCCTTGATACAGCCGTTTGACTATTGAAAATGGTTCCAACAAATGGCTCTGAGCACTATGGGACTTAACTGCTGAGGTCATCAGTCCCCTAGAACTCAGATCTACTTAAACCTAACTAACCTAAGGACATCACACACATCCATGCCCGAGGCAGGATTCGAAGCTGCGACCGTAGCGGTCACGCGGTTCCAGACTGAAGCGCCTAGAACCACTCGGCCACCGAGGCCGGCCTGGTTCCAAGTCACCACTAGAAAACACTGCTCTGTATCGCAATAACTCATGATGTAAAGTAATACCACGATACTAAAAATATCAGGAAACACCTCATCACAGATAAGACTGTCCTTAAGGCTTGTAAGCTCGCAATTATTGCATTAACTCTCATACCTGAATTGTTAGCACTCTCATTATTACGTCAGATAGGTAATGCACGTAGTAAGTTCGTCGTATTCATGATTTCCTCTTTAAAGTAACATACCATACTTGTTATTTAACATAAAATGTCATTAAAAATTTACGTTATTCACGAGCAGCTAGTTGAGAATATGTATGAACTTCAAATGACACGACGAACCGACTCGTTCTGCATATGGATTCAAACCCAGGTCATGCAAACTAATATTTCGTGACTGACGGAAATTAACAGTCATTCCTGACTAGGCATAAAGAGAGTGATATACCTCGATTTTAGACAGTATCAGTTAACAAATATCAACTTTTAAATTACAAATCGTAAACATTTTTAACGGTCGCGAATTCCTACCCAGCATCTATTGTCCCTGTTAACGAACTACGAGAGATGTTAAATACTGCTTCTTCACAAGTAACTTACTTGAAATGCAGTGAGGTAAAGCTTTGTGTTGGACAGGGATTCGGACCCAGAACCTAATCGGATTGTTATCTAAGCACAATCAACTTTGACATATCGGATTTTCTCGGCAGTAGCTAGATGTATTATATGAAATGACGAGACGAAACATTAATTTTTCCTTCCCAAGACTCCAACACGGCACGTAACGCTGTTATATTCTAGAGAAAAGGAACGTTAACTATGGGTTTGTTACACCAGCAGCGACATGTGAGCATGTTTGAACTAGAAATAATATGACGAAGTGTTCAGTGCTGACTGAGAATCGAACCCCAAACATATCGTTGTTGACTACACACAAAGAGACGTCAGCTAACGGATTTTTCTCCACCAGCAGCTCGGAATAACATCCTTGAATTTACAGTGATCTCGGAAATAGTTCTGTGTCTCACTGGGAGTCAAAAACGTCAGATATCGTTGGTGTTGACAACGAATGAAAATGCATTAAAAATAAAATTTATTATCCACCAGCAGATAAGTGTTCTCATTCTAGAGCTTGTTAATACATAGCGAAAAGTTTAGTGCTGGGCCAGGATTCCAACCCATTCATGCGCCATATGTGGAGATGTTGAGGAATCTGCAGTTTTGAACAAACAACAAGTTTTAGTCGAGCTGTATTGTCACGGAGGGATAAAATTCCACGTTAAGGGTGGTCTGAGTTGCATTCTCAGTTCAGGACCAATTTTATCGACATACAGAAGCTCAAATAAAAGATGTATTAAGTGTCCTGTGACCATACACAGGGTTTGTTTCGTCACTAGAAATAAATAACTAGATAAGAAAGATTACTGGTGACCGAGTTTCTACATGTCGCCACTCCTTACTTTATTGTGGTTCCACCTAACGTCTACTTGGTAGAGAAGAAAGATCATGTTTAATGTGATTTTCAGACTACAATGCCATTATAACTTCTACACTTGGCGTAGCCAGAAGAGAATAGAATCTGTCTCTCAATCTGTCTCTCCCTAAAAAAAAATCAGCAAAAGTTGGAATCGAAACGAGACCATCATGATATGAAACTATCATCAGTCCAACAGACCAGCAAACCCTCTTCTCTATGACTCATTTCTCTTTCATAACACTGTTGCGGCACACAAGATGAGAATTACGACACACAGGCTCCCTGTAGTGGTTTGCAGGATGTTCAGTACATTCATTTACTTGGTTGACCGAATCGCTATGAACTAGCTGACATGGCTACCCAGTGCATACATTTGACTCTATCTTGTAATCACCGAAATAAAGTAACGTAACTGCCACCTACACAGAACTGCCAACAGTGTAGGATGCAGAAATTTAAATAGGAAGTGTTCCTTTCCATTTGAGCTACTCTACTGTGCTATCTGTTTGTTGAAACCATCGTGCAGTGCCAAAGAAATGCTGTAACTGTCTGTCTCTCAGAAGTCTGGGTCCGGCCATATGCATTATCTCACAGCACTGTGGAATGCCGAAGTTCTGGAGGAACTGTTGTTCACTTTCAGAGGTGCTGTAGCTACGTCACAGCTAGTAGCGTAACGGTAAGTGTCGCGTGTTCTATTACATTCGCTACTACATTTTTTTAAAACGCAACTCTGCTGTCTGCAGAAGTTAACAATTTAATGGAACTTTGAACACAATTCTCTTCACTTCTCAACCCAAAATAGTCGCATGTGGAAAAAACGCTAACTTCTGCGTCATTGTGTTCTTTTCAGGTTTAATAGACGGCCAGGCAACAGATGCGCTTGAAGCTTTTGTATTATGTGTGGCTAGAGCGCATCGTGCCTACATAGTCAGAAAAGTATTTTTTACATTAGCTGTCGTCTGGTAGTGGCATTTTATTCTTCTTCAAACCTTGTTTGACAGCTTTAACTGAGAACAAGTTTTCTACATGCATGTAACCAATAAACTGCATGTGCATTGTCAGACTGTTACAGATAACATCAGAGAATTCGCATATATCGTGGATGATTAATTTCTCTCTTATGTTTAGTATTGTTTCAACAACACTAAAAGAAACCTTACGAAAACTGTGCACTGTATTGTAAGAAATGAAATAAAACTGCTCACGATAACATTACGACGAATGTAAGTCTGTTTTAACAAAACTGAGTATCTGTACACAAGCGTGCCTCTATCTGCACGAATTAGTAAAACACTATTCACTTAGATTTCGATTGGGTCTGTGTTTAAATGGTATGCTGTGTCATACTGAACAGGTTACGTATTCCTAGAAACCCAAAATTTGCTTGTTAGCAGCGGAAAGAAGCGTTACCTGCTGTGCAGCATTGTAAGTTTTTCACCATTACACTATGAGCTGAAAGTATTTTCTTACGATTTGCTTATCGATGTTTTATCTGACTGCTTGCAGCTCTTACACATATGGGATAAAAACGTTACATTCAGCGAGGCTGGAACCGCGAACCATAACAGTCGCGTTTCCACAGGTCAGCACGTCAATACAGAGCTAGCGGATAGATATGGTTTGCGTCTTTGTCTTACGAGGCCAATAGTGGCTAGAACTCGTAAACCGCTATTTACAGGACGATATTAGTTGCGATTGCCACGTTCAATGACTTTGCTGGGCTGAAAAGAGTAAATTTACAATCTTCTGTTACACGTCAAGCGATAACAACTCAGGTTATTCAATGGAAATGACACGAGAAATAAAGTGAGCTTTGAGGCTTAATTCCGTGCAACCAGGAAGTAACTCGTCGATCACAGAGTTGGCAAACTTACCTTGTGTTGTTTCCAAATCTCAGTTACATTACCAGCAGGAAGAAGACGAACTGAAGTGATCCTACAGCGGGCTGGGAAGTGACCATAGCTGGCGCCTCAAAGACGCGGCTGCTCCGGCGTGGAATACGTAATGCGTCTGATTCGCATTTCTGTAACTAGGTTTAGGGACTGGGGCTTCGTTGCTAATAATACTCAGAACTAACTGCTACTAAGCATCATAAATCAGTAACTCTCATAGTTGATTTTATATTTCTTTCGTAACTGTACTCAAAACTAAGAAACTCATTCACGGACGTTTTCGTGCCTCGCTGACAGTCGAGCACAACAAACAAAAATAAAAAGAGAATGTGTGTGTCCATGTGTGTGTGTGTGTGTGTGTGTGTGTGTGTGTGTGTGTGAGAGAGAGAGAGAGAGAGGGGGGGGGGGGAGGGAGAGAGACGGGGTGGGTAAAAAACTGTTGTAAAGAAATTGAATACTGGTATGTAAAGAAATCTTTCATTAAAATGACTCCTTCCACATCATTACGAAATGTCGTATTCATGATCTATGGAACAAGTATTAATCTAATCTAATCTAATCATATCATATTGTTGACTATCCATGAAGAGTCATGAAGTACCGAAATTTTCGCCTATATCAGTAACCAAATCTAAACTTGAAAATAAAAGACGACAGTTCTTGTAATAAACCGGGACTCCTATCAAGACCCTTTCATCCCTGTTAAATTACCATGAAAGATGTCTGATATATCTCAATTCAGAAGTAGCGAAGTGTGTATGAATTTAAAGATGAAGCGCATGATGTGAAGTTCTGCGACGGAGATACGAACCCAAGACGTAATCGGATTGTTAACTAAGTAAAATCAAATGTTACGTATCGGTTTTTCTTGCGAGCTGCTAGGTGTTTATTCTAAAATAAGGACAAAAATTTTTGTGCCTGAGCCACAATCGAACCGCACTCCTATCGTTCTTAAATATTGTCCACGAATATTGCTTAGTATCAATTGCTTACTCGCCAACAGTAAGATGTGTCCGTGTTTGTCCAGAAATTGTTGGCAACATGAACAGACACGTTAATTTTCACTAGCACGCCGGTGTGCACGTGATAGGGCTTGAGATGAAATTATGAATATTTTTGCACTGGATCAGGATTCGGACCCACATATTTACCTTTCGAGGAGACCTAGAAAAGACTGCAGTCTTGGGAAAAGGAATGAAATAATTGAACTATACTGTTCCGAGAGATTCAGATCCTCGAAATAGGGGGTATGAATTCGAATCACAGTCCAGCAAATTTTTCATCGTCTCTAGTTCATTCAAGTACAAGTAAAATAAGAGCCCTGTTCCTTTAGGCGGCTATCAGTTCATCAAATAAAATAAAATTTCCTAATGTTAGTAAGTTTACTCGTGACAGTATTTCTGTTTACCCTGACCTCCACCTATGTCATTTTCCAACGTAAACCGGCGCTGCCCAGTTTGGAATGAAGGAACGTGATGTTTAATGCGGTTTCTGGATTATAACAGCTTTCTCTTGAGGTTACCAGACGTAAAGTAAATCTGTTTGTGCCTCTTAAAAGTAAATGCCTGAACCCACGCATTGCACTTGTGATAGTTCGTTCCACCAGACCATTGTGGGCACATTTCCCAGCCCAAGGAGTGTGCTGTAATGGATGATGTGCTTAGCTTACTAAACTAGTCACGGTAGAAAAATAAACGCGAGTCTATTAAATGGTTAAGTAGAAGAAAGCTTCTGACATGGAGATTATGCTATTCTCATGTCAGCAGGATGTAATGACTCTTTTAGGCGTCATAGCCTCGATTTGAAGCCATTTGGAAATTTTCACTAATTCAGGAAATTTCTTAGTTCCAGAAAATCCACCGTGAAGTGTGAAGTTACCGGATAATTCGATTATCTTCGTCATTATTACTATCATTTTCTTCATACCGCTGCTGGAACACATGTGTTTGAAGATCATTTAAGTCCTTTTAGTCATTATAGAAGTAGTTGCCCAAGAACAAGTTCTTTCCCTGTCTACGGAATCCTTTTCATGTTAATACCAAACTTCAGCAATTACTCGTAGGTCACATTAAAACTAAAGTAATTGATGAAGACGTTACTTGATAACGAAAACGCGCTGCCTTTCTTCATTTACTTGCGCCTAGAAATGGCTGTCGAATACTGCCAAACCAAAAGCCAAGGGATCTTACTGCCTTCCAATATACGTCGCTGTCGGTTCTTCCATATGGTTTGGTCGACGTGACCTGTTTCTAGTTGTGTATGACAGAGAATGTTTTAGAAAATCAATTGTTTTCCTTTGCAAAAAACAGAAAGATTTTCATTCTAAGCTATCCAACTCCAAAATTTTGGCAATATTAGTTCAAATTTAATATTCGCTTCCATAATGTAAGGAAAGTATTTCACAGTTGCAAAGCCCGCATCCGACTCACTGTCCTTACACTTAGTCGCTGGCCATCAATTATAGCTCAAAGTGACGCCAGTTTAACTAACCTAATGTAGCGAAGACTGTTTGCCAGTGCTCTTTCTCACCGGAAAATATGCAATTCACTCATTGGGCTCCATAAGTACTCTCTAATAGTAATTTCTGTGTGTATGCAATGCATACGGATTGTAGAATTTAGTGGTGCTCTCTCTTCCACCTCTGTGTACAATATGCCTGACCTAAACGGGCCCTTTATCATTACAGGCCCTGGGCGGTGCAACATCATATTGACAACAGTAATGTGCTTATACTGACAACCTCATTGTTCGTTTTACCCGATTTTGTAATCATTTAAGTAAAACAACATGACCTTCGAGTGGGAGACATTTCGTCCCCATTTTCCTTCTGTGAAATTTGTCAGTAAGCTTTTTGCCTTCGAACCAGCGAAATGCTCGCTGAGTACGGCTGGTAAACGATTTACAAACCACGATTTAGTGCCGTTAACACGATTTCTGTAATCATTGGCGTAGCTGAAGAAATTTAGTTTCTTCTTAAATCGTCTTATGCAGCAACGTTCACAGATATCTAAAATAGGAAAAGCTCTTTATCCAGGTACGAAGGTTGTAAAACAAACTTCCCACAGTTTGTGTCAGATTGATCTTTTCGTCTGATAGCACTGCGTAAGTATTTTGTGTAAGAGGTATTAAAGTAGTGTTCCTGTAGCTGTGGGAATCATTGGTAGAAAACGAGTTTCACACCAATGGGTACAGTACTGATAAATATTCAAAATGATTATCAACCTAAGTCTGCGTTCATCCACAATCAGAGGCGTATTTGTAATATTGAAGCTGGACTAGGTATCCTTGTCTTCCTTGAGTGGGCATTGGAAGGCGTTTACACACACGTATACGAGGGTAATCCCAAAGGTAAGGTCTACTAAGGGACCCGCAAGTGCCAACGCAGGCACAAACGAGAGATCCTTAATTTTAATGGCAAGCAGAAACCACAGTGTTGGCTGCATAGTGGCAAGGCGACGAAGAGGAAGACTGTGGATACGAAGGACTCAGGGTCGATCCCTCACCAGTCCCACGATTTTTATGTGCCGTTTTACACATATTTCCCCTGGGGCAGTGTTTCTTGATGTGAAAAATGCCGAGTTGCACTGTGGTCCGAAAGCCACGTAAAACTGTAGGTTCCCCTATTAACTGGCTAGGTAAGTCAACTCAAAGGTCGGATGAAAGCAACAGCATACCACCTCCAACAAGTCCGTGCCTATTAAAGCACTGTGGTGTTCAAACCACTCTTGCGACTGGTGACTGCTTTATTTTCTATGGGTTCCAAAACTAATGATCTTCGGGTTATTAACATTTTTGTGTTTTCATGCTGTAGCTTTGATACCAGTAAACGTAAGCAACCGGCCGAGCACTGTCACCGTTCGAGTTGTCAAGGTGGTAGACGACGATGCTGTCGACCCCAGTTACAATTTTGGTCATGGCTATGTTTCAGTCGAATACCTCTATGGGCCGTTCTGCGTATTTCAAGATATACTTTTATACACTTGGTACGCTTCCGAATTGATATCTGATAGAGCTGTATTTAGCAAAATGAATCAGATATGTTTTCCGTGCAATATATCTGACAACACGTCAGTGCAGCGAGATTTCGTTTATGTGTTGCGCATGGTACAAGAAATATTTGTGTTTTGCTTGCTTCTGTGATAGGTTTCACCCCACTGAATGGGAGCAAGCTCACGAATAGACTGTCAATAACTGGAATTACGCAATAACACACTTAAAAGTTGTATATTTGCATTATGTATCCCGATGAAAATAACTGTAAACAGGTTATATGCCTACTTGCTTATTATAGCGCTTCTCGATGCTTCCTCAAAAAATTAAAATTAAAATAAAAAGAGAGAGACAGAGAGGGAAAACAGAAATGTATTTCAAATATCAGCTCACTGACGCCATGTTCGTCTCGTGATGTAAAGCAAGGATAGTTGATAGGTAATATCTCGTTGTACTAGCGATATGTATGGCTACAGGGTTCTTTCTTTTCTCTCTGCAAACAACTAGAACACAATTCAGTAACAAAGTAGTAAGAACACCTACTCAGTGCATCAATTAAACACTCAGCCATTCTTGGTTATTTTGTTAATCGTCTGTAATGCAGTAAACATCTTTGATTATTGATTTGTAATTACTACCATTGTTATTGTTATTCTTCACCCCACAACAGCTTTCCTATCACTCATTGCCGCCGATGCATGCAACGAATGGATCAGGATGAATGGAATATGGGATGTTTCGTCACGGAGAATATACACATTTATCTCGGTGCCTTGTGTTCAGGGTAATATGAAAATCTCAACAGGAGAAGACGACAACGGGATGCCGGTGATGTAGGCAATAACACCCTAGTATTTCTGTCGACTTAACACCGTGACGACAGACAAATTGGCGTCTCACTGTATTTTTATTATAATTCGTTAGCCTTTTTGCGACATCATTTTAATACCTCGTGGGAGCAGGCATAATATTTTGCTTTTTGAACACCGAACAATAACACACAAAGATAGTAGATGGAAGGATACAAAGAAAAAATCAGACTAATGGGTGTGGATCCAGTTCATCATAAGAAGACTAAACTAGAGGGAAACATTACGAAAGCAATGAATACATTATTTGTATAGATCTGAAGATGAAAAAGCGTAGATCTGCACAGTGCCCGCATCTGCACTTTAGTTTCTGTCTTAATGGGCATAATTTTTAGTTCCTTCTCTTCTGAATTATCAAATGAATTGATTATTACGTGGTACAGAATAATTAGGTAATTGTGTTTCTTACAGCTTCCATTCGCACCAACATTTTTCTACATTCTCGTGCAATTCATGAAATTCTACTTGTATGATCACAAGACTGCACATAGATGTAATCGATTTCGAGGTGCAAAGTCTTTGTTATCCTAATTTTCGTGACAGGTTGGCAAAGTTGATTTCCAAAGACTTTTTATTGTACTGAAATAATTTTTTGTAACAAAGTAACAAGGTAAGTGTTTTATTCGTATATATTTTGTGGAAACTGTAGTCGTGATGGAAGATTACCCACCTGAATGTTTGACACAGCTGGTAGGAGAAAACGCTGCATATTAACCAAATCCAGAGCCTCCTCTCAGTATCCTCCTATGACACGAGCTTTGGATTCTCCTCCTATAACGCTACAGAGCTGTTCCTAGCACAGCTGAGAATTTGCAACATTGTCATACACATTTGGCAACACTGTGACAGTGCAATCACTTCCGCATATGGTACTGAACTGACTCGCTAAATTCACCTCATATTCCCTTTCCATTTGAATGACTCGTGGTATATAATCCCCACGTAAACTAAGACACCGAGACAGAAATTTCAATTTTTTTAATAAAGAAATGCTATTCTTCACATAAGCGACAACTTTTAACATCTTCCACGATGCGTTATGAGGCTGAGCGACTAATAGCATGACGAGGGTGACATGCTGCGAGCAGTGTGTCCATAGCCCCGTGGTACCGCCCGTGTCTCGTGTTCCAACGGTTAAGAAAATCGTCAGTTTTAACCGTGGTAGGGGCAGCGCGTGCGGGCTTTTTTTTTGTGTGTGTATTATTTCATGAAGCTGCGAATTCCCAGAAAAAATTCTGTAACAAAATCAGAAGAAAAACTTTAAACATCAAATCCTCTTGGCAGCTCGACTCAGTAAGTTGTGTTAATGGTCGTAGATCTCGCCTTTCTGACTGCCAAGCTGCTACACAAGACAAGCGTCTCTGAAGAAATTCGAATCGACCATCAACGATACGAAATTCAATATTGTTCTTCACTTAAAACTGTAATAAGTATGAAGGAAATAAATTGATTAGCAAATCGAACGAAAATACTTTCAGCTCAAAGTGGAATGGTGAAAAACTTACAATGCTGCACAACATTTCCGCTGCTAACAAGCAACTTTTGGGTTTCTAGGAATACATAACTTTATTTATGAAATGCCACGTTTGCATACCTGTTAAGTATGACACAGCATACCATTTAAACACAGACCCAATCGAAATCTAAGTGAATAGTGTTTTACTAATTCGTGCAGATAGAGGCACGCTTGTGTACAGATACTCAGTTTTGTTAAAACAGACTTACATTCGTCGTAATGTTATCGTGAGCAGTTTTATTTCATTTCTTACAATACAGTGCACAGTTTTCGTAAGGTTTCTTTTAGTGTTGTTGAAACAATACTAAACACGAGAGAGAAATTAATCATCCACGATATATGCGAATTCTCTGATGTTATCTGTAACAGTCTGACAATGCACATGCAGTTTATTGGTTACATGCATGTAGAAAACTTGTTCTCAGTTAAAGCTGTCAAACAAGGTTTGAAGAAGAATAAAATGCCACTACCAGACGACAGCTAATGTAAAAAATACTTTTCTGACTATGTAGGCACGATGCGCTCTAGCCACACATAATACAAAAGCTTCAAGCGCATCTGTTGCCTGGCCGTCTATTAAACCTGAAAAGAACCAAATGACGCAGAAGTTAGCGTTTTTTCCACATGCGACTATTTCGGGTTGAGAAGTGAAGAGAATTATGTACAAAGTTCCATTAAATTGATAACTTCAGCAGACAGCAGAGTTGCGTTTTAAAAAAAAATGTAGCAGCGAATGTAATAGAACACGCGACGTCTTATCAACAGTGCGCGGCGCTTACCACTACGCTACTAGCTGTGACGTAGCTACAGCACCTCTGGAAGTGAACAACAGTTCCTCCAGAACTTCGGCATTCCACAGTGCTGTGAGATAATGCATATGGCCGGACCCAGACTTCTGAGAGACAGACAGTTACAGCATTTCTTTGGCACTGCACGATGGTTTCAACAAACAGATAGCGCAATAGAGTAGGTCAAATGGAAAGGAACACTCCCTATTTAAATTTCTGCATCCTAAACTGTTGGCAGTTCTGTGTAGGTGGCAGTTACGTTACTTTCTTTCGGTGATTACAAAATAGAGTCAAATGTATGCACTGGGTAGCCAAGTCAGCTAGTTCATAGCGATTCGGTCAACCAAGTAAATAAATGCACTGAACATCCTGAAAACCACTACAGGGAGCCTGTGTGTCATAATTCTCATCTTGTGTGCCGCAACGGTGTTATGAAAGAGAAATGAGTCATAGAGAAGAGGGTTTGCTGGTCTGTTGGACTGATGATAGTTTCATATCATGAAGGTCTCGGTTCGATTCCAACTTTTGCTGATGATTTTTTATAGGGAGAGACAGATTCTATTCTCTTCTGGCTACGCCAAGTGAAGGAGATATAATGGCATTGTGGTCTGAAAATCACATTAAACATGATCTTCCTTCTCTACCAAGTAGACGTTAGGTGGAACCACAATAAAGTAAGGAGTGACGACATGTAGAAACTCTGTCACCAGTAATCTTTCTTATACTAGTTATTTATTTCTAGTGACGAAACAAACCCTGTGTGTGGTCACAGGACACTTAATCCATCTTTTATTTGAGCTTCTGTAGGTCGATAAAATTGGTTCTGAACTGGAAATGCAACTCAGACCGCCCTTAACGCGGAATTTGTTCCCTTCGTGACAATACAGCTCGACTACAACTTGTTGTTTGTTCAAAACTGCAGATTCCTCAACGTCTCCACATATTGCGCATAAATGGGTTGGAATCCTGGCCCAGCACTAAACGTTTCACTATGTATTATCAAGCTTTAGCATGTGAACACCTATCTGCTGGTGGATAATAATTTTTATTTTTAATGCATTTTCATTCGTTTTCAACACCAACGATATCTGCCGTTTTTGACTCCCAGTGAGACACAGAACTATTTGCGAGATCACTGTAAGTTCAAGGATGTTATTCCGAGCTGCTGGTGGAGAAAAATTCGTTAGCTGACGTCTCGTTGTGTGTAGTCAACAACGATATGTGTGGGGTTCTATTCTCAGTCAGCACTGAACACTTCGTCCAATTAGGTTCTGGGTCCGAATCCCTGTCCAACACAAAGCTTTACCTCACTGCATTTCAAGTAAGTTACTTGTGAAGAAGCAGTATTTAACATCTCTCGTAGTTCGTTAACAGGGACAATAGATGCTGGGTAGGAATTCCCGTCCGTTGAAAATGTTACGTTATGTGATTTAAAGTTGATATGTGCTAACTGATACTGTCCAAAAATGAGGTATATCACTCTCTTTATGCCTAGTCAGGAATGACTGTTAATTTCCGTCAGCCACGAAATCTTAGCCTGCATGATTGGTTCAAATGGCTCTGAGCACTATGGGACTCAACATCTGAGGCCATCAGTCGCCTAGAACCTAGAACTACTTAAACCTAACTAACCTATGGACATCACACACATCCATGCCCGAGGCAGGAGTCGAACCTGCGACCGTAGCAGTCACGCGGTTCCGGACTGAAGTGCCTAGAACCCACAGCCACCGCGGCCTAGCCTGCATGATCCGGGTTTGAATCCATATGCAGAATGAGGCGGTTCGTCGTGTCGTTTGAAGTTCATACATATTCTCAAATAGCTGCTCGTGAATAACGTAAATTTTTGATGACATTTTGTGTTAAATAACAAGTATGGTATGTTACTTTGAAGAGGAAATCATGAATACGACGAACTTAACTACGTGCATTACCCATCTGACGTAATAATGAGAGTGCTAACATTTCAGGTATGTCATTTATTGCAATAAATGTGAGCTTACAAGCCTTAAGGACAGTCTTATCTGTGATGAGCTGTTCCCTGATATTTGTAGTATCGTGGTATTACTTTACATCTTGAGTTATTGTCATACAGAGCAGTGTTTTCTAGCGGTGATTTGTTGGAACCATTTTCTATAGTCAAACGACTGCACTAAGGAGCGATTAGAGGACCTGCTAGACATCTGCGTTATGTGGGTTGCATGGGAATCAGGTGAAATGCAATTCAGGTCGTTCGGATACTATTGAGCACGGCTGTACATAAAATCAGAAGTTAAATATCAAATGTTTTCACCAATGGCGAAATGTTGGAACCTTAATTGACGATATAATTGTTTTTGCCTTGACTGGGATTCGAACCCAGCATCTAGCACCGTCGTTTTCGAGCCAGGAACAGACGATAAATAGCTATTGTTGGTTCACCAGTAGCGAGATGGGCGCATGTTTTGCTAGACATCAGGCAACGAAATGTTCTGTGCTGAATGGAATTCAAACCCTGCACACGTGGTCATGAAGAAACTTTAACTATCAAATTCTTTTCCAATAATAGCTAGGAATGGCATGTTTGTACGTTCAATGATGTGATGGAAAACACTCTGCTAGCTCGAAGTTGAATCCACAGCATGTCGTCGTTGGTGATCACAACAAACACAACGTCAATCCCAAATCCGTTTTCACCAGTAGGATGGAGAAGAATGTTCGACCTTGAAAAGATGTAAGGTAACGTTTGATCTCGTAATGTTGTGATAAAACGCTCATAATGTGGCTGTTAGCTGAAACGAACACGTTACAGGTGACAACGCACGAAGAGGCGTTGAAAATGCAACTATTTGTCACCAGCAGTTCGGAGTGCACAGGCTAGGGCTTGAAATGAAATAATGAATATTTTGTGCTGATCAGGATTCGAAACCAGATAGGTGTCTTTCAAGGACGCCTAGAAGAGTTTGGAATCTTCGGGAACACAGTGCAATCGAAATCTAATCCCAGTCCAGCACCACAATTTTCAACGTCTCAGTTTCAAATAAAGTAAGACCCTTGTGAACTTACATGGCCATTGGTTCATTAAATGAAATACATTTTCTAGTTTACGACGGCTTGCTGGTGACAGAGTCTCTGCCTTCCAGGGTTTCTCCATCTGTCACAGCTCAAACGGATGCCCAGTCGGCAGCGAAGGGATGTTATCTTTACTGCGGATATTGAACTACGGAGCTTACTGGCGTTCTGCACTTGGCGTTACTAGGGGTGAAGGAGAGCTACTTGTGTGTGTTAAAAATCTACGCCTGACGTGAGATGTGAACCTACACGTTTTACACATCAATACAAGATTAATTCACCAGACCACAGAACCCCCTGCCAAGCACATAATTATGAATTGCAGAGTATTCATTTAGATGTAGATGCAGACGTCAAGCCGGTCGTTGTGGCCGTGCGGTTCTAGGCGCTTCAGTCTGGAACCGCGTGACCGCTACGGTCGCAGGTTCGAATCCTGCCTCGGGCATGGATGTGTGTGATGTCCTTAGATTAGTTAGGTTTAAGTAGTTCTAAGTTCTAGGGGACTGATGTCTACAGATGTTGAGTCCCATAGTGCTCAGAGCCATTTTTTTGCAGATGTCAAGGGACGCGTAACAGGAAGGAGGGCGGGATCTGGGAATGGATAGAAGTGCAAAATATAAGCGTGAAATGGTTGCAAAGTATTACTTACTTAGATGTGTGCCACAGTTCGTTTTATCTAAGGACCGAGAGATAAGGAAGGACTGTTCTCAGAACGAAGAATGGGTTATAGGGAAGGGAAGTTCAAAGAATACGGTTTCATAGGTGGTGAGAGGAATGATAGAGAGTAAAGACAGCAGCAATTAAAAGAGAAAATGTAGCGTCGTTGGAAACCGCTGGATTTGTTTACAAAGTTTTGGGAGAGTGTAATAGAAGGGCACTTGCGGCGATAGTGTCAGAGAGAGAGAGAGTGTGAGGGAGAATAGAAGAGATATTAACAACGAGTAAACATAAATGTTCATATGTGTGTGAAATCTTATGGGACTTAACTGCTAAGGTCATCTTACACACTACTTAACCTAAATTATTCTAAGGACAAACATACACACCCATGCCCGAGGGAAGTCTCGAACCTCCACCGGGACCAGCCTCACAGTCCATGACTGCAACGCCTAAGACTTCTCGGCTAATCCCGCGCGACGAGTAAACATAATATGAAATCGTTGGCGTATTGTGTGAAGGACGGAGGGTGTATTCATGGATGGAGGGGAAGAGAAAGACGTATTTGAAATAATAAAAACTACTGTGACAGAGTCCATTTACGCTGATTAGTTTGTAAGTATGTAGACAGGGTATAAATGAAATCAAAACAGAATACTTAATAAACTGTATATTCAAAAGAAGCTCAATTAAATTAAAAGGGCAACTCAAAGGAAAGCTAACCCATATTGTATCTTTTCTGATGCCACGCGATCTTCCACTAGCTCCCAATGAGAAAAATGACGAAAAAGAAGACATAACAAAACATTTTAAGAACTCTAATATTTTATCAAGAATCGTTCATTATTTTGTACTTCTATCACACGTCTTGGCATAGAATGTATACGCCGTCGGACGTAACAGCCTGAAGAAGCAACTTCCTCCCAGGCTTCCAGGACGCAGTCCCAAAGAGCGTCCGCAGTAGTTGGTTGGCTTCGTGGCCACTTCTCTGTTAATGTTCTGACGACCTCAGCCCACATGTTTTCCATGAAGTTCATATCAGCTGCCCGTGGCGGCCAGTCCATGACGTTGACGCCAGTCGTGGAGAGCCGCTGCTGAACAAATGCAGACTTGTGAATGGGAGAATGGTCCTCTTCCAATGTCCAGAGTTCCTTCTATCCTGTGACGAATTCCCGCCCCTCTCGCGGAATTCCAACCCCAGCAGGTAACAGATAGCCGGCCACTTCTCGCCGTGGTTACATATTCGCGTCGATGGCGAGTCCCTTGCGGCCTGTAAACGATTCGTGGTCCGTCGTTATTGGTGGAAAACACCTTCTCATCAGCGAAAATGACGTTGTCCCACGAGGCCCTCAGATGGAGCTCCTCAAATGCTAGCCGGTATAAAATGTTGTCTTCGCTGAGCTCTTATTTCACGGCGGATCGTCGTGCATGCAGTCCAGCGTCCCTCAGCCTTCGGCGAATCGTGTCACTGGAGCCGGGGAAGTTGGTCTCCCACCGCAACTGCTTCGCGTTCAGAAAGGGATTTTCTCTGCTCCTAGACACTAGGTCCCTGTCTCCTGCTGTGAGATCACTCTCTTCCAGCCTGAGCCAGGAACCCTGTTGGTGGTGCCTCTTTCAAGGCAGATCCTCCACCATCTCGCTGCAGTGGTATGTGGTACGCCATACCGTCTGCCAGCTTCTCTGATGGAACATCCTCCTTCCTCAATGAGCCGGAGTGGCCGATCGGTTCTAGGCGCTTCAATCTGGAAGCGCGCGACCGGGTACGATTCCCGGCGGGGTCAGGGATTTTCTCTGCCTCGTGATGACTGGGTGTGCTGTCCTTAGGATAGTTAGGTTTAAGTAGTTCTAAGTTCTAGGGGACTGATGACCATATATGTTAAGTCCCATAGTGCTCAGAGCCATTTGAATTTTTTTAAACATAGCTACCTCAAAATATTTCACCTGGCTAGCAATAGCATGACGCAGGAAACTATACTTTCTTGTAAGCGCTGTGCATTAGATGTAGCCTTAAGAAAACCTGTATTCAACCGCGACAACTAAGCGGAGCCGGTCGGTGTGGCCGAGCGGTTCTAGGCGCTTCAGTCTGGAACTGCGCGACCGCTACGGTCGCAGGTTCGAATCCTGCTTCGGACATGGATGTGTGTGATGTCCTTAGGTTAGTTAGGTTTAAGTATTTCTAAGTTCTAGGGGACTGATGACCTCAGATGTTAAGTCCCATAGTACTCAGAGCCATTTGAACCATTTTTTTTCGTTTTGGGTTTGCATCCAGATCCAGAACGAGGGCGTTGGTCATGTCATTTAAAGTACAACTTCATGTACAAGTAACTGTTGATGAGTAATGTGAACAATGATATTACTTGTGATTCGCTGTTAATGTTGGGATTTCCGTAGAGTGGTTGCCGCCGTTAGTCACGTTTTCTTTCAACTGCTTAGTATTACATAAAGTTGATGCGAAACCACTCCCCGTTGAACGTTGAACGACGTTCAGCATGTGTTGGGTAAACCTTTTAGACAGCAAAGAACTTGTTTCCAATTGCCATACAACTTTATAAATCCATATACTGTCTCAAATATTTAATTGTGCCTAAGGATTACTGAACGATTTATGTGAGAAAACTAGTTGTCCCATAACATTTGAAATGTCACTTATTGTAATTAAGTTTAGTTCACAAACGTTAAGGACTATCTCATCTCTTCTGTACCATCGTGGTTTTGCTTTACATCTGGGTGGACTGTCATAAAGACTGGTGTTCTCTAGTAGTCCCTAGCGGTACCCATTGTGTGTCTTACATTGACTGTACTGTGGAGGGTTGCGACTATGTGCAACACAGATATGCTGTGTTGGTTGCATACATTCGGGTGCAGCCTACACATTGGAATTCAGGGGTGACCCACTTTTTTTACTGTCGAGTGTACGTGCTCGACTAGCGGCGGATCTAGTGATGGAGCATTCTAAGTAAACAAGTGAACACTGAGCCGTGCGCGGCTCGTGTTCGTGCCATTTGCTATTTGACGTCTCTGCGGTACTGCTGTCCCGTTTCTTATTCTATTTACTGGCGACACTAAGTTGCTGGCTTGTCTGCCATGAGTGGCAGCAGCAGCGCTTATCGATATCTTTGCAGCGACCGCTGGTATTTCCGGGTCGTCGTGTGTCGGGAGTTCAGTCGGGACTGAGCAGCAGCGAGGTCCGGACAGCCATGATTTCCCCGACGCTCGCCAGCACACGTGACTTGAGCGGGGACGACCTAGGTTGGTCGTTCGGTCGGTCGCCTCATCGGACGACGTGTATTTGGTCGCCGACCTCTTCTGGGTTCTCCGTGTGTGTCGACTTGTGATTCGTCCTTGTTGCTCCACAGTGACCATTTCAGTATTCTTCGAGTTGTTTGTGGAAGTGTTTTCGTGCAACCGTGTATAGCTTGTGTGGTTTTGTCTGAGCAGTTATTTTAATGCAGTCTGCATGCTGGACTGAGTCAGCCAGTTGGGACAGAGCAGGAAGGAAGTCTGCGCGGTGGAGGTCAGGCCGCGACAGCTGGCGGCGTGCACGTGTGGTCGGATTGCGAGGCGCTAGCTGCGGTTGCTACACAGTTCGCTGCCCACCGAACCTGGACACTGAAGTTGAGTGATCAGTTAACCTGTTATGAAACCTCAACTGCTGTCACATCTCTTCATTCATTGCTGGTTGTTTCTTCCTGGGCTGTTCCGGCTAGTCCCGCATCTCGTGGTCGTGCGGTAGCGTTCTCGCTTCCCACGCCCGGGTTCCCGGGTTCGATTCCCGGCGGGGTCAGGGATTTTCTCTGCCTCGTGATGGCTGGGTGTTGTGTGCTGTCCTTAGGTTAGTTAGGTTTAAGTAGTTCTAAGTTCTAGGGGACTTATAACCACAGCAGTTGAGTCCCATAGTGCTCAGAGCCATTTTTTTGTTCCGGCTAGCAGCAACATATGGTGTATCGGAGCCGGCGAAATTTTGCAGCTGTCTTCCTGTGTGGTCTTTAACTATTACAGTTGGTTGTTACTTATCAGTGAAGTGTACCAGCGGTATTTTCTGCTTTGTGGCCGTTAATGCCCCAATACCTGCCCTGGTCATTAGCGTAGTTTTACAGCAGTGTGTTGTTCATCGCCGTGTTGATGCTGTCCGGCACAGCGGGCAGTTCGACAGCCTTTTAGTTGTTTGTTCATTTTTTTTCTTAAGAGTGGTTACTGTGCCTTGGCTATTTTTAGACGCCAGTTTTGTAGTAGTCCTGCTGGTATATTCGACCTTGACTGATATTTTCCGTTGTCGTGCCGTTGGTTGAGCGGAAGGGAATTGTTTAGGTTGTTGGTCGGTCCTTGAGCCGTCCGTGGGTCGGGTTGCCATCCGATTATTTAATCTTACTCTTGGCTGCCTGTCTCACCCCACCTTATGTTAGAGGTACCTCCTCAGGCCAACCATTGGGACAATTCTGGGCGCCACTGTTCTGTTGGTTTTAAATTGTGATTTTCATTTTACTCAGATGTACTGTGCGAAACCTTCAGCCGATGATGATGATGATGATGATGATGAGTCCCATACTTCTTTACAGAGCGTAGGGGAGTGACGCGGGAGACCCGCGCCGCCCTACTAGGCAAGGTCCTAGTGGAGGTGGTTTGCCATTGCCTTCCTCCGACCGTAATGGGTTCAAAAATGGTTCAAATGGCTCTGAGCACTATGGGACTTAACAGCTATGGTCATCAGTCCCCTAGAACTTAGAACTACTTAAACCTAACCTAAGGACAGCACACAACACCCAGCCATCACGAGGCAGAGAAAATCCCTGACCCCGCCGGGAATCGAACCCGGGAAACCGGGCGTGGGAAGCGAGAACGCTACCGCACGACCACGAGATGCGGGCGACCGTAATGGGGATGAATGATGATGATGAGGACGACACAACAACACCCAGTCATCTAGAGGCAGGAAAACTCCCTGACCCCACCGGGAATCGAACCCGGGACCCCATGCTCGGGAAACGAGAACGCTACCGCGAGACCACGAGCTATATATTTAATATTTAGTTTGATCCTTTTAAGGCAATGTGTAATTAAGTGGTTCTTAGGAAAATAAAGGTTTGAGTGTTTTGTGCAACTGACAGTAACTGATTATAGCTCCCTCCACAACCATAACCTGATCCCCTCTGTCCTGCGAAACTAGATTTCAAACACTATGTAGAACTAGTTTGCCTACAACAGGGTACATGGACGAGCGTTATCCTGTTCGAAAATACGTACGGCAATGCTATTCATGAAAGGCAGCATAACAGATCAAGTCATCAGACTCACGTACAAATTTATAGTCAGGATGCGTGGGATAATCACCAGAGCGCTCCTGTTGTCACACGAATTCGCATCCCAGACTACAACTCCAGGCGTAGGCCCAGTGTGTCTAAAACGCAGACCGGCTTGTTGCAGGTCCTCAGCTGACCTCCTCCTAACCAACACACGGCCATTACTGGCACCGAGACAGAACTAGCTTTCATCGGAGAACACAACACACGTCCACCCTGACCTCTAACGAGCTCTTGCTTAACGCCACTGGATCGCAAATTACGGTCGTTTTGGGTCAGTGGAAGGCACAGTGCAGGCCGTCTGTCTCGGAGCTGTCCTCCAGATAATCGTTTTGTAACAGTTCGTTGTGTCACTGTGGTGCAAACTGCTGCTCAAATTGCTGCTGCCGATGCATTACGATGCGCGAGAGCCATACGCCGCACACGATGTTCTTCCCCCTGGGTTATGCCACGTGGCCTACTGTAGCCCGATCTTCCTACGACCGCACGTTCTTGTGACCACCACCGCCAGTAAGCATGTACAGTGGCCACATTCCTTTCAAGTCTTGCTGTAGTATCGCAGAAAGAACATCAAGCTTCTCCAAGCTCTATTGCACGACCACGTTCAAACTCAGTAAGGTGCTGAAACTAGCGTCTTTGTTGCCTTAGTAGCCTTCTTGACTAACTCAACGCGTGCAGTCTCAAATATAACTAATGTTGACGACCGTTACAGCGTTTATTTAAAGCAAACCTGATTTTAATCTTCATATTGGCGCTACTACCACTACCCTTATGCGACTGGCGCGAATCTTGCATAGACATCACTTTCCGTTGCAGAAAATTCCCCACCAACTTTCGTTTATGTCACACATCTTCTTGGTGTTGCGATTCCTTTCTTCCGCCTGTATGTCAAATGACCGAATAAGGAAGCATTACATTGTGCAGTGATCTCCTTTTATGTACCGTCCTAAGTGACTATACTACCATATAAAACGAAAGTAAATGATCCGGAAGCGTTGTACAATGCGTGGTGAAGGATATATCGTGTCACAGATCACTTTTTTCTCTGTTTCATTCACGTACTGAGCGATGGAAAATGACTGCCTAATTTCCTCTGTACGTATGCTGAGCCATTTCTCATGACCCTTATACAAGATAGACCTTGGTGGCAGCAAAAGAGTCGCACAGTCCATGTTCAATATAGTACGGGTTCTCTTAATGCTAGTAGTGTACACCTCTGAAATTGTCACACGAACTGTACACCAAGGTCACAGTGTACCCTCAGTTACTTGCTGGAGAAACTGACTGAGTATAGAATGTTTCATAATGGAATTCGGCTCTCACATACTAAACTGAATTTATTTCATCACTGACATGTACCTATTCGGTCAGTATTATATTTAATGCCTCCAAAATTCGAAACTAACTAAAAACTGTCATGAAAGTTTTTCAGTGATGAAACTTAGAAATGATCCCGATCTAAAGGTTTTATTTGCATTTTAATCAGACAAAGACGCTATTCATTTAATAAAATGCACACATCACACAAATATCGTGAGATTTTCTCCATTATTCACAAATCCGTTCATTCAGTATTCCCACACTTTTGAAGTAAGAACCAGAATGTTTTCTGCAACTGTCTGGATTCTTCTGCTAGGGAGAGTTGTGTTCCAACAATGACCATTCTTGCAGTGAATAACTGTATTTCCTTCATCGCTGTCTGAAAATACGGCAGACCAGTTTCAGCACTGTTCATAATTGGTGCAGTAGCGTACGTTCGAGCATAACTTTCAACAGCAAAGTCACTTAAGTCACTTTCACGATTTAGTTCTTGTAACAACGATTGCCGTATAGCATCCTCCGATAGTAAAATGTAATTCCTACATACCATTTCCATATAAATGTCCATCACACCCAGCGACGGATGACTTACACAACGTGTACTCCAGGGTCACAGTCACCCTCCAAGAAACTTTTCTGTCAAATTAATTGAACAAGAATGTCACACAACTTTGAACGTAATTTCTCCATTAGGTCTCACTTAATGCTGAAATTACATTAGTGGTAGTAAGCTGTGTACACCTGATGGCGCATGACTCCAGAGTCAGAACTACTTCAGTGAAGCCCTCCTATCAAGCCACTAAAGAGCAGCGATAGAGTAATAAGTCGTAGAAGAAAACTGTTAAGAAATGTGAGATTCTGGTAGCCCCCGCACCACCACTCCCTCCCAGTTCCATGTCTGAGGACGAGGTGGAGCTTTTAGCACCCCCGAGGACCTAGATCTTGCTGACGTCTCAGCCGCAATGGAAATGGATGCAAGTACTCAGTCGTTGACAACAGGTAACCCTGGGGCGTAAACTGCCTTCTTGGTCTCTTCATGGCTTCCCAGACTACAGAATACGTCATCCTCCAGCGGAGTTGCGGCGGTTTTTTCCACCACATGCCTGAGCTGTGGCAACTCTTAAGTATTACATCTTCTTTCTGCGTTCCCCTTCAGGAAACCTGGTTTCTAGCAATGCGGAGCCCCGCCCTTTATGGCTATCGGTGTTGTTACAAAAATCGTAATGACAGTAACAGGAGGTCAGGTGGAGTACGAATGTATGTTCTGACCTCTGTATATGGTGAACCTGCGCCCCTTCAAACACCTTTAGAAGCCCTGGCTCTCAGGGTGAGCTCAACTCAGGAAATTACCAACTGCAATACCTACCTTCCTCCAGATGGTGACATACCACAACATGTATTGGCTGCACTAATTTCTCAACTCCATTTCCTGCTTTTTGGTGATTGCAACACCAATAACTCTTTGTGGGGTGGAACCAAGATTACGGCCATGGTAAAGATGTCGATAACCTACTAACTAAACTCGACCTTTGCACCTAAATAGTCATATTAGTGTGGCACATGGCACGTACTCGGCCACTGATCTCTCAGTTTGCAGTTCTGCTCTTCTTCCTTCCATCCACTGGAGAGCTCACGACGATTTGTGTGATAATGACTTTCTGCTCTTCCTGTTTGTACCCCGATGTCAGTCGCCTGGACGTTTGCCCACATGGGCTCTTGCCAAGGCTGACGGGAACGCTTTCACCTCTGCTACCGCCGTTGGATTTGCACCGTGATCCGGATCATTAATACTACCATTTTTTCTGGAACTGAATCGGCAGTCCCTTGTTCCTCAGGTTGCCCCAGCTGCCTTTGTGGTCACCGGAAATTGCAGCAGACATTAGAGACTATAGGTAGGCCCTCCTACGTCATAAGTGGCACCTCATTCCCTTCAAACGGCTCTGTACCCAGACCTGTCAACTAATCAGACGATGAAAGCATGAGTGTTGGGAACGATACGTCTCCAACATTGGAACACGTACTTCTCTTTCCAGGGTTGGACTAAGATCGGGAGCCTTTTGGATGTCAGGCCCCTGCAGGTATATCTGGGATTTCCACGAATGGAACTACCTATACCAACCCAGATGCAATTGCAGAGGGTTTTGCTGGGCACTATTCTTAAACCTCTTCATCTGAGAATGATCACCCCACTGGTGGAACGACAACTCCTATCGTTTACTACACGCCAGCCTGAGTCATATAATGCTCCATTCAGTGATTGGGAATTTATTAGTGTTCTCGCACACTGTCGCAACACGTCCCCTGTGCCACACTTCATCCATACCCAACATCTGTTAGCGCATTACCAGCGCCACCTCCCTGCCATCTGGAACACTTTTTGAGCTGTGGTTCATTTCCGTCCCAATGGCGAGATAGTATCAACGTTCCAGTGCTAAATCCTGGAAAAAAACATATATCTTCCTATTAGCCTCACCAACGTTCTGCGTAAACTGCTCGAACGTATGGTGAGCTGGCAGTTGTGTTGGCTCTGTGAGTCTCGTGGCCTTCTGGCGCCGTCCCAGGGCAGTTTTCACCAAGGTCGCTCCACCACTGACAACTTCGTATTCCTCGATTCTGCCATCCGAACGGTCTTTCCCGCCTTCGTCATCTTTTTGCTGTCTTTTCTGACCCCACGAAAACGTATGACACCCTTGGCAACATTACGTCCTCACCTCATTACAGGAGTGGGGTCCCCAGGGTCCACTCCCCAATTCGATACAGAAATTTTTGACGCTCCGCGCCTTCAGAGTTGGACCCGGTCTTTCACACAGTGCTCTCAACATCGAGGAGAATGGAGTCTTTAAGGCACTGCACTGTATTGAGCATCCCACTCTTTTTAGTGGTCATTAATGGTCTTGCAGCAGCTGTGGGGTCTTTAGTATCACTTTTCCTGTATGCTGATGACTTTTTCATTTCCTTTTGTTCGTCTACTATTCGTGTGGCAGAACGGAGCCATGTGATAGGCGCAGTCATAGACCCTCACTCACAGCTTTTAGTTTTCAGCTACCAAGAGTAGCGTCATGCACTTCTGTCGCCGCTGTACAGTTCACTTGCACTCACAACTTTATCTTGATGACCATCTCCTTAATGTAGCGGACTGGTTTATGACGCCTGCTTAACTTGGTTTCCCCATATTATTCAGCTTAATCAAAACTGTTGGCAGCATCTTAACTGTAAAGGATGAGCCAGACAATAAGGGATTTTACTTTATTATATGAGCCTCCAACCGGTAACTTCATTTTTCCATTGCGGCCAAGCCACGGCCGGCAGTGTTAGCTGCCTGTAAATTCTTTCGTCCCACGGTCTAGTAACAGGAAGTCAGCACCGATGAAGGGCACCTTGTTCACGCGCCTCTCTCGTGTGCTGACGAGGTAACGCCGCCCCAGGCGTCGCTTAGCAGGCAACGCTGTGGAAAGTTCCATGCCGCCCGCACGGTTTGCTCGGTCCTGACCAATCAGGGCGGAGGAAGCCGCGTGGTGCGTCGAACATACCCCGCCGCCCGTCGCCGGGCCCGCTCTCTTGCATTCTTGCTCACCCGCGAGTCGGATGCGCGCCCTGTAGCATTGAACATCTCCCGCTTCTCCCGGTGCTGCGGCACTGAAGACTTATTTTTGGCAGACAACCACTTTCGGTAGCTTCGCGAACAATGTTCACCAACTTGTAAGCTCTGGCTCACCCTCACCTCCCTAGGCCTATGTAGCCCCTATCAATATGCTTTAGCCAATAAATGGCCTTTCTCAAAAATTACCCTATTATTCCACAACGCCCACCGCCTTCCCATACCCGTCATCCTGTACAACTGGTGTCAGAAGTGGGATTGCGTTCCCGTAGTGACTTTGTCACTACACTAAATTTTTCCCGGCAAAACGCCGTACACTTCGCGCATGGAATGCGCCAATCGGCCGCCACGCTTGCTCCATGTGGGCCGTGTCTGCGCCAGTGAACACGCAGAGGGCGCGCGCTGCAGCGAGGCAGCCCACGCTAGTCAGCCACGTGAGCCGGACGCCGCCGCGCTGCCCGCTGCCTGAGTTGGAGGGGCCTGCGCTGCGCTGCGCGACCGGCCGGGCCGCCGTCATCCGCCGCCGCGCCAGCCGCCGCCGCCGCGCCGCCCACCGTCGCCCGCCGCTGTCACCGACGCGCCAGGGGCTTGCCGCCATCGCCGACCGGCCGAGCCAGCGCCGTCCGCCGCCAACACATCTGCCGCCGCCCGAGGGTCCGGACGCCGTCGCCGCCGCCCGCCGACCACCGACCGCCGTAGCCACTGCACCACGCCGTCGCCGCCACCACTGCGTCGCACCGCCTCCATCGCCATGTAAGTCGCCGCGATGCTTACAACTATAGCTTCGACGATCTTCCGCCGCTGGATTGAGAATCTTTGTGGCCGTCCTTTTTTTGTAACAATTATTACTTTCTTTTGGTCACTAGTGTCCCATACATTTGTAAACATGCCGATAGGGACACGAGCGACGGAACGGGATACTCCCGCACAGGCACCTGCCCCGACAGACCCGCTCGAGGCCATAAATGCACAAATGCGCCAGTTATTCGCACAAAATCAGGAGCTACTTGAGCAAAACCGCGTCTTGAAACAGACGCTGGAAGCTAGTGCGCGAACTTCCGTACCTGCTTCTAGCTCCACCCCTGTAACAAGTGCTCAAACAGAGGCAACTAACACTAATTCTGTCTCTAATACAAACGCCACAATTTCTGCTAACATGGCGACTGTAAGCAATTTTCCTGCGGCTGATTTCATCCCCACGTTTTCTGGGAAGTCCCACGAAAATGTGGCTATGTTCTTACAAAATATTCGTGATGTGGGTCGCACGTGTGCCTGGCCGGATGATCTATTGGTCAATGTAGCCAGACTGAAGTTGACAGGGGAAGCCCGAATGTTTATAGAAACGGTGGACGAATTGAGTGACACGCACGATTTTGAAGTATTGGCCCGCGGATTGAATACGCGTTATTCCGATGCCAGAGGTACCGGATATTACAGAGATCAATTATCAACCGTTGGGCAGAAGCCTAATGAGGATTTTGATGCCTTTGCAGATCGCATATGAGCAGTATCTTGTCGTACCTACAAGCTAGGTGAAAATGCCAGTGAAAACAGAATTTTGCGCTCAGATGCCGAAGCGCGTGCAATTGATGCATTTGTTCGCGGTATTGACCCCCGCATCGGAGGAGAAGTCAAAGCAGCCTCCCCCACTTCTCTGTTTGAAGCTGTTCGTTTGGCAATGCTACGCGAAGAGGTGTTGCGTTTTTGCGCTGCCGCCCCGCGCCCATCGGACCCAGTACCGGTCCCAGCAAAAGAAGTATTTTGTCAGCGTTGTGGGAAGCCCAACCATACGGCAATGCGCTGTCGCGCGCCGTATTGCACCATTTGCCAGAAAGTAGGTCATCCTAATAATGTTTGCCCCACAAAGTCACCATTTTCTAATATAATGCGCGGCCACCGCCGCAACGTGGGGTCGAATCAGGGAAACGCTTGGGGGGCAGGTTCCGCCACCCAACCGCGCCCCCGACAAAAATAATACGCCCGGTTAGGACCGAAAAATGTAAAGAGGTGGAACACGTTAGTCTATTTGGCGTACTCGGGAACAAAATAGTTAGAAATTTAGTTGATACTGGTGCTCAAGTTAGTGTATTGTTTGTGGAGAAAAATGATCGAAGGGTGTTACAGCCAGCCCGGTACCATATCAGTGGCCTTGGAGAGGAAGTAATTGTCCCTGCAGGATCGTGTGTAGTGAATGTGCAAACAGACGAGGGTAAATACAGTCAGAGGATGGAGGTAGTAAGGCTAAAGAAGGGTGAATTTGACATCATACTAGGGAATGACTTCCTGCACCGTTATCAGGGGATAGTGGATTATCGAACGCGAACTGTGCAGTTCGGCGAAGCAATTCACCGATCTGGCAGTGCGCACCCCCCGTCAGACGCGAGGGAGCTGCGAAAGGCGTCGTTCACAGTCTCCCATAAAACCGCAGATGTGGGCGATAAAAACCACTGACCCTATGAGGATAAAAGGCGGAAGTGGAAAGATTCTCTGGATAGATGTCAAAAATCAAGAACACCCCAAGACAGACATTCTGGTTGACCCGCTCACCCACAATGATGTTTTAGATCGTCAGTCAGTACATATAAAGAGAGGTAACTGCCGACCGGAGAGGAGACAGAAGGGTTTTGCGATACCAGTAAGTATGGATAATTTTGGTGTAAAAGATGTTGTGATACCGAAGGGTACTATTGTTGCCAGTGGACAGGAAATTTTTGAGGAAATAAGAGGAGCTGAGAAGCAGCGAGATAAAGATGAGAAAGGAAGGAGAAGAAAGAAATGTTCAGTTAGAGAAGTGCGATATGTCGCGTCGACGATAAGGAGTCAGTTAGCAGAGAAGTTAGGTCATTTAAACAGTGAGGAGAAAAGGATGTTGCAGCCAGTATTAGAGGAATTTTCGTGGTTGTTTGAAGAGAGGCAGTTTCTACCGGCTACGGATTTGGTTCAGCACGAAATTCCGACCGGAGAAGCTCGGCCCATTGCACAAAAACCTTACCGTATACCATATCATTTGCAGTCTGTAGTTGAAGATACGATTCAGCAGCAATTAGCTGCAGGAATCATACAACCCTCCTCGAGTGCGTGGGCGTCTCCCGTGGTCGTTGTGCCAAAGAAATCAGTAAATGGGGAGAAAGCCTATCGCCTATGTGTCGATATGCGGGCAGTAAATCGGGTAACGACACCAGACACATATCCGTTACCGCACATTGATGAAACATTGGACCGATTGGGCAACTGTAAGTATTTTACCACCCTTGATTTGCGTTCTGGGTACCATCAAATCCCTGTTGCACCCCAGGACCGCCATAAAACTGCTTTTGTTGTACCTACAGGATTGTATGAATGTGTAAGGATGCCATTTGGATTGAGAAACGCCCCTGCCACTTTTCAAAGATTTGCAGACTTGCTGCTGCGTGGGTTGAAACCTACAACCTGCTTGGTGTATTTAGATGACATTATTATTTTTTCTAAAACGATAAAAGAACATGCAGAAAGACTGAGGGATGTTTTGCAAAGGTTAAAAGGAGCTCATTTGAGTGTAAAATTAGAAAAGTGTGCTTTCACCCAGTCACAAGTACAATATTTAGGTCATATAATAAGTGGAGAAGGTGTCAAACCGGACCCCCGTTTGACCACTGCAGTAAAGGAATTTCCAACACCGACAAATGTCATAGAACTACAGTCATTTTTAGGCCTTGCAAACTACTACAGACGTTTCGTGAATAATTATGCCACCCTTGCTAAGCCCCTGACTAATTTATTGAAAAAAGGAGTTAGTTTTATTTGGACCAAAGAATGTGATAAAGCTATGCAACAAATTCAACATGTTTTAACTAGAGCCCCTGTACTAGCGTACCCGGATTTTGAAAAACCATTCATACTGTCAGTGGACGCCTCAGATTATGCTGTAGGAGCCATCCTGTCACAAGAGATAGATGGCGAAGAACGACCAATTGGTTATGCGTCTCGACAGCTTAATAAAGCAGAGTCAAATTACAGCACAACTGAGAAGGAACTTCTAGCACTCATGTTTGGTGTAACGTATTTCCGATGTTATTTGTATGGGAGAAAATTCACTGTCATCACTGATCACGCCGCGTTACAGTGGATGTTGAGCTTAAATGACCCTAGTAGTAGGCTAACTCGTTGGGCTTTGAAATTGAGCGAATTTGAGTATGAGGTGAAACACAAACCGGGCAAGTTACATCAAAACGCCGACGCATTAAGCCTAAAAGTCAGAGTGATCGTAGCTAATGACGTTTCTATTGAAGAATTAAGGGAAGCACAGTAAAGAGACGTCGAATGTCAGAAATATGTGGTTTTGCCTGAATTTTCCGTTGCAGATGGAATTTTATATCGAAAGACCCACTTGGGTAAACAGGCAGTAATCCCGAAAGAATTACGTTCCAAGATTATCGCACAGTGTCACGATAGCCTGCAGGCATGTCATAACGGCCTTCGCGCCACAAATTGCCGAATAGCCGCCCGTTATTTCAGGGCAGGAAGACGGAAAGACGTGCAAAAGTATATACAAAATTGTCTACCTTGTGTTAAGAGGTCATTACCACCTCGAACGAAAGTGCCTTTACAGCAGGTACCAGAAGCCACTTATCCCTGGGCAGTAGTAGCAGCAGATATTGTCGGTCCTTTCCCTGTGAGGCCCCAAAATAATCGGTATATTCTGTCCCTTATAGATCATTTCTCTAGGTTCTTGATTCTCATTCCTATACCAGATATGTCCGCTGAAACAGTAGCGCGTGCTTTTGTCACCCATTTGGTGTTACCATACGGAAGCCCAGAAGCTGTACTCACAGACCAGGGTACGAATTTCGTGTCTGCGGTATTTACCGAAGTTTGTCGGTTATTGCGAAATAAAAAGTGGCGAACGACACCGTTCCACCCAAAAGCAAACGGTCGCCTGGAGCGAGTCCACCGCACCGTTATGCGCATGCTGTCTTACTATGTTAATAAACATCACTCTGACTGGGACAAGTATGTTCAATACGTTGCGTCAGCATATAACAGCCGTGTCCATAAAGCTACAGGGTACTCACCTTATGAAGCAGTATATGGCCGCCCTATGAATTCGCCTTTTGAAATTGACAAACTGCCCCCTGGAATTAAATCCAAAGATGTGAAAGGTCTAGCTTGACGTCTAAAAGCCATTTGGAAAAAAAGTAAGAGGGAACAATGCCCGAGCCACCGCCCAACAGTTAAAGAGAAGTAATCAAAAAGCAAAAATGCCCGAGTACAAGGTAGGAGACCTAGTTATGTTGAGCAATCCAGTAGTAAAAAAGGGAAGAACCAAAAAGTTTACACCTACTTATGAAGGACCGTACCGTATCATCCGGCTTACTTCACCAGTAAATGCGGAAATTCAGCTAGCGGAACGCACAGTGATCGTTCATTTTGACAGATTGAAACTGTATAAAGGACCCGAGCCACCCCCAGCTAACAGTGAAACCCGGCCTATTACGCCAGTAGTTCCACCCAAAAAAGCAAGAAATAAGGTAATACAACCGCCTAGACAGCAACGTAGATATGCTCTAAGGTCAAACCCCTATGATTTGCGTTCCAGAAAGTAGGTCTGGAATGGTATGTAAACGGTTGGAAAACTGCATGCAGTAAGAGAATTAATTGACGGAAAACACCGTAGTTACTATACCTTCAATTAAGTTGTGCATGTTAGTTATAAGTAGACATAAGAATTGGCAACCACTGGTAACTAGTAATAGAATTTGACTCACATGTTAATGGAAGTGATTGAAGTTATGTAATCATTTTGTCTTGTCATTTAATGTCTCCAGTAATGTTATCGTAGCAGTCGAGAATTAAAAACACAAACATTCTTTAATCATGGAATTAAGGGGAAAGTTGTCCTTGTCAAAAGAACACGTAGAGAAAGAATCAGTTAATCTTGTATATTTCAAAGGGATTCACATTTCACCTGTTAATTTAGTGAATAGTGCACGAACACAGCTATTAAAGCTTTAGCATAAAAACATGATAGTAACACGTCTTTGTAAGTGCCAGTAGATCAATGACTACATGCTGCCGTCTACCTGTCCTTTGAAATACGCCCTATTACATGTATGTTTCGCTAAATGATCACACAACGATAATAACAAGAATAAATACGTCCAAGTTAAACAACAAATAGGCTACTCTAAAGTAAAAGGAGTCTTCCTCAAGTGCTATTTTATTGTTTTCATGATGCGATTTTGAACAGACAACAAAGTAAGTTTTTTGGTACCACGTATTTCTGTATATCAAATGCCACGGAAGGAGTCGCGTAAATACCACCGCTGTTGTCTACAGCTGTTCACATGCGGCGAGTCCCACCCCTCCCTGTCAGCTGGCGACGCGGCCCCCTTCCCTTCCCTCTCACCGGCCTGACGAGAGAGCGGCCGTTGCAGTTCCCACTCCCCCACCCACCGCCTCTGTCTTTGGCGCATACAGCATCTGCACCTCTCCGCTCGCCCCTCCTCACCCCACTCACTGCGCCCTGCACGCCACGTGCGTCAGCCACGTTACACCTTCGTACATTCGTACGTTGCAGTTTAAACAGCAAACCTACAGTGATAATTATAGAAATAAATTCACCAGCTCAATATTGCCCTACAGATTTTACTAGCCTGATCTAAGATAGGGATCTATTTGTGTTGTCGGAGAGAGAACTTTTTCCTGGTACGCATTGTGGAAACTATCAGGATTAGAAAACATTGGAATTTCAGATCGATCTCCGGCTATGTTGTGTTACCACCACGGTTAATAAACGGATCTATATGGTGTCAAGGAAGCCGGCACTTGCAGCTATATCTGTCCTGTAAACGACCGCTGTGTGGGAAACGCGTTAGCCGAGGAGTTGGGTTTGCAATGCCATCGCAAAATGCAGTTTATCTAGAAGCCTAACACCTGCCAGTTACCTAAATTTTAGAAGAACAGAGTGTTTAAGTAAAATAATTGGAACCCGATAGTTTTGTGACCTCTAGCGATTTAAGTTATTAGAGTCCCTTAGAAAAGAACATCCTCCATGCATAACTGTCGTGAACAACATAAGATAACTCTGGAAGGAAATTTTGTGACTGTACCGAGAGATAAACTCCATGCGTAGCAAGAGGACGGACCCAGCGTGAATGCCAGTTATGCCGCCGAGCCAGTGAAACCGGACGCAGCCGTACTGTCAGCTGTGCTGTCAGCAACTTACAATCTCACGAGCGCGACGCGTGTCGCACCTTAGCACCTCAAGCTGCACTGAATCTCAACACAGAAATTCTTAACCATTATATAACAAACCCTATGAATAACTTTATGCACATTTTCAATAGTCAGGAACTTACTTTGCTCCCTACACACTTTTTATATGACAAATGAACTCTAACTTTATTAAAAACAAAAGCGCCGACAGGTAAGTCATATCCACGTCTTCCGAGATGCAACCAGCTTCGTCGAGCCGCCGATAATGATTATATGGAAACAGGTAGGTGAGAAAATTAACAAAAGGAACAACAATCATATCCTTGAACGATTGACTGGGTGACTGATAATCACAAATATTTGCAAAAACAAATCAACACAGCAAACAGCATATCACATGTTTAATAATTATTGGTCTGTTCACTGAAGGCGACACAAAACCACTTTTCATCAGTCTTGTTAAAGGAAGTATTAACGTGACAATACACTATTCCACAGCATAACACACAACATTGCCATTACTTAATGACAGTTTTCTTGTGGGTAGAAGTACCAAAGATCAGTTGGTATGGAGATGCAAACGAGAGCATAAAGGAATACCAAGGGATACTTACACTCATTTTGCTACGAAATGTATCTGAAGGATAAGGAAGTTTTGTTTGAAAGAAAGAATATTTTAAACTTTTGCTTTTGTTGCGGTTTTGCCATGTCTTGTATCACTATGACGAGTTGCCAATTACTTATGTCTAATTACTTGTGTCCAATTACTTAAGTCCATGTATTATCTTATTGTTGTTCATTTTGACTGTTTTATTACTACCTATTTAGAGAATTTTGCTAAAGTTTTGCCAGCACCAGTAATTTAGTATTTGTATCAACCTAGTGTTTCCATGTGTCGGTGTGTTACTATATTGATGAGGATAATCATTTTGTAGGATTTCAAGTATGCTAGAGTAAGTTCCCGAGTACTGCCTATTATTTGTTCAGTAATAATGATGTCTTAGGTAATAAATTGTTTTGGAAGGGTAATTTAGGATGTAACGATGCTTTATTTTGATTTGTATTTGAATGTTTATTTGGAGGGACATACCACATGCCTACCCCCGTGATAGATAACGTAAACAGAGTGAATCACATCCACAGAACGAGCAAGCTTTGGCCATATACCTAGTCTGTTGGATGAACAAGAGAACCACACCCGCAAGGGCACGTATCTTACGTGACGCGGCTGGCACCCGCGCGGTCCCTCAGCTGTCTGTGTCGTTTCTTCTCTTTTCCGTTTCGCGACACAGTCCAACCTACCCACTTTCATCTTTCCTCTCTCAACATAACACATGAAGAGTTATGCACAACCCGCAAGGGCACGTATCTTACGTGACGCGGCTGGCACCCTCGCGGTCCCTTAGCTGTCTGTGTCGTTCCTTCACTTTTCCGTTTCGCGGCATAGTCCATCCTACCCACTTTCATCTGTCAAATTTCAACAGACACAAAACTATTCAGCCCTGACTTTGATCTTCCATGTCGAAGAAGAGTTCACGAGAACAGTGTTCCGTGCTCTCTGACGACAGCTGATCAGGCACCATCAGACGCGAACCGCGTCTAACCCGCAGCTAAACACCAGTAAGCGGAAATCTCTGTTCAAACCTTGAGCCTTCTTTGACACTGTTTCCCGTTGTATTTTCCGAAGGAATACCCACTACTGAAGTAGTAGCATTTAACTGTATGACGTGTCCCAGGACACTGCGATGTACCCAATGATAGACGGAGTTTTAAGCAACCAGCTGGGCCCGAGGAGGCCAGCACCATGGAGTTATAGAGACGGCGAGTTTAGTCGCAAGATGTTGAGAGGATAAAGACGGCGAATTTGGTCGCAAAGGAAAGTTAGTCGCAAGATGTTGAGAGGATGAAGACGGCGAATTTGGTCGCAAAGGAAAGTTAGTCGCAAGATGTTGAGAGGATAAAGACGGCGAATTTGGTAGCAAAGTAAAGTTTATTTGTTTATTTAAGAGATGTCGAGTTTGAAGAAGAAGTATGAAGTAGCTATCTTGGAGTCGCAGAATTGTCATTTACACAGTTAAGAAGGCGATAACGTCGTGTCAACGATGCGCCTTGCGCTAAACCTTCATAAAGGAAAAGTCCTTCAGAAATTACGCTCAAATTATATTGTAATCCAATTTCTTACGCTTTCTGTCTCCACTATGGAAATCTCTAGATTCCCTTCGAGTTTTATTTTTCTCCTCTTGTTAGCAACAGCCTTGACATCCAACGACACAATCTACGCCCCACCTGCACCAAACTGGTGTAACTTTTTTTTCTCAGTTTCACTTGATGGTGTTTTGCAAATATATTGACGCATGAGAAACTTCCTCTCACAATGTGAACGTTATTGCAGTTAGATGGTCAGCCCACAGTTACATGTAACTTTGTTTGTTTAGTGATATGGTATATACAACAATTTAATATGATACTTGTGTACCATACTTTTATATTTTCATGTATTTGTAACAATTATGTTTGGGGTAAAATGGATTTCATAGGACCTATGTTACGGGGTTGTGACGTATCTGTCACTTATGAAGTAATTTACTATGGCATAATGTAATTTTAAACAGAACCCGCTGTAATAACGCATCTAGCGTGATGTCACGAGTAATCCCGCTTCCGTTTTGTTGGTCATCGTTGAGTAAACCAAATCGATTGCGCACATCTATTCCCTTTTACTCAGTAACAGTATACCCCTTTTGTGACATTAATATTTGCCACTTCTCATTTTGGAGCACATAAATACGCTCCTCGGGCGCAGGAGCCCAAGAACATGTAGAGAGTGTGTAAAGTACAGACAGCGCAGTGGACAGCGTCGGTAGGCTTCATCGCTCTCTCTCGCTCTTACATCTGACGCATGCTTCCTGCGCCGCGCAAGTGCGCACTTCGCTTCTCAGCTGCCGCGCGCAGCCCTGACGCCGCGCTGGCCTTGGAAATTATCTGCCGCGCTTGTTTCTGATGTAGCGCGAGATTGGCCTTGCAGTCAGCTGCTACTCTGACGTAGCCTCCGCGCAGATCTTCAGCAAACGGTTCCTGTTGGAACACCATTAATAACCTTTCATGCCACTATGGCTTACTCAATTACTATTCGCGCCCCCTTAATTATGTTTTTTTGTACCTGAAAGCCATTTCATGATTCCTCTGTCAGCTAACTTGCCAGCTTTATCTAATAAATCAAATGATCACCTATCGTCAATTGATGACTTGCTAAAACATGAAAAAGGACAAATTTCTAACGTTCGCCTGTTGGCACACTTGAATGAATGACAAACAGCCACAAACTAAACCCAAAAAAAGAGAAAACAAAAACCTATCAGGCATGTGCCCTCCCTTAGTTTTAAGAGTGAAACTGAGATATCAATTAATGTGGAAAAACTAGTGTAGTGTAATGAAGTGTTCCCTTAGTGATAACTCCCTTTTCAACTGTGTTTTGAAACATGTGGACCTCTCCTCATACCCCCACCTGCGCTGAGTTCCAGTGCACGGGCCTGGCCACGGCCACGCCCCCTTCCAGCCGACAGCCTGCGCGCTGCCCGCTGAGGACAACACACCACGCCGCCTCGCGCCAGGCGCCCCCGCAGTGACTCATCAGTGGTGATATGTTTATATTTTCAACTTATTCTAACAAATGAATAAAAAATGACATTTTTACTTCAACTTAGCAACAAGAACACTTGACATGTTTATCTAATTCACACTGCTATGTTTTGTTCTAATTTTGTTCTGATATTCTATGATATTTTATGATGTTCTGATGTTTTACAACGTTTTGATGTTTTATGATGATTCTTGTATACACACCATATTGTTGACATGTGTAAGTTCCTTTGCGACCCCTAGGAGGTCTTTAGAGTCTCTATATCCTCCCGTAGGTTAAGACCCCTGCCGCCTTCCGTGAGGGCCGTTCTTAATCAAGTAATGTTTACTTTGTTTTGCAAGCTAAATTTGTTTACATTTAAATGCTAATTACATTGAGCGAATTCACATACGTTCTCCGCTCCCACGGAAGGGGGAGGAATGTAAAGGATGAGCCAGACAATAAGGGATTTTACTTTATTATATGAGCCTCCAACCGGTAACTTCATTTTTCCATCGCGGCCAAGCCACGGCCGGCAGTGTTAGCTGCCTGTAAATTCTTTCGTCCCACGGTCTAGTAACAGGAAGTCAGTACCGATGAAGGGCACCTTGTTCACGTGCCTCTCTCATGTGCTGACGAGGTAACGCCACCCCAGGCGTCGCTTAGCAGGCAACGCTGTGGAAAGTTCCATGCCGCCCGCACGGTTTGCTCGGTCCTGACCAATCAGGGCGGAGGAAGCCGCGTGGTGCGTCGAACATACCCGGCCGCCCGTCGCCGGGCCCGCTCTCTTGCATTCTTGCTCACCCGCGAGTCGGATGCGCGCCCTGTAACATTGAACATCTCCCGCTTCTCCCGGTGCTGCGGCACTGAGGACTTAGTTTTGGCATACAACACACTTTCGGTAGCTTCGCGGACAATGTTCACCAAATTGTAAGCTCTGGCTCACCCTCACCTCCCGAGGCCTATGTAGCCCCTATCAATATGCTTTAGCCAATAAATGGCCTTTCTCAAAAATTACCCTATTATTCCACAACGCCCACCGCCTGCCCATACCCATCCTGTACATAACATTTTTCTATGTGTGAGTCATACTGATTGGGGTGTAGATGACTCTACAATGGTGCGCTTGTAAAAAGCCCTTCTATAGTCCTTCAGTGACTGTAGGAGCCTGGCGTATGGTTCAGCATCACCCTCAGCATTGTGGATGCCGGACCCTGTACACCATTGTGGCATTCGACTTGCAGCAGAAGCTTTCCGAACGAATCCAGTGAACAGCACATCGTGGAAGCTGGGGTTCCTCCATTGAGGATCAGGCGGGAACAACTGATTGCCCATTATACTGCACACATTACAGCTCACTTAAACATACAAATTAACGTCTCCTTTTCCCTAATACTGTGATCCATCTCACACAATGGCGGCTCAGACGTCTCCTCTGGGCCCGCTAACGTACACCTCCATTGTGTACACCGCGACCACAGCTTCGTCTGGACATCTCACAAATTCCAAAAGACTCAGTTCACCCTGCGGTCCTCTGCTGCCTGTTTCTCTGAATTTTTGACATTTCCCAGGCTTCAGAGGTAGTTGAGACGGATGGTTCAATGGTTGATGGTCACACTAGAAACGCTTATGCTTCTGTAGGACATATCGAACAGCACTCCTTGTCAGATGGCTGCAGTGTTTTCACTACAGAGCAGGCAGCCATCTCTCGCGCTCTTGAGCATATCTGTTCCTGTACTGAGCTGTCCTTTCCCATTTGTAGCGACTCCTTGAGTGCCTTATAAGCTCTCGACCAGTGTATCCCCCGCCAACCTTTGATGATGGCCATCCAAGCGTCCTCTTATGTCCTTGAACAACGCGGATGGTCAGTGGTCTTCGTATGGACTCCGGGACACGTCATAATCCCGAGAAATGAACCTGTAGACAGGCTAGCCAAGGAGGCTACTCGTAAACCGAGTCTTGCAATCGGCATTCCGGAATCTGATCTTCGAGCGCTATTATGCCGAAAGGGTTTTGAGCTCTACGACTTTGATGAACAAGTTACATTTGGTAACGGAGGAGACGAATGTGTGGCTGACCTCCATGTTAGCCTCTCGCCAGGACTCCATTTTCCTTTGCCGCCTCCACATACTTCGCCGACACATGTGAACCTCCTACATCGCGAGGACCCATCTCAGTGTCACTGTGGCTCACTCTTGACAGTGGTCCATATCTTGTTGGTCTGTCCAAATTTAGCCTCCCAGAGACGGAATTTTAAACTTCCTGACGCACTGCCTATGGTGTTAGGTGACAATGCCTCAACGGCTGATCTAGTTTTAAGTTTTATTCGAGAGCTGGGTTTTCTTCACTGACACTTCGGATTGGCGTGTGGCCTTCTCCCCCAGACCTCCTCCCTACCTCCATTTTAACTCTTCCTCGCCCCATCTGGTGCTGTCCGTTTGACTTGGTGTTCGTCTTTTAACCATTTGTCTTATTTGTGTTTTTAGGCTGGAGATTTGTGTGCAGAGTGGCTAGTTCGTACGTTTCTTATTCTTGCCATCAGCCAGCCCTCGCCATCAGCTGTATTTCCTTAACACCTTCTACCGCTTATTTTCACTTTGGGCTTCCTTCTTTCGTTTTCTCCTTCAATCTGGTTACACTCTTAGGATGCTTTTGAGGTATGGTTTTCATCTGTGAACTCTGCGACCATAGAAAAAGGGGCTAATAACCAAGGAGTTTAGTCCCTTTATTCCACAAACGAATCAGTCAACCAATAACTTTTTAACATTACCTTTACTGTTAACTAAAAAGTAATCTGCTTACTTAGTACAACAACTGAAGATTCCGACGACGTAACGTTTTCTCGCAAGAATTCTAAGTGAGATCACTCTTGGAAGAAAAGTAACTTACCTGTTGCTCAGCATTCTGTTTTGTGTCTGGTGCACTGACGTTCTCGAAAGCAAATTGAAATCACCAAATGTAGCAGCTAAAGAAAAATAACTATAATGTCTTCTTTGCTTCTAAGAAACGTTCTGTGACTGTGTGTGGCTTAAGGTGCAATGCATACATTACAAAACATTTTAAACTTTTCTAAGATTGATGGAGGAGGGTTTCAGTTTAAAGGAAAACAATCTTCAACAAAAAAAGAACTCTGGGTATTCTCAGAAAAGACTCTAACAATTACGAAATTCTCTCATTACAAAAATTACCGACATCTCAGTCAGTTGCGTAATTTGTGATATAATGAAAACAAAAGTGTTGAATTTAACAGAAATCGTGAATATTAATAGTTACATAAGGGACAAAACTTTCCTTTAGTTGATAGTTCTGACAAACATACATTTCAATCTTGCGCATTCATGGGTCGCCTTGGAATATTCTTACACAAACCTTCTCCTTCAGTAAACTCGATAAAATACTTTCGTAAACAAATTTTCATCTCCATAATAGAGTATTCGAGATAATTTCCCCCAGATTCACAAATATCAGATCTCCTTCTCTGAAACTCAACTGCTTGCTACTGTGTCTCTAATAAGAACGCCCCAGCGGCACACAGCTGACTGGCAAGCAATCGCATCACACACTACATTAATCACAAAGTCGAGGGTCTTATCCACTAGTCGTGCAGCGCTCTCGTGCATCTTTGTTATGGGACAGTAAAGGTCAAATTTTTACAGTGGCAGAAAACATATTCAAACCTTACAACCTAGAGCAATCGACAGCCGATCTCATCACAGGTTCAGTTAAGCCTCTGATTTAGACTCCCCACTCGGCTCTAAACCAGAGCACTCCGATCGGTCTTCGGAACGATGCTGCAGTGAGGGTAGCTGCCTTAGGGGTTTCCAAAAGGCTGCAGAAAGAGCAGAGAGTAGCCTCAGAACCCCTGTGGCTGACGCAGTTGGTGCCAAAAACAACCTGCAGCTGGCGGAAACCTGTGCACTTCTTTGTTGCTGCGATTGCTTCCGGTAGACACAGGAGGTGCACATACACTCTGTTTAGCTCCTGTAATGCCATTTCTCTAAGATGAGCCATGACGAGTCCCTAACATTGGGAGTGCCTACCAGTAACAGCCTGTCTTCCCCCCTGGGAGGCTGCCCTCGCCGCTGAAGGAGCAGCAGAGGCAATGCCTGCTGGCTCTATCGCATTATCAACTGAAATCTATCCAGTAGAGGTAAGGGGCCAATAAACATTTCATGGTAAAAATTTATTTAGCACATAATTGAAAAATAAAAGATCAAAATCATTCTTTCATTGTGATAAATAATACACTTTTACAAGCAAAACTATTTCCAGCTGGATGCTTTCGAATGTAGGTGAAGTTGTTGTTCAACAAAACCTGACGTTTTAATTTCACATAATGGGCATACGATTAGTGAAACTGAACAGTTCAGGTTTCTAGGTGTTCATATATATAGTAAACTGTCGTGGAAAGCTCACGTTCAGGATCTTGTTCAAAGACTTAATGCTGCCATTTTTACTATTGGAAAGGTATCTGAAGTGAGTGATCGTTCGACACGAAAATTAGTTTACTTTGCTTACTTTAATTCGTTTATGACGTATGGTATTCTTCCCATTCTAAAAGGATACTATTGGCTCGGAAACGGGCGGTTCGGGCAATTAAGTGGTGTAAGTTCACAAACCTCTTGTCGACCCCTGTTCACGAGTCTGGGTATTTTGACATTGGCCTCTCAATATATGTATTCCTTACTGTCATTTCTTGTTAACAATATTAGCTTATTCCCAATAATAAGTAGCTTTCACTCAGTTAATACACGGCAGACATCAAACCTGCATTTGGATCGGACTTCTTTAACTCTTTTTGCAGAAAGGTGGGCAGTATACTGCTACATCCATTTTCAATAAGCTACCACTTGAATTGAAAAATTTTAGCAGTAATCCACGCACCTTCAAATCGAAACTGAAGAGTTTCCTCATGGGTCACTTTTTCTGTTCTGTCGAGGAGGTCATTGAAAAAGTGAGCGGCTTCTTTTGTATTGTTGATTGCGTTTACTTAAACTTATGGACTGACTTTCTTCGGGGTTCATAAACATTTTATTTTTATCTATTATTATTTTCATGATGTAATTTCATGTACTGAGACGTTCCATGACCTTGGTGATTTGCTCTTCAACTTAGTCCTACGGAGCTTGACCTGTAAATAAACAAAAAAAGAAAATGTGTCCCATGAACCTAACTAGGAGTCTAGGGACACATGTTTACCTAAGAACCTAGAATTTTCAGACTTTAATTTTTTATTTTAGAATGATTTTTTCAAGATGACAATTATGGAAAAAAGTATAACAAATCTGTACCAGAACCCATTTATTCTGATGACAATGAAAAACATGAAATATTGCAAACAATCCTGTATTTGATCCCTCAGGGACTCAGCTTTGGTTTGCTGAGTTCGAGCTTAGCGACCTTGGGGTCCCTGAGCTCGGGACTGCGGAGCGCCGCCAGTCTTCGCTTGCCATAACCTCCCGGCATGCTTCAGCGACCACTGTATGGCGCGGGGGTGTAACATTGGCCGGCCGCGGTGGTCTAGCGGTTCTAGGCGCGCAGTCCGGAACCGCGCGACTGCTACGGTCGCAGGTTCGAATCCTGCCTCGGGCGTGGATGTGTGCGATGTCATTAGGTTAGTTAGGTTTAAGTAGTTCTAAGTTCTAGGGGACTGATGACCACAGATGTTAAGTCCCATAGTGCTCAGAGCCGTTTGAACCTTTTGAATTTGGAACATTGTGTGTCACAGGGAATGGGGATCTTGGCTTGACTGCCTGGATCACGAGGACGGTGAAAACCTGTACAAAAATCCCATCACGCTCAAGGTGTGCTGTATGCTGATGAGATGCATGGCAGTTGAGGTGGAACACTGGTTAGTGGGTAGCCTCTGGGGAACTCGTCGCACCTCACTTGTATAAAGCTTACCTAGGCTCATGGGGCTCTGTATAGGTGGACTTTTATTTCCCCGGCTTCTCATGGGACCAGCATGGATCCTTCAAAATCCTCTGTTCCTTCTCCCAGCGGATAAGGTCTGCCGTTGGTAGGTAGCAACAGTCAAACAAGAGCGCTCGAGTAGCCAGTCCTCCAGATTTGGGCATCACACACACTGTGAGTATCCAGTAACAGAACGTATGCTGCTGGCTAGATTGTATTTCTTATATTTAAATGGAAAAAGGGAAGCTTTGAGAAAGTTTCACCTTCTTACAGACGAAAAGTTTAGAGGGAATCGCTGGAAATCTAAAATCTTTCAAGCTCTTGCAAAACGGGACCCTGTTGGTAAAACCAACAAATTCCCGGCTAGTAAAGAACATCCAGACAGGTCAGTGCCTCGGGGAATATGCGACAGAAAGTGAACTGCACAACACCTTGAAGTATAGCAAAGATGTTGTGACTTGCAGTGATCTTGTTGATATGCACCAAGAAGAACTGAAAGCTGAGTGGGCCAGGAAGACAACATTAATGTACAGAACATAATAAAACAGATGGACAGCAGTATCGTTAAGTCGGTCTCATTTATACAGATTTTGAACAGCACAAAACTTCCACAGATCTTTAAGGCTGTTTTCCTCCGCCTCTACACGTGGCCTTATTTCCCTAACCCAACGCGCTCTGTTACATGCCAATGCTTTGTGTGCACCACCTCAGGTCTTGAGGGAGCAGGCATTTGTGGCAAATGTGGTAAGGTCACCCATGACGATATTAGTTGTTCACCTCCTCTGGCGATCTCCCTGCCTGGAATTGGGACTGCAGTGTCTTCCTTGAAAAAAGAAAGATACAGGAAATAAAAATATCTAACTGTATCTCATATGGAGAGGCCAGAAAGGTCTATAAGGCCATGCGGCTCCCGAATTTTGCAACCTGTTTTGCTTCTGCTCTTAAACAGCCAATTCAGGAGACCGGTGGTGCTACCCATACGCAGGTTGCTAATGTCAGCATTAGCACATGTGTTTCACAGTGCCCTTGTGACACTTCAATTTGTTTAAAACCTACACATCTTCCCAAAACAACAGACAAGTCTATTGCCACTAACGTTGCAGAGCTGCGTCCTCCTCCACAGGCTCAGTCTGGTCCACGATCCAGCAGTTTTACTACCACTATCACTGCCATGGCTTTGGCTCTGAAGCCCACACAGTGCAAAAAATCGAAGACCAAGCGTCCACCACGGACGGAGTCCTGGAGTAAACAATCCGATGATGACGACGTCTCCGGTAGAACTAATGGATCTTGATGTCAGACTGGGGCAATCATATTGCTCCAAGGCTGAGCCCCCACCCATTACATGTTCCCCCCCCCCACCCCCACCCCAGGAGGAATGACAAAGTGAAAGCGCAACCCCCTGAGATAGATGACTCCTATATTACAATGGAACGTTAATGAGTTCAGGACACATGTGGAGGAAGTGAAACTGGTAGCGCACCCCTGACCCTGTGTTTACAAGAAACACATTTCAATTTTTTTTTTTTTTAAATTTGTGGTAAGGACTTATCGAACAAAAACTGCTGAGGTCATCAGTCCCTAAGCTTACGTACTACTTAATCTAACTTAAACTAACCTACGCTATGGACAATACACACACCCATGGCCGAGGGAGGACTCGAACCTTCGCCAGGGGGAGCCGCGCGGACTGTGACAAGGCGCCTCTGATCGCCCGGCTACACGGCGCGGCACGTTGCAAAACCACTCACAGCTCTGTTCTAAGTGGCTATACGATTCAACAAAAGGAAGAGTTGGCTGTGCAGAGAGAGACAAGGGAGATGTTGCTGTGGTTGTCAATAACGTGCGTTACTGCTCTGCTCTCTCCACGATTACTGACCTGCAAGCAGTTGCAGTTGAAATTAATGTGTGTTGGAGGTCACTGTTTGCTCACTGTGTTTACTTCCTCAAGATCCAACAGACTCTGAGTCTGTCACAGATCTCATGCAACTCCCACGACCACTTGTCCCACTTTTCCACTCCGGATTCACCCAGTGGATGGTTCAAAATGGTTCAAACGGCTCTGAGCACTATGGGACTTAACTTCTGAGGTCATCAGTCCCCTAAAACTTCGAAATACTTAAACCTAACTAACCTAAGGGCATCACACAGATCCATGCCCTAGGCAGGATTCGAATCTGCGACCGTAGCGGTCACGCGGTGCCAGACTGTAGCGCCTTGAACCGCTCGGCCATCCCGGCCGGGGCAGTGGATGGTGATTTACCTGAAGAGAAGTCACAAACATGGTCAGCAGGGCCAGCTGGACGCTATTCAGCCAGCTGGCTGTGTTTAAAGACCGCAGCAGCGTCCAGGAATGGGTGAATCACACCACACAAATGCTCCATCATGCTGCTGACTTATCCATCCCACAGTCTTCAAGTCATCTTAGGAGGCGAGCTGTACCTTCGTGGACAGATGAGTGCCGCTCAGCCATCTTCGACGATTTAAATGCCGCCCTAGGCAGACAGCCTCATAAGCTTTCGAGTCGCTAAAGCCAAGGCTCGGCTCATTAATAAGGAAAGAAAGATAATGGCAACCTTTTTTGTCTTCTATCAATCACTCCACTTGTTCCACGAAAGTTTGGAAAGCAATCCACAGAATTTCCGTTAAATCCAGTCGTTTACCAACAGCAGCAGCGCTGAAAGAAGGGTGTCTCCAGACAACACCCAGATACATCAGTCAGACCCTGACTTAGCAGTTTGCAAAAAACACTACGCATTCCAGACAGGATACAGCGTTTAGCCGCTACCGTGAGGGTGTAGAGAGGGGAAAGTTGGACTTGAGTTCCAACATTTCTGCGGCCTACAACTCCCCTTTCTCCATGTGGGAACTGGACGCGGTGCAGTCTGACACTCGTGGTAATGCACGCTTCGGCATTTGCCAGTAATGTCAAAGGAAATACTTCTCCAATGTCTTAATCTTATGTGGCAGAAGGTCATTTCCCCAACTTGAGAGTTAATTTTGATATATCTCCTCAAACCAGAAAATGAACGTATCCCAATAGTTATTGGAGTACTGCCTTAACGAGCTGTATAGAAAAGACCATGTAGCAAATGGTTAACCGTCGTCTGGCCACTCCCAGTGTGGATTCCGGAGATTTCGCTCCACTGCTGACAACCTGACCATGCTAGAGTTGGCTATTCAACAGGCTTTTCTACACAAACATCATTGCATTGGGATATAGGATTGCATAGTTTCACGGCGATATGTACTAATAAAGGTTTATTGGGCTTCCAGGCGCGTCAAGTGGCTTAAAATCCACGAGCTTTCGGCCGAGTACTCCTCGGCCATTGCCAGATGGTGACTGTCTTCTGGTTGCTGCTGGCGTCCTTATATAGCCACGCTGCCTACCGTGACGTCACTGGTATCCGCTCCGGCACCATAAATGGTAATGATTGCGTTGTGGGGTCGCTGCGACCGCCGGGTCGCACGCCGTGCTTAGCTGCAGGCCGCCGTCATTAATGAACGAGTTGTCACAAATTTTTATTTCGATCGCTTCTTTTATTAAGCTGTCCCAAAATCTGTTACTCCGTGTGATAAAAGATGTCTCGTCGAATGCAATACGATGACCGTTTTCTAATGCATGCTCTGCTATCGCTGATTTCTCTGGGTGCCGTAGAAGAAAACATTTCTCGTGTTCTACTCAGAGCTGTTCAATGATACGCACAGTCTGTCCGATATAGAACTGTCCACACCCACATGATATTTTATATACTCCTGGCGTCCTAAGGCCTACGTTGTCTTTCACAGGCCTCCAGGCCTCAAGAGTTGTCGAATTTTTGCTGGAGCCCTGAAGATCGAATCGATTTCATGCCTCTTTCCTGAGTCCTCCTTGGAGTCTTTGTGCTTACGTATTTTCGGAATGATAGCTTGCGAAATCTGGCGGTTGTTGTAGCCGTATTCCTTGAATACTTTCCGTAAGTGGCTCAGTTCCTTCGGCAAGTTTTCAGAATCTGAGACGTTTCCAGCTCGATACACTAAAGTCCTCAGAACAGAAATTTTCTGCAACGGATGGCGATAGCTGTTATCGTGCAGATATCGGTCTGTGTGGGTGGGGTTAAGGTAAACGCCGTGGCTGAGACACCCATTTGCTATGCGGTGGACGGGGACATCAAGGAACGGCAAGGCGCCATCTGTCTCTATCTCCATCGTGAACTTGATGTTGTCATGGATATTGCTGATGTGGTCCAAGAATTCTCCCAAATTTTCAGGTCCATCTCCACTATAAAACATTTTAGTATTGTCGTCTTAGCGCGTATGTTAACTTTTTCGTAATTTTATCCACATCCGTTTATTTTAATAAGTGCGAGGGAGCTTATAACCTTGCTGTTTAGCACCTGTAAGCTTCAAACGCAAAAACACGCACAACCACACACACCCACACGCAGTTTTCATTTGAATATGACTTTCACATAACACACACCATTTTCTCTACGTTATGTGATGTTTTCTTTGATATATGTGTCCCCGTACGTGAAAATTATGTACAAACCAGCAAAATTATTGAGGTGTGAAGTAAACTTTCAGAACAATATGTATGATATGTAAGAAAACGCAGTTAGTTACTTCAGACATTCCAGGAATGGAGAAGATGGTGATTTGATCCGACTATAGTGAAACAGCAGGCTATAAGCACATGCCGCCCTATTTGAGCGCTCGCAACATTATATACACTCCTGGAAATTGAAATAAGAACACCGTGAATTCATTGTCCCAGGAAGGGGAAACTTTATTGACACATTCCTGGGGTCAGATACACCACATGATCACACTGACAGAACCACAGGCACATAGACACAGGCAACAGAGCATGCACAATGTCGGCACTAGTACAGTGTATATCCACCTTTCGCAGCAATGCAGGCTGCTATTCTCCCATGGAGACGATCGTAGAGATGCTGGATGTAGTCCTGTGGAACGGCTTGCCATGCCATTTCCACCTGGCGCCTCAGTTGGACCAGCGTTCGTGCTGGACGTGCAGACCGCGTGAGACGACGCTTCATCCAGTCCCAAACATGCTCATTGTGGGACAGATCCGGAGATCTTGCTGGCCAGGGTAGTTGACTTACACCTTCTAGAGCACGTTGGGTGGCACGGGATACATGCGGACGTGCATTGTCCTGTTGGAACAGCAAGTTCCTTGCCGGTCTAGGAATGGTAGAACGATGGGTTCGATGACGGTTTGGATGTACCGTGCACTATTCAGTGTCCCCTCGACGATCACCAGTGGTGTACGGCCAGTGTAGGAGATCGCTCCCCACACCATGATGCCGGGTGTTGGCCCTGTGTGCCTCGGTCGTATGCAGTCCTGATTGTGGCGCTCACCTGCACGGCGCCAAACACGCATACGACCATCATTGGCACCAAGGCAGAAGCGACTCTCATCGCTGAAGACGACACGTCTCCATTCGTCCCTCCATTCACGCCTGTCGCGACACCACTGGAGGCGGGCTGCACGATGTTGGGGCGTGAGCGGAAGACGGCCTAACGGTGTGCGGGACCGTAGCCCAGCTTCATGGAGACGGTTGCGAATGGTCCTCGCCGATACCCCAGGAGCAACAGTGTCCCTAATTTGCTGGGAAGTGGCGGTGCGGTCCCCTACGGCACTGCGTAGGATCCTACGGTCTTGGCGTGCATCCGTGCGTCGCTGCGGTCCGGTCCCAGGTCGACGGGCACGTGCACCTTCCGCCGACCACTGGCGACAACATCGATGTACTGTGGAGACCTCACGCCCCACGTGTTGAGCAATTCGGCGGTACGTCCACCCGGCCTCCCGCATGCCCACTATACGCCCTCGCTCAAAGTCCGTCAACTGCACATACGGTTCACGTCCACGCTGTCGCGGCATGCTACCAGTGTTAAAGACTGCGATGGAGCTCCGTATGCCACGGCAAACTGGCTGACACTGACGGCGGCGGTGCACAAATTCTGCGCAGCTAGCGCCATTCGACGGCCAACACCGCGGTTCCTGGTGTGTCCGCTGTGCCGTGCGTGTGATCATTGCTTGTACAGCCCTCTCGCAGTGTCCGGAGCAAGTATGGTGGGTCTGACACACCGGTGTCAATGTGTTCTTTTTTCCATTTCCAGGAGTGTATATCTACCCCGTGGTCTGTAGTACTTTTCTCCAAGTTCTGAAAGCATCTCCCTACATGGTAGCACTGCACAGATAGGAGATTAAACGTCCCAACGTTCAAAACTGCACATCAAGCACGTAGTGGTTAACCACATACAATCTTCCAGCAGATCTGTGGCCATTTCACCAGCCACCTTCACGTGACCACTTCAGGAATATAAGTACAGAGTAATTATAAAGTCTACAAAACAGCTCAGAAAAACGTTACAGATAAGCCGGAAAGAACAACGTAACAAATGATACAGTATATGAAAAAAAACTTTCAAAATTTTCTACATAATATTTTAAATGACCTGTGTGCCACCTGTCGTCACTTGACGCAATTCTAGTCGTTTGTCTAATGGTGCCCGTACCCGACACACCATATTAGAGCTGACGGAAAGAATTGCTGCTGCGATGAGGTTCCCAAGTTTTCGAGATTCTGTGGTACAGATGGCACGTGAACGCTGTCCTCGATGAAGTCCCACCAGAAAAAGTTGCAAAGCGTCAAGTCTGGCCACCGTGGCGGCCACTGGAGTAGCGCAAGGTAACTCCTGCAGCAAAACGGCCCGTCCAGAGCGTCATTCACGTAGTCTCATACACAACTGTAGCGATGTGGAAGGCCACCATGCTTTTGGAAGATGAAATTCTTGCTACCAGTTTCAGTTTGTGAAATGGGCCACACTTGTCGCATGTCGGCTTACATCTGCAGGGGCTGCAGCTCGGACGGATTCACTCTTAACCCATTTCTGCCTAGCGTAAGATACACACTGAAGAGGCAAAGAAAATGGTACACCTGCCTAATATCGTGTAAGGCCCCGCAAGCACCCAGAAGTACCACACCACGACATGGCATGGACTCGACTAATGCCTGAAGTAGTGCTGGACGGAACTGACACCACGAATCCTGCAGAGTACGATGGGGTGAGGACCTCTTCTGAACAGGACGTTGCAAGGCATCTCAGATATGCTAAGTAGTGTGCATCTTCATACTTTCGCGGCGCAAAGTTTGTTACATAAAATTTCGGCCGTGCAGCCCGGTAAATTCAACTTCTTGTAATATTTCGGCTGTATGCCGTCCAACCATCTTCAGAGTGAGCGGAGGTGACCGACATTCCGTCCTTTTAAACCGGCGGATCGCACCACTGCGCATGGGGCCAAGGACACACAAAGTCCCAGTTACGTTGATCGGCGGCGAAGAGGTATGACATATGCAAGAAATTAGACCTAAGGCTGCGCGGTCGATGCACAGTGTGATATCGATATATCACTGCTGACCACACTGTCGCGACGTCTTTGTGAGTTTGTCACAGAAAGTGTCGGATTCCATAATTCGTCCAAGCTGAAGCCGCTATTTCTATTAATTAAATTCGTCGTCAACCGAATTTTAGTTTCTTCTTTTACTACTGAGTCCCAGGAAGATGAAGTCGAGGCTAAAATTTTGACGTTATTGTATCCCATAGAGGGTCCACTGTGAATACAGTGTTCTGCCACCGCAGATATATTAGGTTGTAAGAGCCGAGTATACCTGCGGTGCTCTGTACGTCTCTCCTGGACTGTTAAGTGTATGAACGGCCACACTCCCAGAGAATCTTGTAAATCCCAGGCTTCGGAAGCACCAAATCATCTTTAACGGAACCCAGTAGCGCTGCTGGCTTTGGTGTGGGACGAAAAATCACTTTCACTTTGTTTTTAGTGAGGATTCGTCCTGTTTCTGACGATATGCTTCCCTCGTATGGCAGAAAAGCAGTGGATTTAAAACTTTTGCATTTCTTACACGCACTGTTGGATTCATTTGTAGCGCGTTACGTATCTGCTGTGAAGAGCACCCGTTGGCTTCAAGAACTCTTCTCAGGTGTAGAGGCTCGTCCTCCAGACTCCTCTAGTCAGCAATGACGTGTGCTCAGTGTACCAGCGCTCTGAGTAAACTTATAGTGGCAGCTATTTGCACGTAAATATAATTCTGAACGTGTTGCTTTTGGAAATAGTTTATGTCCCAAAGTGTCATCATCTTTGCTTCGTACCAATACATCCAAATATGAAAGGCAGCCATCTTTTTCGATTTCCGTCGTGAACTGAATTTGTCTGTGGATCTAATTCAGATGATTTAAAAATTCTTTTAACTTTTTTTCACCAAGGAGCCACACTATAAATGTATCATCAATATACCTCCAAAACACAGTGGGTTTGAAGCTAGGAGATTTCAGCGCCTTCTCCTCGACGTCCTCCACAAAAAAACTTGGCCACCAAAGACGACAAATAACTATTCGTCTCTTCATAATATTCATGATCGAAAAACAAGTATGTCGAGGTCGAAAACATATTCAAACAAAGATGAAATCTCTTTATCAAGGTTTTGCCAGTGAGACATAATGATTCTGAAAGAGGAATCTTTGTCAACAACGACACTGCATTGAAACTAACTAACTTATCAGAATTGTTAGGACTGAGCAATTTTAGTTTGCCAATGAAGTCCACAGAGTTATGTATGTGATGGGCACATTTTCCCGCTAGAGGCCTTAATAACGACGATAAATGTTTGGCACAATCATAGGTTGGAAAGCCGATGTTACTCACTATCGGACGCATAGGAACGCCATTCTTGTGGATCTTTGGAAGTCCATAAAACCTCGGAGGAACCGCCCCACCTGATTTCAATCTTCGCACAACTTCTTCTGGAAGGGGGAGGACTTGTGGGGTGTCGCATTGTAAGTAGGCTGTTTATGTTTTCTTATTGGCAACGTTACGTAGCACTCTGTATGGGAGGTGAGCCGCCAGCAGTGGTGGATTTGGGGAGAGAAATGGCGGAGTTTTGATATTTGTAAGAATGGATGTTATGAACTCCTATATAAATTATGACTTTTGATGACTATTAAGGTAAATACATTGTTTGTTCTCTACTAAAATCTTTCATTTCCTAACTATGCCTATCAGTAGTTAGTGCCTTCCGTAGTCTGAATCTTTTATTTAGCTGGCAGTAGTGGCGCTCGCTGTTTTGCAGTAGTTCGAGTAACGAAGATTTTTGGTGAGGTAAGTTCAAAATGGTTCAAATGGCTCTGAGCACTATGTGACTCAACATCTTAGGTCATAAGTCCCCTAGAACTTAGAACTACTTAAACCTAACTAACCTAAGGACATCACACACACCCATGCCCGAGGCAGGATTCGAACCTGCGACCGTAGCAGTCCCGCGGTTCCGGACTGCAGCGCCAGAACCGCTAGACCACCGCGGCCGGCGTGAGGTAAGTGATTTGTGAAAGTTATAGGTTAATGTTATACTCAGGGCCATTCTTTTGTAGGGACTTTTGAAAGTCAGATTGCGTTGCGCTAAAAGTATTGTGTTCAAAAAATGGCTCTGAGCACTATGGGACTCAACTGCTGTGGTCATAAGTCCCCTAGAACTTAGAACTACTTAAACCTAACTAACCTAAGGACAGCACACAACACCCAGCCATCACGAGGCAGAGAAAATCCCTGACCCCGCCGGGAATCGAACCCGGGAACCCGGGCGTGGGAAGCGAGAACGCTACCGCACGACCACGAGATGCGGGCAAAAGTATTGTGTGTCAGTTTAAGCACAGTCATGTATAATTGTTCAAAGGGGACGTTTCATATGCCGACCCTTAGCCGAGGATACCTCACTGGAATCATCTGATTTTTTTCTTGTAGTTTGTGTAATTAGTGTAGCTATTGTTTATTGCTAGCGCGTAATTGTAGAGAGAATCTCCTTTGTAGTTGCAGTCTTTCATTGTTGTACAGTAAAGCAGTTGTGGCATGCATGTAGATTTGCACCAAGTATTTCGCAGCTGCGCTTGCAATTAACTAGATATTATTTTCAGTGCTATGTTAATGTGTTTTCTTATTTTTGCTCTTGAAATTGTGCTTTTCTGTGTTATCGTGTGAAATATTGTGACAATAATGGCGTGTGAAAAACGTAACACTAGGCTCCAAAGTAAACTGAGAAATAATAGTGACGACGAGCGTAGCTTATCAACACCGCTGTGTAATGAATTAACAGACATTCGAAGTAGTAATTTGGTAATTGTGCATAGGGAAATGGAGCGGGCGGCAAATAATGGCCTAGACAGTGAAACAATTAGTGAACAGGGAAGCATTATCGATCGATCGGTCGGAAACAGCTCGCCTCAGGAATCCGAAATGACAGGACACAGTCTTGCAAATACTGTAGATTCAGGTTTTGGGGCCTCACCGTTTTCTCAAATAAGTCAAAACACATTTTCTGCTTGTCAAAATGTGAATGCTGCCGGTGCAAATGCACTGCCGAAATGCATAGAGGAACAGATTCCAGACACTAATACATTATTACTGCAATTAATGCAGCAAATGAAACAAAATCAGAGACAAACACAGAAACAGTTAGACACAATGGAACAAAATCTTCAAAAGTTAGACACGATGGAAGAAAATCTTCAAAAGTTAGACACTATGGAACAACATCAGAGGCAAACGCAGCAACAGTTAGACGCAATGGAACAAAAGCTTCAAAAGTTAGAGTCAGTGGAACATAAGCTTGAACAAACACGTGAAGATTTAACTACTGAGTTACATAACATTGAATCGAAATGTCAAAAAGTCGGTAATGACGTAAAAACACAAATTTGTGAGCATTTTCAACCTATTTTTTCGCGGAATGAAAATGCATTACAGAATCACGAAGCAGCCATAAAACAACTGCAAACTATTGTTCCTGAAAATCATGAGACCTTGCAAGCTAAAATTGACTCAGTTGCATGTACCGATTCGGTTACGCAACTTGCAAAAACTCAGGAAAACTTAAAGAACACTGTAGATACTCTGAAAATTGGTTCAGAAAGACACATGGAGGAAATTAGTTCATTATCAGAGAAAGTAGCTGAACTTTCGGATCAGCTAAATAATTTATCTACGAAGGTAGATGATAATCTGAATGACACAAAACCGGTAGTCTTTAATGACACAGAAGAGCGCGAACAAATTAGGAAATTCAAACAAAATCAGAATCAAATTAATACGCAACACCAAAGAGAAATCCGGGAAGTACAAGATCAGCTGACACAGGTAATACAAGAATTACGTATTTCAGAGGACACTCGCGCCCCAATACGGGAAGAGGGACATAGAAATACGGAACAGCCACAAAATAATAACACAGCGCATTTCGGAAATTATGAAAGAAATTGGCAAGGTGCACCGAATTTTGAAATGGAACCGCCGAAACGACGTAACAATGACCGATATGCGACTCACCGACATCATGATTTTGACTATAAGCTGTTCATTACTGCACGTAAATTCAAAACATTTAAGAATTCCGGCAATGACATTCATCCACAAGCGTGGCTCCATCAATTCTCTCATTGTTTTCCTCCCAACTGGTCATTAGAGCACAGATTAGAATTTATGTGTGGCTATTTAGAGAATGAACCAGCTGTAAGAATGCGATCGGTCATTCACGATTGTCACAGTGAAGGAGAATTTTACCGTGCCTTCCTCTCAGCATATTGATCTCAAGATACACAAGACCGAGTAAAACATAGCATCATAATGATGAAACAGTTCGAACAATCTGAATTTTCCAGTCTTATGAAATATTTTGAAGACATGTTGCAAAAGAATCAGTACCTGTCAAACCCTTACAGCCCCTCAGAACTCATCCGCATTTGCTTAATCAAATTACCTGAACATTTACGACATATTACTTTGGCAGGACGTTGCAAAGACGACATTGAAGCTTTTCAGGGACGGTTACAAGAACTGGAAATTGACACTGACAATCGCGGAACGCGAAAACAGGAGCACAACAGTTACAGATCACATCCGTCACAATTCCGCGATGACAGAAATAATACACGACAAGGCTATTCTTTCAACGTAAATCGTGACCAAAACAGACACCACCCATATGACAACCACTGGCAGAGTAATAATAGTTACAGAGAAAGATCGCATTTCCGTAGTAATGAACATGACGGAGACAACCATAGAAACAGACAATATGGGAACCAAAATAATTATTATCAAGGGAGACAGAATAACTTCAGACGCAACGGTCCACCACGCAGTTACGATTCCGGGAGAAATTCTCCACCACATGACCGACAAGAAAGAAATTATGAAATCTACCGACATGACGACAGACGAGATAATCATAACGACAGACCTGAATTTCATCAGAACTGGCGGGATTCAAACAGAGCAGGGCACTTTCGACAGCGTGAATTTGTAGAAGCTAGGTCTCCTAATCCCAATAACGATGCGCGCCAACAAAGAAACAGACAATGACTCGCACCGCAGGCAGCCGTGTGCGTCAGCTGGCTCAGAGAAAAATAACATAGACGCTAACCTTGAGAAAAATTCCAGTATTCTTTAACGACGTATACCGCATGATAATTGCATTCAAGTTCAAACTCTGAGTACTATGAAGAGTAAAGGATTGCACCACATTTCACATGTAAAACTGCTTATTGAAAGATAATGTGCTTTTTAACTTTGTCTTTGCCATATAACTTTTCACTTTACATTGCTAGTATGCTTGTCAGACTTAGAAACTGTTAACATGCAACAATGTTTGAAGTTAAATATCCAGTCAAGAACCAAGAGAACTTATTTCAACAGAAATTATGAATGCACTGTTATAGTGAACAGACGACACAATGTTGTTATTTGTACATTCTTGCTTATTAGTTGCACGATTACGTAACGACTATAAGGCTCACATACTTTGAACATTTACCAGTACTGCTAATGAGATTTTAATGCAACATTTTGGTTTACTTGAAATTTGGTGTATCATGAGGTAACTACATTGGCTTCTGCAGAACTTAGCTTTCGGAGGACGATAATTACGACACTTCCACAGAGATTATCTTACAGCAAGACGCACTTTTAGCGCTACAGGACACGTATTTGAGTGATTAATTTTGTACTTAAATCATTTATTTTTAAAGATATTTGAAGTACAATGATACAAAGGTTTTCCGTGATACATTTCATTCCATTGCTGTAATCTGTAGAAACCTGAGGGTATAATTACATTAATCCTCAGGGGGGCACACGTTTACTTTGTGTACCATGTGTTTGGCAAGCACAAGGAGCCCTAGCTAATATGGTATTTGCTTATACAACTTTACACATCGGTACCATATTTCTCTAACACACAAATTACACAGCTATCTGATCATTTCTTTTACTGCATCAGTGACACATGTTTACGCAATTACACAGTTGGGTAACTTCACACTTATGAAATTGTATTTTGTCTGTACTTTGTGAACTGTTCATATTTTTTTGGAACCATTGTGATACTATGAGAGCTTTGAATGATGTATTTGGTAAAGGAGCATGATTTTTAAAGTACGTTTGAGGTGGATGACACTATTGAAATGAGCAGAGAATTTTTTTTAGGTTTTGAAATTATTGGAGGAAGCTACGATGATTTTGAGAGTTGACTGAGGTGTTATGATGTTATTATTACGATGACTATGTGTATTATGCTGTTGCGGTATGTTTATGATCAATAAGCTGATGCTATATGAGTTATTTGAGTATGCTACTTATCTGTTATGATGCAATATTGAAGAAGTGTCGACGAATAAGGTAAGGAATAATGAGTAGTGGTTAGGGACTCTGATTTGTGAAAAAGGTTGTTGGAAACCAAGAATCGTACTTTAAGAGTTATGAAATGTATATAAATGCGTGAATGTATTACAATGCCGACGAACATTTTTTTGGACTCTGTTATATCAATAGGATTTTGTTTCTACAGATTTGTAACGCAAATTCTTGACCTGTGAAATATTTTATATGAGACTGTCACTGTAGCGGAAACTGCTGTCGTAAATATTTCCGTAAGGAAGTTAAGTGACCACCTGCACGTAATGCGTCGTGGGCACCCAGCTGTGTCAGATGCCCGGAGAAAAAGCCATTAGTGTGTGTCTTTTCAGAGGCACAGGTAGAAAAAAAAGGGGGGAGGCCATTATCCTCGCTATTGACATTCCTTTGTAGAAAGCATCGCAAATACGACACGTTCAAACTTGAAAACATATAATTATACTGTGGAGCTCTTAATTTATGATATTTACTAAAATGCCTAATGAAATGATGAGAAACATTTTACGTCTATTGTCTTTCTAGTTGAGAGTTTGCTCGTTTTGTTTAATATCTAGTTTCTAGCTGCACTGCAGCATTGGTTAAAATAAAATTTTATGGATGTACTAATATAGATATTTTATGCCTACAGATCCAGTAAATAATAACTTAAAAAAACGAAGGAGCACAAAAAGACATTTCCCTTCACAGGACATGCATGCATAATTTTCTTTTCAAATACTTGGTAATTTTTTTGGTAGAATAACTTCTTGTGGTGCACCACTTTAATTACATAGACATTAAGATGTGAATATACATTTCCCTTGTCTGCACTGTTGTCTTTTCTGTAATATTTTCTCTACTTGAGCTTTTTCATGATTAGATATAAGTTATTACATTGGCTGCTGCTGTTTGCCAGGTGTAGTGTTATTAAATTTCACTTTGTATTTGTTAATCTAGTTTTACTACTCATTTATTTTTCTTGTTTGCTGCGCATTGCCTTATATTAGTTGTAATATTGCATTTGCTTTGCTAATTTATGCTGCTTACTTTGTCAATTTGTATTTTTTTGTCCTTGCTGTTTGTGTTAATTTGTTATGTGCTGCTGCATTGCCTCGTCCCTTGGTATATATATCTGAGCTCAGTAGATTAAAGTTAGCTTAAGAGGGGGTAGACTATATAAGAAACTAACTATGATGAATCGGAAGAAATGCATTGAGAAGCTATAAGAAAATGGTTTAGCCAAAAAAGTAGTGCACAGTGGAGAAAAACTATTTTTGAAAGAGGATGTGAACAGAATACAGAAAGCATGCTTGGATAGGATTTTTTTTTTTTTTTTTTTTGGCTGGAGCAAATGTTGAAATAAGAGGGACGATATATGGAATGAAGGTTTGGGTTGGACTGCAGTACCAAATGTTACAGTGAAAACGAACCCTGTCCTTTCCATTATTATTATTATTATTATTATTAGTGTTTTAGGGCGCACAACAGCGAGGTTATCAGCGCCCGTACCCAAAAGTTCAATTCAGAGCCGAATTGTGAGAGAATTGGTAGTGGTCAAATTGCAAGATGGGACACAGCACATCAAAACAGGGAGATAAAACTAAAATTAAAATAGTAGTACAAACAGGTAAAAAAGGAATTAACGGTGGCTGAGTGACCACTGACAAATAATGGGTGACCAAACCACCGGACAGCACATTAAGACTTCAATCCCAATAGTTTGGGAAGAAGGCCAGACATCACACACATGTTCTCCGGCTTCATAATTTTTAAATGTTAGTTCTTCTAACTTCGTAGAAGGATTCAGTATTTGATTGACAATGTGTGGCAAATCTTTATTTCCTGACATCGTTGCGAGGGTGCATGTTGATTTGCTCATCGACTGTGCTTTTGGTGGAAATGCGACTCCACTAGCGGCATTCTACCTACGATACGGAGAAATAGGATAAGCCTTCTTTATGTTGACATATTCTCCGGCTTCATCATTTTTAAATGTTAGTTCTTCTCCTTTCCATTGTGTTATCCCCCTATGTGTTTGTTTACTCTTGTATATTTGTGTTTTTCCTGTCTTTATGTGTTTAGCTAATAAGAGTTATGTTGTAGAATTTTTCTAATAATATGTTATTTACTTTGTAAAGATGTTTAGACATTATTTATTCTGTTCTGTTTTAATGCTCATGTGTGAAGTTGATGTTTCAATAATTATTCTGATCTTTTATTTATTTACTTATGTCATAAGTCCTGTAACACTGATGTATATGTATATTTCTATTCTTTTGTAAAGCCTGTATTACTACAAATTTATCTGTATTGTTATGTTCTTTAATAATGTATTTTGTACCTTTGTAGGATGTAGGTTGCAATAGGTACTGGGAGATGAAGAAGCTTGCACAGGATAGAGTAGCATGGAGAGCTGCATCAAACCAGTCTCAGGACTGACGACCACAACAACAACAACCTTTGTTATTGTATTCTTATGTTATAAAATTGTAATTGACACTAGCCCATCATATGCTGGTTCTAAGGACAAAAAAAAATTTTTTTTTGTGAGTGCAGAAGTGGTGGTTTATGGACTTGCTATATTGTCCGCAAGACTCTTCGACGGTGATTGTGCACCTGCACAGTCGCAACAGATGGTTGCTGGTTGTCTCTACAAGGACTACAGTGGGTCTGCATCTTTGATGATCCACCAATACCATTATTTCTACAAGGACTGCAGTGGGTCTGCACCTCTGGCAGCGCACCAATACCATAATCTCTACCAGGACTACAGTGGGTCTGCTCTGTGATGACCTACCTACCAATACTCTTCAAAATTTCGACTGACTCTGCTGTGGGTTTGCTCTGTTGTGGACCAATACATGTCTGCATGTCAAGAGTCAGCACTGTCTATCCGTTGGAAGGACAACACTACTTCTTCAAGATTGCATGGAAATCCACTACTTCGGTGTGCATTTTCTTTTACTGTTCAGCCTTTGAGAAAAACACTGCTATTTTACTGTGATAAATGATCAGGACTGTCTTTATGGACTGTGAGAAAATTTTAGCTGTTGACCAACATTGTATCAATAAGTGTGTGCATTTGATATCTTTGTTATTGTAATTATGACAAATTTTATCAAATCATTATTGGCCACTGCCCAAAACAATTTGTAAAATTTTTTGTGGGGAGCATGGGGGCTATGTAAGTAGGCTGTTTATGTTTTCTTATTGGCAACGTTACGTAGCACTCTGTATGAAAATCACTGTCTTTGCTGTGTGCAGTCTGTGGCTAGTTTGCATTGTTGTCTGCCATTGTAGTGTTGGGCAGCTGGATGTGAACAGCGCGTAGCGTTGCGCAGTTGGAGCTGAGCCGCCAGCAGTGGTGGATGTGGGGAGAGAAATGGCGGAGTTTTGATATTTGTAAGAATGGATGTTATGAACTCCTATATATATTACGACTTTTGATGACTATTAAGATAAATACATTGTTTGTTCTCTACTAAAATCTTTCATTTCCTAACTATGCCTATCAGTAGTTAGTGCCTTCCGTAGTCTGAATCTTTTATTTAGCTGGCAGTAGTGGCGCTCGCTGTTTTGCAGTAGTTCGAGTAACGAAGATTTTTGGTGAGGTAAGTGATTTGTGAAAGGTATAGGTTAATGTTATAGTCAGTGCCATTCTTTTGTAGGGATTTTTGAAAGTCACATTGCGTTGCGCTAAAAGTATTGTGTGTCAGTTTAAGCACAGTCATGTATAATTGTTCAGAGGGGACGTTTCATAGCATTATCCTGCTGGCTGCTGGAATTTCCCAAACCCTGCCCGAATGTACGATGGACATGAATGGATGAAGGTGATCAGACAGGATGCTTACGTACGTGACACCTGTCACTGTCGTATCTGGATATATCTGGGGTCCCATGTCACTCCAACTTCACACGCCGCACACCATTACGGTGCCTCCACAAGCTTAAACAGTCATTTGCACGCATGCGAGGATTCATGAGGGTGGCTCCATACCTGTACACCTCCGTCCGCTCGATACAATTTGAGACGAGTCCGACCGAGCAAAATGTTTCCAGTCGTCAACAGTCCTATGTCGGTGTTTACGTGCCCAGGCGAGCCGTAAAACTTTCTGTCGTGCAGTCATCAAGGGTACACGAGTGAGCCTTCGGCTCCGAAAGTCCACATCGATAATGTTTCGTTGAATGGTTCGCACGCTGACACTTCATGATGGCCTGGCATTGAAATCTGCAGCAATCTGCGGAAGGGTTGCACTTGTGTCACGTTGAACGGTTCTCTTCAGTCGTCATTGGTCCCGTTCCAGCTGAACCTATTCCCGGCCGCAGTGACGTCGGAGATCTGATGTTTTACCAGGTTCCTGACATTCACGGTACACCCGTGAATTGGTCGCACGGAAAAATCCCTGCTTCATCGCTAACTTGGAGATGCTGTGTCCCATCACTCGTGCTATTACACCACGTTCAAGCTCACTTAAATCGTGATAACGTGTCATTGTAGCAGCAGTAACCGATCTAACAACTGCGCCCAGACACTTGTTGTCTTACATATTGTCGTTTCCGACATCAGCGCCGTATTCTGCCTGTTGACACATCTCTGTATTTGAGTAGGCATGGCTACACCAGTTTCTTTGGCGCTTCAGTGTATGTTACATAACATTCTACGATGGCTATCTTTTGCTGGGAACAGTTAATATTTGGAGTACCTATTGTTGTATGTCTCCCATATAAGAACATTCTATTGTTGATACCTAGACTGGTTTCTGCCAGCAGAAAGTAGGAAGAGGAAAGCGTTTAAATCTTCAATTCCTGAAGGCTTTTTCTGAATACGATTATGTCACGGAATAATAAGTAGGTGTTATTTTGTCTCGCAATTTATAATACAAATTTTAAAACTTTTGCTTTATTTTAATGTTAAAAGTTCCTGAAATTTGTTATACACGTTAACCACAAGTTGTAATCCATTACTGTGGTTCCTAATCCAGATTTTAATTGTGTCTTGCGCGTATGCTACACTAAGAATAACAGTTAGTATAATAAATTTATCCTGTATCAGAGGCCTGTCTGTGATTGACATCCTGACTATTATTGAGGAGGAGGAAAAAGAAGAAGATGTCGCAGATATATTTATTGAACTTCCTGAAGCTATTATGGAGTCGGATGAAGATTCTGGAGAACAAGATGATAGTAGAAAGGTAATTCTGGACCAAGACAACTTAATGTCGGTGCAGAAGCGGTTTCTACTTACAAAAACAGTTACGGTGATGGACCTGAGACCCTTATGGTGATAAACCAGCCGCAGCATCAATCCGGTTTGATCAGTGAGCTGTTACTCCAGACAACAGAAGAAAAGAAATGGTGGCGAGGGAGGGGGGGGGGAACTGACAAAATGGACGAAAATATAGCGTTATATAGAGTGAGTATGTCCGCAGATCGTGGTCCAGGGTTCGATTCCCGGCGGGGTAGCTATATTTTCACCTGCCTCGAGATGACTGGCTGTTGTTGTGACGTCTTCATTACCACCATCATTCATCATCATTACGGTAGGAGGAAGGCAATGGCAAACCACCTCCGCTAGAACCTTGCCTAGTACAGCGGTGCGGGTATCCCGTATCGTCTGTCAAGGAGTATGGGACTTCATCATCAGAGTGAGTATCAAAGGAAAGAAATGGTGGTGGCCAATTTTTACGTGGATACTGAATGTGTTTGTAGAAATTCGTGGCTTCTTGCAGAAATGTAAGTATGAATATGCCACAACTGCAGTTTCGGTGCTACATTGTGAAATGTTATCTGAGTTCCAAAGCAACAATTGCTAGACGTCCTGCTCAATGTGCAGGCGATTCATGCCAAAGCGGAGTGCTGCGCGACATCAGATATGGCGCGATGAATCGTCTGGTAGCTACGGTGCCGCAGAAAAGAAGGGGACAATCTGCCGCAGGAACAACGTGCTGCAAATGTGATGTTGGTTTGTGCTTGGAGTGTTTTATACCATATCACAGAGAATGATTGCTGTTACCTGATCCGGCCGGTGTGGCCAAGCGCTGCTAGGCGCTTCAGTCTGGAACCGCGCGACCGCTATGGTCGTAGGTTCGAATCCTGCCTCGGGCAGTGCTGTGTGTGATATCCTTAGATTAGTTAGTTTTAAGTAGTTCTAAGTTCTAGGGGACTAATGAACTTAGATGTTAAGTCCCGTAGTGCTCATAGTTATTTGAACCATTCTGTTGCCTGAACACATTATGACATACACTGCATTATTTTATTTACTCTCATGTATTTCATTTAAAATATATGTCATGCCCAGCGTGGCATTTATGTTACACCCTCATTTGCTTAACTTATCAATTACTTTTTTTATAGATTGTTGTAGTACGTTTCTTTGATGGCATTAAACAAGCATATGATTTGTAATGTTCAGATTAATTTAGGCCGAAATCGGATAGTTGCGGCATTCGGTAACACCACACCCCTCACACGGTCCGCCGCCCACAGCCGGTCCTGACAAGGCCCGGTCAGCCAGAATGTTTTGCATCTCACAAACAGCCATCCTTCTAAAATTTCTTGTAGCACTTCACCGTGCTGTTATGAACTTGTGGTGTCTTTTGAAGCGTGCACGCAAGGCTCTTTGCACACTCAATATCCACTGCCAACAGGCAAATTCTACAACACATACTGCTTCCTCTGCCTGGTTCGTCAACTTTTACAGCAACTACGGTCTGTGGCAGCCCTTTTTTGCTGTTTTCCTTACGAACTTGCGGGCACCATTTTCAGAGTTTTGAGAGTTCTTTTAGGTCATGTTTATCCATTTACCTGTACCGATCTTTCAAAATGCTTCGCAAACTTCATAATTACCCTCTTTTCACAAATCCTTGTAATGAGAGCCAAGCTTCTAAATTTCAGTTAAACTTCACAACACTTAATTACAAAACATTCAATTAATTTTCATCATTACTAGTGAAGTAAAATAAAATAGTGATACGTCCATTATAACAACTAAAATCCCTCAGCTTCATGACCAGCGTTTTCAGTAATTCTTAGTATGAACCAATGGGAGAAATTTTCATTGGGACTATCCATATATTTGATTGGGCTACTCAGGTTCCTGTTATTACCAGCCAGATTATCTATAAGTAATTTCGCAACTTTTTACCCCATTTACAACATTCGCCAAGAAGGCGATTTTTACTACCGGCAGGGATTACTTCGTTATGGCAAGATGCGCTTTCTTTGACAACTACAAATGATGTGCTCAGTGGTGTTCATTTGTATTTAAATATCGAAAATCTATTTATACTATCTGCACAAAATTCTTCATGAAAATCTGTACTCTACTGCTAAAAATCCGAAGCTAAAATTGGTGTACTACAGAAAGATGGGAGCTGTTGTAACACCAGTCTCTGATTTCCTTGTCAGGAATACCAGTAGGTATCTTCAGAAAACACTCAGATCGGGTAAGCAGATTTATTTCATGAAAAAAACTGAGGATAGACTTGGTGAGGACGGTTTTCATAAAGTCGTTTACGGATTCCAAAGCCTCATAAAAGTCGAAGGGAAGAACCTAGTGTACGGTGTACGGTTGGTAGGTGACATACGAATACATCCGTATGCACTTGCGTGCTTCTTAGCTGCAGCCTATCGCACGTGGCAATGACCGCAGGGGTCCATTGTCCAGTGTTAAATATCTGGCTGACAGTGATAAGGATGACGACTACGAAACAAGCTAGATGGGGGGACGATGACACATAACCAAATTAGCGGACAGTGGACGGGCGGAGTAATTTGTTTTCCGCATTCGTAGAGATAAAGAAACACCATGACGATGACAGGCGAAGAATAGACGTGTACCCTTGAAGACCTTTTGGTTGGATATGTCGAGGGGAAGTATTTATCCGCTTTTCGACGTTCAATTGCCGCTGGTGTTGATAACTTTTGAGACGGATAAATCATGAAGTAAACATTCGTCTCACGTTTCAATGAACTGGGATGTTACGGAATAATATTTCATGTAGCTCTTCACTAAGGGAAACAGCAATAATCGTGCGAAAGGAGGTAATTAGTAACATATCCAACGTCGACGTACGTACATCGTGCAGGCGTTTCTATTAGCAGTTCGGAATATGAAACAGTGCATAGTACATTTATTCAGAGGGGACCTTTTCCCAAGATTTCGTTGTAGCCTCCAAGCAGTGATAGTACTTACAGATGGGAAATTAGACTAATATTGATATGATCTGCGGTGGAGCGAACCTACCGGTGGTACAGAAAGCACTGTCACACACAGCTGCCTGATAAAAAAGTCAAGCACTCAGAAGGCAGGGCCAGATGGCAGTGTAACTTCCTACACGTAAACAACATCGGCAGATATACAATTATCAGTGTTGCAATTCTCTGTGGCATGTAGAACGGTCACAGGAGTTCATTAGTATTGTTCGTCTTTATTTCTGTTGTCAGGTCTGCTTCACAATGGGTCTGAGCACTATCGAACTTAATATCAGAGGTTATCAGTCCCCTAGAACTTAGAACTACTTACACCTAACTAACCTAAGAACATCACACACATCCACGCTCGAGGCAGGATTGGAACCTGCGACCTTAGCAGTCGCGCGGTTCCTGACTGAAGCGCCTAGAACAGCTCGGCCACAGCGGCCGGCTATCAGGTCTGGTTGGACATGCAGGGTGATTCAGCTGCCCCTACCGATGTCATTCTATGGAGTCTGCAATGTTAAATCTGGCCTTCAAAAACCACCCGCGAGATTTTCATATTCTGTTACTCGCTATGTACAAACTATTAGTCCTCCTAAGAAAATGAACAGAACCTTTTTGTAGGAATTTTAATGTATTGTGATACGTTTTCACTAGAGGTCACGGCTTTCAGTTATTCTGGATAAAGTTACAAAAGTGACCTTCAAATGCACCTCCCACCCCACACTTCCTTCACCAATCAGAATGTCTGGGATTTGTTGATGGCACTCGTTATCACCTTACACAAATTTCCAAATACAGGAACTATTCCCGATATTCGACCTTTTTCAGTCTCAAAATTATTAACTTCAACGTGCCTGTGAGGTTAGCGAAAGATACACGACTTTCCTAAATGTTACGCTAAAAATTACGTTGACAGTTCGATACAGACTTAGCCATTACAACCACAGTATTTTCGCAGTCATAAGGTCGGAATTAAAATCCATGCAGAAGAAATAAAAACTTAGAGGTTTGCCGATGACATTGTAATTGTGTCAGAGACAGCGAAAGACCTGGAAGAGCAACTGAACGGAATGGACAGTGTCTTGAAATGAGGATATAAGATGAACATGAACAAAAGCAAAACGAGGGTAATAGAATGTACTCGAATTAAATCAGGTGATGCTGAGGGAATTAGATTAGGAAATGAGACAAAGTAGTAGATGAGTTTCGCTATTACAGCAGCAAAATAACTGATGAAGGTCGAAGTGGAGATGATATAAAATGTGGACTGGCAATGGCAGCGTAAGAGTTTCTCAAGAAGAGAAATTTGTTAACATCTGACATCAAGTACAGATTTGACAGTCAGGAACTCTGTAAGTATTTGTGTGGAGTATAGCCAAGGTCGATAAATAGTTTAGACAAGGAGAAAATACAAGCTTTCGAAATGTGGCGCTACAGAAGAATGTTGAAGATTACATGGTTAGATGACGTAACTAATGAGAAGGTACTGAATACAAATGGGGAGAAGAGGAATTTGTGGCACAACTTCACTAGAACAAGAGATTGGTTGGCGGGACATGTTCTGAGACATCAAGGGATCACCAATTTGGTATTGGAGGGCAACGTGGAGGGTAAAAGTTGTAGAGGGAGACCAAGAGCTGAATACACTAAGCAGATTCAGAAGGATGTAGGCTGCGGTATTTGCTTGGAGAAGCTTGCACGGGATAGAATTGCATGGAGAGCTGCATCAAACCAGTCTCCGGACTGAAGACCACAACAACAACAACAAGGTCTGATGAATACAACGATGTAATTGTTCATTTTGTGCTGTTAAAGTTCACAATATTACTAGCTTACATTTACCCAAATGTCAATTTTACGATTTGTAAGTCCTCGGCTAAGCCGGTGGCGTTATGAGAGAAGTCAATGAAAACCAAATGAAGTATAATGTGGGAAATAATTCATGCAGTCGCAGACTTTTTACATTTGTGGGAAGGAATGCCCTGAACAACATACTAGAAATCCTGAATCCTGGCGGGATGTGCTGAGTGTGGGAGTGGGGCTGCGTTTGACGTTTTTTTTTTTTTTTTTTTTTTTTTTTTTTGAGTAATTCTCAGACTTCTACCAGTAGCGAAAACGTATCCCAGTACAAAATTTCACTACTCGTATATTAAATTTCTTAAAAAAAGGTCATGTTCATTTTTTCTGGAGGACTAATAGTTTGCACCTAGCGAACGATAAAATATGAAAATCTCGCGTGTGGGTTTTTAAGGTGTTACGGATTGCGTAAAACAATGTTGGTACAGACAGATGAATAACCTTGTATGAGGCGCATCGAACAGCGACCGATGTTGAGTGATCACTGTTAAGGTCTTGAAAATGCCGTGTACCATTCAGACACAGCGCTATCAACACATTTTGTAAGATGATTCATTGTGGGTCTTCATTTGGCCAGCTGGTCAAATCGTCCAGTACGCAGATTTCTAGGGCATTCGGATGTGACATCGTCCTGACGGTCAACTACATGAGGACGTCTTGGCGGGCGTCAAACTTCCGCTCGACTACGTCGGACCACCCCAAGGAAGGCTCGCCGCGTTTCGATCGAAGCGAAAACGGTATTACTGCTGCCATCGAATTGTGGGCAGTAATCGTGTACGACTTCTGGTCACTGTGGACAGTGACTGAGGAAACTCTGACGTCAAAACTGTACATTATTGACATCTTGCGCCCTCATATCTCACTTCTCATGTGACAGTATTGTGGTGACATTTTCAACAGGACAATGCTCGTTCACACACACCACCGCGTTTCGATCGAAGCGAAAACGGTATTACTGCTGCCATCTAACTGTGGGCAGTAATCGTGTACGACTTCTGGTCACTGTTGACAGTGACTGAGGAAACTCTGACGTCAAAACTGTACATTATTGACATCTTGCGCCCTCATATCTCACTCCTCATGTGACAGTATTGTGGTGACATTTTCAACAGGACAATGCTCGTTCACACACACCACCGCGTTTCGATCGAAGCGAAAACGGTATTACTGCTGCCATCGAACTGTGGGCAGTAATCGTGTATGACTTCTGGTCACTTTTGACAGTGACTGAGGACACTCTGACGTCAAAACTGTACATTATTGACATCTTGCGCCCTCATATCTCACTTCTCATGTGACAGTATTGTGGTGACATTTTCAACAGGACAATGCTCGTTCACACACACCACCGCGTTTCGATCGAAGCGAAAACGGTATTACTGCTGTCATCGAACTGTGGGCAGTAATCGTGTACGACTTCCGGTCACTGTTGACAGTGACTGAGGAAACTCTGACGTCAAAACTGTACATTATTGACATCTTGCGCCCTCATATCTCACTCCTCATGTGACAGTATTGTGGTGACATTTTCAACAGGACAATGCTCGTTCACACACACCACCGCGTTTCGATCGAAGCGAAAACGGTATTACTGCTGCCATCGAACTGTGGGCAGTAATCGTGTACGACTTCTGGTCACTGTTGACAGTGACTGAGGAAACTCTGACGTCAAAACTGTACATTATTGACATCTTGCGCCCTCATATCTCACTCCTCATGTGACAGTATTGTGGTGACATTTTCAACAGGACAATGCTCGTTCACACACACCACCGCGTTTCGATCGAAGCGAAAACGGTATTACTGCTGCCATCGAACTGTGGGCAGTAATCGTGTATGACTTCTGGTCACTTTTGACAGTGACTGAGGAAACTCTGACGTCAAAACTGTACATTATTGACATCTTGCGCCCTCATATCTCACTTCTCATGTGACAGTATTGTGGTGACATTTTCAACAGGACAATGCTCGTTCACACACACCACCGCGTTTCGATCGAAGCGAAAACGGTATTACTGCTGTCATCGAACTGTGGGCAGTAATCGTGTACGACTTCCGGTCACTGTTGACAGTGACTGAGGAAACTCTGACGTCAAAACTGTACATTATTGACATCTTGCGCCCTCATATCTCACTCCTCATGTGACAGTATTGTGGTGACATTTTCAACAGGACAATGCTCGTTCACACACACCACCGCGTTTCGATCGAAGCGAAAACGGTATCACTGCTGCCATCGAACTGTGGGCAGTAATCGTGTATGACTTCTGGTCACTGTTGACAGTGACTGAGGAAACTCTGACGTCAAAACTGTACATTATTGACATCTTGCGCCCTCATATCTCACTCCTCATGTGACAGTATTGTGGTGACATTTTCAACAGGACAATGCTCGTTCACACACACCACCGCGATTCGATCGAAGCGAAAACGGTATTACTGCTGCCATCGAACTGTGGGCAGTAATCGTGTATGACTTCTGGTCACTGTTGACAGTGACTGAGGAAACTCTGACGTCAAAACTGTACATTATTGACATCTTGCGCCCTCATATCTCACTTCTCATGTGACAGTATTGTGGTGACATTTTCAACAGGACAATGCTCGTTCACACACACCACCGCGTTTCGATCGAAGCGAAAACGGTATTGCTGCTGCCATCTAACTGTGGGCAGTAATCGTGTACGACTTCTGGTCACTGTTGACAGTAACTGAGGAAACTCTGACGTCAAAACTGTACATTATTGACATCTTGCGCCCTCATATCTCACTTCTCATGTGACAGTATTGTGGTGACATTTTCAACAGGACAATGCTCGTTCACACACACCACCGCGTTTCGATCGAAGCGAAAACGGTATTACTGCTGCCATCGAACTGTGGGCAGTAATCGTGTACGACTTCTGGTCACTGGTGACAGTGACTGAGGAAACTCTGACGTCAAAACTGTACATTATTGACATCTTGCGCCCTCATATCTCACTCCTCATGTGACAGTATTGTGGTGACATTTTCAACAGGACAATGCTCGTTCACACACACCACCGCGTTTCGATCGAAGCGAAAACGGTATTACTGCTGCCATCGAACTGTGGGCAGTAATTGTGTACGACTTCTGGTCACTGTTGACAGTGACTGAGGAAACTCTGACGTCAAAACTGTACATTATTGACATCTTGCGCCCTCATATCTCACTTCTCATGTGACAGTATTGTGGTGACATTTTCAACAGGACAATGCTCGTTCACACACACCACCGCGTTTCGATCGAAGCGAAAACGGTATTACTGCTGCCATCGAACTGTGGGCAGTAATCGTGTATGACTTCTGGTCACTGTTGACAGTTACTGAGGAAACTCTGACGTCAAAACTGTACATTATTGACATCTTGCGCCCTCATATCTCACTCCTCATGTGACAGTATTGTAGTGACATTTTCAACAGGACAATGCTCGTTCACACACACCACCGCGTTTCGATCGAAGCGAAAACGGTATTACTGCTGCCATCGAACTGTGGGCAGTAATCGTGTATGACTTCTGGTCACTGTTGACAGTGACTGAGGAAACTCTGACGTCAAAACTGTACATTATTGACATCTTGCGCCCTCATATCTCACTTCTCATGTGACAGTATTGTGGTGACATTTTCAACAGGACAATGCTCGTTCACACACACCACCGCGTTTCGATCGAAGCGAAAACGGTATTACTGCTGTCATCGAACTGTGGGCAGTAATCGTGTACGACTTCCGGTCACTGTTGACAGTGACTGAGGAAACTCTGACGTCAAAACTGTACATTATTGACATCTTGCGCCCTCATATCTCACTCCTCATGTGACAGTATTGTGGTGACATTTTCAACAGGACAATGCTCGTTCACACACACCACCGCGTTTCGATCGAAGCGAAAACGGTATCACTGCTGCCATCGAACTGTGGGCAGTAATCGTGTATGACTTCTGGTCACTGTTGACAGTGACTGAGGAAACTCTGACGTCAAAACTGTACATTATTGACATCTTGCGCCCTCATATCTCACTCCTCATGTGACAGTATTGTGGTGACATTTTCAACAGGACAATGCTCGTTCACACACACCACCGCGATTCGATCGAAGCGAAAACGGTATTACTGCTGCCATCGAACTGTGGGCAGTAATCGTGTATGACTTCTGGTCACTGTTGACAGTGACTGAGGAAACTCTGACGTCAAAACTGTACATTATTGACATCTTGCGCCCTCATATCTCACTTCTCATGTGACAGTATTGTGGTGACATTTTCAACAGGACAATGCTCGTTCACACACACCACCGCGTTTCGATCGAAGCGAAAACGGTATTGCTGCTGCCATCTAACTGTGGGCAGTAATCGTGTACGACTTCTGGTCACTGTTGACAGTGACTGAGGAAACTCTGACGTCAAAACTGTACATTATTGACATCTTGCGCCCTCATATCTCACTTCTCATGTGACAGTATTGTGGTGACATTTTCAACAGGACAATGCTCGTTCACACACACCACCGCGTTTCGATCGAAGCGAAAACGGTATTACTGCTGCCATCGAACTGTGGGCAGTAATCGTGTATGACTTCTGGTCACTGTTGACAGTTACTGAGGAAACTCTGACGTCAAAACTGTACATTATTGACATCTTGCGCCCTCATATCTCACTCCTCATGTGACAGTATTGTAGTGACATTTTCAACAGGACAATGCTCGTTCACACACACCACCGCGTTTCGATCGAAGCGAAAACGGTATTACTGCTGCCATCGAACTGTGGGCAGTAATCGTGTACGACTTCTGGTCACTGTTGACAGTGACTGAGGAAACTCTGACGTCAAAACTGTACATTATTGACATCTTGCGCCCTCATATCTCACTTCTCGTGTCACAGTATTGTGGTGACATTTTCAACAGGACAATGCTCGTTCACACACACCACCTGTCTCTGCGAACTGTTTGCGTGTTGTTGAGGTACTCCTGAGACCAGAGAGATCCACAAATCTGTCCCCGACAAAGCAAGTACTGGACGAACGCGGCTGTTCCAGTACTAGAAGCCACTGTACCAACCACGAGCTACACTAGTTGTGGGACAGGTGAAGATGACAGAAAGGATTTATGACAGCCTTCATGACTGAATCAGTGCCATCATCCAGTCTATAGGGGGCGCAACACCTTACTATCAGTAATGGGGTCGTACTGCAAAGTTCTTTCTAAATTTGACTCAGTGACAATCACTGAAATAATGTAAAATACTCTGTTAACCCGTGAAGATTAATTTAATTTTCTCCTCCCATTCTGGATGCTATACTTTCTCTGTCAGGTAGTGTAGTTCATGATCTCAGCACAAATTTAAAATTTCTGACAGAGATTAGCAGTTTTTCGTGATGGAGGTTTTAGATGTCTGAATCACGGACGAACTGTTAAATACAAGGAGACAGCCAACGACAACCCTGCAATGTACGCTCTCGTGAATGTAACAGCCTTCTGATACGACAGCCCATAACATCAGCACAGGCCGGAACCTGTGCAGCAGACCATGCTGCGTGCCGCCCGGTTACTATGGCAACCGTGACGCCACTGGTGACCTGTGAGGCCCTGAAGTGGAGCAGGCCACGTGTTACCCTGCCTATGCTATCTCGCCCTTCAGCGGAAACAAATAACAATACTGTGTGCAGTTCTAATTATCACGAAATTCTTTCCTATGGAAATATCAGTGTTTAGGACCAGAATCAGATTCTAAAGTGCTTACAGCTTTGGAATAAAGAGTGCTTCCATCCCTATTTCGACACTCAGTCTTGACACCTATACTAATGGAATCCTATTTCGTATCTTCTTAGGGTATAGATTTAGTGATTTTTACTAATTGAGAGGCTGTTTGTTGATTGCTAGACGCTTTGTTTCATTCTTGAACATCTTCCGTGGCGATTTCGTATTATCATTTCAACATACGTGGCGCACTGAATCTGCATCTAGCTGTCCTAAACAGTTCAGCGTGCCCTCATCTTGGCGTCATCATGCCTATTTCGCTGTTATACTACCCAATTTGCAACAGTGCGACGTTTAACCGTGTATTAATAGATAATATTTTTAAATATCCTGAATTATATTTGTGAAATACGTCCGTCAGTACTACGAAAATGACATCCTGGACTATTTAGGACACCCAGACACAGCTTCACTGCGGCACGACGGTGCAAAAGACCGCTCGAAATCATGACTAGAAAGGCTTCGAAAGTAAATGACATGGATCACATGTAGCGACGAAAGAACACCATTAGATTTAGTTGCAAACAAAAAGATTTACTCTGAGAAGATAATATTCCATTTCACGGGTCAGGAATGACAGAACGTGCATAAAAGTAATAAACACGTTTATAAGTAGTTTGCATTGTCCCTTTTGCGTGTATGGCCGAATTAGAGTGTCAGAATTGCGCAGACAAGTTCTGCAGGCAGTACAACAGTTAATATTTCTAGACACTCTGTGATGCTCAAATGTTCAAATGTGTTGTGAGTTCTTAAGGAACGAAACTTCAGAGGTCATCGGTCCCTAGACGTAAACTCTACTTGAACTAACTTAAACTAACCTATGCTAAGAACAACACATACACCCATGCCCTAGGGAGGACTCGAACTTACCGCGGGAGGGGCCGACTCTGTGATGCAGATATAATATTGTAAGAAGCGTCGTTTGGACAACAAAAGGGTGCTGCCATACATCGAGCACAGTACCACTCTCTACGACAGAAAAAAAATGCTGTTAGTGAATATACACTCCTGGAAATTGAAATAAGAACACCGTGAATCCATTGTCCCAGGAAGGGGAAACTTTATTGACACATTCCTGGGGTCAGATACATCACATGATCACACTGACAGAACCACAGGCACATAGACACAGGCAACAGAGCATGCACAATGTCGGCACTAGTACAGTGTATATCCACCTTTCGCAGCAATGCAGGCTGCTATTCTCCCATGGAGACGATCGTAGAGATGCTGGATGTAGTCCTGTGGAACGGCTTGCCATGCCATTTCCACCTGGCGCCTCAGTTGGACCAGCGTTCGTGCTGGACGTGCAGACCGCGTGAGACGACGCTTCATCCAGTCCCAAACATGCTCAATGGGGGACAGATCCGGAGATCTTGCTGGCCAGGGTAGTTGACTTACACCTTCTAGAGCACGTTGGGTGGCACGGGATACATGCGGACGTGCATTGTCCTGTTGGAACAGCAAGTTCCCTTGCCGGTCTAGGAATGGTAGAACGATGGGTTCGATGACGGTTTGGATGTACCGTGCACTATTCAGTGTCCCCTCGATGATCACCAGTGGTGTACGGCCAGTGTAGGAGATCGCTCCCCGCACCATGATGCCGGGTGTTGGCCCTGTGTGCCTCGGTCGTATGCAGTCCTGATTGTGGCGCTCACCTGCACGGCGCCAAACACGCATACGACCATCATTGGCACCAAGGCAGAAGCGACTCTCATCGCCGAAGACGACACGTCTCCATTCGTCCCTCCATTCACGCCTGTCGCGACACCACTGGAGGCGGGCTGCACGATGTTGGGGCGTGAGCGGAAGACGGCCTAACGGTGTGCGGGACCGTAGCCCAGCTTCATGGAGACGGTTGCGAATGGTCCTCGCCGATACCCCAGGAGCAACAGTGTCCCTAATTTGCTGGGAAGTGGCGGTGCGGTCCCCTACGGCACTGCGTAGGATCCTACGGTCTTGGCGTGCATCCGTGCGTCACTGCGGTCCGGTCCCAGGTCGACGGGCACGTGCACCTTCCGCCGACCACTGGCGACAACATCGATGTACTGTGGAGACCTCACGCCCCACGTGTTGAGCAATTCGGCGGTACGTCCACCCGGCCTCCCGCATGCCCACTATACGCCCTCGCTCAAAGTCCGTCAACTGCACATACGGTTCACGTCCACGCTGTCGCGGCATGCTACCAGTGTTAAAGACTGCGATGGAGCTCCGTATGCCACGGCAAACTGGCTGACACTGACGGCGGCGGTGCACAAATGCTGCGCAGCTAGCGCCATTCGACGGCCAACACCGCGGTTCCTGGTGTGTCCGCTGTGCCGTGCGTGTGATCATTGCTTGTACAGCCCTCTCGCAGTGTCCGGAGCAAGTATGGTGGGTCTGACACACCGGTGTCAATGTGTTCTTTTTTCCATTTCCAGGAGTGTATCTTCTTTCACTGAATGAACGCGTCATTATTTAGCTGGACTCTTATTTCAGGCCGCCCGCTGTGGCCAAGCTGTTCTAGGCGCTTCAGTCCGGAACCGCGATGCTTTTTTTACATCCTAAAGTGGATTAACAAATTCTTGCAACAGGTCCAAAGGTATGGCTGTTTATTTCTTCCTGACGTTGCAATTATGTTTCAGTTTATCATAGAATTACTTGAACATATTTTTGTCGATCGTATGATAGAAGCACACTTCTTGAGCTGCATTGATACATGCTTTGAACGGCATGCACCCCGCAAGCTCCGGCTTCGACACCACTAATTTAAAATGATATTTTGGTGGTGCACAGTTATAAACAGGAAAAACCATCAAACACGTTACTCAAGCTTTGAAAACAGGCAAGTCGACATGGTTCCAGTACGATTTGCTTCATACCGAGCGAGTTGGTGCACTGATTAGCATACGGGAGGACGACTGTTCAGATGCGCGTCTCCTTGCCCTGATTTACGTTTCCTGTGATTTCTCTGAATCGGTTCAGACAAATACCGGGATGGTCCCTTGGAAAGGGCACGACTGATTTCCTTCCCCATCCTTAACAAATTCAGAGCTTGTGCTCCGTTTCAAGTGACTTCAATGTTGACGGGACGTTAAATCCTAACCTTTCTTTCTTCCTACCATTTGCTTATACGTGTCAGTCAGCCACATCTCTGGACAAGCGACATAAAGCTTACTTACTTTTGGTGGTACAACAGAACAAAAAATTGTTTTTTAAATTTTTACTCAGTTCTGCTTTTGCTACTTTGTGACTGAAGTGACGACCTGGTCCTTAACGTAGCCTGAGGTCTAGGTTAGTTTGAAAAGTTGATATCTTGGTTGTGAACTGGCGTAGGCCAATGAGCGTGGTTCTTTGAGAAGTTGTCATATTACACGTGCAGCATGGTTTAAAACCTTTAATTCGTCATATGTCACGGCATTGATGTTTGCGTGATGTCACGTATACTCTGCTGTGATTGGGTAATAGAAGAAAATCGTGCAGTCCATTGTTGATTAATATGTTTGCAAAACTTAAGCAGCCTTTATTGGGGCTTACGTATTTAAAGTCGCGTATTGTGAAAGTACTCGTCTTAATCTGAAAGTCATCTGCTATTGACACCTTTCATCCTGTGTATTCATACGCGTATTAATAAGCGCTCGTACGTCTCAACTAAACCTGCCATGTAGCCGTCTGCAAGATTAACTTACGACATTGCAGTGCCCGTGTTATTCTCAGCTAAGGAACAGACAGTACGGTGATAGAGCTCTTACCAAATACATTAAAAGTATTCACAATTGTGAATATGGACAATCATCAATTATAAATTGGAATGACGACAGTGAAAATTTGTGTCGGACCGGAAATCGAACCCTGAACTCCCGCTCATAACGAGCAGTGGCCTTATCATTTGACTAAGACCAGACCCAAACTTCCATATATGTCAACCATGCATGCGATGGAATGTTCCTTTGGACATGCATTCGTGACCAAAGGAACTTTGCATCGTAATTCGCAATAATAAAGGCACTGCAATATCGTACTTATCCATCGACACGGGGCAAGCGACTTTCAAGTAAAATGTCTCTCCTGTGCGGGAATGTACATAATGATTGTACGAGTACACTGTTAACAACATATGGAAGTTTGGGTCTGCCAGGGAGTCATGCACGGATAGCCAAATAGTAACGCGACCGTTCGCGATATGCGGTAAATCAGGATTCGAGTCCCGTCCCGACAGCTGATGGCTGTCCATATTCGCAGTCCCCCCTGTGGGTCCGGGGGTTAGAATAGCCCCGAGGTACTCCTGCCTGTCGTAAGAGGCGACTAAAAGGAGTCTCTCCCACTCAAGGGGGGTAGTTTGCGCCTGCGTCCGGAGACGGACGGTTCCACGACTTATATTTGTGGTCGTTTTGGTTTTTCACTTATTCTGGTTTCTTCCTTCCTTTGTTTGGTTCCTTTGTAGCCGGTGACGGGGTAACGCATTAACGCGTAATTCCCCGCCCTGGGTAGACAAGTAAGGCACGCACGTACCCCCTGGTAAAGGCCAGGCCCAGGGAGGGGTGATTGCCTCAGCTGATACCTTCCGACCATGCCGATTGGTCCCTCCGTCCGTTTCTCGGGAGGTGTGACCTGAGGTGTAAACATTCACCTAAGGCCTCTGACAGGGTTCCCACAAGGAAGGAGCGCGCCATAGGAGACGCTGGCAATCATGGGGGATTCCTCCGCAATGGATTTCTCTTCTTCTTCAAAAAATGGTTCAAATGGCTCTGAGCACCATGGGACTCAACTGCTGTGGTCATTAGTCCCCTAGAACTTAGAACTACTTAAACCTAACTAACCTATGGACATCACACACATCCATGCCCGAGGCAGGATTCGAACCTGCGACCGTAGCAGTCGCACGGTTCCGGACTGCGCGCCTAGAACCGCGAGACCACCGCGGCCGGCTCTTCTTCTTCTCTCTCGACTTCTGCCCAAAAACGGAAACTTGACCAGCCACCAGTGACAAAAGTACTACCGCCTGCCCAAAAGTTCCTCGTAGTTTCTCGATCTGAGTACGGAAAGGACTTTTCATCTGTCAGCCCTTTCGTTATGCAGAAGGGCGTAGATGCCATAGCCGGATCTGTCAAGCCTTGTACCAGGATGCGTAACGGTACCTTGTTGTTAGAAACTCAGGCACAAAAACTGCTTTGGGCCACACTCCTGTACACGTTCCCTGTCCGGGTGGAGGCTCACCGCACTTTGAATTCGTCGCGTGGTGTGGTATATACTAGATCACTCGACGGATTGACTGACGAGGAGATTCAGTCTTTCCTCGCTGAGCATGAAAAAGGTCAACAATGACCTTGTACCGACCCGGACACTTTTCTTGACCTTTGAGAGTGTTCAGCTGCCGTCGCGCATCAAAGCGGACTACGGGGTTATTTCTGTTCGCCCCTATGTCCCGACACCTACGCGCTGCTACCAGTGTCAGTGATTTAATCACACTCGCCAATCTTGTTCTAATGCGGCTAAATGTGTCACTTGTAGCAGGGACGTCCATGAGGGTGACTGTCCACCTCCGCCTCCTCGTTGCGTGAACTGTCAGGGTGACAATGCAGCGTCCTCACGCGATTGTCTCATCTACAAGGAAGAACGCTGTATACAGGAAATTCGGGTCAAAGAGAAAGTGTCCACCTCGGCTTCTCGCAAGCTTTTCGCTAGTAGGAAGCCCACGCTGCTCCCAGCGGGGAAATACAGTACCATCCTCGCCTCTCCTCGGCTTACCAGGGAGGTATCGACGCAGACATGCGATCTGACCTTCAGCACTACGGTCGTCCGTTCGGCCAGTGCTAAGATCGCCCCGTCGACGTCTGCTCTTCCTCCCGTCTGCCCTCAGACACAAGCCCTTTCATCAGCTTCTGCCAAGACTAAGGCCCAGAAGTCAGATTCACGGGCCTTCAAGAAGGAACCATCCCGTGCAGACTTCCTACGTACCTCGAACTCCCAGCCATCGACAAGTACTTCCGCTAAACGACCTTCCAAGAAGGCTCATAGGAAGCAAAGTTCTCCTTCTCCGCCATGGCGCGTTTCTTCTCCTGCGCCACCCAGCGGTTGCCGCCCCAGGCCGTCATCCGTTTCGCCTGGCCGCACCGCTGGTAGCCGAACATCTGGCCGTTCACCGGCGGAAGAAGCTCCCCCTCCCGGCCATCTTAATAAGATGGCCGACGACCCTATTGAACAAATGGATGATGACTCTCCGCCTATTGATAGCGGCGGCAGTGCTCGCTCGAAGCCAGGCCCTCAGCGTCCTTCGAGGTGACCCCCTCTTGCTTCTCCTTTTTCTTTTCCTTCTCACGATAGCACTTCTTCATTGGAATATTCGCGGCATTCGCTCCAACCGAGAGGACTTAAAGTTTCTGCTACGCTTGCACTGTCCGCTCGTCGTAGCACTCCAGGAAACGAAGCTACGCCCATGCGATCAAATTGACTTGGCATACTATGGCCTCTGTGCGTTTTGACCTACTCCCTGTGGCAGGTATTCCGGCTCATGGAGGGGTTATGTTGCTGGTCCGGGATGATATTTACTACGATCCCATCACATTGCACACCGGCCTGCAGGCAGTTGCCGTCCGAATTACTCTCCCCACTTTTCCATTTTCCATTTGTACCGTTTACACTCCATCGTCGTCTGCCGTTACCAGGGCAGATATGATGCAACTTATTGCTCAGCTACCTGCACCATTTTTGTTAACTGGAGACTTCAATGCCCACCATCCCCTTTGGGGCTCTCCAGCATCCTGCCCGAGAGCCTCCCTGTTAGCAGACCTTTTCAACCACCTCAATCTTGTCTGCCTCAATACTGGCGCCCCTACTTCTCTTTCGGACACAACTCACACCTATTCCCATTTAGACCTCTCTATATGTACTACCCAACTTGCACGCCAGTTTGAGTGGTATGCACTTTCTGATCCGTATTCGAGCGACCACTTCCCTTGTGTTATCCATCTCCTGCATCATACCCCCTCTCCGTGCTCAACTAGTTGGAACATCTCCAAAGCAGACTGCGGTCTCTTCTCTTCCAGGGCGACCTATCAGGATCAAACCTTCGCAAGCTGCGATAGGTCGCACACCTCACGGAAGTCATGCTCACTGCTGCTGAATATTCCATCCCTCACACTTCTTCTACTCCACGTCGCGTACCGGTCCCCTGGTGGGCCGCAGCATGTAGAGACGCTTTTCGTGCTCGTCGACGTGCTTTACGCACCTTTAAACGCCACCCTACGATGGCGAATTGTACCAATTATAAACGATTACGTGCGCAGTGTCGTCGTGTTATTAAAGAAAGTAAGAAAGACAGCTGGGCTGCTTTCACAAGCACCTTCAACAGTTCTACTCCTTCTTCTGTTGTCTGGGGTAGCCTGCGCCGGCTATCTGGCACTAAGGTCCACTCACCAGTTTCTGGCTTGACGGTCGCGAATGACGTCCATGTGGCCCCTGAGGATGTCTCCAATGCCTTCGGCCGCTTTTTCGCAGAGGTTTCGAGCTCGCTCATTACCACCCTGCCTTCCTCCCCCGAAAACAGGCAGAGGAGGCAAGGCCACCTAACTTCCGCTCCTCGAATCGTGAAAGTTATAATGCCCCATTCACCATGCAGGAACTCAAAAATGCACTTGCCTGGTCACCGTCCTCCGCTCCAGGGCCTGATTCTATTCATATTCAGATGCTGAAGAACCTTTCTCGTGCGGGTAAAGATTTCTTCTTCGTACTTATAATCGCATCTGGATTGAGGGTCATGTTCCCCCATGCTGGCGCGAGTCTATTGTCGTCCCGATTCCTAAGCCGGGGAAGGACAAGCACTTGCCTTCCAGTTATCGATCCATCTCCCTTACCAGCTGTGTCTGTAAGGTGATGGAGAGAATGGTTAACTCTAGTTTGGTTTGGCTGATCGAATCTCGACGCCTACTTACCAATGTACAATGTGGATTTCGTAGACGTCGCTCTGCTGTTGACCATCTGGTTACCTTGTCGACCTTCATTATGAATAACGTCTTGCGGAAGCGCCCGACCGCGGCTGTGTTCTTTGATTTGGAGAAGGCTTACGACACCTGTTGGAGGACGGGCATTCTCCGCACCATGCGTACATGGGGCCTCCCTCTTTTTATTCGTGCCTTCTTAATGGATCGACAGTTCAGGTTACGTGTGAGTTCTGTCCTGTCCGACGCCTTTCGCCAGGAGAATGGGGTGCCACAGGGCTCAGTTTTGAGCGTCGCTCTCTTCGCCATAGCGATCAATCCAACAATGGATTGCCTCCAGGCTGATGTATCAGGCTCACTTTTCGTGGACGATCTTACCATCTATTGTAGCGCGCAGCGTACACGTTTCCTGGAGCGCTGTCTTCAGCGTTCTCTTGACCGTCTTTACTCTTGGAGTGTCGCCAATGGCTTCCGTTTTTCTGCCGAGAAGACGGTCTGTATTAACTTCTGGCGCTACACAGAGTTTCTCCCACCGTCCTTACGACTCGGTCCCGTTGCTCTCCCATTCGTGGAGACAACAAAATTTTTAGGTCTTACATTTGACAGGAAACTTAGCTGGTTTCCACATGTGTCATATTTGGCTGCCCGTTGTACCCGTTCTTTAAATGTCCTCCGTGTTCTCAGTGATATGTCGTGGGGAGCGGATCGAACCGTCCTACTTCGTCTATATCGGTCGATCGTCCGTTCCAAGCTGGATTATGGGAGCTTCGTATACTCCTCTGCACGGCCATCCATCTTACGCCGCCTCAACTCTATACAACATCGGGGTTTACGTCTTGCGATCGGAGCGTTCTATAGTAGTCCCGTCGAGAGTCTTCATGCTGAAGCCGGTGAATTGCCACAAACCTACCGGCGCGATATACTGCTTTGTCGGTATGCCTGTCGGCTATTGTCAATGCCCGACCACCCATCTTATCGTTCCTTTTTTGACGACTCTCTCGACCGTCAATACGGGTTGTATGTCTCTGCCCTGCTACCCCCTGGAGTTCGCTTTCGTCGCCTCCTTCAGCACCTTGATTTTTCACTACCTGCATCCTTTCGAGCGAGCGAGAGCCAAACGCCACCTTGGCTCCAGGCTCAGGTTCGCCTTCACCTTGACCTCAGCTCGCTCCCAAAGGAGGTTACCGCAGCTTCGGTATACTGCTCCCGTTTCGTCGAACTTCGTTCGAAGTTCATTAATATGATCTTCATTTATACAGATGGATCTAAGACCAATGGCGGTGTAGGATTTGTCGGGGCACACAGTTTCATATACCGGCTCCATGGCCATTGTTCATAGCTAAGCTATTTGCCCTCTACCAGGCTGTTCTTTACATCTGCCGCCACCGACGTTCTGCTTATGTCATCTGCTCCGATTTCCTGAGCGCCATCCAGAGCCTCAGTGATCCGTATCCGGTTCACCCTTTCGTGCACCGGATCCAACAGCAGCTGGCGGACGACGGTTCTCCGGTTACCTTTACGTGGGTTCCTGGTCATGTCGGTATCCCTGGGAACGAAGCTGCAGATGCCGCGGACAAGGCTGCGGTCCTCCAGCCTCGGACAGGTTCTTGTTGTGTCCCTTCATCAGATTGTAGCAGGGTCATTTGTCAGCGCATTTTATCGCTGTGCCATGCCGATTGGGCTACACTTACGGACAACAAGCTTCGGGCCTTGAAACCTCTTCCCACGGCTTGGACGACCTCTTCACGCCCTTCTCGGCGGGGGAGGAGGTCGTTTTGGCCCGGTTACGAATTGGACACTGCCGGTTCAGCCACCGCCATCTACTGACGGCTGCACCGGCGCCGTTCTGCCCATGTGGGCAATTGCTGACGTTACGCCACATTTTAACGTCCTGTCCGAATTTTAATACACGGCGCGTTGATCTTGGCCTGCCATGTACTCTGGATGCCATTTTAGCGGATGACCCAGGAGCAGCTGCTCGCGTTCTTCGTTTAATCCACTTGACAAACCTGTCTAAGGACATTTGATTATGCTGTTTTTTAATCCTATGCCTGTTAACATGTCTTTTATAGTGTTGTCCCTTTTAGTTGCTGTTTTAACCTTGTGCCTCGCGGTGCATTCCTAACTTAGTCTGGGCGCTAACGACCATTGTAGTTGTGCGCCCTAAAACCACAAAAAAAAATATATTTGCAATTGCGAACACTGCTAATGTAGATTAACTTACGTTTGGCCGGAATTGAAAGGCATGCCTTGAGCAAGAAGAGTCAGCCAATGGCATTGCTTGGAGGGGGGACTAAATGGGGACAGCGCCTACTAGTCAACACTGATTTAGTCCAAATGTATGATATGTGCAGGACTTGGCCAAAAATGAAAGTAACAGGAGTGGGAGTTCCACATGGCCAAGTGTTTAGAAAGAGAAATAGCATTTTTGGCCCCGATCGTGTGAGGTATGAGCCATTTACATTGGCTTTGCCTGCAAGCAGTGGCTACCACAACGGAAAGAGAGCAGAACTGTAATTCGAGAGACGAGGACTGCAGTCGCTACAGAGAAACCTCTTGGTCTATATTGTTCTCAACTTGTACTCTAACTGCAGTGCAAATGAGTCAAAATAACGATCAATAGATTGCAATTATAAAGATTTTCCTAAGGGGCATGAAAAGGAAAGGAAACAAAAATTCGGGATTCCATATAAGATAGGATTCCCCTCAAATACACTCCGCTAGAGAAACACCTGCGAAGTCTGCTTTTAAAACTGCTCATACCTTACCGAGATGGAAAAATAAATCGCATCCCGATAACACTGTGTCACAGTACATTCCATTGTACATCGTCAGCTATACTTACCAATGTTTGGCGAAATGATGCGTTATGTTTGTTTTGATGCCAGGTTGTTCCATGACAAAGAACCTTTTATTGATGTAAATTATTTTGTTTTTCTATAGAAACTTTAAACCAACGATGCGATTGTAAAGCTGTTGTGTTTTTAACGGTTATAAAGTGCCGAGGAAATAACTGCTCACTTTGTTTTTACGATGAAAATCACTACAGCACGTGTAAATTATTAACTGTAAAATAATGGAATTATCTAATTCTATATAACGAGTTCTCATGTCCGCATTAGAAGCTCCCTGGTAATTTATTCACTATCCCAAATGATCCTATACCGTTCATACCATCAAAATCTTAATAAATACAGTGTACTGATCGTTATTTCGATTTATTTGCAGTTCAAGCAACATGAAAATTGAAAATAAAAAGGAAAAAGGTAGTTACTCCGTAGGGACTCGAACCTACACCCCTCAGATTAACGTTTTGTTCTCTGCTCATTGCACTATCTGCTGGTGGCGCCTGTCTGCCCCAAATAGCTCATGTCTCGCCCGACTCATGCCGAAAATTCTATTTATCCTAAACACTTGGCCATCTGGAGTTCCCACTACTGTTACTTCCATTCCTGTACCATAAATTAGGATATTTGGAATGACAAGTAGGTGAAGCCCCTTGCAAGCTAGCAAGCGTCTCATCGCCAGTGGACAAAGGAAAACACTTTGGTCTTCTACTTGGTGTATGTACAGGGATTAGACAAAAATATGGAAATTAATGCTTGAAGATAAATGCAGATGCTAGGTAACACAGCATGTGACATTGTTGTGTTGCACCACGAACGGCAGTTGTACAGTGCTCTCAAGACGTTGCGTATGTCAGCCGTGGTGGGAAGAGTGTTCTGTGTAGTTGGGAGTACATTATGTCGGAATTAAGTGAACTCGAAAGTGGGCAAATTTTGGTGGTGCTCGTACGCTGGCTGTTTCTGTAACAAAGGTAAACAAAGTGTTAGGTTTGTGAAGAGGCAATTTAGCGAATATTTATGCGACAAACAGGGAAAGCGGATAAAAATCACCGCTTTTCACAACTCGGATGAGAGTGTGTGTTGAATGATCACGACAGATTGTTACTGAAGAGGATTGTGAGGAAAAGTAATCAGACGACAGCTACAAAAGACAGTGCGCAACTTAATGTCTCACACAAGGGAATCTCCATAAGCAGGAAACTGTGGTGACGGTACTCACACCCCAGAAACTTCACAACTTGGTTAAGAGACGCGGCAACCAATATCCAGATTCTGTTCATCACCTGGGACTGCAAGCTGCTTATCTCTTTATTTTTCCGAGCACTAAATAACATTATACGCTTAAATGTGAATAAAAGGGTGATGATTTTTCCTTTGTTGTTGTTGTGGTCTTCAGTCCTGAGACTGGTTTGATGCAGCTCTCCATGCTACTCTATCCTGTGCAAGCTTCTTCATCTCCCAGTACCTACTGCAACCTACATCCTTCTGAATCTGCTTAGTGTATTGATCTCTTGGTCTCCCTCTACGATTTTTACCCTCCACGCTGCCCTCCAATGCTAAATTTGTGATCCCTTGATGCCTCAAAACATGTCCTACCAACCGATCCCTTCTTCTAGTCAAGTTGAGCCACAAACTTCTCTTTTCCCCAATCCTATTCGATACCTCCTCATTAGTTACGTGATCTACCCACCTTATCTTCAGCATTCTTCTGTAGCACCACATTTCGAAAGCTTCTATTCTCTTCTTGTCCAAACTGTTTATCGTCCATGTTTCACTTCCATACATGGCTACACTCCATACAAATACTTTCAGAAACGACTTCCCGACACTTAAATCTATACTCGATGTTAACAAATTTCTCTTCTTCAGAAACGATTTCCTTGCCATTGCCAGTCTACATTTTATATCCTCTCTACTTCGACCATCATCAGTTATTTTGCTCCCTAAATAGCAAAACTCCTTTACTACTTTAAGTGTCTCATTTCCTAATCTAATCCCCTCAGCATCACCCGATTTAATTTGACTACATTCCATTATCCCCGTTTTGTTTTTGTTGATGTTCATGTTATATCCTCCTTTCAAGACACTGTCCATTCCGTTCAACTGCTCTTCCAAGTCCTTTGCTGTCTCCGACAGAATTACAATGTCATCGGCGAACCTCAAAGTTTTTACTTCTTCTCCATGAATTTTAATACCTACTCCGAATTTTTCTTTTGTTTCCTTTACTGCTTGCTCAATATACAGATTGAATAACATCGGGGAGAGGCTACAACCCTGTCTCACTCCCTTCCCAACCACTGCTTCCCTTTCATGCCCCTCGACTCTTATAACTGCCATCTGGTTTCTGTACAAATTGTAAATAGCCTTTCGCTCCCTGTATTTTACCCCTGCCACCTTCAGAATTTGAAAGAGAGTATTCCAGTTAACGTTGACAAAAGCTTTCTCTAAGTCTACAAATGCTAGAAACGTAGGTTTGCCTTTCCTTAATCTTTCTTCTAAGATAAGTCGTAAGGTTAGTATTGCCTCACGTGTTCCAACATTTCTACGGAATCCAAACTGATCTTCCCCGAGGTCCGCTTCTACCAGTTTTTCCATTCGTCTGTAAAGAATTCGCGTTAGTATTTTGCAGCTGTGACTTATTAAACTGATAGTTCGGTAATTTTCACATCTGTCAACACCTGCTTTCTTTGGGATTGGAATTATTATATTCTTCTTGAAGTCTGTGGGTATTTCGCCTGTCTCATACATCTTGCTCACCAGATGGTAGAGTTTTGTCATGACTGGCTCTCCCAAGGCCATCAGTAGTTCTAATGGAATGTTGTCTACTCCCGGGGCCTTGTTCCGACTCAGGTCTTTCAGTGCTCTGTCAAACTCTTCACGCAGTATCTTATCTCCCATTTCATCTTCATCTACATCCTCTTCCATTTCCATAATACTGTCCTCAAGTACATCGCCCTTGTATAAACCCTCTATATACTCCTTCCACCTTTCTGCTTTCCCTTCTTTGCTTAGAACTGGGTTGCCATCTGAGCTCTTGATATTCATACAAGTGGTTCTCTTCTCTCCAAAGGTCTCTTTAATTTTCCTGTAGGCAGTATCTATCTTACCCCTAGTGAGACAAGCCTCTACATCCTTACATTTGTCCTCTAGCCATCCCTGCTTAGCCATTTTGCACTTTCTGTCGATCTCATTTTTGAGACTTTTGTATTCCCTTTTGCCTGCTTCATTTACTGCATTTTTATATTTTCTCCTTTCATCAATTAAATTCAATATTTCTTCTGTTACCCAAGGATTTCTATTAGCCCTCGTCTTTTTACCTACTTGATCCTCTGCTGCCTTCACTACTTCATCCCTCAGAGCTACCCATTCTTCTTCTACTGTATTTCTTTCCCCCATTCCTGTCAATTGTTCCCTTATGCTCTCCCTGAAACTCTCTAAAACCTCTGGTTTGTTTCAGTTTATCCAGGTCCCATCTCCTTAAATTCCCACCTTTTTGCAGTTTCTTCAGTTTCAATCTGCAGTTCATAACCAATAGATTGTGGTCAGAATCCACATCTGCCCCTGGAAATGTCTTACAATTTAAAACCTGGTTCCTAAATCTCTGTCTTACCATTATATAATCTATCTGATACCTATTAGTATCTCCAGGATTCTTCCAGGTATACAACCTTCTTTTATGATTCTTGAACCAAGTGTTAGCTATGATTAAGTTATGCTCTGTGCAAAATTCTACAAGGCGGCTTCCTCTTTCATTTCTTCCCCCCAATCCATATTCACCTACTATGTTTCCTTCACTCCCTTTTCCTACTGACGAATTCCAGTCACCCATGACTATTAAATTTTCGTCTCCCTTCACTACCTGAATAATTTCTTTTATCTCGTCATACATTTCATCAATTTCTTCATCATCTGCAGAGCTAGTTGGCATATAGACTTGTACTACTGTAGTAGGCATGGGCTTTGTGTCGATCTTGGCCACAATAATGCGTTCACTATGCTGTTTGTAGTAGCTAACCCGCACTCCTATTTTTTTATTCATTATTAAACCTACCCCTGCATTACCCCTATTTGATTTTGTATTTATAACCCTGTAATCACCTGAGCAAAAGTCTTGTTCCTCCTGCCACCGAACTTCACTAATTCCCACTATATCTAACTTTAACCTATCCATTTCCCTTTTTAAATTTTCTAACCTACCTGCCCGATTAAGGGATCTGACATTCCACGCTCCGATCCGTAGAATGCCAGTTTTCTTTCTCCTGATAACGACGTCCTCTTGAGTAGTCCCCGCCCGGAGATCCGAATGGGGGCTATTTTACCTCCGGAATATTTTACCCAAGAGGACGCCATCATCATTTAATCATACAGTAAAGCTGCATGTCCTCGGGAAAAATTACGGCTGTAGTTTCCCCTTGCTTTCAGCCGTTCGCAGTACCAGCACAGCAAGGCCGTTTTGGTTAATGTTACAAGGCCAGATCAGTCAATCATCCAGACTGTTGCCCCTGCAACTACTGAAAAGGCTGCTGCCCCTCATCAGGAACCACATGTTTGTCTGGCCTCTCAACAGATACCCCTCCGTTATGGTTGCACCTACGGTACGGCCATCTGTATCGCTGAGGCACGCAAGCCTCCCCACCAACGGCAAGGTCCATGGTTCATGGGGGAAGGATTTTTCCTTGTCTTTTGCAAATTTACGATGATAAAAAGTAACATGGTCCATTGAAGGCCACTTGTGTGTAGCACTTGAGATTTTATATTTATTTTCTGCACAAGATACATAGATGTACTTACAGTATTCACATAATATAGAATTGTTTCGAAGTTTTCACTGATCTGATCTTTCTACAAAATCTCACAAGTACTTGCTTAAGACCTTTGTTCTAGAACGAACTGTTTGCGGTTTTTAAATTAAATTTTCAGCTAAGTTCGTGTTCTAGCAACTTCAACTATAGAGGTGGGAGTGACAGGCTTCCATATTTTATTGTTACAGTCGTTCATGTACTTTCTCTTTATTAGGTGTTGTACGGTACATACAGCATATACAAGTGCACTGCGCAGACTCTCCTATGAGGAGTAACTGGCATACGCAGACAGAGAGCAGCTTCATGAGATACATTATAACGGTGATGGTTTAAATTTTGTCTTGCTTTAGCTTGCTTAAATTTCCATTTGATTATTCCCTTGCGGTATGAGAAAATCCATGTCACTACGAAATGTACGATAAAGTGAATCATACCGAATACTTGTTCACTTATTCGTCAGATTTCATATAGAGGGGAATGTTTCATGTCATTGAACATGGGGTCCATACAGCATCTTATGAACTCATACGTTAAAACCTGAAGTAGTGATAGCCATTAGAATTCATTTCACGTTTCTATAAAAGCGCAATTTTCAGCAGGTATGTGCCTGGAAAAGTGTTGTCTGTGACTAAATGTTTTGACGCAATAACTTCAGTAGAATAGCAGTGCGTGATAATGACATACAAACATCGAGTCAAACTTCGCTTCTGGTGACACTGTAACATAGCAAATTATTACAAGTTTTCACCTTGCATTGAGAAAACATCGCTTGCCTTGAAGGCGGGAGGGTAGGCCCACACTGGGCAGGGCGGGCGGGGTACTTGACTAATGCCGCGTGCAGAACGTTACACATACTCTCTATGAATCTGAAGAAGTACTATTAAATATTAATCGATTCTTTTTCAAACATATATCAAATTCTATGGACAACGCAACCCTACTGTTAAAATTTCAAATCAATGACTTCAATACCTTCGGATGTATAAGTTTATACCTAAAACACATAATAAAGTGCTGCCGTAGTAAATCCGAGTTAGGGACTGTAATATATTCGTCTATAGTATCAACTACAGCCAAGACGATACGTTCATATAATCTAATTTTATGGAATTTTCGTTAGTTTCACTGCCACAGATATCTTACGTACTTAACAGTACGTTGGAAAATTATTATTTCGTTGTTTTTTGGTTATGTGTTTTTGAAAGACTGAGAGACTGAATGGAGGACATACGTAAAGTGAGAACGTGATATTTTATTAAACTATGTAAATGTAAGCGTGAGAAAGTTGTGATACAATAGGGGAATTTGTGACGTATGTCCAAGTCAGCTTGTTTTGTAAAGGGAAGCCAGAAGGGGCGCTGAATATTAAATTTATTAGTATTTATTTTGTGGAAGGGAATCTTATTTTGTTTCCATTAAATTTTATCTAGTTTGATAATTACGAGATTTATAGTCTTCATTGCCTGCGGTAACATCATTGGCTGACATGAGAAATACTGTGTGTATAGAAGAGCTCGAGAAGATCTGACTGGCTGCTTTACATACTAGCTGATAGGAATTCAGTAGGGATTGCTGCCTGTGATCTCGTTCGGGAGCCGTCTTCTGGTAAACATCAGAGTTAAATCGTGCTTATCAAATTTTTACCAAATTGAAGATATCCTCGCGTTTGATCGGTTCTCGTATAGATGATGAAAAGCGACTACCGTATGGACTATTTTGGGAACGTCTGAGCTTTGTGAGTAATTTGTTTTAGGAGATTACGCATGTGAACATTTCAAGTCGTAAATAAATTCCGCGTGGCGTGTTTCGTGCAAATTACGGGACATCATGGTGACCACTTCTGTTCAAGAAGACTCTGAACGATTGACAGTGTCAACTCACAAGAGGCCGCGGGTCAGTGACTGTGTAGGACGTTTAAAATATTGGGTCGGACTAAATATCTTCTGGCTGCTTTTGGGAATGAACTTATTACAGAGACATTCAGTAGCATTGTATAATTGGTGTCGGGATATCAAACAGACTTCATAGCCATTTTTCTTGTTATAAAGTCAGTAAACCAACTACAAGGAAATTTTTTACATTTTTCAAGCAACTAAAGCAAGAATCCCGAACGCTCGATAGTGTAACTAATATTCAGATGCTACCCATGGACTGTCGTTACGTGGCCTTTCCGTGTTAGGTATTCAGCCGAATTTTCATCAACACTACTTTTGTCGGCTAAATCAGTATCTACCATCACAGAGTGAAGGGACAGACAACCTGAAGCCTATCCAGGTAGGTGGACAGATTGTGTAAAGGAAAGTGAGAGTGCAATGTGCCCGCCACAATATTATGACGGTAGATTATCAAAGAGAGAACTGGCCGAGAAAACTATCTTATCCCAAGCTCATTTCCAGTGTAGGGTTACACAACCACAACTTGCGCGATTCATAATCAAGGACAACCCCACCCATCCCCCACGCTGGAGAACAATTGGCAATTGATGAATGTCATCCAGGGGAACTCCCACACATCTTAGGCAATTGTACGAGCTATAATTTGGGTCATCTGCCCTATCCATACATCTTACATAAGTGGAGTCGGTCATGAGGTAACTTGATACTGGTAACGTGATATAAAATTGGAGGGAAAACCCTGGACGAATTGAAGCACATTAAAATGAACGGAATGATCTCCCTTCCCACTAGACCGATAAGATTCTAGCTGCCTCCTACCCATTATCATAATTTATAACTACCTTAATTGTGTAGGCATCTTCATGTGAGGTCTGTGTTTCATGGGCAGAAGTTTAGATATTTTGGAAACAATAATTCAGTCTTCACACATGCGACATCACCAGCATGCCTCAGTCTGCATATAATGCAGTTGTCTAGTAATGTCTGTTCTTCCAGCTACATGCATGTAGGTATAATGTATTGTATAGTCTACAATTATGAAAGTAACATCTTAAATCTTTCACTAGCTTCTTTCGCCCCAGGGCATGTCAATTAGAGTAGAAAGAACATTGATACTGTACACAGTATATGCACATTGCATCCAACCTAGAGACATCAGTGGGTCCTCCCGTTTGCATCTGAAAGTATACTGTCGTGTGTCACTTCACGCACAACGGTAAGGAGAGGTGGGTTAGAGGATGCTGTGGCAAGTGCTGTCATAGGAAAGCTGGTCAGGAAATTATTAGTGAACAAGTAACACAGTAAACAAAATATTTACTTGAAACTTCCTGGCAGATTAAAACTGTGTGCCCGACCGAGACTCGAACTCGGGAACTTTGCCTTTCGAGGGCAAGTGCTCTACCAACTGAGCTACCGAAGCACGACCCACGCCCGGTACTCACAGCTTTACTTCTGCCAGTACCTCGTCTCCTACCTTCCAAACTTTACAGAAGCTCTCCTGCGAACCTTGCAGAACTAGCACTCCTGAAAGAAAGGATATTGCGGAGACATGGCTTAGCCACAGCCTGGGGGATGTTTCCAGAATGAGATTTTCACTCTGCAGCGGAGTGTGCGCTGATATGAAACTTCCTGGCAGATTAAAACTGTGTGCCCGACCGAGAGCACTTGCCCGCGAAAGGCAAAGTTCCCGAGTTCGAGTCTCGGTCGGGCACACAGTTTTAATCTTCCAGGAAGTTTCATATCAGCGCACACTCCGCTGCAGAGTGAAAATCTCATTCTGGAAACATCCCCCAGGCTGTGGCTAAGCCATGTCTCCGCAATATCCTTTCTTTCAGGAGTGCTAGTTCTGCAAGGTTCGCAGGAGAGCTTCTGTAAAGTTTGGAAGGTAGGAGACGAGGTACTGGCAGCTGTGAGTACCGGGCGTGGGTCGTGCTTCGGTAGCTCAGTTGGTAGAGCACTTGCCCTCGAAAGGCAAAGTTCCCGAGTTCGAGTCTCGGTCGGGCACACAGTTTTAATCTGCCAGGAAGTTTCATATCAGCGCACACTCCGCTGCAGAGTGAAAATCTCATTCTAAAATATTTACTTAATTTGTATGTCTTCAAACATATGAAGACTCGTTACAGATAAGCAAGAAGCAAAGACCAGTTGTTACAACAGCAACGATGGTAATGGAGCCACGACTAGGCAGCGCCTTCCTAGCTTTCTGTAGCGATGTGTAGGGGGAGCCACTGCAGTCAGCGCTCCTATACTGCAGCAACATAGGGTGTTCGAGGTACCGAATTGCAGGGGGTGTGGCTCAGTGGGTGTGCTCCATTGGGTCTGACAGATCCCGCCCGACTGCTATCAGTGTCTCACGGAAACTTCCAATTCTACTGATATGACGAAAGTGGAGTGGTAACTGATACATGATACCACATCCTTCCCACACAAAAACCTACTCAACGTCATCGTGTAGTGTAGATGAGTGAACGACGACACGGGGGAGGGATGGATGCAGGTGACAACGAGGCTAATGCTAAACTCCCGCCTGCACCCTGACATATTCTCTGAGCCTGACCAGGAACACCAGCTGAAAAACTGGCACAATATCATCAGCAAACGGAGGCTTCTCAACGACTGCAAAGGGATCCGATGACCGTGAGGGACAGCTTCCTGGAGCAGGGATCCATCCCCAGAAGATGGTGGCTGTCGAGAAGGCGACGACCATGAAAAAGCGTCGACTTCATTAACTCCGGCACTGGCGCTGAGGGGGCGGAGCCCACGGGAGTGGGAGGCAGCGGCTAGGCAGCGTCTGCAAAGCTTCCTGTAGCGATGTGATTCTGAGCGCCGACGAGGGGAGCCGCTGCCAAAGGCACTCATATATCGTGTCGGCAGAGGGCGCTTGAGGTACAGAGCCGCTAGAGGCACGGGTCAGCGATCGTGCTCCACTGGGTGCTCCGGATCCTGCACCATAACTATCGGCGTCTCGTGGAAAGTTGTAATTCCTTTGCTGTGACGGTCATGGAGTGGTATCGTTATGTGATACTAAAAAAGAAAAAACTACTTGTGTAGTGTAGGATATTCCAAATATGATAAAGTTACAGTGATGATGTAGAAGAGCAAGACTATTAACTTCAAAAGTGGTACTCTGATTCTCAAGCATTGCATTGGAGGTGCAAAGTCCAAATCTGTTGACGAATAGCTGTGTTAGTATAATACAAAATCCAACATCATTACAAACTCATCTGGCATCTAGGTAGTTGCAAAAATTGCTGGATAAAGAAGTATGAATAATGTGAAAGTGTGCATGGAATGGAACAGGTTGCAACAGGACTGTCTCTTAAATCCCAGGAAATGATGCCTTGTGTAACCTCGTCCCTTCTGATGTGTATAACAATGTGACTGCATCCCTGTGTAATATTTGAAATTTACAATCAACTGGCGTTTGTATCCAGTCATAATTTAGCAAACATGAATTGAGTTACAGAATGCTGTAACACTGGTTAGACACTGTGAGTTTGTTGTCTGCTATGTATCCAGAATCGGACTGGCGGACGATCACATTCCACAATTCTTCGAAAGTGTTTACTTTCCAGTTCTGTAAGCATCAGTTGTCTTGAAACAAATAAAAATTGTGTAGACAAAGGGATAAAAGTTACTATATCCTGAGTAACTCTAAAATAGTTCATAGAGGCTGCGGAAAATAACAAAATGGTTCAAATGGCTCTGAGCACTATGGGACTTGACTTCTGAGGTCATCAGTCCCCTAGGACTTAGAACTACTTAAACCTAACTAACCTAAGGACATCCCACACATCCATGCCCGAGGCAGGATTCGAACCTGTCAACCGTAGCGGTCGCGTGATTCCAGACTGTAGCTCCTAGAACCTCTCGGCCACTCCGGCCGGCGGAAAAATAACAAAAATAAATTAATTTGAAATAGGAATTACACGTGTAATATGAAATATTACCTGCGTAATAAGCATTTTAAGCTGTATTCTACAGTAAAATAGTTGTTATATTTACAGACGTTACTACAGTTTGAACGAGGAGAAAGAATCCATTATAAAGTTGATACTTGGTATTTTCTCATTGTGATTGGACTCCGCTACCAGCCACATGAAGGGTATTACGAGACAGTTCTCGATAAGTGTCACTCTTAGCATATGCAATACAGCTCCGTGCAACGTTATCCAGTGAGTGTAAATTGAAAGTACTGCAAATTTCAGCGGTGTAATTGCCTATAGAGTAATATTTGTGACCTTCCAGCGCGATTCAGGTTCAGTTTTAAAGATATTTCCACTGAGTACGCCACGCATATGGTCTAGTGGTAACTTACTGTTGCTGAGTCTGTTACAATTGTTGTAATTTCATTAACATGTTCTGATGTTAGAGATTGGGCAGAGAATCGTCCACTTGCCACTCTTCGTAGAAAGTATTTCAAAAATGTTAAGATACTTTCAAAGTACTTAAATAAAAAGTGTGTCTCCATTTTCTAAAAAACTAAAGTTAATGTTGCTGTTCATTGGTCATGTTGAAAATGCTCCACAGACATTCCCACAACACCTTCTGAAGGCGCTCTTTGTAATGAGAATGAAGCACTGAAAGACCTTAGGGCCTGAAGAAGAAATTTTTACTGAGAGGGTATGAGGGTGCAGCGCGTACTGGTGTAACAATACGAGTGTAGTTGCTGTTGGTATATTTGGGTGTCGGACAGTTTGTCTGAAGAAGCATGGGGTTAGGTAAACTGCATGGAGGCCGGCTTTAGGTTACTAGAGTACGTTCAGCCTATTGAGGGATTTCTGATGTACGTTGGTATGTGGGGTCGGTTTGTTAGTTTAGAATCAAAAGTTCGGCTGAGGTATTTTACTGATTAACTCACGAGCACGACGCTTTGTGGGAGGTTCGCCCTATAGTTACTGCTTCTGTTTTGAGGAGTTTATCATTTATAACCAACAATTTCATGGACTACACACTGACTGAAAGAGTGAAAATTACATAGCAAATTCACACAGTTAAGATATGAGGAAACCAGAAACAATTACAAACAGTGAAAGGAAAATGTACACCAAAGAACATAAGAACCCAAAAAACCAAAGCATGTGGTAATAAGGAAGAAAATAAAAGCTTCCTGACGATGCTGAAACTTCAGCTAAATATGTCTAGGAAATAGAACAAAAGATACACTACTGGCCATTAAAATTGCTACACCAAGAAGAAATGCAGATGATAAACGGGTATTCATTGGACAAATGTATTATAGTAGAGCTTACATGTGATTACATTTTCACGCAATTTTGGGTGCATAGATCCAGAGAAATCAGTACCAAGATCAACGAGCTCTGGCCTTGATACGCCTGGGCATTGAGTCAAAGAGAGCTTAGATGGCGTGTACAGGTACAGCTGCCCATGCAGCTTCAACACGATACCACAGTTCATCAAGAGTAGTGAATGGCGTATTGTGACGAGCCAGTTGCTCGGCCACCTTTGACCAGTCGTTTTCAGTCGGTGAGAGATCTGGAGAATGTGCTGGCCAGGGCAGCAGTCGAACATTTTCTACATCCAGAAAGGCCCGTACAGGACCTGCAACATGCGGTCGTGCATTATCCTGATAAAATGTAGGGTTTCGCAGGGATCGGATGAAGGGTAGAGCCACAGGTCGTAAGAAATCTGAAATGTAACGTCCACTGTTCAAAGTGCCGTCAATTAGAACGTGACCGAGACGTGTAACCAATGGCACCCCATACCATCACGCCAGGTGATACGCCAGTATGGCGATGACGAATACACGCTTCCAATGTGCGTTCACCGCGATGTCGCCAAACACGGATGCGACCATCATGATGCTGTAAACAGGACCTGGATTCATCCCAAAAACTGACGTTTTGCCATTCGTGTACCCAGGTTCGTCGTTGAGTACACCACCGCAGGCGCTCCTGTCTGTGATGCAGCGTCATGGGTAACCGCATCCATGGTCTCCGAGCTGACAGTCCATGCTGCTGCAAACGTCGTCGAACTGATCGTGCAGATGGTTGTTGTCTTACAAGCGTCTCCATCTGTTGACTCAGGGATCGAGACGTGGCTGCACGATCCGTTACAGCCATGCGGATAAGATGCCTGTCATCTCGACTGCTAGTGATACGAGGCCGTTGGGATCCAGCATGACGTTCCGTATTACCCTCCAGAACCCATCGATTCCATATTCTGCTAACAGTTATTGGATCTCGACCAACGCGAGCAGCAATGTCGCGATACGCTAAACCGCAATCGCAATAGGCTACAATTCGACCTTTATCAAAGTCGGAAACGTGACGGTACGCATTTCTCCTCCTTACACGAGGACTCACAACAATGTATCACCAGGCAACGCCGCTCAACTGCTGTTTGTGTATGAGAAATCGGTTGGAAACTTTCCTCATGTCAGCACGTTGTAGGTGTCGCTACCGGCGCCAACTTTGTGTGAATGCTCTGAAAAACTATCATTTGCATATTACAGCATCTCTTCCTGTCGGTAAGATTTCGCGTCTGTAGCTCGTCATCTTCGTGGTGTAGCAGTTTTAATTGTGTTTAGCTCAAGGAGAACGCCCTCCAAATCAAATAAATTTACTAAAATGTAGTTTAACGATCCGTTACTGTTTCCTGAGGGCTGGGAAAGCAGAGCCAACAACTTACTGGAACCCAGAAGGACGACGACTATCAGGCATATTGGTAGTGTCCCTCCTTCTGAATCGCAGTTCCGGCCCCAGCAATCCATGTTCATTCGTGTATTTGGCGACGGTCTGAGGTGTTGTCCTATTCTATGTCTATCATCAATGGTCCGAAGGGGTTGCACAGGCGGCATCGGAACCAGCTATGGTCAATCATCTCTGGGATTTCTGCGGACCTCTTTTTGTTCACAGATCCAGCAAGCGAGGGCATGCAGCAGCGCCGTCACAGTCGCTGGCTTCGGCTCCGGCAGCACCGTCGTCTCCGCAGCGGGAGACGCTCGTGGGCGCCGACCTGGCGTCGCCGCCAGCCAACCAGCCACAGGCTGACACCTGGTCTCCCGGCTGGACGTCCCAGAGGGCCCAGACGTCGTCTCCTGCGGGCTGCCTGTCGTATCGCCTGCCTCTGCGCCTATGGCCGCGGACGAGGAGCGCTCTGCGGTTGGGATATATGTCGGCGTTTCCAGTCACGTGCAAGGAGGGTAATGGAGTGCGGGTGAGTACTCGGTGCGGACGGAAGTGCCGACACATACCCCCCGCAAATGCGCCGGCACTCCGTCCTCCCCCACCGTCGTTTCCCATCTCCATACCTGAAGCAGGGTTTGATGTTTTGGGGGGAGGGGGTGGGGTAGGGGGAGGAAGGGAGGAATGCGGTGTCGTCGAGAGCGGCATAAGCAGTATCGACCACTGCAGATATACTTCACTGCGAAGAGCTATCGCGTTGTGCCAAATGAGATGCTAGGAAGAACCTGTGTGTTCCGTAATTGTCAGGTGGCACTGTCCTAAAATAGAGTCACCATAGGCCAGAAGAGCAGTTCTCTCAGAGATCGTACCCCGCCCGCTTCCGGAAGATCCTGTCAATGTTATTGTTTTGTGACAAAGCCCGTGTCAATCGTCGGGGAGTGAAGGGACTTCCGTGTCCTGTAAACTGCGCTTCCGCGCCAACACTATGTGTCAACAAGTGCCTACGAACTTGTGTTTTCTAGTGACTGTAATGAAGCAAAAGTATGGCCAATCTGAACTTGAATAAATTAGCCGCTCAATAGTCGTGGCTCATTTAGTGTGTTCTGAACAAAGAGTCCAAATGTGCAATTTCATAGCTACAACCGATCATGGGGAGAAAAGATTAGTTATGTTGTAATTAATGAAGTGTTACTTAATTAGAGTTTTCTGACTAACTGTATTATTACTAGCTGCCTTATTATTCAAGAAGTAGGACACAACAATTAGAAAACCGAGGTTCATCAAGAACTACTCAGTTCCCAGCAAAGCTTGATGCAGAATCGAATGATTTGCTTAGATTGTCAGCCATGGTTCTTGTGCAAGGCTGTGTGGTAAGAAGCAAGTGTTCAGGTAGTAACACGATGGATGATTTAATTGCTTAGAGGATAAGGGGATAAGGTTCGGGCATATGGTATTTAATGGCTTCCTGATGCTTTGTTAAATTTGACGATGGCGTGTGGGTGTATCACAGTTACGACTCAGCGTGGGAGAGCAATGTACGTGACGGGACGGAAGGAGAAAAAATGAATTTCGTGAAGCAAATGTGGGTCATAAACGATAGATACGAGGGTTAATCGGAAAGTAAGGAACGATCGGTCAGGAAATGGAAACCACAGTGAAAATCCGATGAAGTTTTGCACAGGTGTGTTGGGCAGTGTCTCTAGTATTCCCGTCGATCGCATTACGTCGTTCTTTTTAGTTATGAGCACACAGGGAGTACATAAAAATACCTAGAATAATAGTGTCTCCCGCCAAGTACGAGGGCCTGGTGACAAATATCGCCTGAAGCTATGCAGCCATCATTACATAACTGTCGTGCGTCTTCTTCTTCAAGACATTTCTCAGCCGCATTTTGCAGGGGCAATGAAGATGCTCCTGCATCCTTTTCAATTGTAAATGTTTGATGACCCACAATGCAGCCCGTAATTGTCTTCCTCTGAGTTTCATCTCTGTTCACATAAACCGCTGGCCATGAAGACAACATTATGGCACAGACAACGAGCTGTAGGCCAGCGTAGAGAATTGGCGGAAAACGCTGTGGGTGCCTTCTATAACGAGTGTATTGGAACGTTGGTACAACACTACGACAAACGTCTAAGTCGGATCGGCGACTATGGAGATAAGTAGCTGGAAGTTGTAGCTAACTGTTGCAAACAAATAGTTTTGATTTTTGTTCCATTTCGTAACCTATCGTTCCTTACTTTTCGGATAGCCCTCGGATATGGGAACATATGTGTAATGTATAAACCAAGTGACGTGACTGGTATCATCAGAGTTACCAATGGACTCTTGCAAGACCTTACAGTTGATGCGATGGAAACCTAGAAACTTGTGAATGGCCTTTTATATTTCGTGTTCAAGGGCAAGGCTTTGTATTGAGAATAGTGAGCGTGTGTGTGAGCACTTCCAGTCGGATGGAGGTGTCATACAGTAAGACCTTCACGAATGGGCTCTAGTCCGACTTTGATTATCTCAAGAAACCATCGCCCCCGTCTGAGTACGAAATAGATATTTAGGCCGGAAGAGGATGGTTGTGGATGTCATAAGGATAGGAATATGAGGTCCAGTATAATAGTGGGTCAGTTAATGGGTGAAATTTTGTTAAAAGCATAGCGATTACGCATTTGGTGGGCGTACTGAACTGGGGAGCATCCGGACAGGTTTGAACTCCTGTTGTCGAACAAGTTCATTGATTCAGGCCTACGGGAGGGGTTATCAGTATCGTGTAGGACAAACGAGGGAACGCGGATAACGTCTACTTATTTACTTCTGTATTTACACGTCACGTTCCGAAGGACCAAATTGAGGAGCAATTCTTCACGGTCGTGGAACGTCTCGGTACATGAAATTACACCATAAAAGTAATAACAGATAAAAATAAAATGTTAATGAACCTGAAAAAGTAAATCTATAAGTTTAAGTAAACACAGTCAACAATACAACAAGAATATTGTTAACAATATATAAGTACAAGGAATATATATGTTGAGAGGCCATTGTAAAAATATCCAGACTCGTGAACAGGGGTCGACAAGAGGTTCGTGACGTTACACCACTTCTTGCTCGAACCGCCCGTTTCCGAACCAAAATGTCCTTTTCGAATGGCAAGAGTTACCCCAAATATAATACCATACGACATAATCGAATCAAAATAAGCAATGTAGATTAATTTTCGTGTCGAAGTATCACTCACTTCAGATACCGTTCGAATAGTAAAAATGGCAGCATTAAGTGTTTGAACAAGATCCTGAACGTGGGCTTTCCACGACAGTTTACTGTCTATCTGAACACCCGGAAATTTGAACTGTTCAGTTTCACAAATCACATGACCATTCTGTGAAATTAAAACGTCAGGTTTTGTTGAATTCTGTGTAACTGTAAAAACTGAGTCTTACTGTGATTTTGCGTTAGTTTTTCTGCAAGCCATGAACTTAGGTCATGAACTGCACTACTTGAAACCGAGCCAATGTTGCAGACAACATCCTTTACTACCAAGCTAGTGTCATCAGCAAACAGAAATGTTTTAGAGCTACCATTAATACTAGAGGGCATATCATTTATATAAATAAGGAACAGGAGAGTCCCCAAACTGTTTCCACTTGACCGGAACCCACTCAGACCCCACATCAGAGCCATTCTCAACATTGTGAATAACGACATTTTGCTGTCTTAACTAAAGTAAGAGGTGAACCAATTGTGAGCTAATCCCTGTATTCCGTAATGGTCCAACTTCTGGAGCAATATTTTGCGATCAGCACACTCAAACGCCTTATTTAAATACAAAAATATGCCTAGCGTTCGAAACCTTTTGTTTAACCCATCGAGTACCTCACAGATAAAACAGAATATAGCATTTTCAGTTGTTAAATCACTTCAAAAGCCGAACTCTACATTTGATAGCAAATTGCGTGAAATAAAATTATCAATTATCCTTACATACACAGCCTTTTCAATAACTTTAGCATACACTGATGACATAGAAATAGATTTAAAATTTCTACATTATCCATTTCTCCCTTTTTGCAAAGCGGCTTTACTACTGACTACTTTAATCGTTCAGGAGACTGACCACTCCTAAAGGAATAATTACAAATATGAATAAATACAGGGCAAACATGCGCAGCACAGTACTTTAATATTCTGAGGGGCACTCCATCATATCCTTGAGAGTTCTTAGTCTTCAGTGATTTAATTAAGGACAATCTCTCCCTTGTCCGTATCACAGAAGAGTATTTCAGACATCAGTCTCGGAAAGGCATTTGCCAAGAAAGTTGTATGATTCCTGTAGAAACTAAATTATTTAATTCACCAGCAATGCTCATAAAATGATTGTTGAATACTGTACATATATCTGATTTATCAGTAACAGAAATATTTTTACTACGAACTGACATTATATAGTCGACCTTGTGCTGCTTACCAGACACTTCCTTCACAACTGGCCATATTGTTTTAATATTATCCTGCAAATTAGCTACTCTATTTGCATACCACATTCTCTTTGCCTTCCTAATAAGCACCTTACAATACTGTTTGTAATGGGCTACTGTAGCTTGATTGTGACTACTTCTAACATTTTGATATAATACCCGCTTTGTTGTACATGATATCCTTATCCCACTAGTCAGCCACCCGGGCTGCCCATTACTGCTAGTAACTCGTTTAGAACGTTCTAATGCAAAGCAACTTTGGAATATCATGAGAAAAATGTTAAGGACAGCATTATATTTATCTTCTATGTTATCGGGACTATAAACATCCTGCAACTCTTCTTCCTTGATAAGGTTTAAAAAAGTCTCTACTGCTGCTGGATACACTTTCCTCCATAGTTTGTAATTATATGTGACATTTGTTTGGCTGCAAAAGCCTTTTAGTGTTAAAATTTGTGCATCATGGTCTGAAAGACCATTCACCCTTTTACTAACTGCGGCCCATGTAGTAGGATTGGATGGTAGGATCATTGTAGAGATGGATATAGATTTGGCTTTTGTTTGGGGGGAAAGAAACGACATACATTGTAAAAAAAAGCGGCTGCGTAACTTACAGGACACCATTCTCACAAATGGATGAAGGAAACTGATTACTGCCCTCGGCCTGGAAACTCTTTATATCCACATAGTAACTCTTTTTTATTCCACTGATCTTGGAAACGCACTGGGAAAAAGGGAGTTAATCTCTTTCTTGCATACTTTCTTTGAAATGCTCTCCGTTAGCATTGATACAACTTTCATTCTGCTATCGCGTTCTATCCCTAATGAAGAACTCCACTCTGTGTCATGTGCGATCTTTCCGCAGTACAGGCACGGAGATTCTTTCCCTCTCCCTCTACGGGAGGTCGACAAACAAGAGCACTGAACTGCCCCAAAAACTAAAGACAGAACTAGAGATCTGACATTGTGGAGGTCAGAGAATTGATTCCACTTCTTCCTGTGTATTTTTCATGTAATTCCTTAGTTATAATTCAATAGGCCCTGAAAGGAAGGTGCTTTGTCGTACTTGATGTTTGGTTGCACTGATATGGGCTCATCTTTTTGCAGATCAGGTGGCAAATTCTCTAAGGTTATCCAGTTGATAACATCGAGTAGCACTGCAATCCACAGTAAAGTTTGACACTGTTGTAAGGCTCGTCACAGAAGTGTACTGGTGCCAGAAGATTAGCTGCCAAAATCTCCTCCTCGCAGTGTAAATGGCATGGCAATGAAATGAGTCGTATATCAACAGAAATCATGACGTGACTCGTACGTCCCCACTGACATATGTAATTTGGGGCTCGAAACACTGACGATATCCCAACAATAACAGCTTAATCACGTGCAACCGTTAGAGAATTTCATGGACAGAAAGTGTTCCATGTGGCACGCTGTTCCGATCTGCACCCAGGGTTTTAGAATGATTATTGTGTTTCGTTTGCGAGTTAGGAAACTGTCCTGTAATCATGGCGGCACTGTTTAGTGTTCTCATTCGCCAGAAACACAACCCTTAGAGGATCACTTTGTTTTCCATCTGTCTTTCTGTCTTTTCGAGTGTTAAGAACGCGTAGAGGTATCAAATCAAAATTTATGTCACGTACTGAGTTATGTATTAAACTTAAGCTTCTAAATCAGTGTCGTAGCTGCCCCTTATCAGTTAGAGGGCCCGCACAGCAGACAAGCAAGTTGGGCTGCTGACCTCCCTTCAAAAGCTCAGATCGAAACACCGCCAGTGGTGTAAACAACAACCGACCTTCCGCATAAACACGGAACTACTATCTGAAAAGCCATGTAACACAGATCCAGGACAGCTCCAGCCAATACCTATGCCGGCTCTAGCATAGTACACATTCGCCATAGCCTTCAGTAGAAAGTTGTATCTTTGTAATTGTGTAGAGTGGTATTTTGGTTATTATTTTCTTTTCAATGTCCGGTACTCTTATCTGGCTTTGCCACCATAAGAATTGTTGTGCTTCTTGTTATTCTTGCTTTTGGAAATTAGTGCATGCCAAGAAGGTTTTAGTTATAATAAAGTGTGATCAAACTAGATCATTAGTTCTTTCCTGCCGACCACGGGACGCTACAAGCAATGCCCTCAAAAGATACGGAGAGTTCGTCCTTGTGTACGTTTAAGTGTGTCTTCGCACCGGTGTTGTCCGCTCCTTTTGTTCCCGTGGCGTCCAGGTCTATTTTGTTCCATGTGAAGGTTTAGTGAGTTATCCTTTTGATATGCCGACCCGTCATGAGCAGCCCAGTTCTCTGGAAATTTACGATAGATTAGTAGATACTTTTCATTTAACTTCGGATCAAGTACACACAGCGTATTTTGATACCGATGTTTCCTTTGTTACGTTGGTGAAACCCTTACAGGTCTGATAACTACTGCTTAAACATGGTTCGCAGATTCTTTCCCGTCACAGAGATGACTCAGTAAAGTCCTCCTTGCGGACTCTGACGTTGAGTCCACGAATTTTCGTGTGTTCACTGCCTCCCGAGGAAGGTAATGTTTATCTTAAAAATGTTTCGCTTAACTATGATGAGATCAAACACATTTGCCTTGAGTACTGGTCCAGCCAGCAAAGACTTCAACATAACACCGGGACTCGTCGCGTACAAATGCATGTGAAACAGAATATTCCGTCTCATTTACAAGTGAGCGGATACCGTATACACGTTACATACAGTGGCCAGGTGGGGACGTGCTTTTTATCTACATTTACAGCTACATACACACTCCGCAAGCCACCGTACGGTGCGTAGCGGAGGGTACCCTGTACCACTACTAGTCATTTCCTTTCCTGTTCCACTTGCAAACAGAGAGAGGGAAAACGAGCGTCTATATGCTTCCGTATGAGCCCTAATTTCACGTATATTGTCTTCGCGGTCTTTATGTGGAGTGTATGTTGGCGGCAATAGAATCGTTCGCCAGTCAGCTTCAAATGCCTGTTCTCTAAATTTTCTCAACAGTGTTTCTCCAAAAAAAAAAAAAAAGAAAAGTCACCTTCCCTCCAGGGATTCCCATCTGAGATCCCAAAGCATATCCGTAACACTACCGAGTTGTTCGAGCCTACCGGTAACAAATCTAGCAGTCTGCCTCTGATTTACTTTCATGTCTTCCTTTAATCTAATCTGGTGATGATCCCAGATACTCGAACTGCACTCAAGAATGTGCCCACCAGCGTCCTATATGCGGTCTCTTTCACAGATAAACCACACTAATGTTCTCTCCCCCCTCCCCCCCCCCTCCCCAATAAACCGAAGTCGACAATTCGCCTTCCCTATTACAATAATTACATACTCCTAAGTGGTCAACTTCGTACGAATTGTCCTCGAAGAGTTTTTGTTTTGCGACATTCGCTTGGACAGCGGCGTATTTTAACGGTGGCTTACCTTGACCCCACTAGCGCTGAATCAGGGGCTGGGCAGTCTTCTGTTAGGGATGCCCACCCGACGGATTTCAATTTCGCAGCTGGTGATTTTCCGCCGTTACGAATGAAGACGGGTTCTGATGTGGCTGCCCCTCACACGAACGTTGAAGTGATCCAAAATAAGAGGTGCCGTTCACAGGATAGGGATTCTAATGGTGTTACGATACATTATTGCACTGCCTGTGTTATCCTCCTGAATTACGATGCAGAGTTCCTTTGGACATGAATGCATGTCCAAATGGAAACTGCATTGTAATTCAGAACAACACAGGGGCTGCAATGTCGCATATATCCGACGACACCGGGCAAGCGACTTCCAATTAAAATGACTCAATTGTACAGAAGTATACGAGGTGCGGCTAGAAAAAAACCGGACTGATGCTGGAAAAAACATTTATTTACAATTATTTACAATTTCATGTTATCTCCTTCAATGTACTCTCCTCCTCGGTCTCTACACCGCTCCATACGAATTTTCCACTGTTCATAGCAATGCTGCAGATCATTTTCGGTAAGTCCATACATTACTTCCGTCGCTTTTTCTTTTACTGCTTCAACAGTCTCAAATCTAGTTCCTTTCAAAGATGACTTGAGTTTAGGGAAAAGAAAAAAGTCACAGGGGGCCAAATCAGGTGAGTAGGGTGGATGATCTAAGATGGGAATGTTGTGTTTTGCCAAAAACGTCTTCACTGACAACGCACTGTGAGCTGGGGCATTGTCTTGGTGAAGGATCCATGACTTTTTTCTCCACAAATCGTTCCGTTTTCTCCGTACTCGCTCACGTAGGGTAGCCAGGACGCTAATGTAGTAATGCTGATTCACTGTTTGTCCCTCTGGTACCCAATCAATGTGCACAATCCCTTTGATGTCAAAAAAAACAACAATCATCATTGCCTTGAATTTCGATTTTGACATTCGTGCTTTTTTTTTTTGTCGTGGAGAACCAGGAGTTTTCCAATGCATCGATTGGCGTTTAGTTTCGGGATCGTAAGTAAAAAACCACGATTCATCGCAAGTAATAACATTTTGTAAGAAGGTGGGATCACTTTCAATGTTTTCCAGGATGTCAGAACAAAACATTCTTCGGCGTTCCTTCCGTTCAATTGTGAGACACTTTGGAACCATTTTTGAACACACTTTGTTCATGTTGAAACTTTCATGAAGAATCTGCCTAACACTTTCCTTGTCAACTCCTGTTATCTCAGACACTTCTCTGATTGTTAAACGACGATCTTGTCGAACAAGTTTACCGATTTTTTCAATGTTTGCATCATTTTTTGCTGACAATGGTCTGCCAGTGCGAGTGTCATCACTGGTGTCTTCGCGGCCACTTTAAATCGTTTAAACCACTCAAACACGTGTTCGCGATAAACAATCATCGCCGTACACTTGTTGTAACATTACAAACGTTTCACTTGCAGATTTTCCTAGTTTGAAACAAAATTTGATGTTAACACGCTGTTCTTTCTGTACACTCAACATTTTCCGACGCACAGACAAAACGTCAACTACTTAAAACAGACGCCACGGGCAGACTGAGTGCAGGAGGCAGATGAAACTCGAGCAGTAGGCGGAGCGAGACTCACGTGACAGGCCACGCGACTTTCAGCCTTATTGCATTCGTTTTATTGTTTCACCAGTACTAGTCCGGTTTTTTTCTAGCCACACCTCGTATACATAATGGATGTACGAGTACAGGTTGTAGACAAATGGTTGACGTCAAACGGAAGTTTGGGTCTGACCTTGAGTCGTCCATGGATAGCCAAATGATAAGGCGACAGCTCAGCTCGTTATAACCTGGAAATCAGCGTTCGAGTCCCGGTATGGCACAAATTTTTCATTGTCGTCATTCCATTATGCAGCTGATGGTTGTCAATATTCGCAGCTGGGAATACATTTAATGTACTGCTGATGTTGTTCCCCCTGTCCTGTCCCCTGTCCGTCCCCCCTCCCCCGACTGGCCCCATAAATCTCGCGCATCTGCTGATCCACTTTATGATGGAGATGGACTCAAGATTAATGAGCTGGGAGTTACGGTGAAGGGTTTATAATCGCCCATTCTCTGCATGTAACTTCTTCTTTTTCCATGAAATGCTAGTTCTGAGGAATAGAGCAAGCAGCAGTGAAAAAGAGCGACTGTAATTTTGAATGAAATGTTTTACAAAATCGGCGATGGCTGCATTGGCGGTCTATCTTCAACATGAAGATGCGTGACCGTAGAATATTAGTGTCAAGTAATTTGCTGAAAGACATTTATAGATCAGACTAGGGCAAGGAATTAATTCTATAATAATAATTAAACTAAATATTCATTACATTATAATTTAACTCATGTATTCCATTACTACATGACATAATCCTTTAGTAAGGAACGCTACAAAGCAATAGAGTAGACGACGATGCTGAGACACTAGCATTTGTCCTTTCAAAAGAACAAATAACAGTCCGAGCACAGATACCCACGTAATTTTCTACGTCTCTGAGATCGGGAAGTTGTGGAGATAAAGTTAAATGTCGTATTATGGGTTCTGCTGCTTCTTCAATTTCCGTCGTATTTCCTCTGAACCTCACCAGTAACCCCGTAACTAAACATTTGTGTACCTATGTTTATTAAGAACTTTTTTCTTTAATTTTACTTGTAGAATGACATATCTTCCCCTATCCCTCTTACAGACCACACCACCTGCCGTCTGCGCCTAGCATCCCTACCAACACTTCTCCCTCCCCTCCCCCCCCCCCTCCCGAAACACTCTTTAACTGTTTCGTCCTAGGTTCGCTTTCGCTCCTACGTGCGCGTGCTGGGTGCTGGCAATACCTCTGCTGTTCTTCGACCTGCCCCCGATGTCAGCTCGATGTCTGGAGTCTCATTTCTCGTATTGACCATATTGACCATTCTAATAACGGGGTCCCATGCCTTAGTAACTGATTAGCATAGATTATATGGTGATGTTTAGTTTTTCTAACTCGCCTCCAGTTCTTCTGATGGTTAGGTAAGAGCCCTCAACACCCCTTTCCCCCGCCCCTGGTATTCTTTGCCATGTAGTAGTGGGCGGTAGTTCGTGGAGGTGGTTTGCAGTTTGTAAATAATAGGGAAAGAAAATAAAATGCAGTATTATTTCTTAGTATGTCACAGTTCTGGATATTGCTTTGGTATGAGATACTGTGTGTGGTTAGGTTTGTTATTATTTACATTGTAAGTGTAATTTCACGATGATTGGTAATATACAAAATTCGCCAATGTGGCTTTATCTGATGTCAATAAATGACTGTCTATGGTTTTCAGACGATCTCTTTTCGGCAGTTATGATGAGTTTCAGATTAGAAAAGTCGTCATGTGGCATTTCTGGATGTATTATGTTTGTCCATTTGCAGCTACACGATGTATATCATTAATGCACAACGTTGACATGTAATCAAAGAGTATTATGTACCTCCCGTTCAGTTGATACTGCTATTGTTCTGTAGTTTTTGTCTTTGACATTGCGATGTCTTCGACTGTACCCTTTGATGTGTTTCTTGATTACATGGGTCATTGTGTCACTAGCTGTTGTCGTGAATTTTGCTTCTTTATGGAATCTGTTATACACAGCTATTATTGTAAAAGCATTTGTAATACTGTGGGCTCAAAAGAGCAAATTACTCTTATTACGAAATAATTTTCTAGCCATTCATGACGGTAGTTAATACATTATTTAGCCTTCTATTTACCTGTAAACAGCGTACTCTCTATTGATTCTATTTATTCTTTTAAGCTTATGTTTGGTATTGGTCATTTGACGGAAACTAGTAGCGACGCGCTTTGTGCAAAGTAAAGGACAGCTGCAGGTTCACCGTGAGTTTCAGCAAGGATGTATCGGCTATCACAATTTATCAGCGTTTCCCTTACTCTAATCTCAACAGTTTCCTTAATGGCTCTTGAACAGCATGTGCATCGTGTGCGACCGTAGGACGCAACAGTGAGCGGTAGATGTGGGAGTAGGGATGCTGGACGTGGAGGGCCGATGGAGCGGCCGATCAAAGAGCGAGGGGGAGGGGGAGGAGATGAAAGCTCGGTGCCGGATCCCCAATCAGTCAGTTCATCAGCGCACCTCATGACGGCCACGTGTCCCTTTGCCGAAACATTGTGCCCATTGCTCACTGTCATCCGGCAGTTCACGCGTGAACTATTCCGACATGACGTCCGCTGGGTAAAGCTGAAGAATCACACGTGCTCTTATAGACGACATTCAGCATCGATTTACCTTTTGTGGACATACGGCGAACTGTGTTACTGTGATGGCCGCAGAAACTTGTAAGTAGGGGCATATGAAACGTCCCCTTAGAAAAATTATACATGACTGTGCTTAAACTGACACACAATATTTTTAGCGCAACGCAATCTGACTTTCAAAAATCCCTACAAAAGAATGGCCCTGACTATAACATTAACCTATACCTTTCACAAATCACTTACCTCACAAAAATCTTCGCTACTCGAACTACTGCAATACAGCGAGCGCCACTACTGCCAGCTAAATAAAAGATTCAAACTACTGAAGGCACTAACTACTGATAGGCGTAGTTAGCAAATGAAAGATTTTGATAGAGAACAAACAATGTATTTACCTTAATAGTCATAATTGACATCCAGTCTTACAAATTTCAAAACTCCGCCATCTCTCTCCCCACATCCACCACTACTGGCGGCTCACCTCCAACTGTGCAACGCTACGCGCTGTTAACATCCAGCTGCCGCTGCCCAACACTACAATGGCAGACAACAATGCAAACTAGCCACAGACTGCACACAGCACAGCCAGTGATTTTCATACAGAGCGCTACGTAACGTTGCCAATAAGAAAACATAAACAGCCTACTTTAATAGCCCCCATGCTCCCCACAAAAACATTTTACAAATTGTTTTGGGCACTGGCCAATACAGATTTGAAAAAATTTTTCATAATTACAGTAAGAAAGATATCAAATGCACACACTTCTTGATACAATGTTGGTCAAAAGCTAAAATTTTCTCACAGTCCATAAAGACAGTCCTGATCATTCATCACAGTAACATTGCAGTGTTTTTCTCAAAGTCTGAGCAGTAAAAGAAAATGCACACGGAAGTAGTGGATTTCCATGCAATCTTGAAGAAGTAGTGTTGTCCTTCCAACGGAAAGACAGTGCTGACTCTTGACATGCAGACAGGTATTGGTCCACAACAGAGCAAACCCACAGCAGAGTCAGTCGAAATCTTGAAGAGTATTGGTAGGTAGGTCATCACAGAGCAGACCCACTGTAGTCCTGGTAGAGATTACGGTATTGGTGGGCCACCAGAGGCACAGACCCACTGCAGTCCTTGTAGAAATAATGGTACTGGTGAGTCAGCAAAGGCGCAGTCCCACTGAACTCCTTGTAGAAATAATGGTATTGGTGGGTCATCAAAGGTGCAGACCCACTGTAGTCCTTGTAGAGACGGCCAGCAGCCATCTGTTGCAAATGTGCAGGTGCACAATCACCATCGAACAGTCTTGCGGACAATATAGCAAGTCCATGAACCACCACTTGTGCACTCACAAAGTTTTTTAATTGTCCTTAGAACCAGCAATGCTGTTATCCAGTCCCTTGCTGAATTATTAACACACGTGCAAACACTAACAGTCCCTACTTCTCACATATTGTCCATATACTATGACCAACAGAAATGTGTGCAGTGAAATGTAACTTACAAGTTAAGAATATGATGAACTGGTGTCAATTACAATTTTATAACATGAGAATACAATAACAAAGGTGCAAAATACATCATTAAAGAACATAACAATACAGATAACATTTGTAGTAAAACAGGCTTTACAAAAGAATAGAAATAGACACATACATCAGTGTTACAGGAATTATGACATAAGTAAATATATAAAAGATCAGAATAACTTTTGAAACATCAACTTCACACATGAGCATTAAAACAAAACAGAATATACAATGTCTAAGCATCTTTACAAGGTAAATAACATAGTATTTGAAAAATTCTACAACATAAATCTTATTAGCTAAACACTTAAAGACAGGAAAAAGACAAATACACAATGGTACATACACACATAGCAAAATAATATAAAAGGAAAGACAGGGTTCGTTTTCAGTGTGACATTGGTACTGCAGTCCAACCCAAAACTTCATTCCATAGATCTTTCGTCTTATTTCAACATTTGTTTCCACCAAAAAAATCCTGTCCAAGCATGCTTTCTGTATTTATGTGTTCACATATTTCTTACCTCATTATTTATTTACCATTATCTTACGTCATTTACTTCCAAGAAAATCCTACCTAAACTTGTTGTCTCTAAAACCTACTTTTTTGTTCATATCCTCTTTCAAAATACTTTGTTGGGTAAACCATATTCTTATAGTTTCTCAATGCATTTCTCCCAATTCATCACAACTCGTTCTCTTATATAGCCTACCTCATTTTAAGCTAACTTAAATCTACTGAGCTCAGATATATATACTAAGGGACGAGGCAATGCAGCAGCACAAAACAATTAACACAAACATCAATGACAAAAAAGTCAAATTGGCAAATCAATTGCAAGGAAAAATAAATGCGTAGTAAAACTGGCTTAACAGCGTAATACAAAGTCAAATTCAGTAACATTATGCCTGGCAAACAGCAGCAGCAAATGCAATAACTTATATCTAAACATGACAAAGCTCAAGCAGAAAAAATAGTACACTAAAGACAACAACGCAGATAAGTTAAATGTCTGTCAACATCTTAATATCTATGTCATTAAAGTGGTGCACCACAACTTATTCTACAAAATAAATTACCAAGTACTTGAAAAGAAAATTATGAATGCAGTTCCTGTGAAGGTACATGTCTTTTTGCGCTCCCTCATTTTTTTGAAAAAGTTATTATTTACTCGATCTGTAGACAGAAAATGTTTATATTAGTACATCTATAAAATTTTATTTTAACCAATGCTGCAGTGCAGCTAGAAACTAGATATTAAACAAAATGAGCAAATATATACATAAAGCAAGCCATATGGCATATCTCTCAACTAGCAAGACAATAGATGTAAAAATGTTCCTCGTCATTTCATTAGGCAATTTAGTAAATATCATAAATTAAGAGCTCCACAGTGTAATCATATGTTTTCAAGTTCGACCGTGTGGTTTTTGCGATGCTTTCTACAAAGGAACGTCAATAGCGAGGATAATGGCCTCCCTTTTTTTTCTCCACCTGTGCCTCTGAAAGGCACACGCTAATGGCTTTTTTCCATTTGCTAACAATGCGTATCAGTAGTTAGTGCCTTCCGTAGTTTGAATCTTTTATTTAGCTGGCAGTAGTGGCGCTCGCTGTATTGCAGTAGTTCGAGTAACGAAGATTTTTGGTGAGGTAAGTGATTTGTGAAAGGTATAGGTTAATGTTAGTCAGGGCCATTCTTTTGTAGGGGTTTTTGAAAGGCAGATTGCGTTGCGCTAAAAATATTGTGTGCCAGTTTAAGCACAGTCTTGTATAGTTTTTCTAAGGGGGCGTTTCAAACTGTTGGGTTTCCTTACCGGATCTGTTGACACCGCTTACACCACTGACGTTGTTGTGTGGCCTGCCACTTTGCTTCTTCCAACTACGAAGAATAACACAATAATGTGGCTGCATGGTCATTTCGTACATTTCGTGCTTGGTGGTGATGGGGAAGGATATCATTTGGCGTTTCGCCAACATAGGCATTCTGCATACTGGCGAGCCAACAATTGCCCGGCTCTCACGGACCTTCGCTAACTTGCTCACCCCTAAGTTTTCCCGGCCGGGCTTATCTGAGGCCGCTTGTGGGTGCCAGATTCTCGATATGTTGCACAAGTACACAACTACGCTCATGTGAGAGAGGACTTCACTTTAATTAACTTCTCATGGTTTGGATTCACAGTTATATAAATTTTCTTGAAAGACATCATAGTCGCCATAGACTGTATAAAATATTTATTATTACTATTGCAATTTCGGCCTTATGGCCATTTTCAAGTAACGCTGCAAAAGTTACATTCTGTCAGAATATAAGACTATCTGACATGTGGAGCCATATGTTGTCATCGCACCTGAGCTTGTGTGTGTGATAGATTATTAGAACGATGGTGACACTGATAGTTCAGTACATATTTAACAACATATTACCATGTAATAAGTGTTGCACTCATCGGAACTTGTGCGACTCTCGCAGTCAGAAGCCTGCATTTTGACGACGACGTGTACTCATGTCAGATAGTCTTATATTCTGACAGAATGTAACTTTTGCAGAGTTACTTGAAAATGGCCATAAGGCCGAAATTGCAATCGTAATAATAAATATTTTATACAGCCAATGGTGATTATGATGTCTTTCTAGAAAAACTTAACTTTCAGTAATGGTTGATGTGTGGTGGAAACGTAATGGTACAGATGACATGTATTTAAAAGTAAAAACAGTTTAGCATAATTAGTAAAGTCGCTACAGAACCGAGGTTACATTGGTATGGACTTTGTGTCTCACTGTATTCAAAGTTTTATTTATTTATTTATTAATTTTGTTGTTTATTTTTATTCCACATTCGCGTTTCTTACATGGTTGTGGGACTTCCTTCTGAAATAAATAGTAATAATTTTTGTAATAAAAAGAAAGGTTGTAAAGTAAATAAATGGATTGCGCGTTTGACTTCTAGCCCAAAGATTAGAAGCTCGTATCCCGGATAGGTCACATTTCCTCACCCTGCTTTCAGAGAGGAAACTGTAAATCTCGGTCTTGGAAACTGAGATGTCGAGTGATCGAGTCTCGGTCGGGATACGGATTTTTCAGTTTTCGTTTTCAACCACTCTTTACCTCTCGACTGTTTGAGGCCTCATCAGGAACAATGTTCTGATTCCACGTTAAACTGTAGGTTCCATTTCCCCAGTGGGATAATTGGGTCAGGCTAGGGACGTTCAAGCCGCCAAAGTGGCGGCCAATAGAAAGACTTGCATCAGGCTATTCAGCCATACAATATTACTATTATTATTATTATTATTTCTTTCCTTTCTCAGACGTTATGCCTGGTTAAAAATGGAAAGTGACGCGGACCTTGATCAAGCGCGACTTCCATTTAACTGTACGGTATATGTTACATTGCATTTAGGAACTTTCGGGTAATTGAACATGTATCAATAATTACAGATTTCTGTAGTTGTATATATACGTTTGGATGTAGCTGTATTGCGTTGATGTACTGGTGGATATTGTGTGATATGACTCCTGTAGTTGAGAGTATAATTGGTATAATGTCAACTTTATCCTGATGCCACATGTCCTTGACTTCCTCAGCCAGTTGGATGTATTTCTCAATTTTTTCTCCTGGTTTCTTCTGTATATTTGTTGTATTGGGTATGGATATGTCGATTAGTTGGGTTAATTTCTTCTTTTTATTGGTGAGTATGTTGTCAGGTTTGTTATGTGGTGTTGTTTTATCTCTTATAAAGGTTATGTTCCAGTATAATTTGTATTCATCCTTCTCCAGTACATTTTGTGGTGCATACTTGTATGTGGGAACGTTTTGTTTTATTAGTTTATGTTGTATGGCAAGTTGTTGATGTATTATTTTTGCTACATTGTCATGTATTCTGGGGTGTTCTGTACTTTCTAGTATTGTACATCAGCTTGTGATGTGATTTACTGTTTCTATTTGTTGTTTGCAAAGTCTGCATTTATCTGTTGCGCTATTGGGGTCTTTAACAATATGCTTGCTGCAATATCTGGTGTTTATTGTTTGATCCTGTACTGCAATCATAAATCCTACCGTCTCACTGTATATATTGCCTTTTCTTAGCCATGTGTTGGATGCGTCTTGATCGATGTGTGGCTGTGTTAGATGATACGGGTGCTTGCCACGTAGTGTTTTCTGTTTCCAATTTGTTTTCTTCGTATCTGTTGATGTTATGTGACCTAAAGGGTTGTAGAAGTCGTTATGAAATTGCAGTGGTGTAGCCGATGTATTTATATGAGTGATAGCTTTGTGTATTTTGCTGGTCTCTGCTAATTCTATAAAGAATTTTCTTAAATTGTCTACCTGTTCATAATGCAGGTTTTTTATGTCGATAAATCCCCTTCCTCCTTCCTTTCTGCTTAATGTGAACCTTTCTGTTGCTGAATCTATGTGATGTATTCTATATTTGTGGCATTGTGATCGTGTAAGTGTATTGAGTGTTTCTAGGTCTGTGTTACACCATTTCACTACTCCAAATGAGTAGGTCAGTATTGGTACAGCATAAGTATTTATAGCTTTAATCTTGTTTCTTGCTGTCAATTCTGTTTTCAGTATTTTTCTTAGTCTTTGTCTATATTTTTCTTTTAGTTATTCTTTAATATTTGTATTATCTATTCCTATTTTTTGTCTGTATCCTAGATATTTAAAGGCATTTGTTTTTTCCATCCCTTCTATGCAGTCAACTATGTAATCTTCTTGTTTAGTGTGTTTTCCCTTGACTGTGCTATTTTCCTTACATTTGTCTGTTCCAAAAGCCATACTTATATCACTGATGCATACTTCTGTTGTTGTTGTTGTTGTGGTCTTCAATCCTGATACTGATTTGATGCAGCTCTCCATGCTAATCTATCCTGTGCAAGCTTCTTCATCCACCAGTACCTACTGCAACCTACATCCTTCTGAATCTGCTTAGTGTATTCATCTCTTGGTCTCCCTCTACGATTTTTACCCTCCACGCTGCCCTCCAATGCTAAATTTGTCATCCCTTGATTGCTCAGAACATGTCATACTAACCGGTCCCTTCTTCTTGTCAAGTTGTGCCACAAACTTCTTTTCTCCCCAATTCTATTCAATACCTCCTCATTAGTTATGTGATCTACCCATCTAATCTTCTGCATTCTTCTGTAGCACAACATTTCGAAAGCTTCTATTCTCTTCTTGTCCAAACTATTTATTGTCCATGTTTCACTTCCATACATGGCTACACTCCATATAAATACTTTCAGAAACGACTTCCTGACGCTTAAATCTATACTCGATGTTAACAAATTTATCTTCCTCAGAAACGCTTTCCTTGCCATTGCCAGTCTACATTTCATATCCTTCGACCATCATCAGCTATTTTCCTCCCCAAATAGCAAAACTCCTTTACTACTTTAACTGTCTCATTTCCTAATCTAATTCCCTCAGCATCGTCAGACTTAATTCGACTACATTCCATTATCCTCGTTTTGCTTATGTCGATGTTCATCTTATATCCTCCTTTCAAGACACTGTCCATTTCGTTCAACTGCTCTTCCAAGTCGTTTGCTGTTTCTGACGGAATTACAATGCATCGGCGATCCTGAAAGTTTTTATTTCTTCTCCATGGGCTTAAATACCTACTCCGAATTTTTCTTCCGTTTCCTTTACTGCTTGCTCAATATACAGATTGAATAACATTGGGGAGAGGCTACAACCATGTCTCACTCCCTTTCCAACCACTGCTTCCCTTTCGTGCCCCTCGACTCTTATAACTCCCATCTGGTTTCTGTTCAAATTCTAAATAGCCTGTCGCTCCCTGTATTTTACCCCTGCCACCTTTAGAATTTGATAGAGAGTATTCCAGTCAACATTGTCAAAAGCTTTCTCTAAGTCTACAAATGCTAGAAACGTAGGTTTGCCTTTCCTTAATCTGTCTTCTAAGACAAGTCGTAAGGTCAGTATTGCCTCAAATGTTCCAACATTTCTACGGAATCCAAACTGATCTTCCCTGAGGTCGGCTTCTACCAGTTTTTCCATTCGTCTGTAAATAATTCGCGTTAGTATTTTGCAGCTGTGACTTATTAAACTGATAGTTCCGTAATTTTCACATCTGTCGACACCTGCTTTCTTTGGGATTGGAATTATAATATTCTTCTTGAAGTCTGAGGGTATTTCGCCTGTCTCGTACGTCTTGCTCACCAAATGGTAGAGTTTTGTCAGGACTGACCCTCCCAAGGATGTCAGTAGTTCTAATGATATGTTGTCTACTCCCGGAGCCTTATTTCGACTCAGGTCTTTCAGTGCTCTGTCAAACTCTTTACGCAGTATCATATCTCCCATTTCATCTTCATCTACATCCTCTTCCATTTCCACAATATTGTCCACAAGTACATCGCTCTTGTATAGACCCTCTATATACTCCTTCCGCCTTTCTGCTTTCCCTTCTTTGCTTAGAACTGGGTTTCCATCTGAGCCCTTGATATTCATACAAGTGGCTCTCTTTTCTCCAAAGGTCTCTTTAATTTTCCTGTAGGCTGTATCTATCTTACCCCTAGTCACATAAGCCTCTACATCCTTACTTTTGTCCTCTAGCCATGCCTGCTCAGCCATTTTGCACTTCCTGTCGATCTCATTTTTGAGACGTTTGTATTCCTTTTTCCCTGCTTCATTTACTGCATTTTTAAATTTTCTCCTTTCATCAATTAAATTCAATATTTCTTCTGTTACCCAAGGATTTCTACTAGCCCTCGTCTTTTTACCTTCTTCATCCTCTGCTGCCTTCACTACTTCATCCCTCAGAGCTACCCATTTGTCTTCTACTGTATTTCTTTCCCCCATTCCTGTCAATTGTCCCCCTATGCTGTCCCTGAAACTCTGTACAACCTCTGGTTTAGTCAGTTTATCCAGGTCCCATCTCCTTAAATTCCCACCTTTTTGCAATTTCTTCAGTTTTAATCTACAGTTTATAACCAATAGATTGTGGTCAGAGTCCACATCTGCCCCTGGAAATGTCCTACAATTTAAAACCTGGTTCCTAAATCTCTGTCTTACCATTATGTAATCTATATGATACCCTTTAGTATCTCCAGGATTCTTCCATGTATACAACCCTCTTTTATGATTCTTGAACCAAGTTATGCTCTGTGCAAAATTCTACCAGACGGCTTCCTCTTTCATTTCTTAGCCCCAATCCATATTCACCTACTATGTTTCCTTCTCTCCCTTTTCCTACTGTCGAATTCCAGTCACCCGTGACTATTAAATTTTCGTCTCCCTTCACTACCTGAATAATTTCTTTTATCTCATCATACATTTCTTCAATTTCTTCATCATCTGCAGAGCTAGTTGGCATATAAACTTATACTACTGTAGTAGGCATGGGCTTCGCGTCTATCTTGGCCACTATAATACGTTCACTGTGCTGTTTGTAGTAGCTTACCCGCACTCCTATTTTTTATTCAGTATTAAACCTACTCCTGCATTACCCCTATTTGATTTTGTATTTATAACCCTGTTTCACCTGACCAGAAGTCTTGTTACTCCTGCCCCCGAACTTCTCTAATTCCCACTATATCTAACTTTAACCTATCCATTTCCCTTTTTAAATTTTCTAACCTACCTGCCCGAATAAGGGATCTGACATTCCACACTCCGATCCGTAGAATGCCAGTTTTCTTTCTCCTGATAACGACGTCCTCTAGAGTAGTCCCCGCCCGGAGATCTGAATGGGGGACTATTTTACCTCCGGAATATTTTACCCAAGAGGACGCCATCGTCATTTAACCATACAGTAAAGCTGCATGCCCTCGGGAAAAATTATGGCTGTAGTTTCCCCTTGCTTTCAGCCGTTCGCAGTACCACAAAAGCAAGGCCGTTGTGGTTAGTGTTACAGGGCCAGATCTGTCAATCATCCAGACTGTTGCCCTGCAATTGCAGAAAAGGCTGCTGCCCCTCTTCCAGAACCACACGTTTCCTGGCCACTCAACAGATACCCCTCCGTTGTGGTTGCACCTACGGTACAGCTATCTGTATCGCTGAGGACGCAAGCCTCCCGACCCAATGGCAATGTCCATGGTTCATGAGGGGAGGAATTATTGATACATGTACTTCTGTTATTTTTAGTAATTGGTTGAGTTATTGATTTGTTGCTGCCAGTTGTTTTAAATCATCCATGTATAACAAATGTGTGATTTTGTGTTGATATGTTCTAGTAATGTTATATCCATAATTTGTATTATTTAGCATGTTGGATAGTGGGTTCAGAGCAAGGCAGAACCAGAAAGGACTTAGTGAGTCTCCTTGGTATATTCCTCACTTAATCTGTATTGGTTGTGATGTGAAATTATTTAAATTTGTTTGGATATTAAGTGTGGTTTTCCAATTTTTCATTACTATGTTTATGAACTGTATCATTTTAGGGTCTACTTTGTATATTTCCAATATTTGTAGTAACCATGAGTGGGGTACACTATCAAAAGCTTTTGGGTAATCTATGTATGCATAGTGTAGCGACCTCTGTTTAGTTTTAGCTTGATATGTTACCTCTGCATCTATTATCAGTTGCTCTTTACATCCTCGTGCTCCTTTGCAGCAGCCTTTTTGTTCTTGATTTATAATTTTGTTCTGTGTTGTATGTGTCATTAATTTCTGTGTAACGACTGAAGTTAATACTTTGTATATTGTTGGTAGGCATGTTATGGGGCGATATTTGGCTATGTTTGCTGTGTCTGCTTGATCTTTAGGTTTCAGATAAGTTATTCCTTGTGTAAGTGTATCAGGGAATGTGTATGGGTCTACAGTGTAACTGTTAAATAATTTAGTTAGATGTGCATGTGTTGAGGTGAACTTCTTTAGCCAGAAATTTGCTATTTTATCTTTTCCAGGGGCCTTCCAATTGTGTGTAGAATTAATTGCTCGGGTGACTTCATGTTGCAAAATTATCACTTCAAACATTTGTGGTATCATCTTGTATGTGTCTGTTTCTGCTTATATCCACCGTGCATGTCTGTTATGTTGTACCGGGTTTGACCATATGTTGCTCCAGAAGTATTCCATGTCTGTTATATTTGATGGATTGTCTATTTTAATGTGTGTGTTATCTATTGTCTGGTATAATTTCTTTTGGTTTGTGTTGAATGTTTGGTTTTGTTTCCTTCTACTTTCACTTTTTTTGTATGTTCTAAGTCGTTTGGCCAATGCTTGTAATTCCTGCTTCTTTTCATCTAATTGCTCTATCGCTTCTTGTTGTGAGATTTTACCTAACCTTTTTCGTTTTTTGTCTGATATTTCATTTCTTATAAATTGTGTTAGCTGTCCGATGTCTTTTCTCAGTTTTTTATTCTGATCTGTAGCCTGTGTTGCCATGCTGGTTTTATGGGTTTCTTCTGTGTGTTGGTTGGTTCTGATCTCTGCCAAGTGTGTATATTTAGTGTAGTCAGTGCTCATATACAAACCAGTAGCTGTAACTCTTCCATAGTTGTATTTTATTTTGTTGTGTATGATTGTGTTGATAGTTTTTATTGTTGTTTCGACTTGTGGGTTATTTGGCGGTCTATGCAAGAATGGTCTAATGTCTGTATTTGTGTCTTTGTATTCTATATATGTCAGCTGAAATTTTTCTTCTATATCTAACATGTGTGTCACTTCATGTTCTATTTGTGCTTGTTCTGGTGGCTGTCTTAAGATTTCATTTTCCTCTGATTGTTTAATTGATGCGTGTTGTTCTTTGTTTGTTTTCTCTGGGATGTTTGAGTCCATTACTGTATTTTCTTCTTCTTCTGATTGCACATTATTTTGTTCCAGTATTTGTTGTACTTGTTATTTGATGTTTTCTAATTCTGACTGGGGTATCCTGTTATTTTTTATTATTACACCGGTCTGATCAGCTAGTCGTTGTTCTGTTAAAAATTTTAATTCTGGGTATCTGGTAACAAATGTTGTGTATACTTGTGATCTGTATCCAGTTGTGTTGGTTCCTAGGTTTGTTGCTTGGTAATAACAGAACATGAGGTGTCGGTTAACTTCATCTGACCATTTCATCCTCTGTCTTTGTTTTCCTTCTAGAGTGGTTGCAGGAAGCATATCCTTCAAAACATCTCTATTTGGATTTGAATCAGTTTCCGTGTGGCTAGCAGTGTCGTTACCCTTGTGGACGGGCATAGGGTTCAAGCTTCGTCCCCGACCATGACAGCGCTTGTCTGAGGCTTCATTAGTTCTGTCCTGAACCAACTAGTCACACTAAAAGGGGGTTTAGCCCTGTTAGTGGTTTGTTCTTTCCGTCGCCTTTTACGTCTGGTAGAACATATCGGAGGCCTATTCTTTTCCCGGGCCTCCTCAGGGATTATTATTATTATTTCTTTACTTTCTCAGACTTTTTAGAAGTCTGGTTAAGAATGGAGTGACGCGGACCTTTATCAAGCGTCACTTCCTTTTTGCTGTACGGTACATGTTATATTGCATTTAGGAACTTTCGGGTAATTGAACATGTATCAATAATTACGGATTTCTGTAATTGTATATATATGTTTGGATGTAGCTGTATTGCATTGATGTATTGGTGGATATTGTGTGGTATGACTCCTGTAGTTGATAGTATAATTGGTATGATGTCAACTTTATCCTGATGCCACATGTCTTTGACTTCCTCAGCGAGTTGGATGTATTTTTCAATTTTTTCTCCTGTTTTCTTTTGTATATTTGTTGTATTGGGTATGGATATTTCGATTAATTGTGTTAATTTCTTCTTTTTATTGGTGAGTATGATGTCAGGTTTGTTATGTGGTGTTGTTTTATCTGTTATAATGGTTCTGTTCCAGTATAATTTGTATTCATCATTCTCCAGTACATTTTGTGGTGCATACTTGTATGTGGGAACGTGTTGTTTTATAAGTTTATGTTGTAAGGCAAGCTGTTGATGTATTATTTTTGCTACATTGTCATGTCTTCTGGGGTATTCTGTATTTGCTAGTATTGTACATCCGCTTGTGATGTGATCTACTGTTTCTATTTATTGTTTACAAAGTCTGCATTTATCTGTTGTGGTATTGGGATCTTTAATAATATGCTTGCTGTAATACCTGGTGTTTATTGTTTGATCCTGTATTGCAATCATGAATCCTTCTGTCTCACTGTATATATTGCCTTTTCTTAGCCATGTGTTGGATGCGTCTTGATCGATGTGTGGCTGTGTTAGATGATACGGGTGCTTGCCATGTAGTGTTTTCTTTTTCCAATTTACTTTCTTCGTATTTGTTGATGTTATGTGATCTAAAGGGTTGTAGAAGTGGTTATGAAGTTGCAGTGGTGTAGCCGATGTATTTATATGAGTGATTGCCTTGTGTATTTTGCCAGTTTCTGCTCGTTCTAGAAAGAATTTTCTTAAATTGTCTACCTGTCCATAGTGTAGGTTTTTTATGTCGATAAATCCCCTTCCTCCTTCCTTTCTGCTTAATGTGAATCTTTCTGTTGCTGAATGTATGTGATGTATTCTATATTTGTGGCATTGTGATCGTGTAAGTGTATTGAGTGCTTCTAGGTCTGTGTTACTCCATTTCACTACTCCAAATGAGTAGGTCAATATTGGTATGGCATAAGTATTTATAGCTTTTGTCTTGTTTCTTGCTGTCAATTCTGTTTTCAGTATTTTTGTTAGTCTTTGTCTATATTTTTCTTTTAGTTCTTCTTTAATATTTGTATTATCTATTCCTATTTTTTGTCTGTATCCTAGATATTTATAGACATCTGTTTTTTCCATCGCTTCTATGCAGTCGCTGTGGTTAACCAATATGTAATCTTCTTGTTTAGTGTGTTTTCCCTTGACTATGCTATTTTTCTTACATTTGTCTGTTCCAAACGCCATACTTATATCATTGCTGAATACTTCTGTTATCTTTAGTAATTGGTTGAGTTGTTGATTTGTTGTTGCCAGTAGTTTTAGATCATCCATGTATAGCAAATGTGTGATTTTGTGTGGGTATGTTCCAGTAATATTGTATCCATAATTTGTATTATTTAGCATGTTGGATAGTGGGTTCAGAGCAAGGCAGAACCAGAAAGGACTTAATGAGTCTCCTTGGTATATTCCACGCTTAATCTGTATTGGCTGTGATGTGATATTATCTGAATTTGTTTGGATATTAAGTGTGGTTTTCCAGTTTTTCATTACTATGTTTAGGAACTGTATCAATTTAGGATCTACTTTGTATATTTCCAATATTTGTAGTAACCATGAGTGGGGTACACTATCAAAAGCTTTTTGGTAATCAATGTATGCGTAGTGTAGAGACCTTTGTTTAGTTTTAGCTTGATATGTCACCTCTGCATCTATTATCAGTTGCTCTTTACATCCTCGTGCTCCTTTGCAGCAGCCTTTTTGTTCTTTATTTATAATTTTGTTCTGTGTTGTATGTGTCATTAATTTCTGTGTAATGACTGAAGTTAATATTTTGTATATTGTTGGTAGGCATGTTATGGGGCGATATTTAGCTGGGTTTGCTGTGTCTGCTTGATCTTTAGGTTTCAGATAAGTTATTCCATGTGTAAGTGTATCAGGGAGTATGTATGGGTCTGCAATGTAACTGTTAAATAATTTAGTTAGATGTGAATGTGTTGAGGTGAACTTCTTTAGCCAGAAATTTGCTATTTTATCATTTCCAGTGGCTTTCCAATTGTGCGTAGAATTAATTGCTCGGGTGACTTCATGTTGCAAAATTATCACTTCAGGCATTTGTGGTATCATCTTGTATGTATCTGTTTCTGCTTGTATCCACCGTGCATGCCTGTTATGTTGTACCGGGTTTGACCATATGCTGCTCCAGAAGTGTTCCATGTCTCTTATGTTTGGTGGATTGTCTATTTTAATGTGTGTGTTATCTATTGTCTGGTAAAATTTCTTTTGGTTTGTGTTGAATGTTTGGTTTTGTTTCCTTCTATTTTCACTTTCTTTGTATCTTCTAAGTCGTTTCGCCAAAGCTTGTAATTTTTGCTTCTTTTCATCTAATTGCTCTATTGCTTCTTGTTGTGAGATTTTACCTAACCTTTTTCGTTTTTTGTCTGATATTTCATTTCTTATAAATTGTGTTAACTGTCCGATGTCTTTTCTCAGTTTTTCTATTCTGATCTGTAGCCTGTGTTGCCATGCTGGTTTTGTGGGTTTCTTCTGTGTGTTGGTTGGTTCTGATATCTGCCTAGTGTGTATATTTAGTGTAGTGAGTGCTCCTACATAAACCAGTAGTTGTAACTCTTCCATAGTTGTGTATTCATTTATTTTGTTGTGTATGATTGTGTTGACAGTTTTTATTGTTGTTTCGACTTGTGGGCTATTTGGTGGTCTATGCAAGACTGGTCTAATGTCTGTATTTGTGTCTTTGTATTCTATATATGTCAACTGAAATTTTTCTTCTATATCTAACATGTGTGTCACTTCGTGTTCTATTTGTGCTTGTGCTGGTGGCTGTCTTAAAATTTCATTTTCCTCTGATTGTTTAATTGATGCGTGTTGTTCTTTGTTTGTTTGCTCTGGGATGTTTGAGTCCATTACTGTATTTTCTTCTTCTTCTAATTGCACATTATTTTGTTCCAGTATTTGTTGTACTTGTTGTTTGATGTTTTCTAATTCTGACTGGGGTATCCTGTTATTTTTTATTATTACACGAATCTGATCAGCTAGACGTTGTTCTGTTAAAAATTTTAATTCTGGGTATCTGGTAATAAATGTTGTGTATACTTGTGATCTGTATCCAGTTGTGTTGGTTCCTAGGTTTGTTGCTTGGTAATAACAGAACATGAGGTGTCGATTAACTTCATCTGACCATCTCATCCTCTGTCTTTGTTTTCCTTCTAGGGTGGTTGCAGGAAGCATATCCTGCAAAACACCTCTATTTGGATTTAAATCATTTTCCAGTTGGCTAGCAGTGTCATTACCATTGTGGGCGGGCATAGGGTTCAAGCGCCGTCCCCGACCATGACGGCGCTTGTCCGAGGCTTCTTTAGTTCTGTCCTGAACCAAGTAATCACACTAGAAGGGGGGTTAGCCCTATTAGTGGTTTGTTCTTTTCGTCGCCTTTTACGACTGGCAGAACATACCGGAGGCCTATTCTTTTCCCGGGCCTCCACGGGGTTTATTATTATTATTATTATTATTATTTTCCATTTGGGATATCTAAGGACTAATGCCATTTTCAAATCTTCCTCCTCTGTTCTTCTTTCTTCTTCCTCAAGTATTCTTTCATCTTCTCACCATATCTCCTTCTCCTCTCCTCAGACAATTTTGACCCTGTCTTCTTCCTTCTGCCTTGGAATCCTTAAAAATCTCTTTTTCTGTTGCATCTTTTTCACTTATGCTGTTTCTTTCCATATCAGTCCTAACTTCTTGAGCTCATGATATTGTTGAGTTCTTGTCCCGAATATATTTAAAAATTTGTTAGGTTAACCTGTTGTCGTTCATTCTGTAAAAATGTCCAAAAAGTAGCAGTCGCCTCTTCGGTAGCGTTTCAGTTACGTTTTCTATGTTGCGATATACTTCATTACTTCCTTATTTCCACCCCTCTGTATTTTTTAGCAGGCAGAATGTTTTTCGAATGATTCTTCCTTCAAGTTTGTGTCATTTTTAATTCAATACTAAACATTCACTTGCATAAAAACATTCTGGATTTATTGCTGTGTGTTGTAGTGCTGACATGAGTGCTAGACATTGAGTTTCTGTAACTTGGTTCTTAATCCCCAGTGTTGCCGGGGTCAGCTTACATTCTTTTAGGTTTTATTTCCATCCTCTTATGATTTTATGTAGGATACAGTAGAAGAGGAGTGGAGACAGTTCGTCACCTTGCCTTACACTTGTTTTTATTTTGAATGTCTTAGATATTTCATACCGAAACTTTTATTTTAACCTTATGTCTGCGAGCGTTTCACGAATAAGGTTTGCTGGTTGAGATTTAATGCAAGATTCTCGGATCACTTGATCTAGCGTTTCCCTATCAACCAAATCATATGCTTTTTTAAAATCTGTGTGTTACAACTAAGCCCTTAGTTTTTAAGTCTGTGATGGATTATGATATTTAGGTTGAAAATCCGTTCTGAGTAAGAACAGCCCTTTTTAAATTCACTCTGATATTCTCGCCAATGGCTACCAACTCTTGCTTATATCATTATCAGCAATACTGTTGAAAATATTCTATAACCAAGTGGCAACGGAGATATACCTCTGTAATTATTTACATCATGCTTATCACTTTTCTTATTTAGTAATATTGTTGAAAATATTTTATAACCCACTGACAGTGGAGAAGTACCTCTGCAATTATGTACATCATGCTTATAACCTTTTTTGTGCAAAGGATGGATGTGAGCGACTTTCCAGTCTTCTGAAATCTTTTTAGTTTCCCATCTTACTTCATACATGATCTCAAAGTTAGTTATAATTTTTGGTTGATACCATTTTATAAGCTCAGCAGTACTGTAGTCTCCTCCACAGGCTATGTAGCTTCTCAAGTTATTTATTGCTTTTTCTAAATTTCGTCAGCTGTATGTGGTTGATATACTTCTGTGTTTTCGTGAAGATCTGGAAATTTTAGCTTTTAGTTGGGTCCTTCAGAGTTCAAGGGTTGTTCAAAATACTTTCTTAGTATTTCACAGTTCTGGGTATTCCTAAGACCTATTTTATAATTTTCATCTCTGAATCAAATACTTCGAGCTTGGTAGCCCTTTAAATATGTGATAGGAATTGAATGAGCTATTTTTAAGAAAGCTGTTTTGAATGTCAGTAAACAGTGTCTTCTCAAAAAGATCGTTTAGCACTATTTATTATTGTTGCTGTTTCTTCCCATTACACTTTAAATTCAACAAGATGCACAGTCTTCCCAGAACATTTTCATTTTTTCTAGTTTTTCGTTCTTTCTGCAGCTGCTTTTTCACAGGTTTCATTCAGCCAGGTTGTCTTGTTCATTTTCGTTGATCCAAAAACCTTCTTCGCAGCCCTGTTGATTTCTTTGAATATTTCTTACCAATTCCCTGATTTGCCGGCCGCGGTGGTCTAGCGGTTCTAGGCGCTCAGTCCGGAGACGCGCGACTGCTACGGTCGCAGGTTCGAATCCTGCCTCGGGCATGGATGTGTGTGATGTCCTTAGGTTAGTTAGGTTTAAGTGGTTCTAAGTTCTAGGGGACTTATGACCTCAGCAGTTGAGTCCCATAGCGCTCAGAGCCATTTGAACCATTTTTGAACCAATTCCCTGATTTAACAATTTTTATTTGTTCTTGAAAATGTTTGATTGCCTCTTTTGTGAAGTTGAGCCCGTCTGTGTTATATTTAATCAAGCTTTGCTTTTATTAGGGAGAAGTTTCGGTTTGATTTTACTCAGGTAATGATCAAATTCCCTGTTCCTTGTTACTTTTATATTCGTGATTTCCTTAATATTATTTTGAAAAATAACCACGTTACCTCACTGGAACACCCTTAGTATTATATTTGGAGATATCCATCTTTTTGCACTTCCTGGCAATTTTTTGAAGGAAGATGACGTTAATTTTAGCTCCAGTGTTTGACAAAGATTAATTAGTCTCATGCCATTTTTGTTCGTTCTTTTTTGGACTATTTTTCGAAAATTTTTTTCTCCATATTTGTATGTGAAGAGCCCCTAATGACATAAGATTTTATTTTGAAAATTTTAATATTCTGTCTTCCAGAAGTTCTGAAAAATCATCTACTTTATTCGGAATTTTCTTATTCTCATTATTAATTACAGCATGGCAATTAACAAAGGTATACTGTTTGTTTTTGCATTTCACTGTTAGAAGAGAGTGTCTTTCTGAACTTGATATGCATTTTCTAACGTTATCTACAAATTTTTTTGAATATAGAAGGCCGAACCAAGTATTCTCATGCCTTTCATAATTTTTATTGCTGGTTTACCTTTAAACATACTGTGATTTTTGGTTTCTGTAACATTTTAGTCCAAAAATCTTGTTTCTTGTTCTGCTAAAATTTGCATTTCATGCATATGTATGAGAATTTTGAGTTCTTTATGCTTACCAACTGTTTGTCATACTAAACTGCCTTTTACGTCCTTCTCGCTAGGCCATCCTGGGCTATTTTGCTGCCTAGGTAGCAGAGTTCCTTAAATTCGTCTCCCCACTTCTGTTGTTAAACCTCTCACTGCTTTCATTTCTGCTACTTCTCAGTACACTCGCCTTTCTTCGATTCACTCTCAGTCCAAATTCTGTATTCATTAAACTGTTCATTCCATTCAGCAGCTGCAATAATTCTTCAACACTTTCACCCAGGATAGCAATGTCATCAGCGAATGTTATTATTGATGCCCTTCCAACCTGAGTTTTAATGCCACACCGAATCTTTCTGTTTCTTCCGTTGGTGCTTCTTCGATGTATATATTGAACATGTGGGACGACATCCCTGTCTTATTTCCTTTTTGATTCGAGCACTTCCTTCTTGGTCTTCATATTTATTGTTCCTTCTTGGCTCTCGTATTACCCATCTGTCCCTATAACTGACCCCCATCGTTCTTAGAATTTCTAACATCTTGCACCAATTTACATTGTCGAATACTTTTCCCATGTCAATAAATACTATTAATGTATCTTTATTCCTCTTCCATCTTGCATCTGTTATCAACCGGAACGTCCGAGCTGTCTCTCTTTTGCCTTTACTTTCCGTAAAGCTATCCTGAATTTTCCTCTCCTGTATATTGTTATTGTCAGTAGTTTGGACACATTGTTAAGCTGATCGTGCGATAATTCTCGCAATTGTCAGCTCTTGCTATTTTCGACATTGTGAGAATGTTTTTCCGAAAGTCTCATATATCCTACACACCAACGTGAATAATCCTTTTATTGCCACTTCCCCCAGTGATTTTAGAAATTCTGATGGAAGTTAGATGTCCCTGCTGCCTTCTTTGATCGCAATTCGTCCAAATTCTGATTCTAACACTGGATCTTCAACCTCTTTCCTGTCAACCCCCGTTCCTTCTGTCACGTCATCAGACATGCCATCCCACTCAAACAGGTGTTCAATTTTTTCTCCAACTTCCCGCTCTCCCTCTGCATTTAGCAATAGTATTTCCATTGCACTATTTATGTTACCGCCCTTGCTTTTAGTTTAACCGAAAGTTGCTTTTGACTTAACTTCCCTGCGCTACCTATTTATTTAATACGTAAGGGACTTTTGTTTTTGTAATCCTGAATTTCCATGCCCCTTTTTGTACTTCCTCCTTTCGTCGATCAACTGAAGTATTACTTTTGTTATCCATAGGTTTTTCGCAATTACCTTCATTGTACCTACGTTTTCCTTTCCAATTTCGGTGACTGCCCTTTTCAGAGACGTCCTCATAAACTGAACTGTCTGTTGACCTATTCATTACCGCTGTACCTGTAGCCTCAGAGAACGTTCTTCCTGACTACTCTCGTAAACTTCAGCGTACTCTTCATCAAATGTAAACTGTACACAGTAACTTACTCCCTGCCCTAATTTCTCATTCATAACGAATCCTACTCCAACCATACTATTTTGTTGATATTACCCTACTGTCATGATCTGAGTCTATATCTGCTCCTGGGTATGGTTTAAAATCCAAGCTCTGATTTCATAATCTCTGCCTTACCACGATGTAATATAACTTGAATCCTCCCGTATCTCACAGCCTTTCCCAACTACACCGCCCCCCTTTTGTGATTCTTACACAGAATATTCGCTGTTACTCACAAATATTTATTGCAGAACTCAATTAGCCTTCCTCCTCTCTAGTTCCCACTACAAAATCCGCATTCTCCCCTAGCGCTTCCTTCTCTTCCTTCCCCCACAACCATGCTGGAACCCCCCAACGACTATTACATTTACATCTCCATTTCCATACTGAACTATCCGATTAGTATTCACATAAGTTGTATCTCTTGTCCTTTGCTTGAGATATCGGCATGTATATCAGGACTATTGTAGTCTGTGTTGGTTTGCTGTCTATTTTGATGAGAACAGCCCTATTACTGAACTGTTCACAATCACCCACTCTCTGCCGTACCTTTCTATTCACAACGAATACTTCTCCTGTTACACAATTTGCTGCAACCGTCGATGTTATCGTTTACTCGCCTGACCACAAATCCTTATATTCTTCCCATTTCACTTTACTGATCCCCATTGTATCTAGATTGGGCCCCTGCATTTCCATTTATAGATTTTCTAGCTTCTCACGTTCAAACTTCTAATATTTCAGGCTTCGTTTCCCTTTCGTTTCTTATTCTATATTTTTATCATGATCATCTGCCCCTTGACAATTCACTCCTGGAGATCTGAATAGGGGATTTGTCCGGAATGTGTTACAGGTCATATGTCCTGTGGATACACATTACGTGTCTTCATTGCAGTGCATCCTGCACTATCATGACGTTTAGCATTGCTGATTCTTCCATCTTTTAGGGGCACTTTGCCGCGTCAAGGGCAAGGAAGAGGCCTCAACCTTATTGCTCGATTTCGAGAATGACGTAAAATCACTGACCTCCCAGCAACTAATGTGGCTATGTACTGTACATTCAAGGGATTTACATCTAGAGGAATTTCGCAGTCAGTTAAGAGGTACCTGTCGAAAATCGTGGAAATTCAAATTCCTGAAGTGGATGTAAACTAAAGAAGACATTCTTAACTCACAATGCGGTGAGACTGTTCTTTCACTCAATGTTCTGTATATGTTTGATTGTTTCGCTTTAGGTACACTGAAGTCAAGTAATTAGCTTTCTCATTCGCTGTGTCAGTATAGCTAAGAAGCTGGGGTCTGCAGTGAAAACAACGTTCTAACCAATGCACCACCGTTCCGTACCACCACCTTCCCTGTACTAGACAGTGGGCACTACAAATGATGGTAGTCAACGTTCTCCACGCAATCGGCAAACGAAAACTCAAATCCTTCCATCGGACTGCTACAGGTTACAGCGCGTACCGCCAGGTGAACTGCTCAATTCCTCTGTCTACGCGAAGTGGAACGTGACCGCTGATCCGCCATCCGTCGGTGCAGAATTCTGACTTTGTGGCGAGTTGCTGATGATGACGGGGCAGACCACAAACGTCGGTTGTGAAGCGACGGTCCCTCTTCCCTGCGAGCAGTCGGCGTAGTCCTACACCTGCGAAGGCCGTTCGTATCCATTGCTGGTGCATTTTTTTGCCATAAGGGGCGATCAAAATGTTTCTGGTTGAAGACTGTACAGTCCAGAATCGATATCTCACTCTGGTAAAACTGCCGTAGGAATTGAGGACGTCATCCCGCGGACGCATGAGGTAGAAGAAAACCCGTTTGGTGGGTGAAACAGTGTGTCCTGTTGCGTGAAGAAGTCCCTACTGCCTGTTGCATATCCTCGTCCGAAAGAAATCGTCAACTCTTCGAGGCCTTTTTGTAAGGATTATTCCTGCTTCAGCCGCTATGGTTTCATGACATTCCGGTAGGTCGCGGCGCTATACGGAGCCTTCAAAATGGTGTCTGTAACGGAGGTGTGTCTCAAGCAAAGAGCTGCCAGTGAGTTTGTTTTGGCGGAAAACCAGAGCATCGCAGATATTCATTGGCACTTGCAGAATGTCTACGATCGCGCAAAACCTCCGCCGGTCGGCCGCACTCATCTGTGTATCATCTACATCTACGTCATTATTCCACTGTTCACAATAAAGTGCTTGGCAGACGGTTCAATGAACCACCTTCAAGCTGTCTTACCGTTTCACTCTCGAACGGCACGGGGGAAAAACGAGCGCTTAAATTTTTCTGTGCGAGTCCTAATTTCTCTTATTTTATCGTGATGATCATTTCTCCCTATGTAGGTGGGTGGGTGCCAACAGAATGTTTTCGCAATCGGAAGAGAAAACTGGCGATTGAAATTTCATGAGAAGATCCCGTCACAACGAAAAACGTCTTTCTTTTAATGATTGCCACTACAATTCACATATCATGTCTGTGGCTCTGTCTCCTGTACTTCACGATAATACAAAACGACCCGCCCTTCTTTGAACCTGATCAATATCATCCGTCAGTCCCACATCATACGGATCCCACAACACACAGCAATACTCCAGAATAGGGCGGACAAGTGTAGTGTCTCTTTAGTAGATTTGTTGCACGTTCTAAGAGTTCTGCCAATGAATCGCAGTCTTTAGTTTGCTCTGACCACAACATTATCTATATGATCGTACCAATTTAGGTTATTTGTAATTGTAATCCCTAACTATTTAGTTGAAAATACAGCCTTCAGAAATGGTTCAAATGGCTCTGAGCACTATGGGACTTAACATCTATGGTCATCAGTCCCCTAGAACTTAGAACTACTTAAACCTAACTAACCTAAGTACATCACACAACACCCAGCCATCACGAGGCAGAGAAAATCCCTGACCCCGCCGGGAATCGAACCCGGGAACCGGGGCGTGGGAAGCGAGAACGCTACCGCACGACCACGAGATGCGGGCACAGCCTTCAGACTTGTGTGACTTATCGCGTAATCGAAATTTAGCGGACTTCTTTTAGTTCTCCTTTGAATAACTTCACTCTTTTCATTATTCAGGGTCAATATCCACTTTTCGCAACACACAGATATCTTACCTAAATCATTTTGCAATTAGTTTTGGTCATATGATGACTTTGCAAGACGGTAAATGACAGCATCATCTGCAAATAATCTAAGAGGGCTACTCAGATTGTCTCCAATGTCGTTAATATAGATCAGGAACCATGGAGGGCCTATAACACTTCCTTGGCGGACGCCGGATTTTACTTCTGTTTTACTCGATGATTTTCCGTCTATTACTAAGAACTGTGACCTTTCTGATAGGCAATCACGAATCCAGTCACACAACTGAGGCGATATTCCGTAATCACACAGTTTGGTTAGAAGACGCTTGTGACGAACGGTAACGAAAGGCTTCTGAAAATCTAAAAATATTGAGTCACTTTGACATCCCCTGTCGATAGCACTCATTACTTCATGAGTATAAAGAGCTAGTTGTGTCCCGCAAGAACGATATTTTGTGTACCCGTGCTGTCTATTTGTCAGTAAATCGTTTTCTTCGAGATGCTTCATAATGTTCGAATTGAGTATATATTCCAAAACCCTACTGCAAATCGATGTTAGGTAAATGGGCCAGTAATTCAGCGGATTACTTCTGCTTCCATTTTTTGGTTTTGGTGTGACTTGAGCAACTTTCCAGTCCTTAGGTACGGAACTTTCTGTGGGCGAGTGGTTTTATATAATTGCTAAATATGTAGCTATTGCATCTGCATACTCTGAAAGGTACCTGACTGGTATACTATCTGGACCGGAAGTCTTGCCCTTATTAAGTGATTTAAGCTGCTTTGTTACACCGAGCATATCTACTTCTACGTTTCTCATCTTGGCAGTTGTTCTTGATTGGAGTTCAGGAATATTTACTTCTTTTTCTTTGGTGAAGGAGTTTCGAAAAACCGTGTTTAATAACTCTGCTTTGGTAGCACTATCATCGGTGACTTCACCGTAGTTATCGCTCAGTGAAGGTATTGATTGCGTCCTGCCACTGGTGTGTTTTATATATGACCAGAAACTCTTTCGGTTTTCTGCCATTTTCCGAGGCGAGTTTCGTCTCCTGCAGTGTTCGAACATGCGGGCACTCTCGTTTGAGCTGATAGACCAGGCACACTTAAATACATGTCTGCACAACTGGACTTCTCTATTGGTAGTGCTGACGCACTTTTCCACTAATTTGTGTTTTTTAAGGTGTGTGCCCGCTGGATTCCTCGCCCCTTAGCAGATGACAATAAAAGTTAACGAGGAACGATCTGTGAGTAATTTCTAGAACGTTACGAGGCTGATCGTGACAATTTTTGGTCGAACATTGACACAGGCAATGAAACCCGGTTTCTTGCCTGTTATAAAAGTTTAATCCGCGGAGTGGTGCCACGCCACCTCTGCTGCGAAGAAAAAATTCAAAACGGCTCCCTGAGCTGGTAAAGTCATGGCGACGATCTTCTGGGAGTCCGAAGGCGTCATTCTGTTTGATGTCATCCCTCACGGTGCAATCCTCATGAAACTGAAGAAACGATTTCAGCGTGCTCGCCGCCACAAAAATCCGAACGAACTTCTCATTCCCCATCACAACGCAACGCCTAAGACAAGACTATGCTCACAGAATGAGCTCACAGAACTTCATTGTACTGTTTTCCCTCTTTCACCCTAGAGACCGGATCTCGCACCTTCCGACTTCCATCTGTTTAGCCCAATGAAGGACGCACTCTGCGGTAAGCAGTACGTGGATGTTGAAGAGGTAATTGATACAGCAAGACGTTCGCTTCGATATCGACTTTAGAGTGGTACCACGTGAGTATGCAAGCTCTCCCAGAATGCCGGCGTAAGGTTGTCACATTGAACGGAGATTGTGTTGAAAAACAGAGATATGTCACCGTAAGAGTGGTGAGTAATGTGGTGTATTGGAATCCTGAATAAAACAAACCCGCTTTCAGAAAGAAAGTGTTGTACGGGTATTACTTACTGTACGCCCCTCTAGTTTCACAGCACTACTTAAGATTTTCTGCCACAGGCTACTTGCTGCGATGTTCGTTCCTGAGGTGTGTCTCGTGTTCCATTAGGGGTGCACCAGTACATCACCTTCTCTCAACCAAATTCACATTCCAGGCGTTTGCAGTCTATTCGCAGCATTATATGAAGAATTGAAGAGGATGACAATGGAGAGAGACACGTGGCTAAATCGACAAGGCATAGCTGTTGCTGCTTTGCTAAGTGCTCCCTCGGCACTGATCTTTCACCTAACTCAATCGACGGTATGCATGTGCTTTAGTGACGCGAAATTTTCAGTTATCGTTGTCATTTGGTCAGGAAGTGGATCATAGTTTCTTCAGTTTCTCCTTTAAGTGCAGAGTGGTCGCTGAGAAAGTGTGCTCGCTTCATTATCGAGAGCAGAGTGGAATTATTTTGTTGTCAGTGACGAGTTTTTCAATTTGCATAATCAATCACTGTAGCGGCTTCAGAGATGTCTTGGAATACATTTTTTTTTTTTACTTGTTTAATATTCTACGAAGCCATCAGCGGCATCCTTTCTGCGCCCAAACCGGCTGCATTATCAACAATTACCAACTAATTGTTCGTAGAACGTGCCAGCGATAAATTACGTAACTGTGCCGGCTTTGGAAGAGACGGGGTCGCTCAGATAACGCTGTCCCGTCTGCCATAAAGAGTGTTACAGCAACGAGCAGTGCCGAAAGTGGCGAGAGCTGACCCCACAGCTGTCTCTGCAATTCAGTATCCAGTCTTCCGCTGACTCCAGTGCCACGACATGGCCTCCACAGGTACAGTGCGTTACCGGCGGTATTTGGAGGTGTAAATTTATACAGCTTTTGTTTTAGTGTTACTCTGTTCGAAGACTGTTGGATGCAGATCTTAACGCTAGTCTACCCTGTGCAACTCTCTATACTCCAGAATAACAACTGCAGCCTGCACACATCTCAGCCTACTTGCTGTATTGGACCCACAGCCTCCGTCTCCACTTTTTACGACACCAACCCTCCCCCCACCCCTCCCGTTGGAGGTCATCGGTCTCATCGGGTTGGGGAAGAGCGGGAAAGGAAGTCGGCCGTCCCCTTTCAAAGACACCATCCCAGCATTCACCTGGAGCGATTTAGGAAAATCATGGAAAACCTAAATGAGGACGGCCGGACCGGGATTGAACCGTCGTCCTCCCGAATGCGAGTCCAGTGTGCTAACCACTGCGCCACCTCGCTCGGTACCCTTCTCGTCTCTCTGCTTCCAAACTGATGATTCCTTGATGCCTCATGATGTGTACTACAACTGATTCAGTCTTTTAGTAAGGCTATGCCATAAATTTCTTTCTCCCCAGTTGGATTCAGTATATAAGTAGTTATTCAGTCTGTCCATCTGATCTTCAGCATTATTCTGTAGCACCACATTACAAAATATTTTAACATTGTCTGCACTGTTTATCGGCCATATTTCACATCTGTACAATGTTACACTCGACACAGATACCTCCAGAAAATATTTCCTACCATTTCTATTCTATTTTGACAAATTTATCTTTGCCAGCTACGCTTTTATTGTTATTTCCAGTCTGCACTTTATATTCTCTCTGCCCAAACTAATGTAGCTTATTTTGTTGTCCAAAAAGCAAAACTCAACGACTACCTACAGCGTTTCACATGGTAATTTCCTCAGTGTCGACTGATGTAATTTCATCACATTCCATTATCCCTGTCTTACTTTTGTTCATGTTAATCATTTAACCTATTTCAAGGACAAAATTCATTCCGTTCAACTGCTCTTAAAAGTTATTTATTCTCTCTGACATAATTACGAGCCAGCCGGAGTGGCCGAGCGGTTCTAGGCGCTTCAGTGTCACCAGTCGTTTATCAGTGGAATATTTCCTGAATGGCTGAAATATGCTGAAGTTAAGCCACTGTTTAAGAAGGGAGATAAAGAAATAGCATCAAATTTCCGTCCAATTTCACTGTTGCCAGCATTCTCAAAAATTTTCGAAAATGTAATGTACAGTCGTCTTTATAACCATCTTATCTCAAATAACATACTGTCAAAGTAACAGTTCGGATTTATAAAAGGTTCTGATACTGAGAAGGCTATCTACACATACAGTGAAAATGTGCTTCATTCATTAGACAAAAAATTGCAGGCAACTGGTATATTTTGTGATCTGTCAAAGGCATTTGACTGTGTAAATCACAATATCCTTTTAAGTAAACTAGAATATTATAGTGTAACAGGAAATGCTGCAAAATGGTTCAAATCTTATATCTCTGGCAGGAAACAAAGGGTATTATTAGGAAAGAGATATGTATCAAGCTATCAGGCATCATCCAACTGGGAACTAATTACATGTGGGGTCCCACAAGGTTCCATTTTGGGGCCCTTACTTTTTCTTGTGTATATCAATGACCTTTCATCAGTAACATTACCAGATGCCAAGTTTGTTTTGTTTTCCGATGATACAAACATTGCAATAAATAGCAAATCAAGTGTAGTCTTAGAAAGATCAGCCAATAAAATATTTGTGGACATTAATCACTGGTTCCTAGCCAATTCTTTGTCACTAAACTTTGAAAAAACACACTACATGCAGTTCAGAACTTGTAAGGGGTGTCCCAAGAGTATATGTCTAACATACGATGACAAGAAGATAGAAGAAGTGGACAGTGTTAAATTCTTGGGATTAGAGCTTGATAATAAATTCAACTGCGAGGAGCACACCATAGAACTGCTGATGCGTCTTAACAAATCTCTGTTTGCAATGCGAATTTTGTCAGACATAGGGGATATAAAAATGGAAAATCTGGCATTCTATGCCTACTTTCATTCCATAATGTCACATGGGATTATTTTTTGGGGTAATTCCTCAAGCCAAGCTAAAGTTTTCCGGGCACAAAAACGTGCAGTAAGAGTTATATATGGTGTGAACTCAAGAACATCCTGCAGAAGCCTGTTTAGGGAACTAGGGATACTAACTACTGCTTCCCAATATATTTATTCCTTAATGAAATTTGTCATTAAAAATATATCACTTTTTCAAACCAACAGCTCAATTCATGGAACCAATACTAGAAATAAGAATAATCTTCACTAGGATTTAAAGTCACTTAGTCTTGTACAAAAAGGTGTGCATTATTCAGGAACACACATTTTCAGTAACTTGCCAGCAGTCATAAAAAGCTTAACAACCAATGAAATTCAGTTTAAGAGAAGCCTAAAGGATTTATTGGTGGCCAACTCCTTCTACTCCATTGATGAATTTCTTAGTAAAACCAAATGATTTGTATATAAGTACAACATAACTTCTGCACAATTTCAGTGCAGTAATGTGTTCATTGAAAATTTGTGTGTGTGTGTGTGTGTGTGTGTAAGTATAATCTAACTTCTGCACCATTTCGGTGCAGTAATGTGTTCATTGTAAATAAGTATTACAGTAGTTGTATTACATATTTATTACCTTATAAATAAATAAAAAACTTTTTTATTTTAAATTCAGTGCATTAGTGTTTGTAAAATAACTCTTAGTGTTCATTAAAAAATGACGATCATTCCACTTGGGACCTCTGGAATGGTACATTAGCTTATTTGTTTTAGTTGTAAATATTTGTCATGTATTGTTGTTTTTCTGACATGTTCCACATCCTGGAGGACCTCCTCACTACGGATCAATTGGAATGAAAGTAAATCTAATCTAATCTAATCTAATCAGTCTGGAACCGCGCCACCGCTACGGTCGCAGGTTCGAATCCTGCCTCGGGCATGGATGTGTGTGATGTCCTTAGGTTAGTTAGGTTTAAGTAGTTCTAAGTTCTAGGGGACTGATGACCTTAGAAGTTAAGTCCCATAGTGCTCAGAGCCATTTGAACCATTTGAACCATAATTACGATTTCATCATCAAGCCAAGAAGGTTTTACTTCCCCCAGTAACCTTAAAGTCCCTTTCAAAAATTGTCCTTATTTTCTTTGACAGTCTGCTGAGTGTGCAGACTGAGTAGCACCAGGGATAGATTAGAACACTGTCGCACAATATCCCAACTCCTGATTCCCTTTCATAGCTTTCATCTCTTATAACTGCAGTCTGGTTACTGCACAAGTTTCAGATAAACTTTCACTCCCTATATTTTATCTCTATTGTCTTCTGAATGTCAAGTAATGTAGAACAGTCAACACTGCCAAAAGTTTTCTCTGTATCTACAAATCCAATTGGTGGCGGATTCTCCTAGTATTTCGAGTCTTCTGTAAATAAAGCGTGTCAGTGTATTCATACCTGTCAGTACACGCCTTGTTTGGAATAGCAATTTTATTACATTCTTCTTGAAGTCTGTGTCTATTTCGCTGCCTCATGAATCTTACACACCAGGTGGAAATATTTGGTCATAGCTGACCCTCCCAAGCATCTCAGTAACATTTAGGGAATTTCGTCCATTCCATAGGCCTTGTTTCCACTTGGGTCTTGCGCTAGTCTATCAAATCCTACTCATACAATTGTACGTCTCTTCCTGTCTTCTCTTACGTCCTCTTTGCGGTACTCAAGACAATATTATTGAACTCGTAATCTGTGGAGATTCACTCAAGAATGTGAAGAAAATAAAAGTATTACAAGTAACAGTTTACAGGTTGTACTGTTTGCAACATATTAGAGGAAATTATATTAGCAAGTTTCTTGAAATTTTTATTCAGTAAACAGAACTTGTTCTAGAAGTCCTTTTAAATATTTTAAATAATGTGTTTAATATCTCATATAGTCACCCCAAAGCATTTATTCGCCATTACAGAATGAATTTTGTACAGAAGTAAAGTCGTTTGTAACGTCTTTAAGTCACTCCATAAAGTACATTTGAAAACACCATTAAACGTGACTTCTGTTAGAAGTCCAACTATCTTCGTGAAAGCAAAAATTACGATTCCTTCGTTTGGTGGTACAACGACGTAGTAGTTAAATGTGAAAGTACACAACTTACGGTTTACTCTAATGATATTCGCATAATGAAATTAGGATATTTTTACCTCATGATTGCCTAATAATTCTAAACACAATATCCGTCGAGAGGAAGGGAATTCGAATCCTATTCACACTTACATAGTGTATGGGAACTCTCCTTTGCTGTATCACGAAGAGTATGAGATAGGTTGAGCGAATAGGAATAAAATCTGAAGTTGGTGTATTCAGCGTTAGGACTGAAATTTTGTTCTTTTGGAACTCGTAATGTCTGTCAGTCCCTGAACACCTTTAAAAAATGTACACCAAGCCTAAACAAAACATTATTAAACCTAGAAAATGCTACAGTGTTTACTAGTCGTCTTTCCGTTTAGGCCGGCAGGAGTGGCCGAGCGGTTCTTGGCGCTACAGTCGGGAACCGCGCGACCGCTACGGTCGCAGGCTCGAATCCTGCCTCGGGCATGGATGTGTGTAATGGTTTAAGTAGTTCTAAGTACTAGGGGACTGATGACCTCAGAAGTTAAGTCCCATAGTGCTCAGAGGCATTTTTTCCGTTTAAGGCGTCTAACTAGGGCTTTTATGAACAACAGCTGCAAGACAGCACATCTACGTTAGCAACTTAAAGCCTCAGACAGATAACGGCGTAACGTAGGAAAATGTATTAGACACACTGACCACTATGCAAATGGCTGACTCGCAGCTCCGACTAGCCATCACAGTTAAACCATTTAAAAGACACATCAAAATGAATTACATTAAAAATCATTAAGACCTCCTGAGGAAACAGATATGAATGGCCGTTCTTAACATTCAGTAAAAAGCTTATCGAGGTTACAAGTCATTTAAATCGAGAGGTACAAATGTTCGTTTTAACTATGTGATATAAACCATTGGTTAAGCGAACAAGCTAGAAATCATTTGGAAAGAGAGGAAATACTATCAAATGACAATCTGTTTCCAAGAGAAAGCTGATCATTTGCTAAATGATCTTTGTAGCCCGGACGAGAATGCTTATACATTTCTCTCTTTTTCTGAAAATTCATTTTGCACCTTGTATCCATTAAGTGTAAGATTTTTACATAAAGTAACGAAAGCGGTGGGGTAGGTGCTTTTTAACTTTAAGATTTTCTTCAGACGTTGATTATAAGCATTCTCGCCGTCTTTATTCAACAAATGATCACAGAACCGAGTCGTAAATGCTCTTGCTATTTATCTTATATAAAAGCTTGGGCATACGCTGCGCTGAACTTTGTATACCCCTGATTGTCGTTATTTATCAATACGATGTCTCTCGTTACGTATAAAAATATTAGTGAGATTATTAGTGGTGAACGACTCACTGGAGTCGTATTTTTTTCAGCTTTTACACAGGACAAACAGGAAAGGCGTTTAAGACTCAGTTCCGTGAACATTTATTGAATAGAGAACGCGAGAGTGCTTACAAGTCAACTCTGTACAACATTTTAAAGCTGAAAAGCACTTACACCCACAGCTTTCCTTTCTCAATATACAAATCTTTCACATAGTGGATAAAGGGTGCAAAATGAATGTTTTACAAGAGATAGGAACTTATAAGCATTCCCGTCCTGGCTCCAAAGACCTGCTGAATGATCAGCTCTCTCTTGTCAACAGGTTGTTTTTTTTTATTGTATTTCCTCTCTTTTCAAATGTTTTGTAACTTACCTATTTGCTGAACCAGTGATTTATATCACAAAGTTAAAACGACCATTTGTACTTATCAATTCAAATGACTTATAACCTAGCTATTCGCTTAATGCTTTTTACTGCATGTTAAGAACGACCAATTGCATCTGTTTGCTCCATATTTGTTTATGTTTCGACATCGGTGGCTAGTAGGAGCCGCGGGCGAGTTTTTGTATAGTAGTCAGTGTGCCTAATACGTTTCCGTACGTTACGCCGCTATCGGGTTAAGGTTTTAAGTTACTAACGTAGAAGCGTTGTGTTATTTACGAGAGCTACAGGCAGAGGTCCTAAACGGAGAGGCAACCTGTAAATACGCACTGGGACCTCACGCTCGCCAACGAGTCGGATAATTCAGTCGGGGCTGGCCCACTTATTCGCCTCACTGAACCGTTACAGTCTCGTCTGATCCCGAACGATGTCAAGATTTTCTTGATGCTTTCCTGAGAATTCTACTCCAAGAGACGTGCCTGTGTCTGGAGGAGACCGGGCGTTCCGAGAAATGAGTGCAGACGACTAGTGAAGCTCTCAAGTGACTGGAATAGCCGGGAGTAGGACCGTTGCGAGTCAACCGAAGCGTTAGCTATCGGGCGTTCATCTTTGACCCGTTGTGTATTGACGTCATATTTGGGCGGTGTACTTAGCAAATGGAGATGGACTAGATGCGTGACATCCGGGCACATTAACTTTCCTTTCCGAAGTGCCGCGTGGGATTAGCCGAGCGGTCTATGGCGCTGCAGTCATGGACTGTGCAGCGGGTCCCGGCGGAGGTTCGAGTCCTCCCTCGGGCATGGGTGTGTGTGTTTGTCCTTAGAATAATTTAGGTTAAGTAATGTGTAAGCTTAGGGACCATAAGATTTCACACATATTTGTTTTTTTTTTTCTTTCCGAAGTACGGTTTATTGCCGGAATATATCAGATTCGAAAACTCCATGAAAATGCGTAATCTGTGTCATTCCCGTGGCAGTAATGATTTTATGCTGATGTGTCACAAGCAGACATTGAAACGACTGATCGGCGGTGAACCTAGTTCAAAAACGCTAGGCAGGCCACGCGGGATCCCTTACTTGACTTATCGTTGAAACACATCGCTCGCGAGGTGGGTGCCAGAAATCCTACAGTTAGAAGCTAAGTGAGAAAGTTTATATTTTTATGTATGTCCTGTTGATTATTGTTACTTACGAAAGGAGTGTTGTTATGCTTTTTAAACTTTATTTCTCAATTTTCGGTTGGGTAGATATTTATTTGCAATTGTTTTTGAGTTGGTTGCTATGTACATTAGGCGACGCCCTTACCGCAGTGGTGACACGGGTTCCCGTCGGCTCACCGAAATAAGCGCTGCCGGGCTTGGTTAGCGCTTGGATGGGTCACCGCCGAGTGCTGTTGGCAAACGGGGTCCATCCAGGCATCGTGAGGTCAGTCTGTTGAGGAGCTCCTTGACTGAGAAGAGGAGCACCGGTCACGAAAACTGATAGAGACTGGGAGAGCAGGGTGCTGACCACGGGCCCCTCCGTATCCGCATCCAGTGATAGCCTCTGGACTGAGAATGACACGGTGGCCGGTCTTCAAGGCCTGGTTTGAGGGTGTTTGTTTGGTTTTTGTAATGTATATTGATAATGTTACACATTTTTTATTTCTTGTTTCTCGGTAACCTATATTGTTTGTGCCATGTTGTTTTTATCCATGTGTATATATGCTGTTACAATGTGTTCATTCAGTTTTCAGAGTTTATTTGCAATCTGCCAACATTCGTTTGGTACACAAGTTAGCTAAATAGGTAAGCTGAAGTTCATATTCGTGTGCTAATTGGTTGCTGTGTCCGTATTTCTCGTTATTTGTAGGTATTGTGAAGTTTAAGACCAATTAGCACTACCAGTCGTACTTCGTGAATGGCTTCAGTTTCCGTTATAGCTTTTGCTTGTTGGTGGCTGTTGTGAAATTAATTTCAGCAACACAGAACATATAGTACCGTTACAGCGCGATTAATTCCTGCTGCAAAAATTTTAATTAGGCTGAAGTTAATGCTCAGCTAATGGCACCATTTCTACTTGCACCTTTCGGATTTTACATGCATCCTCTTTGGAATTTTACGTTTAAAAACCGTCAGCCTTAAATAACACTGTACTGGAGCGAGAGTGATGGTTGAAATTTGGTCCACTCTCGCTTTAAGACAAGTTTTATCGGTTTGAAAATGTCTTGGTTAGCTTCGATATTACGTTCAAAAATACGGTTTTCTGGGAGGTTTCTGTAGAGTGCCACTTCTATAGACTACTTTAAAATTGTACGAATCATTTCTAACTTTGCACTAAGGTAGAGAAACAATTTCATGAAGTATTACGATATAATTGGAAACTAACTTTCAAATATCCAGATTAATTAGGATTATGCGTGCAAAAACCACACCTACGTTTCAGATTTTTGCGATTGGACTGAACTTTTGTAAGAAGCTAGACAAATACAAGTAATTTGTAGTCGTCCTGTTATTCTGTGAAAGCTATATCCATTGCCACGATATAAGCAACATTGTTCAGAACGCAATAAAAAATTCCCTACACCAGATCAGTCTTCGCCCGAGACAACAAAAATCTACTTTGGTTGCCAAGATATGGCAGTCTAACGTCAAAAATATCGTTGGGAAAATTGGAAACCAGAATGAAAAATTGTAGCGGAAAAAGGCGAATGTGTCCTGGGCACAGTTAGGGATGAAGGGAATTGGCCTTTCGACTTATCTGACAGCTTCGAAGACATTTAAATCAGAAAATTTTAACACATTAGCGCTTTTTTAAGTTTTAACCCTACTTTCCCACCGCAGTGAACTCTCTCAGACCCATCCCCCGTTAAATGTATGGTGAGGTGTGTAAAAGCAAATAGACAACAATTTATATGCTTCCAGAGAATGGGATGCACCTCCAATAGGTAGTATCCCGGATGAGGATACATGCGCCCTAAGCATTATTGACACTCCGTCATATTGCACTGCAAGACAAAAGCCATGTTGGAAGACAGGATGGAATGTGTTATGTTATACGACAAGACATAACGTATAAGTTATACATGATGCATATTATTACATGACATGGGTATTCACATCAACAAGTAAAAAAAGCGCGAATACGTCAAAATGTATTGATTTAAATATCTTTGCAACTATCAGATAAGATGAGATGCTAGTTCCTCTTTTTTACACCCCTAACTCTGGCCAGGACTCATTCATCTTTTGTGTGCTATGTTAGGAGCATTTTTCATTCTGGTACGAGCAGTATATCTATCGTTTTTATTTATCGTTCGACAACATATGCCCTATCAAATAAGACTGCGAAAGTGAAAATGAAACAGATTCGCAAGTTTTAGATGACCAGTTTCACGAAAGAGTGAATTTCTTTTGTGGGAATTAACAACTGTTTTAACAGCTAAAATTATTACCACTTTCCCCTGGGCTGCCAAACAACGATAGCTATATTTGTACTGTGTCTACACTGCTATTCGTAATGATACATGTAGAGGTCTCTGCCAAAACATGATATAGTGCAACACATGAATTTGAAGAGATTAACATTGTGGTGATGCTTGTATTCTGTATTCTGTACATAAATGTACAGCGTTTACCTACAAGAAGTTCATTCTCCTAATGGCATTGAATATTGAATGTGTAGGATGTAGGGACTGCGAGAGATTATCCACATCTTGCTGAGGGCTTCTACAGCAGGACATAAATCACTAATTATGTGTTCCTCATCTTGATGGATGCTGCAGTAGTCGAAGTAACTGGAAAAAGGCACTGTCTCCAGAGTCAGATTCTTCTGCTCTTCCAGCAGTTCACACACCTGCTGGTTCTGTGCTATGAGGACACTATATTTGCTCAAGTATATAAGTTCTGAATGCACTCTGCCCAAATCAGCGGTACTGTTAAGAGTCCTTCACTTGCTATCACTTTCTTTTTCAGCGTTTGTGCTGAATGCTGGAGTAATTGCATTAGCTCTAACAGTTGCGATTCCGATATTTCCAACGTTGGCAAATCAGACACCGTGTGCTGCAGAAACAACTTATCCTAATGGGAACGCCGCAATAATTGTCAAAGTAAGTGATGTAATGTATAGTGAGGTGAAATTAGTAGCTCTAGACTATTCCAATTAATCTGTTCCATTTACAGACAACCGTTACA